>NC_138554.1:128499416-129131843 GCF_964273705.1 Natrix helvetica | reverse complement strand
AAATTGGAGAACAGAAGAAATAAGCAGCGGAATTAAGTTTGGAATGGTTTTGGATAGTGGGTTATCTTACTTTTTAAATGCTATCTTTATGGATAGAATTTATGCAAGCCCTTTAAAACGAATGGATTAAGTTTTCTTCTTCTATTTTTTTCTTTTATTATTCTTTGTAACCTATGGACTAAAATTCTCCTCTTTCATTACTGTGGGTGTTCTTCTAACTCATTCAATAATCAGAATTTTTTAAACTTGAAATACAAAAAAGATACAAAAAGAAACAAAGAAAATTGCAACAATAACGTTGCTACTCCAAGGCTGGAGGTTTGTATATTGGAAATGAAACACTCTTATTTTTCTCATTGATTATCCTGGCTTGTCACTCCAAGGTCTCACTGCTTGTTTATAGAGAGTGATAAGAAGAAAAGCATACAGATGTCCCTTTGAAGTATATCTTTAACCAGAGAAAAGTGAAAATAAAACATTATTGTGAATCTATGCTTAATCTTGTTAAAACTTTCCAAGCTAGAGCAGCAGTGTTTGTTAGCTGGAGATAATGGCACAATTTCAACAGCAGAAAGAAGCTTTAACTGCAAAATATATTATCAGAAATACAGAAATTATCAAACACATATGAGAGGATAGAGAAGAAGTTGGAATACTTAGAGCATCTAACAATAAAATATGATGAAGTTGGAGATGTTTATCAAGTGGAAAAAGTGATGGTTAAAATCCTAAAAATCGAAGAGGAAAATGAATACAAAGAAATTAAATTTGCTGATATTTATGGTGATTGGTTTGTCTCTGAAAATGGAAAGAGTGGAATACTGAAAGAGGAATTAAATGGAGGGGAAATCTACCCCAGATGGCAAGATACAGAAGAAGAGAAAACAAAAGAATTTATGGATTTAAAGAGAGACATTTTATTAGCAATATCATTGATAACACAACCGACAATCAAAGATAAGCTGATTAAGGAAACAGAAGAAGGGCATCGAAATTACATGAGAGATTTTATAAGCAAGGAGTTGCTAAGACAAGTCCATACAAAGTTGATTAAGGAGATGATTAGAGGACTGACACCACAAATGGCAGAAGATATGAGACTGTTTTGCTACTGGAAAGATACAGGTTGATAGATGGAAGAGTATACTTTAAAACTAGTTAAACTTAGTGAAATTAATGACAATAGATATAGTTAAATAAATAATTATTAATGATAATGTATACAATGTGTAGTGTGTTATGATAAGTAATAATTGGATATGAATATTGAATGGTACCCATGAAAGGAAGATTAGAAATCCTTTTGGGTTATCTATAAAGGTTAATAAAAAAGAACTAAGTTAGGTATAGTTAAGTCTTGATTATTAGGGGGAAAATGTTATGATACAGGATATAGTTAAATAAAGGAGGGATAATGATAACAACGTATATACAGGTATGGGTACAACATAAGGAAACTGGATGTAAATTGTAAACAGTGATTTGGAAAGGAGGATTAGAAAATTTTGTTAATAAATATTATGGATATTTAGCTAGAATAAGACATAAGGATTCAGTGTTATTGGAGGATTTTAGAAATTGTAAATGAAATGCCAGTATGTGGTTATGTATTTAATCTTGGTATATTTTATGATGAAGGGCGTTTAAACAATTATACTCAAATGAAAATGGAGGTATGATTATGGTAACATGCATAAATATCTGAGTTAAAATACTTGAGTTAATATGAATTATGTTTGTTGACTGTGGAAGAGATGCACGAAAGCCTTTTTGTAACCAACTGATACACTTTCTACAGTATGTAAAGAAGGATGTGTTGTGTTTATTTTGAAAATTAAAAATATTTTTATTAAAAAAATAAAATTAAAAAGGGCTTCATAGCTCTAGTGTTTGACCTCCATTCTCCTAGGAAAGTAGCAAAAACATACTCTAACTTTTAAGTATTAAGAGCCATTTGGATTTTATTGATCTTAAATGCTATGTGTTGTATTACAAAGTTGTTTCATTTTAATCAGAGAGAGGGAGAGGGAGAGAAAGAGAGGGAGAGAAAGGAAGAGAGAGAAAGGGACAAAAGAAGGGAAAGGGACAGAGAAGGAGGGACAGGGTGAGGGAGGGATGAAGAGAAGAGGAAGGGAGAGGAAGGGAAAGGGACAGAGGGGGAGGGGGAGGGAGGGAGAGAGAGAAAGAGAGGAAGGGAAATGGAGAGAGAGGGAGGGAGAAAGGGAGAGAGAGGGGGAGGGAGAGACAGAGAAAGGGAAAGGGGGAGGGAGAGAGAGAGAGAGAGAGATGGGTGCAGTAGTTAATGCACCAGGCCAGAAAGAAGCATATCCATCTTACGTCCTGCCTTAACTATGAAAGCCAGCCGAATAACCTTGAGTCAGTCACACTCTTTCAGCCAACTCACCATGTAAGGTTCTTGTTTTGGAGAAAATAGGTGAAGCGAGATGTGTTGGACACATTTACTGCCATGAGTTATTAATAAGCCACCCAAATGCTTACAAATCCAAAAAGGAGCAATACAAACTTATTCAGATAATTAAGAGGCGCTAACCAAGTAGCTCTGTAGATTAAGTAGCTGATTATTGAAGAAAGAAAACTAAATTATGAGTACATAAATATTCAAATTATTTTATCCCAATTCTATTCTCTCATATTGTGAAATAGGCTAGAGTGGCAGGCAAAGGGCTGCTCCCAAACAGATGGAAACTACTGTACACTATTCCAGCTTGCCTTCTCCACTAAAACAAAAACAAAAATAACCGTTGCCAGGGGGGGGGAAAAGTTTTAACTACAAATAGGTTGATCATATTCTGACTTTAGAAAGACAAATCAATAAAGGGCGTCTTTTTTAATTGGTTCTTTTCTGAACAACATCAATTCAGAAAAAGTAATGTGTTTGCACCCGCATTTAAGTCAATGGTCCCTACAGAAATGTGATTCATACATGGGTGAACTAAAGCAATATTTGTATGCTCTATATATAGATCACAGAGGTACAGTAGATTACAATATTATTTTCCTAGCCTTTGTGTCATTCTCTGGAAAGCTCACAATGCAGTTTTTATTTTTTAAAAAACTAAGAGCTTCTCAGCCAGCTAAAAACACATTCGGTCTTCAGTTGCAACTTTTCTTTCTTCTTGTTATTTCCTTGAGTTCAGATTGGATTGCAATTTAGGTTTGGGTTTTTTTTTTTTTTTTGCTTCATATTAAGTATCTTCATTTTCATGTAATTTCTTTGGCCAATAGAGGCTTATCCCTTGAAAGAACAAAAGTTTAAGAAACCTATTATTACACTTCTAATGAAAGTAATGTAATTAAAAAAAGAAGACTAGGAAGCAAATATCTCAAGCATAAGATGCAAAAAGGAGACCCAGTTTCGTGTAGTGGTTAAGGAATTAGCCTAGAACCGTGATGGCAAACCTATGGCACATGTGCACGAAGACGCACTAGGAGCCATGTCACCTGGCACGCATGGCGTCATCCATTCCTCTTCCGGGATTCTGGTTCACATGCACATGCGATGATCAGCTGACCTTTGTGGGTGTGGTAGTGCCAGAAACTGGAAGAGCTGGCCTTCTGTTTCTTGGTGTGAGCATGCGTGCTGGCCAGCTGATTGTCACCCACGCATGTCCCCCATTAACCAAAAGACTAGCTGGCTGGTGCGCATGTGCACGCAGGAAACCAGAAGTTCATTTTCCGGCATGCGCATGCCCCTTGGGCAGCACCTCTTCCGGGTTGCGGCCCTGATGAACTCGCATGCGTGTTCCCTTTTTCCCGTTTCAGCATCACTGGCCTAGAAAGTGGGAAACCCTGAGTTCGACTTCCGCCTTAGGCACAAAGCCAGCTGGCTGATCTTGAGCCAGTAACTTTCTTTTAGCCCTAGAAAAGAGGTAATGGCAAACTGAAAAACCTTGCTAAGAAAATTGTAGGAAACCTGGAGTCACCAAGAGTGGAGACAAAATAGGTTTGTAAAAACAGTAATGAAATCAGCCTTATAGACCTAAGACTCACTCTACCAAAAAGAATCTTTACTTAGCTCCAAACAATCAGAACACATTTTGGCTTAGTTCATGGGTAAACCAGCCAATACGATTAATAAATCATGTTTTATGGTTTAGCATTATCTGTGTACCCAGCCAACTAGATATTTTTTTAAGCTGCCATGATTAAAATATATGCAATATTGATATATAAATAAAAGTGTCCTTAATTCATTGCACCTAGATCTCTACCAAGATTTTTATAGCATTGTTTTCTCTGGAAAAAACACAAGAAATGTATAATTGTAATTGGCTAATTAGTCTGGGAGCAGCAATGATGATTCTACTCAACATGGGAAGGTCATTCAATCAGAATAGCCTGCTCATTAATGCAAATGATACCTTTGAAGATAAAAGGTAGGGAGAATCTTATCATCATTCCTTTAGAATTTATGACAGAAATGTTTTTAAGCTTTGTCATTGCAAGTAACTTCCAGATTTGGTTACTAGTTCACATGTCCTAGTATGAAATCCTAGGTAATCCTTTCAAAGCAGAAATTAGGAGCATGTAGATTAGCCATGACCAAAGAGTCAAGGTTAGAAAATTTAATTTAGATCTCCGGACTTATTTGTTGAGCTTGGAATTGCAATTCAAACTGTCAAAGTGACTCAATTCAGTTTAAAGATTAAATATGATAAAATTGTGTTTTTTTTAATCAGGAATATCATCTGATTCAACCTGACATAGTCAGCTAATTTGATTTAGAAATTCAATCTGAAAGGGCAATTCAACCCAACTGCCTTTGAATTTTAGCTTTGCATAACACTAACAGAGTTATCTTGGCCTATAAAGTAGCATTAGGCTATTGATATATTTTCCTTGCATTCCTGGCAAAGATACACTTTTTCATTTATAAGCTCACCGGTGTATTCATTGTCTCCCTGCTAGAATAAAAACATCATTTATTTACCCTATGAGCAGATGGTCTTGGCTAAGGCACCTACTTGTGGAAAATATCGTACTTCTTGTATTTGCTTTTTGATAATCTTCTATTCCATTTGCACTTAAAGGGGCAACAAAATTTATTTCCGAAGTAGAAACAGCTACTTCCTTCTATCACAGTTTCCCCTCCTAAAATACAGTAGCTATGGATCATTTTTAAAGGTGGTTTGAATATAAAGAAAGTAGAGTTGCAATCTGAAGCTATATTGGTCATTAGGAAATGCCGTCAACTTTGTATACATAGGAACACAACTATAACTCAGGATCTGTTAAAATATTACAGCTTTTTAAAGGGGGGAGCACAAAATAATAGGAGAAATAACATTTTTGTCCTTAACTGCTTATGCCCTAAGAATATTACCATTTAAAAAAACCAATCATTGTTTATAGCAGAGTTCCCCAACATTTCTGACGTTAGTTAGTTGTTAGTTAGTTAACTTTATTTTCATTGCACCTCGTACAACTAAATTAAATGCCATATTCAGTGTATATTATACATAAAAAATAAAACAAAAACACACATCATTCACATTCTATACAATTGAATTGAAAACCCCTGGTATTGCATTAATATTGCACTATACAGTAGAATTCAATATAGTTACTGCCCTGGGATAGAAGCTGTTTTTCAGCCTAGTTTTGTGGACCAGCAAGGAGGGAGGAGTGGAGATGGTTCTGCACTCGGCAAACCCATGTGTGAAACGCAGCTCCACATCTGCCACCCATGCAAATGGAGAACGCACATGCACACTCACCCGCTTTTTGCGCAACTGAGGATGCACGCACACATTCACCAGCCATTTCCACTGGCAGGTTGTAATCCCCTCACGGCCCACAGATTGGGGCCTCCAGATTAATAGGCCATCGCATCATGTTTCTAATCTTATTATAATATGTGCCACAGATTACTTGCAACACCATCTACTTTTTCAAGGATGATCCACATGAACCGTTTTCCAGCACCCATGGTTTTGTTTATTCTACAATGCTTAGGGCATTGTGAGAAAAATAAAATGGCAGCTGACATACAAACTACAACAACCTGCCAAAATGTTCAAACCCCAGAAACTGCCCAAGGATATTTTCTGCTGATGTTGTGTATACAATAGAGGTGGTATTATTCAGCAGATTCTGACCAGTTCTGGAGAACCGGTAGCGGAAATTTTGAGTAGTTCAGAGAACCGGTAAATACCACCTCTGACTGGCCCCTCCCCCATCTATTCTCTGCCTCCAGAGTCCCAACTGATTGGGAGGGAATGGAGATTTTGCAGTATCCTTCCCCTGCCATGCCCACCAAGCCACGCCCACAAAAGCGGTAGTAAAAAATTTTGAATCCCACCAGTGGTATACATATTTCTACAGTGGAAATAAAAAGTCTACATGCTTCCATTAAATACCTGGGTGTTTTTAAATGTTAAAAAAAATCAGATCAAGATAAATCACTTCAGAATTTTTCCCTCCTTTAATATAATCTATCTACTGGACAATTCAACTGAAAAACAAACCAAAATATTTTTTTGGGGGGGGAAACTTACAATAACATAGTTCTGTGATGGCGAACCTATAGCATGCGGAGCCATATCTGCCAGCACATGAGCCATCAGCTCCAGTGTGCATGTGTGGCCAGCTGATTTTCTGTCTTCTGGAGGGACGGGGGAGGCCGTGTTCGTCTTCCCCAGGCTTCAGGAAAGCCTCCGGAGCCTGGGGAAGGCAAAACACAGGCCCAATGGGCCAACCAGATGTTCAGAAATGATCCCTTTCAGGCTTTTGGGAGACCGGGAGCAGCTGTTTTCGCTCTCCCCAGGCTTCAGGAAAGCCTCCAGAGTCTGGAGAGGACAAAAATGACCTCCACTGGCCCCCCAGGGGGGTTGGTTGTGCGCGTGTGCCTATGTGGGGGCGCGTACTTTGCATTAGGGATGCCAGCACTATTGCGTGTGCACTTTTGCATTTTTGGCACCCAACAACACTCAACAACAAAAGGCTTAACCATCACTGACATAGTTCCTTAAGTGTGCACACCTTCTTATAAGTATGGATGTGGCTGTGTTCAGAAATAACCAATTACATTCAAACTGATGTTTTTATGACATTTACTCAGTTGTCTCTTACAGCAAAAGCCATGGTCTTCAAAGAGCTTACAGAGCATCAAAGGTGTGAGTTAGGAGAAAGATACAAAAACATGTCCAGGCATTAGATATGCCATGGAACACAGTGAAGACAGCCATCAACAAGTGGGGAAAATACGGCACAACAATGACATTGCCAAGAAATGGATGTCCTTCTAAAACTAATTTAAAAAAAACAAAGAGAAGTTGTCCGAAAGATTCCCAAGAGACCTACAGCAACATTAAACGAGCTGCAGAAAACTTTGGCAAGTATTGATTGTGTACCGCATGTGACAACAATCGCCCATATTTTTTATATTTCTGGGCTGGGGGATAGGATGGCAAGATGGAAGTTTTGTTTAACAAAGACTGTTTATATAGTTAAGTCTGGTTACATTTACAAAAACCTACATCAAGTCTGACAAAACCATGTGGAAAAATTTCTTATGATTCGATGAGACCAAGCTTGAAGTTTTTGGCCATAACTCCCAAAAATATGTTTGGTTCGAAAACAACATTACTTGTACATACCACAAGTTACGTAAGAATTACTCCTTACAATGAAGCATGGTGGTGACAACATTATGCTTTGGGGCTGTTTTTCTTCAACTGGTACTGGGGCTTTAGTCAAGGTGGAAGGAATTATGAATAATTCCAAATATTAGTCGATTTTGGCACAAAGAGCTCTGCTAAAATATTGAAGACGAAGAAGAGTATCACCCTTCAACTTGATGATGACTCCAAATCAGCATACTCCAAATCAGCAAAACAATGGAGCAGCAGATGATCAAAATTTTGGAATGGCCCAGACATAGTCCAAACCTGAAACCAATGTAACTTCTGTTGGGTGACTTGAAGAGAACTATGCATAGGAGATGCCCTTGCAATCTGACAGATTTGGAATGGTTTTGCAATAAAGAGTCGGCAAAGATACCCCAGGCAAGACGTATTATGCTGATAGGCTGCTATTGCAGAAGACTGAATTCTATCATAAAATCAAATGGTGCTTCAATAAGTATTAGTTTAAGGTAGGGGTGTCAAACTCAATTTCATTGAGAGCCGCATCATGGTTGTGGTTGATCTTGGGAGCCCGGGTGGGCGTGGCTGACTAGGTGGGCATGGCCAGCTTGACACCACTCCCCAAATTGTTGCCTTGTTTCCTGTTCACACTGGGTAGACAGGGCCAAAGCGACGCAGTCTGGCCCCCTACATTTTCTGGGACGGCCCCTCAGGCTGGATCCAAGCATATATGGCCTGAAGGCCTTGTGTTTGACACCCCTGGTTTAAAGGTATGCACGCTTATACAACCATGCTACTTTAAGTATTTTAGTTTTATTTTCCCCCAGAAGATTTAAATTTGTTTTTCAACTAAATTGTAGAGTTTACAGATTATATTAAAGGTGGAAAAATTCTGGAATGATTTATCTTGGTCTGATTTACATCTCAAAACTCTGGAATTTTAACAGGTGTGTCATACTATTTATATCATTGATGTGAGCTGCTTCTTAGGATCAAGATATAGGGCTGCAAATGTTGAGATGACCAGCAGATGGCAGGAAAGGTGGTTTATGAAACTTTTGGGTTCCCATTTGTTGGTTTGTACATGAGAAAGAGTCTACACCAGTGGTTCCCAAAGGGGGTGGTGGGATGACTTAGGGGGGCACTAAGAGACAAGGGGGGCAGCAGGGGGGCGCTAAGAGGCAAGGGGAGTGGCAGGGGGGCACTAAGAGGGCGAGGAAAAAAAGATAATGTATTGTGTTGGCTGCAGAGGGTGTCACCCCTAGGTTGGTAGTGTCCCCTTAGCTAATTCTCAGGTGGAAAGGAGAAACTTGCCAAGCAGAAGATGGATTGGTTAAAGCCCATCGGCGCGGGCAGGACAAAATTACCCAAACAAACCTGGAAATAGCTGCGGGTTTCTCTTTAAGCAACACCACCACCCTCCCCTCCAATCACTGCCTTCCTCCCAGGAGAGGGGCGTGTGCCACTTCAATCACCCGCCCAACACCGCCGGCGTCTTAACCGACCGGGTTGGCTTGTGAAAAGTTTTTTTTTTAAACCGTCAGTGGCTGGGAAGATGGTTCACAGTGTTGTTAAGGGGGGGGGGGAAACCCCACCAATCAAATTCTAGTTGAGCTTGCGAGAGAGCTCTTTGCCACTGTTTAAAAAACGGTGACATATTTCATGCCATTGTTTTCCTTTGCATGGAGACGCTGCTGGGTAAAAGTAACTGCGGGGAGGGAGTGATGAGCGGAAGTGCGGTCGCTCCCTTTTGGTGGTGTGGATTTTATTTAGGGAGGTTTGGATTACCAGCAGGAGGGAGCTCGCATCGCAATCTTCCATTTCTAGCCTTGGAAATACGGATGTTGTTAAACTCACGGGAGCTTTTTTGATATAGGTACAGTATACTATATGCATATACTACTATAGTATAGGTCAGGAGTCCCCAAACTTGGCAACTTTAAGACTTGTGGACTTCAACTCCCAGAATTCTCCAGCCAGCATAGCTGGCAGTTGAAGTCCATAGCTGTCTGGAGAATTCTGGGAATTGAAGTCCACAAGTCTTAAAGTTGCCAAGTTTGAAGACCTCTGGTATAGGTTCTCCTGCTTGAGCAGGGGGCTGGACCAGAAGACCTCCAAGGTTCCTTCCAGCTCATTTATTCTAAAGTTTATAAAAGCTCCACCCAATGCTGGTCGCGAATATAAGATTATATTGTATGCCTTTGTATGTGTGGATATGTGCACATATAAATTTTGCAGCAGGGTTAACAATGACCAGAGCACCTCTTGGTTAGCATAGCCAATAAGAAACTTGGCCAATAATATTAAGGCAAGTATGAGCAATTATCTGTCCATGGTTGCTTAAAAAAATGACACCAGTTTCTTGCCATTTTTGGATGGGGACTGGATGAAAACAGTAATACAAATCTTAAAATTGAGATTTTTTTTAAAAAGAGGAAAAATAAATTGTACTTCAGTTTTGCTTAGATGTGTGATGTGAGTCAACCGTTTTTGATATTTAGACCACCATATCTTAAAGACTATGCAGATGGTTTGGAAGGGGTTAGTAGCAAAGCTAGTGTTGATATTGTGGAAATTAATGAAACTGAAAATTACAATGATGTTATTGCAGGGATGTGACTATCCAGCTAAAGTTGGTTCTCTGACATTCTAAGACTTAGATGTCTGAGTGATATCAGGATCTTCTTTTGATGGAAATTCCAGATTGGGTGATAAATCCATTTTCAGATACTGAGGAAGATGGGGTAGTGGAGGAACAACTCATAGAGCTGCAAAATGACATTGAACTGAAGCCAAAGTTTAAGAAATTGTACCAAGAGTTTTGGTTACAAAAAGAAATTTCTGATCGATATCCTGCACTATGGGCAGTGGTTAAGAAGCTCCTTGTTGCATTTCCAACATCATATTTGGTGGAACGTGGCTTCAGTGTGGTCATCCAACTTCTCTCCAAGCAAAGAAATCGACTCCAGATTACTGAATGTAGTGATTTAAGACTCCTGCTAAGTGACTTAAAACCAGACATTGGGAAACTGGTATCACTTCATCAAGACCGTCCATCACATTAAGAATTTACTGAACAATGAAGTAGTTACTAAATTTTACTGAGTTTACTAAGTTACTAGTTACTGTGGTTCTTGATAAATGACTATCAGACTTTGAAAACCTGGTATCACTGGATCATGTTCAACAATTTTGTTGAGTTAACATTAATTAAAAAGGTTTTTAAATTGGATTTTGAATAAGTGTGCAATTAATTGTTGCAGTTTTGAATTTTACTGTTACTATCTTCCTTCTCTCGTGCAAACTTCCCAGTCACATGACCCCCCCAGCCACGCCCACCAAGCCACGCCCACCGAAGCAGTAGAAAAAAAATTGAATTCCACCACTGGGTAGGGGGCACTGAGGATCAGTTTGTAGCACCAAGGGGGCGGTGGACTGAAAAGGTTTGGGAACCACTGGTCTATACCATGCTGAGTGTTCCAGTTGAGATACAACTAACTCACTCAGGGGTGGACTATTTTTTGGTGATCACAATCTATAATGTGGATGGAACCATATTATATATGTGGGTATGCCTAATGGTGGAATGAATTTGTGGGTATTCTTTTACTTTTTTTAAAAAAAATGTAAAGGCTAACTTAAGGTCTTTCAAATTTCATATATTTCACACTTGAAAACAGTAGGAAAAACATGTTATCAGTTTTCAGCAATCAACACCGGAAAGGTTTCCAAGAACCTCCGAAAGAGGAAATGACTATTTTTGTATCATGGGTTGTTCTGCACGACACTAACCAAAACTCAAATCGTACTATAATTTAAAACAATATGCCATTTTATGCCACATCCTCATGTCCTCAGGTATAGAAGTACCAATGGACCATCAATGAGTGACTGCTATGCCATTATAAGCCATGATCTCACCTGTTAAACTCATTGTATTGGCATTCTTTAAAAGTTCCATACACTTTTTTTCTTCTTGATAGATTTCCTGTTGCATTCTGCATTCCGGGTGAATACTTTTTACCTGTTGAATAAAAACAAAAACCAAAACATTTGACTTTGCAGAAAGGATATCAATGCTAGCAGAATCAGCTGGGGGTGGGGGGTGGGGAGAAGAGGCAAAATTGAAAGCTTTTGTTTACTGTCAGTTAAAACAATTAATTCAATTAGAACAATTAATCAGTGGAACAACTTGCCTCCAGAAGTTGTAAATGTTCCAACACTGGAAGTTTTTAATAGATTGGATAACCATTTGTCTCAAGTGGTGTAGGGCAGTGATGGCGAACCTATGGCACGTGTGCCACAGGTGGCACATGGAGCCATTTGTCAGGGCACGCGAGGTGCTGCCCTGTCAGCTGGCAAGTGCAAATGCGCACGCTGGCCAGCTGAGTTCACCCTTTTTAAAGCCATTTTTGCCCTCCCCAGGCTCCAGAGGCTTTATAGGAGCCTGGAGAGGGTGAAAAAAGCCCCCCCCGCCCCCCCGGAGGTCCTCCAGAGGCTTCATGAGCTTCCCTGAAGCCTCGGGAGCACAAAAAAACAGCCCTCCGGGCAAACTGGAAGTTCGCGAACGGACTTCCTGTTTGCTCGGTGGGTCATTTTGACTGCTCCAGAGGCTTCACGGAAACCTCTTGAAGGTCCCTGAAGCCTCCGGAGCATTTAAAACGACCCTCCGAGCAAACCGGAAGTGACTTCTGGTTTGCTCGGAGGGTCGTTTTGACTGCTTTGGAGGCTTCAGGGAAGCATCCTGAAGGTCCCTGAAGCCTCCAGAGGGTTTCTCGGGGGGCGGGAGAGGCTGTTTTTGCCCTCCCCATGCTCCTATAAAGCCTCTGGAGCCTGGGGAGGGCGAAAAAAGCATGCAAAAATGGGGGTCCTGCCTGTAGTGCACGCATGCGCACTGGGGGGTTGCGCATTGCATTATGTGTGCGGCACACCTGCACACGCCGCCCCCCCTGCACTTTCCCCACTTATGGCACACGAGCCAAAAAAGATTCACCATCACTGGTGTAGGGTTTACTGCCTAAGCAGGGGCTGGACTAGAAGACCTCCAAGGCCCTTTCCAGTTCTGCTATTCTAGTTGCCCCATATCTATGCAATGCTTTCTAGTTCTACTATTGCTCTAGTTATATGTCTATGCTTCTTATAAAGATTATGAAAGTTAGTCCTGTATTATTAGACCCCCAGTACAGGTTGAGTTCACACTAGGGGTATTGACACCAGGCTGCAAAAATCTGGTTGAATTCTGAATCTCCTTGTTATCATCTTGTGGTTTTTCAGAACTTTGCAGCAAATATGGTAGCTGTACATGACAATCAAAATTAATGGTTTGGCTAACTTTTTTTTTAGTGTCTAGCTCTGTCTCACACTCAGTTTCAAGATTGGCTTAGCAGCAAATGCACCTGCTGATTCTTCTACAATAGAGCATAATTAGTAAGATATCTATAATATGATTACCCAAGTTCACCTGAGATCATAGAATTCTTTTAACCAGAAGAAAGTCATTAACTAACTGAAGACATTTATGCTCTGGTTTTTTTCTGATGTAAGAAAGCAGTAACCCAAAATTAACAGGTTACGTTAAATTTGATTAACAAACTTTTTTTCTGCCAAACTCTTCTGCAGCTTAGAAAAAGCATAAAAGTGATTCATCCATTGCACTGATTTATAAACATGGCTTATTTTATGTTGGCTTAGTATTTGTTATACAAAGCAAGCCTTTGTTATTTGAAACTATTGT
Source organism: Natrix helvetica (assembly GCF_964273705.1). Lineage (NCBI taxonomy): Eukaryota > Metazoa > Chordata > Lepidosauria > Squamata > Natricidae > Natrix > Natrix helvetica. The sequence continues at coordinate 129,118,502 of NC_138554.1, read as the reverse complement.
TTATGGTACAGTCTGTTTTACAAATCTAGTGAATTGTGGCTTATTTAATTATGAAATGTCCATGGGAATTGCTTATCTCAAGACCTGTCATAATTAAATTATGCCAGCTTTGTGAAACCCTGCATATTGGAAAACTTTAGTCAGGTATGTCTCAACTCTGATAAATGCTAGTTTGTGAGCATTAGCTTGCAATTAAGCATTATTATTAAAAAGTTTTACATTATATATCAATCTGAAATAGCTTCAAAATAAAGACTAAATGACTAGAGAAACCAATTACAGATAGTTCTTGACTTGCAGCCACAATTGGGATCAATTCCCGTTGCTAAGGAAGGTGGCTGTTAAAGCTGGATTATACTAACTTTTTTTTGCCATGGCTGTTAAGTGAATCATTTCAGTTCTCAATTGAATCATGTAGTCATTAAGTAAAGCAGGCTTTTCCCATTGACTTTGTATGTGAAGCTGTGGAAGTTTTAAATGGTGATCCCATCACCCCAGGATGCTGCCATAACCCTGTTGTAAATAATACATGCTGGTTGTCAAATATCCAAAATCTGATCATGTGACTACGGGGATACTGCCATGGTTCTAAGTGTGAGGACTTATCGTAAGCCACCTCAGTGAGATTGTAACTTTGAACAATTGCTAAATGAGGATTATCTATAGCTGTAGCAAAATCAATTTCATTTCTTAAATTTCAATTGGGAATTCATTAATTCTGAGATTAAAAAATACCTGATTCTAAAAGGAAGCTCCAGGGGAACTATATCCAAGAAAACATGACTTATACATGACTGAAATCTGATTTTCTGTTAAAAGCCAGTCTCTTAACTGACATGGTTGGCTTTGTCTATCATTGTAAACCAGTTTTAGGAACATACCACCATTATATAGCCAAGATTAAACAAGCCAAATAATGACATGGTTGTACAAACCCATGCATTGTGATTTATTCAATAGTTTGGTTAAGAATATCATACTGTCTTTTACCAAATGCAAATTTCAGCATCTAAATTTTTGCATAACTGGATTAAGGAATGCCGCTTTGTTGTACGTTGCCGATTTCTAAATTAGAAAATAAAATATCAGGTGACAATCAGGACCCCAGAGTTGTTTAGAAGTGTCAACCAAAATGTCTCACATCTTTACATAAAGCATTGTTTGTGTGTGTGTGTGTGTGTGGGTGGGTGGGTGGGTGTCTGTATATGTGTTTAGGACACATAAAAATGGGCAAAGGATTGGTTGCGTCAGTCTGACCTCTTTAAAATCCCTTTCTGCAGACCCCCATATTATAACCATTATAATCTCATCTGGAATACCAAACTCTAACCCATTCCTTCTGAGAACTGTTTCTTTAAACAGTAAGCAGAGGGACAGCTTTGGGTGAAAGTTAATCTGGTGTCCAGATTAAAGCACCAAGACAGAAATTAGAAACTGGGAGCTCTAGTTCTGGCACAAAGTCATCTGGGTGGCCCTGGGCCAGCCATTCTCTCTCAGCTCTGGGAAGAAAGCAATGGCAAGCCACTTTCAGAAACATTGCTAAGAAGACTGCAGGGATTTATCTAGGCAGTACATAGGAGTCAACACTGATTTAAAGGCCTAAAAAAATAAATTAGAAACAGCAGAGAGACAAATGCTGAGTTATACCAAATATCGGGACAATGTTTTTTGTCTGCTGCAATTTAAGCCTATGTAGTAGAATGTTGTCAGTACACCACAAAGTATCTAGAACTGTAGTTTCTGGTCATGCCTGAGAGTCACAAGTATTTTCTCACTTCCTATCTTTGCCTCAAGTTTCAAAGGATTAAATGTTGCTCTGCAATTATTACTGCAGACTACAGCAGTTGCATGCAAGCAGCTAAAGCAACTTTAACTTCTACTTAAAACAACTGAAAAGCATAAGGGGTAATCTCTTGCAATGTTTTTTGCTGTCCCCACCACCCCGCCCTATGCCACTGATGTTCTTCCCTATTCTAGCATTAAAGCCTTACTTTTCAATGCTTTCAATGAGACATGGCATGACTGGCTAATCTACTGACTATGAATTAGATTAATCTTCATAACTTTCTGCAACACAATACCTCAGACTTTCATAATTTCTACACTATTCTTCGTTTTAGAAGAAACTGTGTGGAAGTCAAGGCTTAATCTCTCACAAGTAGGGAGTCCATCTGTATAACCATAGGGAGTATTACTACATTGTAAATACTACATTAAAGAAAGGAATGGATAAGAAAGTTTGAAATTTTAATGTAAAAATTATCTTATTATAAATCAGGGCTACTGTAAAAACCTAGATGAGCAACAAAGAACCAGAATTTACTCATTGTTGTTTTTGTGTTTACAGCCATGATTTGTTGGCCCAATCCAAGAACTTTATTACTTCTGAACTATAGCTCCTTGCCAAAGACTTTGGTTTTTTTAACCTTCATGTTCAAAATTTGAACCAAATAATTCCAAATTCAAAAACTTCACTTATACATAGTTTAACCTAAGTTATTAAATTATTCTGTTTTCTAGTCCAAACAAGTCATAAACTAACAAAATAGTATTGTAATAATCCAGTAAACTACAAAAAATGTAGTTTAATGCCAAAGAAGTGAAGTTTAGCATATGATACTTCAGGATTTCTAATTGACTGATTAAGGATTTTGCAGCTACAAAGCTAAATTTCTGCACAGATGTCTTTCCAGCATAAAAACCCTAACTAGGAAAGAAGAGTCCTTTTTCCTAAGAAAAATTAAAATATGGAATTCTGTAAAATGCAATGACAACAATCAATCAGAGAAACTTTAAAGCTGAATTTTTAAAAAATTGCGAAGGTTAAAAAATAGCAGAAGCTTGTTAAAAATAATTAGATGTCTACAGAAGAATATTATAGCAATGAAAACACTGAGGTTCACTTAAGAAATGATTCAACTTAGTTTTGGATTTACTATAGCATAACCAACCGCAAAATATAGAGGTGAAACTGCTGAGTTTTTAAACAATCTTTTTCCTCATTTCTCTGCTGAAACTTCAGGTACCTTAGAAAATCATTTAAGAGCAATGTTGGTTTTCTAACAAGGATAAATTTTGTCTGCTTCTCCCTCTTCGTCAATAAGAGAGAAGCAACTGTGTATTGCCCAATTTGCTTGGATTCTACGTTTTTTTTTAATTTTTATTACTGAATAAAATCTAGAGATGTTCTGGATTTATTAGTCTTTTATTAAGATGACTAAGTGCTAAACTTCAGTTAAAGTTTTTGAAGTTGTACTTCACACACATAATCATTAAAAAAGTATACCTCTTACATATCGACATAACCCAACTATTCCTTTGTTTAAATAACCAGCATCTCATCAACTTGTTCACGGAGCTCAGACACATCTCAGTATACTATTTCAAACACCAAATTATCAATTTACAGAGATTAACAACAATTGCACCAGTTTATAAAATACCTATCAAGTAGCTCCTTGCTTGAATATGAAAACATGTCTAAGTACCATATGTGATAACTGAAAAACATTTTTTAAAAGATTAGGTTCACCACAAAATCTAATGAAGCAATTATAGTAAGCAATTGAACTATAGTTGCATCATTCTCTTTTTTAAAAAAAAAATTCTGTTTGAGAAATGCTGTGAGCTTTTTTTGTTTGTTTGTTTTAGGTACAATAGCATTACAATGCACACCTATCAGATTATTTAACCAAGCCTGGTTATATCAAAAAGTTAAGGCAGGTTGGATCAGGTTGGTGGTTGGATGGGAGACTATCAAAAAACTTTAAGGTTGGAGTTAGAGTGGGAAGTTTTAAAAAAATCATCATGGAAGTTCAAGAAGACAATAGTAAGCTATTGCATACTGCAATTCATAAAACTAGAAGTACCTTTCTATAAAGTCATCAAATCAAGTTTGACTCAAAAGAGACTTTAGCTTTATAGAAGGTTAGTAAACAAAACTAAAAGCTCTGGAATGTATGTGTCATACATGTACCAAATGGCAGGAAATACTATCTCCTTGCAATTAGAGAACTATACCAAGACAACATTTTCATTGCATTTGTTTTTCTGTTTTAAGGAGGATTATAAAAAGGGGGCCCAGGACATAAAACAGGACTGTCCAAAGACATTTGATTGTTGCTTCATAATTCTCAAAATCTTGATAGAGAGGCTGAAGCTGAGCCCCAAAATCTTATAAGCTTCCTCCCTCTTCTAATAAATTATTATAAAAGTTATTAACTATTTGGAGATGTCTTCATTCCGGTTAATGACAAGGATGACCTTTGCATTTTTTAACATCCATTCCATATACAAGATTAGGTCAATGAATCCTAGTCTTTCGTTCTGCTGCAGGTAGAAACTCTACTTAAGCCTGCTTTGGTTAATTAAAACAGGTAACAAACAATGGAAAAAGAAAATCCAATTGATCTATCCAGAAAACACACATCTTTTATCCGTAGCTTGTCTTCTTTTCCTTGATATTTTGCATTTTGTAAATGCTTGGCAAAAACCACAGGGCTGCAGCCCTGTTTTAAAGTTCATTAGTCCCCACAAACTTCATGCCATAAATGAACCAGAAATTACAGTGCTACACACACACACACACACACACACACAAAACAAAATAAAGTTGACCATTAAAATGGATAGAATTTCTGCCTTAAAGTAGTACAGAATTTCCACTCCAACCATAAACAAAGAACAGCCTGTGAAAAACTCCACCCTCTTGCCTTTCTTCCACTGTTATATTTGTGGAGAAATCCTTGGACTTTAAACGATCCTGAAAGCTGGTGCATGTGTGGGATTTAAAAAAAGAAATAGGGCATCCTGTTGTTTATAGCAATTTCACTGCCATCAATTAAAATCGAATCAGCTTTTCTTAAGGGAGTTACAATAGATACTGGAACTGCTGGAGCCCAGTTTACCTTAAAGCAATTCTTTACTAAGTTCATTTTAGCCCAATTCACCAGCCTGATAAGAGATTCAAACTTAGCTGGCTTTTGATCCTGTGCTCAAATTTAAGAGTAGCCCGCTAGTATAACCAAATCCTCAACAGGGACTCTGCAGATGGGCCTGGTCAGGCATCATCCCCAACTTGAGATAGAAGGGAATAATGGGAATTGTAATTCAGCACATTTCGAGGAGACTCGTTTGCTCCTTTTTTTAAATGGGAGGGATATAAGAATAAACAGCAATTCTAAAAAGTGGAGAACTGTTAGAATTAATTATTAATAGCAGGAACTATTCGATGTGTGTGTGCATGTATCACATACTATGCGGATGCGGGGGGGGGGGGGTAAGTTCATACCCACATTAAGGGAAGGCGACCCAGGCCGCAGAATCAGCCCCATAACCAGAGGACAAATAGGAGCCAAAGTGAACGCGTTTTCCTCCTTCTGCCCCTATAGGTTTCCTTCCGAAAGAAGAGCAGAAGGCAAGATCCGAGGTGACCCTCTCCATCCCTGAGGCACTGCTGAAAGGGTCGCGGAATAGAAGCCAACGCGCCCTTTTCTCGCAGAAGCCGCAGGAAAGGAGCTCTCTGCACATGCTCCGGAGCTCAGACTCTTCCGAGTCAGGACCAGGCGAGGCTCACCGGCCAGGGATTCCCTACTCACCGGCCCCAACGTCCACCAGCAGGTCGAGAAGAGCAGCAGCAGCGAGAGCTGCATCCCGTCCCAGCTTCTCGGGACTCGCGGCGACCTTCCTTGGCGCGGGCAGCCTCCCGCAGCCAAAGGGACATGCGGTCGTCGAGCCGGCGCTGCCCGTCTGCAGCCGCGCGCTTTTACCACGGGGCTCAAGCCCACCCGCCCCCCGCACGGAGCCCTGACTGGCGCTTGCGGCCGGACGAACAGACGCGTCGCCTCGCCCACCCGTCCGCCCACTCTGGTTCCGCAGCACTCCCGCCGCGTGGTCTTGCGTGCGCTCCGGACTCTACCTCTCTCTCTCCTCGCCGGGTCCTCTTTTGGGAGTTGCGACTTAATTGCTCCGAGTGTTACTTCTCCCCCCTCCCTCTCCCCCCTACCCAAAAGAGAGACGGGAGGGAGCGAAGTGCAAAGACAACCTTTCCTATCGAATCCATAGAAGGACCGTTTCATTAAGTTCCGCAGCAGTCTAGGATGCCTTGAGTGGGGACGCCGAAAGCTATACTCCACCGCCTGGAATGGGATGATGGCGCGCATCTCGCTTTCAGTAACTTAGTCGGGGTGTAAAGAACTAAAGAACAGGAGCTGCGTTGATCCGTGGGGCACTAGTGGAAATGAAGGGGGGGGGGAGTTTTTTTTTTAAAAAAAAACACCCCTAAATCAGTAGTTTGGAAAATAATAATTGGATGAAGAAGACCTTCCATAATATCCATGGTTGTGCAAGTTTTGGGTATCCTCCAGAGCCATTAAGAGGTAGAGGATCAAGGAGAAAAGGCCAAAATGTAGGTCAAGGGCTAGAGAGCCTGGAATGTACATGATGATGGACTACCATCCTCACTTTCCAAGGTCAACTTGGAGGTCACCTCAACTGTGAAGTTGTCTGTTGTCAAAGTAATCAGGAAATTGAATAACTTCCCTCCTGGCTGGAGAGCATGCCTCTGAACAGGACATCTTTGATGATAACAAATAGATGAAAGAGACCCCATTCCCCAGTATTTTATAGAGCTTTGATACAGAAAACATTTCCAAATGCAATGCTCAAGTGTAAGTGCTTTGGATCATTAAAGATACCCAAACAATTGAAGTCAAGTTAGATGACCAAAATAGTCCAAATGTGGGAATTAAAAAAATAAATAAACCATGCACCAAAACCTCTATAAATATGAAAAAACACCTCAATTTTTGAGCAATCTATTCCAGGGAAACTAACTGATCTGGAAAATCTGCAATTGATTATTTTGATATTTAATAAAGACATGATTGCATGTATCTTCAGCTATTCATCCTACAATATGACAGGCATCCCCCATGGATTCCCTCTAGATGTGTAGAACTGTGACCCAAGCAATTCTCAATCATCTCCCAAGACATCTGTTGATGGCAGATGAGAAAGGAGAGTTGCTTTTATTATGCATAACTGATGAATACTAAAAAAGATACAAGTCATGGAAGATATAAATAGCCAAAAGCCAACATGGGGTTGTCAAAAACAGATCATGCCAGACTAATCTTATTGCATTCTTTGACAAAGTGACAAAATTAGTGGAGCAGAAGAATGCCGTTGATATAGTTTACTTGGACTTCAGTAAGGCATTTGATAAGGTAGACTATAACCTACTACTAGATAAAGTAGAAAAATGTGGGTTAGACAGCATCACCACCAGATGGATTCGTAACTGGTTGACCAACCGCACTCAACGTGTAGTCCTCAATGGAACTGCATCTACATGGAGGGAAGTATGCAGTAGAGTACCCCAAGGCTCTGTTTTAGGCCCAGTACTCTTCAACATCTTCATCAATGATTTGGATGAGGGAATAAATGGGGAACTCATCAAATTTGCAGATGACACCAAGCTGGCAGGAGTAGCCAACACTCCAGAAGATAGGCTTAAGATACAGAAGGATCTTGACAAACTTGAACATTGGGCACTATCTAGTAAAATGAAATTCAATGGTGAAAAGAGTAAGGTTCTACATTTAGGCAAGAAAAACGAAATGCATAGATACAGTATAGTGGTACCTTGCTCAATAGTAGTAACTGAGAGGGATCTTGGAATCCTAGTGAACAGCCTTTTAAATATGAGCCAACAGTGTGCAGCAGTTGCCAAATAAAGGCAACACAGTTCCAGGCTGCATCAACAGAGGGATAGAATCAAGATTATGTGATGTGTTAATACCACTTTATAATGCCTTGGTAAGGCCACACTTGGAATACTGCATTCAGTTTTGGTCGCCACGATGTAGAAAAGATGTGGAGACTCTAGAAAGAGTGCAGAGAGGAGCAACAAAGATGGTTAGGGGACTGGAGACTAAAACATATGAAGAACGGTTTCAGGAACTGGATATGTCTAGTTTAATGAAAAGAAGGATTAGGGGAGACATGATAGCAGTGTTCCAATATCTCAGAGGTTGCCACAAAGAAGAGGGAGTCAAACTATTCTCCAAAGCACCTGAGGGCAGAATAAGAAGCAACAGATGGAAACTCATCAAGGAGAGAAGCAACTTAGAACTGAGGAGAAACTTCCTGACAGTTAGAACAATTCATCAGTGGAACAGCTTGCCTCCAGAAGTTGTGAATGCCCCAACACTGGAAGTCTTTAAGAAGATGTTGGATAGCCATTTGTCTGAAATGGTATAGGGTTTCCTGCCTAGGCAAGGGGTTGAACTAGAAGACCTCCAACTCTGCTAGTGTATTGTATTGTATATATCCAAAATAAATAACACAAAACATGCATATTATTATTATTGATCAATACACATAAATATTTGAAAGCGATGTGGCAGAATTTCTGGAGAACTATTCATGTTCCACCTATCCAAGAGAATTATTTTGCAATGCTACAGAGAAGGAAGGAACTTGTAGTTTCTCCAGTGTTGCTCTGCATGATGAGAGATCCTGGATCCCATATTTCTGCATTGTCTGAATGGCCAAAAATTGCCATTCCTTTCATATACTATTTGTACCAAATTTACTATCCAGATTCACCAGATCAAGAATTAGCACACGAAGCTATCTCCTATTTCTGCTTCTGTTTTCAAGGTACCCCAAAGAATTGGAGGTTATTGAAAAGTTACTACTGCAGAGCTAGCAAGAAGTCTGGAGGAAATCAGGAGAGAAAAGATGAAAGAACAACATTAATCTTTAGAACACCATCTATCTAGAGTAAGACCAGCATTGGCACCCACTTGGTATTCTTGGCCAATAATTCCCAACAATTCAAAAGCTTGGCAAAGATCATTCTGTCAAGACAGCTGTTTTGGATTAGTTGACAAAAATCAGGAGTGTGGTTGACTTTTCTTAGGAAGTCTGGTGTCTTTTATGTATGTAGGAATGCTGATGGCATAAGGTAAGAACACAGAAGTCATGAAACCTGATGTTCCAGTTTATTTGCTTTTATTATTTTTATAAATAACTCAAGATGGCAAAGAGACCTAGTCAGGTGGGTTGGATTGAGAGAGAGTTACTGGCCCAAAGTTACCCAGCTGCTTTTCATGTCTAAAATGGGACTAGAACTCACAGTCTCCCAGTGTCTAGCCTGATGCCTTAACCACTAGTGACTAGACCAAATTGACTCTTATCTATTAGCTATCAGTTATTATAGTTCCAATATTTGAAACAATGGTATGACCCACATTGCCGTCTGTGTCTGTGTGTCTGTGTATTTTGGGTGGTACATGTAAATGGTCAGGAGTGTTTCAATATCCTATATAACATGATGCATCTTTTAAAATCAGATTATATGGTTCTCTCTGATATATTCTTGTGGGATCCAAGTAGAGAACTTGGATGAATGTGGCATTGAAGGGTTCCTTTTAATTTCCTAGATATAATTTACTTTATTTGCTTCCCAGAGTTGTTTTGGATAGTGAGATGGGGAAGGAAGGAAGGTAGGTAGGTAAGTTAATTGGTAGCAAAAACTGCTCCTCCCCAACTTATTTAATCATTTATTCAACAAGTAACTATTTATTATCACATTCATTAATAATGAATTAATGCTGATTATTATTTTAAAGTGGGAGGCGCGGTGATTCAGCGGTTAAGACCCTGAACTTGTCAGCTGGAAAGATGGCAGCCCAGGTTCAAAACTCAAGCGCCACATAATGGGGTGAGTTCCCATTCTCACCTCAGCTCCTGCCAACCAAGAAGTTCGAAAGCACGCAAATGCAGTAGATACAGTAGATAGGTATCACTTCAGTGGGAAGATAACAGTGCTCCATGACCTCATGTTGGCCACATGACCGCAGAACTGTCTTCAGGCAGCACTGACTTAATGGCTTTGAAATGGAGATGAGCACTGCCCGCTATAGTCAGCAACTGTTAGTCAGGGATAGATTCGAGCCGCCATTACTACCGGTTTGGTAGTAAAAAAGTTTGTGTGCTCTGCACACGTGGGCATTTTCATTTAAAATGATCTAGGCATGCGCACAACATTAAAAAATGAATAAAATTACATTTTTTAATGAAGATTGTTCTGCGCATGTGCAGAACATAAAATCAAGATGGCGCCGGCGATCATAGAACCAGTATGGTCATGTGTCCGCTGGAATTATTACCTATTTGGCTGGACTGAATAGATAGGAACCCACCTCTGCTACTAGTGGTAAAATCTGCAAGGACTTCTTTAGTTCATTACCGTATAATTTTAAGGTAACTTGTTTAATTATGCCTCATTATCTATTAAAAGACATTATCACTCAAATGCTTGATTAATACATCTCTGCTAATGACAGCTCATTTTCTCAGGCCCTTGTTAACAAATTCATATACCCAACTACCCAACTTTGAAGCAAATTCTTACAAGCAACAAGAACCAACAAGACATAACACCAACATGGGAACCAGACCCTGCAACAAAGTTACATGGCTAATTCCCCCTCACATCTACACAAATACTACAATCATAATAAGCAAGACAACCAACAAGCCGACATTCAAGTTTAACAAGTGTCTTCACATGCTATTCCTGCACTCTCCCTCTGGATTCTACTTAGGAAAAATCTCACAAAACCAAGAAAAGCATTCATGTACACAAGTTTGACATCAAGATTCAAAACAAGGGACTTCCGGTTCCGGCGGCTGACGGCGACGGGCAGAGACTGCTCGCCCCGCGCATCCCCGGTGGGCTCCCCACCCCTTGGGGGGCACAGGACGCCCCGAAGAGGCGTTCTGCTGGAGGAGCGGTGCGGCGGGAGGACACCTGCATCGGCGGCGGCCGTCGGGGGGCTCTTGCTTCGCTCCAGGCACCGAGGAGCGCGAAGGGGAGGCGCGCTGAAGTGTCTTCGCTGTGAGGCTGTCCGGAAGAAAAAAAGATACTTGAAGGATGCAGCGGCGGTGCGGTGAGGCATAGACTCCCTTCATACCTATTACCAATCCTAAAACTTGTCAGTGGTGTTAATTGGAACTTTTGTTTAACTTGGAGAAGTGCGGCTGGAGGGGAGGGGGATTTCCCCCCCCCCTTGGACAAGCGGCTAGAAACAAAAGTGCTCGTAGCCCCAGGGAAGGAGGAGGGGGAGAGCCAAACCAATGAGGTCACACTCCAACTAAATGGATCTTCAGACTTAACCCTTTCAAGAAAATGTGATCTTTGGGAACTTTGAATCCTGAAAACTTTATTTGTTGCCTCAGTTCTCGAAGTTGGCAGGGCAAGATGGCACACTTCCGTTGTCTTCATGAAAGCTGAACTTGACTCCACCTTTTAACTTCAGGCTTCCGGTCTTTGTCTCCGTGTTATTTGGATACTTCTCTTGTGGATTGTTTGGTTTTGAACTTTCTGGAGTGAAAAACGTCTGTTCCCTGCCAGGGTGATTAGAGAGTTCCCTTGTGCCTGGTCTCTCTACCCCCCCCCCCCCCGAACTCCCTTGGCTGCTCTACCACTCTGACTGATTCTTCTCTATACTGACTGGACTCTTTATTACTAACAATGACATCTAAAAGACCACCTCCTGGAAAGTCCGGCTTTGCTGCCTCTGCCCCGACATCTGCAACCTCAAGTCCGAGCACGCAATCAACATTGACAGCTTTTAAACAAGTTAAAACTACGGACTTGGAGTTTCATCAAATGTTTCAACAAATTCTACAGGGACAAGAGGAAATTAAGAAACAGCTGAAGGAGATGAAAGAAGAAATTAGAGGGAACCAGGAAAAAATTGATAAGAACTCACAGAGATTGGATCACTTGGAGCAGGGCGTGCAAAAGGGAAACAAAGAGCTTGACACCCAACAAATGAAAATAGAGTTTGAGAGAATGTCCTTTTATCTTAGATTTCAGAATGTGATGGAGACAGATGATGAAAACATTAGGGACATCATGACAACTATCTTGGCTGAGTATACCCAGAAAGAAAAACAACAGATGGGGTGGGAAATAGACCTGGTCTATAGAGTGAACTCCACATATGCTAGAACACACAATGTCCCCAGGGAGGTGCACATTAAATTTCTTAGGAAAAGCACAAGAGATGAAATTCTGAATACACAAAGGGGACAAGCCCTGATATACAAAGATAAGGAGATAACCATACTGAAACAGATCCCCAAGAAAGTGAGGGAGAAAAGAAAATATTATTCGCAATTGGCGAATAAATTATACCAGAAGGGGGTGTGGTTTCGTTGGTTGCTGCCTTAAGGTATGTTAATATTCTGGGAGGAGACAAGGGTCAGAATTAACACACCCATAGAGGCGCAGGCCTTTATGGAAAAAAATAAATTACTCCTAGAAAAGCCAGAAGACATCCCAGTAGATACACAAGACACAGGAGGGGCCAGAGCACTGCCAACGGGGGGAGATGGGGCGACATTAAGAAAGCTCAGATCACACAAATAAGTAAGAAAATCCACATGATACAAATTGATTGAAATTATTTTTGAATTTACCACACTGACTATATGTTATTATGTAATATTTGAATGCTATGCAAATGTACACCATGAGTCTGGAGGGGGCGTATACCTACCGCAGTTTGCGGCTGCCACAATTTGTAACCTTCCCCATACCTTTTCCTTTTGCAAAACACCCCAAAACCAATAAAACTTTGTTTAAAAAAAAAGATTCAAAACAAGGATAAAGGAATATCAGAACTTTTCTAACTCCCAGCACACTCCATTGTAGAGTCCAAAGTGATACAGTCACTTTGGGAAATCAGAAGTATATCAGCAGTATTGCTATTGCATTGTATTCCCAGAGGTCAAGTATTGTTGGACTCCACATCTATCAAAAGCTTTGACACCATCTCAGAACCAACACAATGGACTTTCAACACATTACAATTGTTAATTGACAAGGATCTTACAGGTGAAATTCGAAAAATTAGAATATCGTGCAAAAGTTCATTTATTTCAGTAATGCAACTTAAAAGGTGAAACTAATATATGAGATAAGACTCATTACATGCAAAGCAAGATAGTTCAAGCCGTGATTTGTCATAATTGTGATGATTATGGCGTACAGCTCATGAAAACCCCAAATCCATCATCTTAGAAAATTAGAATATTACATGCAATCAATAAAACAAGGATTGTACATAGAACATTATCGGACCTCTGAAAAGTATAAGCATGCATATGTACTCAGTACTTGGTTTGGGCCCCTTTTGCATCCTCATAAAGCGTTGACCCTGGACTTAATGAAGCACAGTGGACCAACACCAGCAGATGACATGACTCCCCAAATTAACACAGACTGTGGAAACTTCACACTGGACTTCAAGCATCTTGCAATGTGTGCTTCTCCATTCTTCCTCCATACTCTGGGTCCTTGGTTTCCAAATGAGATGCAAAAGTTGCTCTCATCAGAAAAGAGGACTTTGGACCACTGAGCAACAGGATTTTGGACCACTGTGCTTCATTAAGTCCAGGGTCAACGCAGCCGTCTACCAGGAAATTTTTGGAGCACTTCATGCTTCCTTCTGCAGACGAGCTTTATGGGGATGCTGACTTCATTTTCCAGCAGGACTTAGCACCTGCCCACACTGCCAAAAGCACCAAAACCTGGTTCAATGACCATGGGATATTGTGCTTGATTGGCCAGCAAACTCGCCTGACCTGAACCCCATAGAGAATCTATGAAGCATTGCCAAGGGAAAGATGAAGGACATGAGACCGAACAATGCAGAAGAGCTGAAGGCTGCTATTGAAGCATCCTGGTCTTCCATAACACCTCAGCAGTGCCACAGGCTGATAGCTTCCATGCCACACCACATTGAGGCAGTAATTACTGCAAAAGGGGCCCAAACCAAGTGCTGAGTACATATGCATGCTTATACTTTTCAGAGGTCCGATATTGTTCTATATACAATCTTTGTTTTATTGATTGCATGTAATATTCTAATTTTCTGAGATGGTGGATTTGGGATTTTCATGAGCTGTAAGACATAATCATTACAATTATGACAAATCATGGCTTGGACTATCTTGGTTTGCATGTAATGAGTCTTATCTCATATATTAGTTTCACCTTTTAAGTTGCATTACTGAAATAAATGAACTTTTGCATGATATTCTAATTTTTCGAGTTCCACCTGTATCTGTCTCACTTGTATACTTCATCTGCATACCCAACCTATTTTTCTTCCCTTTCTTCTTCCTTGTTCTTCCCTTCTATTTCAACCCATTTAAATCCCACATCGGTCTAGACATTCTGTGTCTCCAAAGAAATAAACTCACAAAGAGCCAAGGCCCAAAAATGTGTTAGTCAGAAAAAAAACACTACCAGATTCCTTCTGTCTTTTGAGCAAAGATCAACATCTGGACTAGCAGTTCTGATATAGGCATGAATCTAGATGTTCCTTTAACATACAATGACATCTTAAGTCAGCATAGCTGTGAGGCATTATGAAGCTTTAAGAAGAGCAGAGAACTCATTGCTTGATGCTTTCTATCCATATTTCAAACTTGGGACTGATTTAGAAGCTTCTGAGCACACAGCATCCAATGGTGCATCTTTCTTTTTTTCTTTTTCTTTCTGCACATTTCAAGCAGCTGAGTCACCTTTATGACTAAGTAACTGGACAAGGAAGCTCAAATCCTTGCCAAATTCTTCGCCATTGTCATTCTTCTCCATCCAACACTTGCATTCAGCTACTGCTGTTTAATTGCATAAAGAGAATCGAGACAGAGAGGAGACAAAATATGCATGCAGGTAGCATCATTCCAAATATTTGGCTTATTTTGTAAGTAGTTGACTGTTTCAGAATGTTGCCTGTATCCAAGACCTTTCATGTTTTGTTTTTTTTAAAGCTGAGTTCAGACAGTAGTCGAAGAGACAAAATCAAAAACAATATATGAACCTAGCCTTAAAATTTCCCTTGAACTAATGGAGCAGTAGCCTGGTTTCCCATCTCATTTTAGGTTACCCCACGGAGATCACTAGAGCCACTGAGACTTAAATCCATCAGACAATAGCTAGTGCTCAAGTTATGGCCATAATGGAGCCTGCCCACCCTGGTCATAACTCATAAGTTGTAAATCGGCTTATCCATATGACTAATCCAATTTTATTACCTTTTTGGGGATACAGTTTTCCCAGTGCACAAAAGTAAATGCCTATTTTTGGCAAAAACATCAGAAAACCAAGACATGTGATTGCAGCTCCCTTACCAACTGGCTAAAGTGCAGGGACGTGACTGTGTATGTGTGGGCGTGTGACTGCTGGAACTTTGAATCCAGGTCATAAGTACTTCCAGGAAGTTCCACCATGACTTTGAATGGTTGCTAAGGGATCAGTCATACAGAACTATTTGTACAGCATCAGTCCTATAACACAAGTGAACTCACATAAATCACCATAAACAGTCCATGATACGCACCCAATGCCCTTCTTTCATTTCCCACCTAGACAGACTGTTTTGTTGTTTTCAAAGGGACAGAAAAGATTTTGTGTAAATGCCTGGTTCCTTAGTATCGAAATAAGGTGTCTAGAAAACCTTATAACAGAATAACAGGTTGGAAGGGACGTTCTAGTCCAATTCCCTGCTAATTTCTACTCCAAGAGAGAAGATGAAAACATAATTGCAATACTCTCTTAAAATCACTATTGTGAGTGAAAGTTTGCACATGAAGCAAACTTCCGGAGGGAATGGAGGACTGCCTCTGAGCTCCGCTTAATGCGGAGGGCTCTTTGACGGGCGGGATGCTGCCGACCCTCATTTCCAGCTCGAGGGTCGGGATTTCTGGCGCCGAACATACTGGCCCCTGCCCGGCTCCAGGCTGGCCCGTCAGGTCGGTCGGGCAGCCGGGCAGGAGGAGGATAGTGCGCCGGTTGGCGCGGCATGGTGGCTGGCGTTTTTGAGCCGGCATGGCGGCCGGCGTTTTTGAGTCGGAGCGGCGGAGCGGCGACGCGGTAAAGGCGGTAAAGGCCTGAGCGGAGGGGGCGGAGGAGGCTGGAGGAGGTTGGAGGACGGCGGCGGTGGTCCGTTTGACTGAAAGCATTGAAAGCATTACAGAGAGATGGTGGCGACCCAGGAGAGCCGAGCGGCCCGAATTGTGATCCAGAGGACGCTGAGCTCCAAACTGGCTGGCAATTGTGAGTCTAGACCGGCGAGAGGGCCGCGGGAAGGAGAGCGAGGCCCGAGGGAGGCCCGAGAGACCCGAGGCGCCGGAGGGAAGAAGGGAAGGAGAGTGAGGCCTGAGGCGCCGGAGGAAGTGGAAAGTGGAAAGTGGAAAGATCGGCAGAAGGGCTGCAGGGAGGCCGCAGGGAGGCCGATGCAGCCCCCCCACCTCCCCCCCCGGGCCCAATAACAACAACTGTGGGTGGCCAAATGGACGGATTATAATAAAGGCAGGCCATGGAACGGAGGCTTTGGAACATCAGAGGCCCATGCAGAAGGTCTGACCCTGTACTTTGCTGTGCTCACTACTACCCGCCCCCCCCCCACTCATTTACCACCTACTTATTATGGGCTACCCGCCCTACCGCCCATTACGAACTACCCCTTAGCTGCAGCCTTTTATTCACCAGCTGGCTATTTTATTTCCATCAGCCCATCATTTCCATCTAGATGTGGACTATCTCCATCTGCCTTTCCCCTTGCCAGGACTATCCCCTTGCCAGGATTATCCCCTTAGTGGGAATTGCGGCTGCTAACGCATATTAACATCGACAGCTCCCACTTGATGAACTTGGCCCCGTCCAATATGTTATATACGAGGCTAGACCTGCTACAGCTACGAGAGTCCCCCCTTCCGCAGTTATGGCCTCCTGCCCTTTCAAGGGCCCACCTTGAGGACGGGTTTATTAACCCAGAGAGGTGGAGGAAGCGCACACCGAGGGTTTTTTTAATTAATTGTCTTTTAAAAATTGTAAGGGGTTCCAGGGATGGGGGGGGGGACCAGGTCAGGAGTGATGGTAGAGCCAGGCATCTAGGTGTGGTCGAAGGAGGAGGGAGCGGAGTGGGGGAGGAGAGGGAAGATAGCATTCCAGTGCAGGGCTCTTTGATACCAACGGTCGTGGGGAGGGGCAGGTGCGAGGACAGATCAAGAGCGCGTAGTCGGTTGGGAGACCGGGGTTTTTGGTCATACCCGGTCGTTTGTACCAACCCCTGCATACTAGGTGGTCAGGATCTACAGACCCAAGGCCTGAGACTGTTGTTATGCAATGCGAGGTCCGTTGTCAATAAGGCCCCCCTCATCCACGATCTAATTTTGGAGGGGGAGACGGACCTCGCAGGAATAACTGAGACCTGGTTGGGCCACGAGGGAGGCCTACCCCTCATGGAAATGTGCCCGCCAGGTTATCGAGCATTTCACCAGCCTCGGGCCCAGGGAAGGGGCGGTGGGGTAGCAGTGATTATCCGGGAAGACTTGGAGCCGAGAGAGTTCACTGTGCCGCAGACATCCGGGTGTGAGTCCCTTGTCGTGAGATGGGGCCCAGGGAGGCAGTTGGGCCTGCTGATAGTATACCTGGCTCCTCGCTATACATCAGCGGCCCTGCCTGAACTCCTCGAGCTGATCTCATCGGTGGCGGTTGAGACCCCCAAACTATTAGGGATGGGGGATTTCAACCTGCCGTCGATGGGAGAAGCGTCTGAGGGGGTTCGGGAGTTCATGGCTTCCATGACAGCCATGGACCTGACCCAATTAATTCAGGGCCCTACTCACGAGGGAGGCCACACGCTGGACCTTGTCTTTGTCTCTGGCCAGTGGATGAGTGATCTGGGAATAGGGGATTCAACTATTATTCCCCTGTCATGGTCAGATCACTCACTTCTCCGACTTGACTTCCCTGGTGCTACCCCCCGCTGCGGGGAAGCGGAACCGGAAGGTATTAGATGGTTCCGCCCCAAGCGCCTGAAGGAACCAGATAAGTTCCAGACGGAGCTTGGGCCACCTCCTGTAGACCTGACCCGCCCCCGGGTGGAGGACCTGGTAGACGCATGGAATAGTGCGACTGCCGGGGCCCTAGACCGAGTGGCGCCTTTGCGGCCTCTCCTGCGGCGACGAACTACCCTGGCCCCTTGGTTCACCGAGGAGCTAAGGGTGATGAAACGCCACAAGAGACGCCTAGAGAGTCGTTGGAGATCCTCCCGTTCCGAATTTGACCGAGCACAGGCACGAGCCTATTTGAGGACGTACCTTGTGGCATTAAGAGCGGCCAAACATCAACATTGTGCCGCTCTTATTGCTTCTGCAGATAACCGCCCTGCCGCCCTGTTTCGGGTGACACGCTCCCTCTTGTTTGAGAGGCCGCGGGAAGCCCCTTTACAGGGCAGAGCAGAGGAGTTTGGGAAATATCTACAGGACAAAGTCGCTCAAATCCGGATGGGATGGGCCCCTTTCAGTGGTCCAGTGGAGGCGCCCGAGGCGAGTCTTGAGGGACCATTCTGGGAGGAGTTTGACTCGGTTGCCATCGAGGATTTGGACAGGTTGCGTGGACGTCTGCGACCTACCACATGTTTATTGGACCCGTGTCCCTCCTGGCTTGTACTGGCATCCTGGGAGGTTACACGCGACTGGCTCCTGGGCCTAGTGAACGCCTTGTTGGGCGAGGGGTTTCTGCCGGCCACCTTGAAAGAGGCGGTTGTGAGGCCCCTGCTCAAGAAGCCTTCCCTGGACCCAACGGAGCTAGTCAATTATCGTCCAGTCTCCAACCTTCCCTTTTTAGCGAAGGTTGTAGAGAGTGTGGTGGCACAACAGTTTCCACGTCACCTGGAGGAGAATGATTATCTAGACCCGCGCCAGTCCGGCTTCCGACCCGGGCACAGCACGGAGACGGCCTTGGTCGCGTTGGTTGATGATCTTTGGAGGGCCAGAGATAGGGGTTGTTCCTCTATCCTGGTCCTATTAGATCTCTCGGCGGCGTTCGATACCATCGACCATGGTATCCTGTTGCACCGGCTAGAGGGGCTGGGAGTCAGGGGCACCGTTTTACGGTGGTTTGGCTCCTACCTCTCTGACCGGATGCAACGTGTGTTGGCAGGGGAGCAGAGATCGACCTTGAGCCCCCTCACATGTGGGGTGCCACAGGGGTCGGTGCTCTCGCCTCTCCTGTTCAACACATACATGAAACCGCTGGGCGAGATCATCCGTGGTTTTGGGGTGGGATATCATCTGTATGCTGATGATACTCAGCTATACATTTCCACCCCGAACCACCCCAACGAGGCCGTTGAAATGATGTCCCGGTGTTTTGAGGCCGTACGGGTCTGGATGGATGGCAACCGACTAAAACTCAACCCCTCCAAGATGGAGTGGCTGTGGCTTCCGGCCCCCCGGTTCAACCAGTTGCTTCCATCTCTGGCCATTGGGGGCGAGCAACTGGCTCCCGTGGAGCGGGTGCGCAATTTGGGCGTCCTCCTGGATGCCCGGCTGTCCATGGATGACCATGTAACAGCCGTGGCAAGGGGGGTGTTCCATCAGGTTCGCCTGATGCGCCAATTGCGCCCCTTATTGGACCGGGATGCCCTACGCACAGTCACCCATGCGCTGGTGACGTCTCGCCTGGACTACTGCAATGCTCTCTACATGGGGCTTCCCTTGAGATGCACTCGGAGACTGCAGTTGGTCCAGAATGCGGCCGCGTGGGTGATTATGGGGAGGACTAGATACTCCCCTGTAACACCTCTCCTGCGCGAGCTGCACTGGCTTCCTGTAGTCTACCGAGTGCGTTTCAAGGTTTTGATTATGATCTTTAAAGCGCTTCATGGCACAGGACCTAGTTACATGCGGGATCGCATCCTGCCCCATACATCCCTACGACCAATCCGCTCACACAGAGAGGGACTTCTTTGGGTGCCGTCCACTAAACAGTGTCGGGGGGCGACACCCAGGAGCAGAGCCTTCTCTGTGATGGGCCCAGCCCTGTGGAATGACCTCCCCCGTGACATCAGGATTACTTCCGATCTCCGCTCCTTCCGTGTACAGCTGAAGACCCACCTCTTTCAATTATCTGGCCTGGCTCAACCGTAATTTTTTCTTATTCCTCCTGACAGTCCTTTTAAATTTTAAATTGTGTTATTATTAATGGGGTATTTTAATGGCTGATTTTTAACATTTCTAATGTGATGTAATTTGTTACCTCCTCCGTGCATGTATGTCTTTGTATAATAATAATAATAATTAATAATAATTTAAATTTATTAGCTGCTCCCTTTCCGAAAAGGACTCGGGGCGGCGTACAATGGAGTAAAAAACATATAACATTTACATAAATCCATGACATACATAAGTACAAAGACACACATGTTCGGAGGAGGTTAACAGATACAATACATAGACAATTAAAAACCATTAAAATACCCTAATTACAAAACCCCATGTACAATCCAAATTCAAAATGTTAAAAAACAGACAGTCAGGAGGAGTACGAGAAAATTACGGTTGAGCCAGGCCAGATAGTTGGAAGAGGTGGGTTTTCAGTTGTACACGGAAGGAGCGGAGATCGGAAGTAATCCTGATGTCCCGGGGGAGGTCATTCCACAGGGCTGGGCCCATCACAGAGAAGGCTCTGCTCCTGGGTGTCGCCCCCCGACACTGTTTGGCGGTCGGCACCCGGAGAAGTCCCTCTCTGTGAGAGCGGATTGGTCGTAGGGATGTGTGGGGCAGGATGCGATCCTGCATGTAACTAGGCCCTGTGCCATGGAGCGCTTTAAAGATCATAATCAAGACCTTGAAACGCACTCGGAAGACCACAGGAAGCCAGTGCAGCTCGCGCAGGAGAGGTGTTACAGGGGAGAATCTAGTCCTCCCCATGATCACCCGCGCGGCCGCGTTCTGGACCAACTGTAGTCTCCGAGTGCATCTCAAAGGAAGCCCCATGTAGAGAGCATTGCAGTAGTCCAGGCGAGACGTCACCAGCGCATGGGTGACTGTGCGTAGGGCATCCCGGTCCAATAAGGGGCGCAATTGGCGCATCAGGCGAACCTGATGGAACGCCCCCCTTGCCACGGCTGTTACATGGTCATCCATGGACAGCCGGGCATCCAGGAGGACGCCCAAATTGCGCACCTGTTCCATAGGGGCTAGTTGCACGCCCCCAATGGCCAGAGATGGAAACACCTGGTTGAACCGGGGCGCCGGAAGCCACAGCCACTCCGTCTTGGAAGGGTTGAGTTTCAGTCGGTTGCCATCCATCCAGATCCGTACGGCCTCCAAACACCGGGACATCACTTCGATGGCCTCATTGGGGTGGTTTGGGGTGGAGATGTATAGCTGAGTGTCATCAGCATACAGATGATATCCCACCCCAAAACCACGGATGATCTCGCCCAGCGGTTTCATGTATGTGTTGAACAGGAGAGGCGAGAGTACCGAACCCTGTGGCACTCCACATGTGAGAGGCCTCCGGGTCGATCTCTGCTCCCCTGCCAACACACGTTGCGTCCGGTCAGTGAGGTAGGAGCCAAACCACCGTAACACGGTGCCCCTGACTCCCAACCCCTCCAGCCGGTGCAACAGGATACCATGGTCGATGGTATCGAAAGCCGCCGAGAGGTCTAATAGGACCAGGATAGAGGAACAACCCCTATCTCTGGCCCGCCAGAGATCATCCACCAATGCGACCAAGGCCGTCTCCGTGCTGTGCCCGGGTCGGAAGCCGGACTGGCGCGGGTCTAGATAATCATTTTCCTCCAGGTGGCGTGGGAACTGCTGTGCCACCACACTCTCTACAACCTTCGCTAAAAAAGGAAGGTTGGAGACTGGACGGTAATTGACTAGGTCCGTCGGGTCCAGGGAAGACTTCTTGAGCAGGGGTCTCACCATCGCCTCTTTCAAGGCGGCTGGTAGAGACCCCTCACCCAACGAAGTGTTCACTAGGACCAGGAGCCAGTCACGTGTAACCTCCCAGGATGCCAGTACAAGCCAGGAGGGACACGGGTCCAATAAACATGTGGTGGGTCGCAGACGTCCACGCAACCTGTCCAAATCCTCGATGGCAACCGAATCAAACTCCTCCCAAAGCGGACCCTCAAGACTCGCCACGGGCGTCTCTACTGAACCACTGAAGGGGGTCCATCCCATCCGGATTTGAGCGACTTTGTCATGTAGATATTTCCCAAACTCCTCTGCTCTACCCTGTAAAGGGGCTTCCCGCGGCCTCTCAAACAAGAGGGAACGAGTCACCCGAAACAAGGCGGCAGGGCGGTTATCTGCAGACGCAATAAGGGCGGCGCAATGTTGACGTTTGGCCGCTCTTAATGCCACAAGGTACGTCCTCAAGTAGGCTCGTGCCTGTGCTCGGTCAAATTCGGAACGAGAGGATCTCCAACGACTCTCTAGGCGTCTCCTTTGGCGTTTCATCACCCTTAGCTCCTCGGTAAACCAGGGAGCCAGGGTGGTTCGTCGCCGCAGGAGAGGCCGCAAAGGCGCCACCCGGTCCAGGGCCCCGGTAGTCGCACTATTCCATGCGTCTACCAGGTCCTCCACTCGGGGGCGGGTCAAATCCACAGGAGGTGGCCCAAGCTCCGTCTGGAACCTATCTGGTTCCAACAGGCGCTTGGGGCGGAACCATCTAATACCTTCCGGTTCCGCCTCTATGTGTGTATTTGGATAGTTTATGTGTTTGCACATATGTTTTTATGTTTTATATGTTCTATTGTACGCCGCCCCGAGTCCTGTGTGGAGAGGGAGCGGCTAATAAATTCAAATTTTTTATTATTATTATTATTATTATTATTATTATTATTATTATTATTATTATTATTATATAAATAGTTTTTTTTTTCCTTTTGGGTGGAGTGTTATAAATAAAATCTAATCTAAATTGTTACAGTTTTATAACATTTACAACTTACAACAGTTCATTTAGTGACTTTTCAAAGCAACAATGGCACTGAAAAAAGTTACTTATGGACGTTTTTTACAATTATGATCTTTGCAGCATCCCCATAATCATGTGATCAAAATTCAGATGCTTGGCAACTGGTTCATATTTATGACCGTTGCTGTGTCTCCACATCATGAGATTCCTCTTTCCATCTGACAAGCAAAGTCAATGGGGAAGCCAGATTCACTTCACAATCGTGTTACTAACTTATCAACTACAATGATTCACTTAACAGTTGTTAACTGTGGCAAGAAAGTTCATAAAATGGGGCAAAACTCACTTAACAAATGTCTTGCTTAACAACATAATTTTGGGTCATTTGTGGTCAATTGTGTGCTATTAAATTTAATCTTTAATAGATCTCTGATAAGGATGAAAGTATTAAATACTTCACTATGGGAAATGCTATCCATTAATCCTAACACCAATTTAAAGACTTTTAAAGACAAATTAATCCACTGCATTAAAGCATGAATTGTTTAGTGGCAGTGTGTGTGTGCATACACACACACACACACAAAACTGAAAATAAAAAAAACTGCTACTAGAACTAGACTATCCATCTCACAGAATATTTCAATTCCTGCCTTTCAAAACACTAGATTCTGCTTTTTTTCCCCTATATACTTCGGAGGGGTTTTTTTGTCCTGAATATATAACTATAAAATTTGATCTGTATTTTTGTTAACTTCCAGATCCAACTTCACCTCACTTGTAGCACAAAGTTGGGCCTGCCTCTAAATCAGTGGAATTTTCATCTGGTTCATAATCAGGCAGAACCATGAGTTGCTTAATTGTGGTTTGCACTAGTGAATAAAGTACAATATCTGCTACTGCAAAATACGCAAAGATATAAAACATGATTTAGAAAGTTTAGCAAATAACTTAGTGCAAGACATTGATTGTATTCCAATCTGTTCTGATTTAGGAGAAGGAATCTTCACACACACACACACACACACACACACACACACACACACACCCCCAAATCCACACATTTATTTTACTTCATGTTTAACAGGGTCCTGGAAGATATAGGGTGAATAATATTGTATATTTGGCGGTATCAATTCAACTGTTCTATTTATCCTCTCTTTAGATGGTCTCCGTTTAAGGTACAACAAAATATTAAATAAGAGAATAAGAGTTTTTTATATAAGTAAAGATGCTGCAGAAAATAAGGAGTTAACAGATCCAAGATAATATTCTGGCTATATCTTTAGCTGAAAAGAAACTGTGCTGAATGAGAGAAAGAGAGAACTTTAAATAATAAGTAATACAAGTCAGTCTTGCATACAGATTACAATACTGTTGACTATTGATTTAATGGAAAGCATTATTTAAACACCGTGATTTATGACTCCATTAAATAAGATAGAAAAGGGAGTCTTTTTTCACTTGGTAGATAATGTGAAATACGGAAGACAGTGCTAGGCTGTTGGCAACATATTTTTAGGACTTCTCTTCATTCTGGAATCAAGGCCATTGTTGATTAATAGTGTCACACTTTATTTAAACACATTGTTTTGAATGATTTCTCTTAATTCTGTGCATGGAACAGAAAGAACAAATAAGATTTATTTTTGTTTAACTTTCCTGAGACAGG
Organism: Natrix helvetica; assembly: GCF_964273705.1. Classification (NCBI taxonomy): domain Eukaryota; kingdom Metazoa; phylum Chordata; class Lepidosauria; order Squamata; family Natricidae; genus Natrix; species Natrix helvetica. The sequence continues at coordinate 129,094,014 of NC_138554.1, read as the reverse complement.
AAAAATCAGCTTCTGTATTCTCAAAGATAGAGGCAGGCTATTTTAGTCTTTTTCTTCACAGAATGCTATTGTGTGACAATTTGCAACTTGGAAAGTTAAAAATTAGGCTCACACTTCGAAATGAATTCTGAGAAATTTAGCACATGGAGAACATGGGCAATAACGTCAGCTACTGAGAGGAATGTTTGAGATTCATTTAGAAGCTTGAAATTTATTGAAATAGCAGTTTCTTCAAAACCTATTCAGAAATAAGATCTTGAAAACCAGTCTCATAGTGGATTAGTGGAAGGATGTAGCATTGCTCGACATTATATTTTATTGGACGGATTCATTTCCTTGCAAAGATCAGCAAAAGAAATGGCACAAATGACAACTGAGAGATCAAACAAGCTTAAAACAGAAAAACTAAAAGGGTGAAAGAGTAAAAAAAATGACAAAATCTTAGGCTGAATCTTCATTATTTCTGATTTTGCAAACTTGAAAAGCACATACATTGCTCCTATACTTATTTGCATTATTTTTATTTTTTTTAAAAAGGAAACTGAAAAGTATAAGCCAACAATCTTGTTCCTATATTTAGAGGTCATTCACTTGGTTCCTCTTTGCCCCATTATTTCCCTACCTGAATTTTTACTAACTGAGTAATATCTCAATTATTTCTTTGGATAACTGACTAAGAGTAAATTTCAGTTAATCCTTGACCTACAACCAGAATTGAGATCAACATTTCCATTGCTTAGCAAGGCAATGACTTTAAGTTACTTTTGCTCCATTTTATGACCTTTCTTGCCATTGTTGTTAAGTGAATTTGGTGATTCCCATAACCCTGGGACACTGCATCCATATTAAATACCTACCAGGTGCCAAGCATCCAAATTTTAATCATATGATGATGGGAATGCTGCAATGAAAGTCTGAAAAACGATTATAAGTCCCAAAGTTTTATATAAGTTTTGAACAGTCCCAAAATGAATGGTTGCAAGTAGAGGACTACCTGAAGAGATAAGCTAGGGTGTTATGACACATTGTTGGATAGCAAGTGTTGCCTTCTAGTAAATGGGTGCCTTGTGACTTTGTGCATGCCTTCCCCAGCAGCTCATATTGCAAATGTACAAACTTCTTATGACTATTTTGAGAAAAGGGCCACAACAATCTCTTATGTGCAAAATATGCTCATTACCCTCCAAGATTTGCTATCTTTTACTTTCAAAAAATATTTTAGAATGGTGCCAATTTCAAAGTCCAAGTTAAAAAGATTTTTAACTGCTCTGGCTAAAGAAACTGAGATAAGCTTTTTCTCCTTAGAACAGTTAGCAGTGTCAAATATTTCCTATATACAGTCGAGGAAGAATTACTGTACAGTGACAATATAGTCACTTCAAAGACTTGACTGAATATGAGATACTTATAACACAAATTACAGAATTCCTACTATTGTAGAATTTATATATAAGTTACTCCTAATATGGCATGATCAAATAGATGCAAAAGTTAAACAGAACAATTGATATGCAACAATGGAATATCAATTGAAGTAAAAAATTAAATCCATGGTGAATACACTAAGGGAAATTTGGCAAGATGTTCCTCCGCTGATATGTTATCTTTGTGGTGATAGAATAAACAACCTGTATTCAGAAAATTCTTGAAAATGCAAGAATGCTTTACCGTATCTGATGCCAATGACATAAAACTTAACTATTCTGAAAGATAATGTAGGATGTAATAACTTCTAAATATGGAGCTTCTCTTGCTACAGGTAGTCCTCGACTTACAATAGTTCTTTTGGTGACCATTTGAAATTATAAGGGCTCTTTAAAAAGTGACTTGTGAGCATTTTTCATACTTATGACCATTGCAGCATTCCCAAGGTCATGTGATCAAAAATTGAATGCTTGGGAAATGGTTCATATTTATGGCAGTTGCAGTGTCCTGGAGTCACGTAATCACATCCGACAAGCAAAGTCAATGCAGAAGCCAGATTTACTTATCAACCATATTACTAAAGTAACAATTGCAGTGATTCGCTTAACAAATGTGTCAAGAAAAGTCATAAAATGAGGCAAAGTTCATTTAACAAATGTCTCACTTAGCAACAGAATTTTACAATAGAAATTGTGGTCGTAAGTCGAGGCTTAGCTATACTAGTTATTGTTTTGTTAACTATTACTAAATCTTAGATATCTAAAATTACCCTGAGCTGGCTTTATATATGATAATTGTTGTCAGGATAATTTGTTTTTTTCTGAAAATCCCACTTAATTCCTTCATTGGAGAAATGACAACATAATGGTAGTACACATTTATGTCAAGGAAATATATCAAGTTATCAAGTAAATATTTAAAAAATAAATAAAATTGAGGTGAGAGTCACTATTAATAATTTAAAACCACACTTTTCTAGAGACTGATCATTCTCGTTTGTTTCTATTCAATGTGGGATTAAGAGCTCTCTCTACCAAAGTTTTATAAAATGAAGATAAAGTAAATTAAGGACAAAATATTCATTTTGTTAGGTTTTTTTCACTTGAAGTAACTCTTCCTACTTTCCCATAGAAAGGAAAAGATTCCTGCTATTTTACATGGGAAAGAAGTAAGAGAAATGGTTGGGATAATGGAATGTGTTTCACATTTTTTAAAAAAAATACTCATTTGTTTAACTTTCCTGAGGTTACTTGCAAAAATCATAACAGCTATGTGTTGTAAGTATAGAGGAAGAGCACATGTTTAAACAGAAAAAATGTGTATGTGTGTGCACATACGGTTTTTAAATAAACTGAGCTGAATTTCCAATACAGACTCCATGTATTTTCACATGTAGATTGGTATACCTTGTAATTAGTTTCTTGCTTTTTGGAATACCTTATTTCTGAAATTTATTTCACCTTCCCAAATGACCCCCAAAGCAAAAACCAATCCTTTGCCAAGCCAGTGTTCTTAAGACAAATGCATTTCTGTATTTATAGTTTCTGTGCGACATCTTTCCATAATAATTGCTAAAAGCAAATCCATTTTAAAACTTTCCCCTTTTTACTATAAACACTCAGAGGAACTTCCATAAACTGTGGAAGACTAGAGAATGATGTAGAGTACTAGGGATTTATATGATAAATTGCAAAAATAAAAATAAAAAATGGACATGGACAAACATTTCTATTTCTGTTTTATTTATCCATCCATCCATCCATCCATCCATCCATCCATCGGTCTCAAGAGAAGATACAAATATTTATTATTTACTTTCAGACTGAACCCCACTTTGCCTTAGCTCCTAACTTGAGATCCACATTCCGATAGGTTTCTTTCTCCTGACAAGCCGTCTTTTTCTCCTTATTTCCTTGGCCTTTGTACCTTTTTCAAATTGGCTAGACAGCTACTCTGTCTACTAAATTGGACTGCAGAAATTGAGACATAAAGAACTCTTGGATCATTTCTGCAGTATTTAGGGAATGTGTCCAATACAGTGAAGTAAGATTGACCAGATGGATTTACAAGTGTGAGCAATTTATTTTATACAGACATCATATAATATTTTGATCAGGAGCACATGATTCGATTGCAACTTCAGATGTAAAAATTGTCATTACATTTAAATTTGCAGTTGAAATGCAACAGATGGTTATACTAGTATGGTAATTATACACACACACACACTTCTCTTTTCAATTTTAAGGGCAAAAGTCCATTGCTCAGGGAACTAACACATTTATTTTCCTAATGCTTTCAGGATGTGCTAATTTGACCACTGAGATAATGGCATGAAAACTTATATTCCACTTCGAAAAGCAAGGAATGGTCTCATGTAAGATGGTTGATGATATATGTAACTCTCCCTGTGTGTCTATGTTTTCCTTCCAATAATTATCCTCTGCTATGGATGGTTATTAATTTATTTCCTGGAATAACCTTCCTTCCTTCTTCTCTTCCTCTTCCCTCCCTCCCTCCCTTCTTTCTCTCTCTCTCTATTCTTTCATTCTCTTTCTATTCTTTCTTTCTATTCTTCCTTTCGTTCCAGTAAAACATAAAATCACAAAAATGATATCACTATAAATATCATCCACCAACCAAGACGAGTATCTCAACCACTAACATAACCATGCCACATGCCGTGTTACCTCTTCTAACTCCATATATCTAGGGGTCCAACCAAGTCTTTGAAGCCATCTAAAAGACCATCAGAGTTGGGGCTAATCTAACCTTTGGGGAGATTTATTTATATATTTGATTTCTACGGATGAACCAAAGTTTACATGTATAGAAGGAAAATAGCTCCCATTTGTACAAATTAGGATTTAGTTTTTTCCCCCCACCCTATCTTAATTATTTTCCTTTTTCATATTTGAAAAAATGATTGAATAATAATAATTTATGAGGCTCCTGTCATTTGAAAGCTAAATAAATGTTGCAGAGGTTCTTCTGGCACGTATTATTCCTTTGATGTCAAAAAATAATGGCCCATTATTGCACATTTTTAAAATCAGTTCCAGAATAATAAAGGCAAAATATTTCAAAGTCATTTTTCAAATGTTTTTTTTTCTCTACAGCCCTAGGTCATAAGGTACCAATTTTATTATAATAGTTTTCTTCTGTTGCAGAATTGCATGCTGTGCTGTTCTCAGGGGGAAAAAATCATAAATAAAGCAAGGCATCATTTTAAAAAAATCTACGCCTCTTTTCTACCTCTTTTGGAAATAAAGCACATAAGAAATTATTGCCTATTAGAACTTTTTAAATTTTTTGAAAATATTTTTTTTTACATTTTTATTAATATTTTTATAAACTACAAAGCCTGGCAACATTAAAAAGTCAAGAATGCAACACATTCTTTAACATGAATTTGTGATACATAGGCCAAGTATCTCCATTCATATAATAATTATTTTATATTTCCATTCCATTTCCATTCATAAAGTTGAGTTTGCAAAATAATAATTTATCCATATAATTTTATCCCATATTTCTTTGGATTCATTTGATAGCAACTGAACACACTTAGGCAAGACTGTCCTGGATGAATATTTGCTTTATTAATAATAACATCCAAACCAGTAAGATGCTAAACATTGGTGGGATGTTGCTTGCTTGTTTGTATCCCATCCTTATTATTTTTAAATAACTCACCATGTGAGAAGCATGATGAAAATATGTAGAAAATAACTATCCAGATAAAAATATACTCCAAACAGAAGAAAGATTTTATATTATGAAAAATAGATCTTACCCCTTATTTCAATGTTTTTGGGATAATTCCCACCTTTAGTCTAGTCCAAGAAAATATTTAATATTTTGATCTTGCAGCTGTAGAGCTATTAAATTTCTTTCACTCATGAAAGTAAAATTTATATTTTAGAAAAGATTCTGGGAAGAAAATGTATTCTAACAATATTTTTGAATTTGAATTTCTTCTGTAGTTTACAAACAACATGGTGTCACAACACATTTAAGAAAAAAAATGCAGCAGGATCCAATCTGGGTCGCTCACCAGGAAAGAGGTTTGGTCTTCTGAGCTTTTGGACTCATGCTGGAGCCCATCTGCAGGGAATTTCCCTTTAACAGAGTACGTGCTGTTCTGTGTATGGTATTTATATGATGTCTGTTATATGTGGCTTTTTAGATACTGATTGGGGTGTGTTGATGGCTGGCTTTTAAGTTGTTGATTGTCATTTGCTTGCGCTGCCCACCCTTCACCTTTTAAGTATTTGATTAGCTGATGGTAAATCAACACTCCTGTTGACTGACAAGGAGCCCATTTCCCAAGCTTCAAACACTTCCCTGGCTGTTTTTGTGCCTGCTTGTCCAACAATCTTAGTAGCTGCAAAGTTGTTAATTGCAGTGTGAGGCTACCAATGAGTTCAGGTCTCCTCGTCAGACCGCTTGCTTGTGTCCTTGCAATCTGGTGGTTAGCTTCCTCCCCATCTGTCCTACATAATCATAGGGACAATCCATGCAGGGTTTCTGCATATTACATTGAAAGTATCTACCAACTCCAAGTGATCTTTACAATGCATAATTTGTATAATGCCCACTTGCAGATATCTGAAACTGCGTTCTGCAGCTTCTGAAATGTTTTTGAGGTATGGCAGGGTGTGCCATGTGGTTGGTCTAAGAAGAGCATTTAATGAAGCACAATTTTGAAGATATGATTTATTTTATTCACATTTCTTACAATTTGAAAGCTCAGAGAGATGCCATATAGATTTTTGTTGTTAAATGTGACACACAACCTTTGGGTTGGACACAGTAACTAGGAAGAAGAACAATGAAAATGAAAAAAAAACAGCATATGTGCAGATTGGATTGTTAGTTATAATTCTGTTATCAGCAGGCATTTCTATTTCCTTTGACTCCATTTATGGAACTGAAATGATCATGAACTATTGAAATTCCCCCTCCACCCCCATAACATCTTCATCTGGTCTTGGAATACAGAAATCTTCAACTTATAGCCACAATTGAGTGCAAAATTTCTGTGCTGAGGGACAGTGATTAAGGGGAGTTTTGCCCCATTTTATGACCTCTCAGGCCGTGGTTATCAAGTGAACCACTGCAAAGTTAGTAACATGATTTTTAAGTGAATCTGGATTCCCATTGACTTTGCTTGTCAGAAAAGTGATCACATGACCCAGAAACATGGCAACTGCCATGAATAAATGCCAGTTGCCCAGTATTTGATGTGGCAATGGTTGTTAAGTATGAAATGGGCATGTGGCAATGGTTGTAAGTATGAAAAATGGTGATAAATCACTTTTTTCAGTGCCATTGCAACTTTGGTCACTAAATGAATAGTTTTAGGTTAAGGATTACCTGTAATACCTTATGTATTTTTTCCAGTTTGGCTCACGTTTTACTAATTGTTATGTACTGAAGTTCCTGCCATAGACTTGCATTGCTGGCTCCTGATTGGCTAAGATGCGAGCAGCCTGCTGGCGGGAGAAATCAGCTACCTGATTGGTTAAGCATCTGACAGCTCGAGTATAAAAGAGCTGTCAGCTGTCATTTGCTTTGCTGTTTGCCCGTTCGAGGTTTGCCTTACATATGAGCTGTTTGTCACTGTTAATAAAGGTTGTGTTAGCTTCAACCTGCCTTGCCTCAGTCCCTGTCTGCCTCGTTCTCCCTACAGAACACTAATAATATTTAAGTGCCTAACCAATGACCAGAATTTTGTTATTCTGTTCTTGGTCCCATCTTTTTCTGTCTTATTTTATGCATGCATACAAGTTTCTCCCTTGTTTTTTAACTGTGGGTGTTATTCTCTACTTTTGTTTATTTTTATTTATTTATTAGATTTTTATGCTGCCCATCTCTTCTATGAGGTGACTCTGGGTAGTTTACAACTTACAAAACAAGTAGAAAAATAAGTAAAATACTAAAACTATACAGATTAAATTTTTTTTAAATTATACTGAAACCTGAACTAGGAGACAGATGGGACAGGGATGAGGTCTTCTTACTCCATCAACCACTCCAGTAGTGGGTACCCCTCCAAGGGGCCCCAGGCCAGCCAGCAAAGTGAAGTTTTAATACCCTTCTGGAAGGCCAAAAGATGACAAAATTTGCTTAAAAAGTGAATGAGTTAGGGAGAAATACATACAAAAATAATTATACTGTTTATTTTACCACTTCATGTTTGGGTTTTTTTTTTTTTTGCTATCCTGCATAATATTTAAGTTATTAAAGAGCTCTAGAATATCTCAGGATATTATTCAAGGGAGTGTATAACTCATATTCACATCTTGGATGGGGTTTGTTGTCCCTGATTTGGGAACCCTAATGGAAGTCTTATCCCAAGGCAAAGTGCCTGTTCTTTTATGGCCTTTATGTTTCACTGTTTATAATAGAGCAATGTATTATCCTGCATAAAGAATAAAGGCTTAATGAAATTTTTATTAATCAATATAATTTTCCTAAAAGTGATATGTATTCTTTACCTGTACACATAACAAGACCATGCCCTGTGTAATGTATACTGATGGCTAAAAAATATAGGACAAGTTCATATCTACTTCCTGAAGCTGGATCTCTCGCCCAAGATTTCCGGTGACGGGCAGCACGTAAGAAAAATCACTTAAATCCATTCCCTACAACTGGAAATTTCATCCACTCCTCCCCTCCCTCTTCCCTCAAGCTTCTGGGTGTGGCTTAGTGTTATCTCTTTTTTCAAAACTGATTGATCTTATTTTAGGTATTATTGCTTTTATGTCTTTCCCATCCAAAAATCCATATGGCTCCCTGCAGCTGTTCTGCAAGTCTCTGAACATCTGGCTCTTTTCCCAGGCCTAGGGTTAAGGCAGTCTTTGAGCCTCTTGTTAGTTTTCTTTGGATGTGCTGGGTTGTTTATTCCAGATGGTCAAGTCTTTTTTCTTTCATTTTACTTTTTTCTGCTAAGTCAATGAGAATCAAGAGGCCTCTAAATTAAATAGCTAGATAACAGAATAATAGTTGCATGGGGCCTTGGAAGTCTTTTATCCAACTTCCTGCTCAAACAAAAAACCTTTTACCATTTCAGACAAATGGTTGTCTGAAGATAGATAGATAGATGGATGGATGGATGGATGGATGGATGGACGGACGGACGGACGGACAGACAGCTAGCTAGCTAGCTTGCGTAGGCTGGTTCCCATTGGGTTGCCTTAGAGCATCAATTTGAAATAAAAAAATATAATCAAACACATCAGAATTGTTTGTCATCAAATGAATTTACTATGTTATATTGGGTTTCCATCCTTCATGAGATCATTATTGTAGTATAATAAAAGAATAATGAGGATCTCAACGTAATTACATAAATGATCAGCAAACTGGCACAGTGAAAGTCAGTTGAAGCTGCTATCATAAGAAAGGTACAAAACCAATCTGGAAAATTAGAAAATACTATGAATATATGTTAATTGTGGGGCCTAATAATACAGAGCAATGTCAAAAACCTAAGAGATCCCATGAGAGTTGGAATGTTTAGGAGTTCGGATGAACGGATGAAGCGTGAGGCAGCTGAGGTAAATTAACAGCATTTTATTTGCAACAGCAGTTGAAATAACTATGTACAGAGTAAGTTCAGCACCTTCCCTGCTTGACAGCTATTTATACAGAGCTGTCAAGCAGAGCGGCCAATAGGAGCGACCCTGCCAGCCCGCGTTCAGCCAAGTTGCGTCTTAACCAATCAGGCGTGGCTTGGCTGTTGCCGGCTGCCAGGTCGTAAGTCGAGGACTTAGCACTCATTTCCCCCCCTAGTGAGGATGCATGCGCATAAGTTGCACATGCGTATTCACTTAGGTAGGCGGGTTGGCGTTGGACCCGCCCAGAACCCCTCAGTTGCAGAGGCGTCGGCGGCAGAGTAAGAGGTGCCCGTGGAAGTTCCTCCTTGAAGGGAGTGGAGCTCCGGGTGATGCCATCTTGGCCTACCCCCGAAAGCGGAACCAACGAACCAGATAGGCCAGGGCTAGGGGGCGCGTCCACTGAAGGTGGAATGGGGTCTGGCTGCTGGTAGGCGGCGGCCTGACCAGCGAGGCCTGATTGGCCTAGCTCAACAAGGTGGGGAAACCCAGGGAAAGCATCTACGGATTGAGGAATAACTTGGAGCTGTTGCCGGAAGGCGGCAGCAGGGTAGGAGAGGCCTGGCTGTGAGAAGGCCTCAAATGGAAGTGCATTTGTTGTTGGCCAAATGGGCCTTTGCAGAACAGGGGCCGGCTGCTGAGCAACGGTGGCCGGCCTTGGCGGGCCAGTAGGAGTGCAGGCCTCTGGTGGTAGTCGACGCTTCAACTGATCCACATGGCACCTCCACTTGATGCCATCTGTGAGGGCGACCCTGTAAGAGCAGGGACCGGTTACTGTGGTGACAGTGGCAGGCACCCACTTTGGGTCCCCTGAGAAGCTCCTAGCCCAGACCCAGTCCCCCACCCCGAAAATGCAGGGAGGGGCCCATTTTAAGTCTTCCAAAGGCTTCAGGGAAGCCTCCAGACGGTCTCTGAAGCCTTCGGAGCGCTCAAAACGACCCTCTGAGCAAACCGGAAGTCACTTCCTGTTTGCTCGGAGGGTCGTTTTGAACACGCCGAAGACTTCAAGGAAGCCTCCGGACGGTCCCTGAAGCCTCCGGAGGGCCTCCAGGGGGTTGGGGGAGGCTCTTTTCGCCCTCCCCAGACTCCTATAAAGCCTCTGAAGCCTGGGGAGGGTGAAAAATGGCTTTAAAAAAGGGTGAACTCAGCTGGCCAGTGCACGCATACGCGCTGGCCAGCTGACAGGGCAGCACCTCGCGTGCCCTGATAAATGGTTCCACGTGCCACCTGTGGCACGCGTGCCATAGGTTCGCCATCACTGGGATAGGGATTTGCCTGGAGGCCGAGGTTGATGGTTGACTTATAGTCAGCACAAATCCTGATAGACCCATCGGCTTTGACTGAGACCCCTATGGGGGTCTCCCATTTAAAGTGGTCGATGGGTTCCAGGATGCCCTGCGCCAACAGTTTGTCCAGTTTGGCATCAACCTTCAGCCTCAAAGCAAAAGGCACCCTGCGAGCCTTCAGCTAATAGGAGCAACCTGGGGGTCTAGATTTAAGGAGATAGGGGTGCCTCAGTATTCCCCCAGCTTACCATCAAAGACATCTGCGAATTCCGCTATGACGTCCTCAATGCTAGGGGAGGCGCTCAAAATTTGGTGCACCCCCATGACTGACAGGCCCAGCGAGGGGAACCAATCCAACCCCAATAAGGCAGGCAGTGGCTTTTCAACGACCAGGATGGGAAGATTCCAGTGAAAAGCCCCATAGTCCACCCGCACAGAATGGCAGCCCAGGGTGGGAATTTGAGTCCCCTGGTAGTCCTTAAGGGTGGTGTTGGGCGGAGACAACTGGTCATGGCTGATGGCAGGGCACAGTTGCGAGAAGGTGGCCCAAGACAGGAGTGAGCGGGAAGAACCAGAGTCGACTTCCATGAGGCAGGGTGTTCCTTCCAGCAGCACTGACACAGAAATCTTTTTTGAATCTGCTGTCGCCTTGCTGACCGACTCTGCAGGGGTGTCCGGAGGATTACAGGTCACATCAGCTGCTGATAGCGGGCCTTTTGGAGGCACGGCTGCGCTGGTTGGCCATAGAGCTGCTGCTGCGCATCTGACTGCTGGGTGGCTGGAAAGGTCACACGGCAGACCTGTGCCAGATGCCCCTTCTTAGTGCATCTGCAGCAAACGGTGGCTTTGAAGGGGCATGCTGAGCAGGCGTGGTTGCCTCCGCAACCCAGGCAGGCTGAGATGGTGGTGTGGCTGGCAGGCTGTGGCAGAAGGCGTCTGGGCAGAGCCCTCAATCAGTCCACCTGGTCCTCCTCCAGCTCGTTGAGGGGCACGAACTCATCAATGAGGCAGGTGCGATTGGGTGAAGGAAGCAGCTGGTTTCGGTGCATTTCAGCCATGGACTGCTCCGACAACTCTGCGGCTCTGGCCTCCTCCACTGCCTGCTGCAAGGTGATTTCGGCTTGTGCCAGCAGCCACCACTTCAGGCAGAGGTCTCGGACACCACAGACAAATTGTTCCACAAGTGAGTCGTCGAGATCAATGAACTCACACTGGATTGCCGCCATCCTAAGAGACTAGAAGAACTGGCTCACAGTCTCGGACTCCTTTTGAACGCATTGCCTGAATGCAGAGTGGTGGGCGATCCACGATGGTGTCGGAGCGTAGTGGTTTCTGAGCTTTGTAATCAGGGTGTCCCAGTTGAGCTCATAGACAGGCAGGGGCGCAGCGAGAGCCCTGGCCGAATTGAATATTTCGGGACCGCAACAGCTCAAAAAGAAGCTGCACTTACGGTCCGAAGGCAAATTTTGATTGTTATTGGCTATCATGAAGCATTTAAAATGCTCCAGGAACCCAGCCCATGATTCACCAGTGGTTCCAAAAGGAGCGAAGGGAGGTAACGAAGTCATGGTCGCGGCAGCGTGAGATAAGAGAAGAGAGAGAGAGAGAAAAAAAAATTGTTCTCTTTAGGCTGAAGGAAAAAATCACTCGCTTCCTCTCTTAGGTGGCTGTTCAGCTGGGACCGTCAGCATCCCATCCTCGTCGCCAGTTTAGAAGTTCGGACGAACGGATGAGGCCTGAGGCAGCTGAGGTGAATTAACAGCACTTTATTTGCAACAGCAGTTCAATAACTATGTACAGAGTAAGTTCAGCACCTTCCCTGCTTGACAGCTATTTATACAGAGCTGTCAAGCAGGGCGGCCAATAGGAGTGACCCTGGCAGCCCACGTTCAGCCAAGTTGCATCTTAACCAATCAGGCACGGCTTGGCTGTTGCCGGCCGCCAGGTCGTAAGTCGAGGACTTAACAGAAGATGAAGTAGAGAGGGATATGATACGCCACAGGAGACGTCTAGAGAGCAGGTGGAGGTCCTCACGCTCCGAACCTGACCGAACACAGGTAAGAGCCTATTTGTGGACTTACCTTGTGGCAATAAGAGCGGCCAAGCGTAGGCATTGTGCCGCCCTTATTGCGTCCGCGGATAACCGCCCTGCCGCCCTGTTTCGGGTGACCCGCTCCCTTTTATCGCAGGGGACGCGGGGGGCACCCTTACAGGGAAGAGAAGAGGAGTTTGGGGAATATCTGCAGGACAAAATTGCTCAGATCCGGAGCGGATGGACCTCCGTCAGTGGACCAGACGAGCCGTCAACAGCGAGTCTTGAGAGACCATTCTGGGAGGAGTTTGACTCTGTTGCCCCCGAGGATTTGGACAGGTTGCGTGGACGGCTGCGGCCCACTACATGTTCAATGGACCCGTGTCCCTCCTGGCTGGTACTGGCAGCCTGGGAGGTGACACGAGGCTGGCTTCTGGGCGTGGTGAACGCCTCATTGGGTGAGGGATACTTACCAACCGCCTTGAAAGAGGCGGTGGTGAGACCCTTGCTCAAGAGGCCTTCGCTCGACCCAATGGAGCTAGCTAATTACCGTCCAGTCTCCAACCTCCCCTTTTTGGCGAAGGTTGTTGAGAATGTGGTGGCGCAGCAGTTTCCACGACACCTGGACGAATCCGATTATCTAGACCCACGCCAGTCCAGCTTCCGACCCGGGCACAGAACAGAGACAGCCTTGGTCGCGTTGGTCGATGATCTCTGGAGGGCCAGAGATAGGGGTTGCTCCTCTATCCTGGTCCTATTAGACCTCTCGGCAGCTTTTGATACCATTGACCATGGTATCCTATTGCGCCGGTTGGAGGGGATGGGAGTCGGAGGCACCGTTTTGCGGTGGTTTGGCTCCTACCTCTCCGACCGGAAGCAATGTGTGTTGACAGGGGGGCAGAGGTCGACCCTGAGGCCACTCACTTGTGGGGTGCCACAGGGGTCGGTCCTCTCGCCTCTCCTGTTCAACGCATATGTGAAGCCGCTGGGTGAGATCATCCGTGGTTTTGGGGTTGAGTACACCATGTACGCTGATGATACTCAGCTGTACATTTCAACCCCAAACCACCCCAACGAGGCTGTCGAAGTGATGTCCCGGTGTTTGGAAGCCGTCGGGGTCTGGATGGGGGACAACAGACTCAAACTCAACCCCTCCAAGACTGAGTGGCTGTGGCTACCGGCACCTCGGTTCAGCCAGCTGACACCTTCGCTGGCCATAGGGGGCGAACAACTGTCCCCTGTGGAACGGGCGCGCAATTTGGGCGTCCTCCTTGATGCCCGGCTGTCAATGGAGGACCATGTGGCAGCCGTGGCAAGGGGGGCGTTCCACCAGGTCCGCCTGGTGCGCCAATTGCGCCCCCTACTGGACCGGAGTGCCCTGCGCACGGTCACTCATGCGCTGGTGACGTCTCGCCTGGACTACAGCAATGCCCTCTACATGGGGCTTCCTTTGGGACGCATCCGGAGACTGCAGCTAGTTCAGAACGCAGCCGCGCGGGTCATCATGGGGAGTACACGATACTCCCACGTAACACCCCTCCTGCGTGAGCTGCACTGGCTACCTGTGGCCTTTCGGGTGCGTTTCAAGGTATTGATTACCATCTTTAAAGCGCTCCATGGCATAGGACCTAGTTATCTGCAGGATCGCATCCTACCACACACGTCCCTACGACCAATCCGCTCACACAGGGAGGGACTCCTCCTGGTGCTGTCCGCTAGGCAATGCCAGCGGGCGACACCTAGGAGTAGGTCCTTCTCTGTGATGGGCCCAACCCTCTGGAATGACCTCCCCCCCGACATAAGAACCACCACCGACCTCCGCTCCTTCCGTCAAAAATTAAAAACTCACCTGTTTCAATCAGCTGGCCTGGCACTCTCTTAGTTTTGTCTCCCGGGGATATATTTTAACTGGGTTTGGGTATTTTAATTGGGGATGTTTTTTAGGGTTTCCATAGCATATTTATTTCTTGTACAGTCTCTTCTCCTCCATCTAAATGTTTAGTATTTAATTGTTTTTATACTATTTATATTGTTATTCATGTATTTTATCTGCATTTTATCTGACTGTACACCGCCCCGAGTCCCTTTTTGGGAGAGGGGGCGGTTTAGAAATCCAAGAAATAAATAAAATAAATAAATATGAAAGATTTCTCACTTGTGGTACTAAAGGAGACATCAGATAATTAACATGATCTACCTTCTCTCTGGGCCACCTTAAAATCCGATGGTGGTATCAGTCAGATCTGTTCCACAAACAGAACAGGGCACCCTCTGCTAGAGAGACATTCCCTTTAAGTGGAATCCAGCACGAATTTGAAAACTCGGAAGACAAAAACCTCTGGTCCTAGTGATTAACCCAGATTGAATCCTGCAACATTATTCTGGGACATGTATATTCGCCTTCATATTTCAGTCAGATCTGTTTGCCTCAGGCATGTAAAAGGGCTGGTGCAGGGCATTTCAAATTATTTGTTTATTTAGCACAATGTGGAGAAGAAAAAAAATAATGTGTAAGATTGCTATAGAGCAGTGATGGCGAACCTATGGCATGTGTGCCACAGGTGCACACGGAGCCATTTGTCAGGGCAAGCGAGGCGCTGCCCTGTCAGCTGGCCAGCGCACATGCGCACGCTGGCCAGCTGAGTTCACCCTTTTTAAAGCCATTTTTTGTCCTCCCCAGGCTCCAGAGGCTTTATAGGAGCCTGGGGAGGGTGAAAAGAGCCTCCCCCGCCCCACCCGGAGGCCCTCCAGAGGCTTCATAAGCTTCCCTGAAGCCTCTGGAGCACAAAAAACCGGCCCTACGGGCAAACCGGAAGTTCGGGAACGGACTTCCTGTTTGCTCGGAGGGTCATTTTGACTGCTCCAGAGGCTTCACAGAAACCTCTTGAAGGTCTCTGAAACCTTTGGAGCGTATAAAACGACCCTCCGAGCAAACTGGTTTGCTCGGAGGGTCGTTTTGACTGCTTCGGAGGCTTCCGGGAAGCATCCTGAAGGTCCCTGAAGCCTCTGGAGGGCTTCTGGGAGGGTGGGGGAGGCTGTTTTTCCTATAAAGCCTCTGGAGCCTGGGGAGGGCGAAAAAAGCATGCAAAAATGGGGGGTCGCGCCTGTAGTGCGCGCATGCGCACTGGGGATTGCGCATTGCATTATGTGTGCGGCACACCTGCACACGACCCCCACTTATGGCGCGCGAGCCAAAAAATGTTCGCCATCACTGCTATAGAGGATTTCACTGTTAGAGAGATTAGGATTAAAAATAATGTGAGGATAATACACTGGTTATAAATAAAACATAAATTAACTTCTGTTATTGAAAAGAACAAAATGGTAATTTAGGAATACTCTGTTCAATAATATGTACTCAATAAAGACTAATTAGACCTCACATAATTACTTGATGGTCAATAATGTTTTTGAAACAGTGCCAAACTGTAAAACATTTAGAAGATAAGTGAGAGGGAAAGGCTTAGTATGTAGTAAATCTTAAAAAGTCCAATTGAATTATACTCATGTTACCCTAAGTAAAAATAAATTAGTAGCACAATGTCTGCATATAAATGGTATAAGCCTGCTGAGTTCAATGGAATTTATTCACAGGAAAGTATGATTTCTATACAAAAGATCACACAATACTTTTCATGTTTATTTATTAGATAATATTTATTTGTTTCCCTCCCTGTAGGACAGCATAATATATAAATCAACCTGTTATTACTTAATCAAAAGATGATGATTAAAATTCTGGTTTAGTGCAATGTGCAACCCCACCCATTGGTTTGGATTTCCTAGCATGCTACAATATATAAAAATATGGTTGGCTTATATAGGTAGTCCTCAATTTACAACTGTTCATTTAGTGATGATTCAAAGTTACAAGATCAAAGTGAAAACATGAATTATGGCTGTTTTTCACACTTAGACCACTGCAGCACCCTCATGGTTACATGATCAAAATTCAGACCCTTGGCAACTGGTGACTCATATTTATGACAGTTTCAGTGTCCTGGGGTCATGTAATCCCCTTTTTGCAACCTTCCGAAAAGCAAAGTCAATGAGGAAACCCGATTCATTTAACAACAGTGCTACTAAACTGAAGTGATTTGCTTAACCACTGTGGCAAGGAAAGTAATAAAATGGGACAAAACTCACTTAACAAACATCTTACTTAGGAACAGAATTTTGGGCTCAGTTGTGATCATAAGTCAAGGACTAACTATTTTGTGGCAGTATGTGTGTGTGTGTGTGTGTGTGGACACACATATTATAAAGAGTGGGGTTGTTATTTGTTTAGAGCAGCGGAACCCAACGTTTGTTGCTTGGTGGCCTGGTGAGGGGGGGGAGAGGGGAGCTGGGCCACGTGAGCAGTGGGTAAGTATGCATATGTGTGCACAGCTCAACTTCCATGAGCAGAGGGTCGCACATATGTGCCTGCTTGCAGAGCTTGACTTGCACAGGTTGAGCTGCATGCACAGGTGTGCATGCATTGGCCCGTTGCGCATGCAAGTTGAGCTGTGCTCTGTGCACCTGCACACCAGCCTGCTGCTCGCATAGCCCAGCTGCAAATAGACCACAGCCCGGTTACGGGCCGCAGCCTGGGGGTGGTGGAATTGAAGATCCCTGGTTTAGAGTAACTCCTAGTTACAAGCCTTAATGATCTCTGCCTTCCTTAAAATCTAAATTAAATATCTGCTGATACTCTCCATATTTCTTCTTAAGAATAGAAAGAAATATGTCCTTCAGTCTTTGAGAATTTGAAAATGTGATGATCTATTGTAAACTTGAATTGGTCTAGTATGAAATTTTGGCTTTTTTTTTTTTTTTTTTGCAGCTACCTTCAAATTTAGCAGATGATACTTTGCATATAGAAATACATATACATCTCTCGATTGTGTGCTGACTAAATGCCATTCCTGCTTTATAGTTGCAGCTTTCCCCCCTTTTTGAATAACAATTTGACTGCTCCTAGGAAACCAACGCTTATATTTCTTTTCCAGTCAAAGGTCAGATATTACATATTGTTGATGGTGGTTGTCAATGAAGTGTATCTCTTCCCTGTTTCACGTTGATTAGTTTTGAATGCATTTCTGATGGAAGAACAGATAAGACTATCTATACCCACTGTTATCTAAGAGCTGGCTTCCTAATCTCTAAACCACAATAAGGAGTCAATCAACACCGACAGCTAAAAAACTTACTTTCTAAAGGAAAGACATGTTCCAACAGGTGCTAGTAATCTCTTATCTATTTAGCCAGAGTACTTATCCTAGTAAAAGTAAGAATCCAGGACAGGTTTCTGTGGCTGATAGCAGAAAAAAATTAACCAGAACATTTTTATTAGCATTATGTATACCTATGAATGTTAGATACAGGTTTGATTTGAATGTGTTGAGTTCATTGCATTTTTATCTTCCTTGGGATGGTTTTGTACCAAATCTACTAATTTGCTTTATCTTATATGTTTATTCATTCTGTAAAAGTTAGCAGTTTTTAACATGATCCAGTTGCTACATGAGACACAAAATTATAAGAAATACCCTCTCTGGAAACAGAAGTCCTTTAAACCAAAAGCCTGCAAGAACGAATAGACCAGCTAGTTGCTCTTCTTTATTGGTTGATTCATTTCTTGCAGAGATTAGAGCAAGAAACAGATGACACATATCACCAAGCATGTAGAAGAAATTAAATTTAAAAGTAACTCAAAAAACGTTTTTTTTTTTAAAAAAAGACCAGATAAAATATAAGCACGAATACTGAATGTTTCTGATTTTCCTGGCTGAAAAAGTGCAGATAAATTATTGTGGTTATATTGCCCTGCTGCTAAAAGGCCATCAAAGTGTTATATGATGAATAAAAAGTAAAATCATAAAAACAATAAAGATCAGATCCAAATATATAAAAGCATCAATAACACACTGAAATTAGACTTTTGAAAGTCTAAAGTTGAGTAAGTGATTTGGCCAATATATTAAAATGTGGCTGGCTAGTTCATGAGCACCTGAGTGATTAATTTATTGTTTGATTTGTTGGCCAAGACACACAGCTAGATTAATCCTGTAAAGCATGCGTCAGTTAACAATAAATGAGTAATGGCAAAAGGAGGAGCGAAAAGTGGAGAATGAGATGGTAAGGTAGTGTTATTGACAGTGAACATGAGTTTAGGCAGGCTCAGAGAGATAGTAGGGGACAGAGAGGCCTGTCGTGCTATGGTCATAGGGTTGTGAAGAATTAGACACAATTTAGTAACTGAACAACAATAAAAAGTGAGTAGCTCAGTCACAGTATCAGTACAACAGAAAGTATTTGTGATTCTTTTATGATGTGTCTGACAAGCAGACTTTAGAAAGCTACAATGCTTGACCTTGCTTGGGAGTTCTAGAACATGACTATTGTTTAGTTCTGAAACAAGATTGGTGCATTTCTACCTGGGATGGCCATGAGGGAGAAACCACCTGGAGTCGTAAGGGAGGAAAGGGACACCTGTCTAGTCAATCAGATCAGTCAAATCAATGCTGGTGATCAGTGGGGTGAGAGATGTTTCAGACAGATCACTCTCACGTTCAAGCAACAATGTCACTCAAGTACTTCTACAGAATGAAGGACTAGGGGAGACATGATAGCATTGTTCCAATATCTCAGGGGTTGCCACAAAGAAGAGGGAGTCAAACTATTCTCCAAGGCACCTGAGGGTAGAACAAGAAGCAATGGGTGGAAACTAATCAAGGAGAGAAACAACTTAGAACTGAGGAGAAATTTCCTGACAGTTAGAACAATTAATCAGTGGAACAGCTTGCCTCCAGAAGTTGTGAATGCCCCAACACTTGCCCAAGTCTTTAAGAAGATGTTGGATAGCTATTTGTCTGAAACGGTATAGGGTTTCCTACCTAGGCAGGGGGTTGGACTAGAAGACCTCCAAGGTCCCTTCCAACCCTACTATTGTATTGTATTGTATTGTATTATTTTAATAACTGAACAGGCCCATGATGAGACTGGCAGCCCTGCTTAAATGTTCTCATTTTACATGGGGTAAATCAACATTCATAATTTGAGTCATCACAAGAAATAAGCCATTTAAAACACAGCCCTTTGATGTGAGGTTAAGCTAACACAGAGAGTTTTTCTAATGCCACACTACACTCGGATGGGACCTTAATATTAGAGTGCTTTGAATAGCTCTGCTTTTATGTTAAACACTTCCTTGTGCATCTGAATGACTGAGCTGTCTCTTTGCTGCTGCCTTTTTACATAAATGAAAATGCCTCCAGTTCCGGGTTTGAATGATAAGGTCCAAAAATTGGGAATTAGACAGGAGCATGAGACTTCATTTTGCATCTTGGCTAAAAGCAAACATCAATGAGATGTTGAATTGCTCTTATGAATAGACATGGACAAAGGAGTTTTGTTCTCATTACTTGGGTGAATATCAGAGGTAGTATTCAACCGGTTTGGACTGGTTCGTCTGAACCGGTAGCAGAAATTGTGGGTGGGCCTACCCACCTGCCCCAACTCTATGCCATCCTATTTAGGCACATTTTGGAGGCCGGGCACTTGCATGGAAGCACGCATGCAAGCAAAACACATATACAAAAGGATGGGTGCATGCGTGGAAGGGGAGCGTGTGACCACGAAGCGGGCACCATCACTGGTGAAAATGCATTTACAACAGCTTCTGAATGCAACCATGAATTCATTCTAGAAATCATTCAATATAAATTAACTTTACAAAGCAAAAATGCATGTCTACGTATTTGTACAAAGCAAGCCTCTGGTGACTTAGTGGTCAGATAAAAAAATTAGGAAGGATCCACTCAAGTGGATCAATCCCTTGAAAATGACAAAGGAAAGTGCACACCTTCAAACTTGTGAGATGAATATAGCTATACAATAAAGTAGAATTAGCTCATCTAGTTGTGTTTCCTGTCTGGTTTGCCTACGAAGCCTGACACTCACCCTCCCAAGATAAGGGAGTTGGGGAATTGTACTTTACATTTATACAAAATGTATAAATGTTGTTCAAAAAGATTGTATTTAATATCTCTGGTATTTTCTTTCATATTAACATTAACATCAATAGCCATATTGCTATATAACCAGGTGCCAACCAAATATTCACTATATCACATTTCCGTTTACATTGTAGACTTAATAAAACTACCTTATATTTCAGTGGATTATTGAGTTTATATATCTGAAGTACTCAAAACATTTAATAAGTTTCACAGGAAACATAACTTCCTATAAATCATCATTAAATATAGGATTTACTTTTTTAATCCCACGTTCATTGACTTGGGAGTGACGCATAAATCTTTATAGGATTGTGCTGTGAATTGATAAAATTGTAGCACCTTGCCTGATTAATCTGGGGAAACTAACTGAACTAAATGAAACCTAACTACTACATTAATGAGATTATCTTTATTACCTATACAAATCATTTTGTATGATTACTGAATTGTCCCTAAAAGTTAATTTTGTAATTTCTTCTTAGTGCTAGCCATAAATGAGATAGGCATGTGTGTGTGTATCCGGAGACTGACAGTGTTGTGCTGATGTGTTCCGAAAAACATTTTTTTAAATGATAAGATAAGAGATGGCATATAGCTCACAAAAAGAGACAAAAAGTCAGGCTCCTCCCTAACTTATTGGGCTGTAAAAGAAAGAGATTTGTTCTATCAGACTTGCAAGATTCTGTAGTTTTACAATAAAGTAGAATCAGATCACCTGGTTGTGTTTTCTGTCTGCTCTGCCTGGAAAGGCTGAGAAGGAATGAACTTAGGAGACAGGAAGAACAACTACAGACTGGACAACCAGTATGTAAAAAGTTTCTCAGCCCACAAAAGCAGATGGGGACATGGGAAGCATTTCCAAAGGAACCTTCCCTGAGTTTCTGGAGAGGAGGGGATAAATACTTTTACTCTTGCAAGGTTTTTTTTAGTGTATTGTAACAATCATGAAAAGGGGATGCGGTGGCTCAGTGGCTAAGATGTTAAACTTGTCAATCAGAAGGTCGGCAGTTCAGCGGTTTGAATCCCTAGTCCTGCGTAATGGAGTGAGCTCCTGTTACTTGTCCCAGCTTCTGTCAACCTAGCAGTTCGGAAGCATGTAAAAAATGCAAGTAGAAAAATAGGGACCACCTTTGGTGGGAAGGTAACAGTGTTCCGTTCACCTTTGACGTTTAGTCATGCTGGCCACATGACCATGGAGACATCTTTAGTGGCTCTTCAGCTTAGAAACGAAGATGAGCACCACCCCTAGAGCCGGAAACGACTAGCACAAATGTGCGGAGGAACTTTACCTTTAACAATCATGATAGAGCTAGCCAGGGGTGGGTTCCGGCTTCTGTTATTGCCGGTTCGCTCAGAGACATGCTTTGGGCAAACACACGCATGCGATGGTGGCACCTATGGTGCCACGATAGAACCAGTTTTGGGGAGTGGCCGGCTGAATTACTACCTACTCGACCGAACCGGTCTGAATCAATAGGAACCCACCTCTGGAGCTAGTACTCATGGTTGTGTTTCTTGCCTGGACTATGTCAAAGGTAGTCTAACATCTGATTTAACCTGGTTTAATCTCCATTCAGATGTGAAATACATTGAGCGATTTGGTCCCATCATTATTTCTCTGAACAATGCACCTGATAGGAGTTCAGGTAGTTCTCAACTACAACTGAGTCCAAAATTTCCATTGTTAAGTGAGACTTGCTCCCTTCCTTGCCACAGTTGCTAAACAAATCACCGCTAAGTTGTTATTAGTAAAACAGTTAGTAACATGGCTTTCCCCTTGATTTTGTTTGTCAGAAGGGCGCAAAAGTAGATCACATGATCCTGGGACATTGCAATCATCATCAATGAGTCAGATGCCAAATCTCTGAAATTTGATTGTATGACCATCATTTATTTCAGTGCTGTTGTAACTTCAAATGAACTGTTGTAAGTCGAGGACTACCTGCATTGTGAGAATAAAATCAGCAAGGTGGAAAAGAACCGAATATCATACCTTGAGCTTCTTGTGGAGACTGATAGAATATAAATGGAGTCAAGGGTGCTGCTATGAATTCATCAGGTTTGGGAGAACCCGTAGCTAACGTTATGGCTGGTTCGGAGAATCTCCAAATCCCACCCCTGGCTGGCCCCTCCCACCCCACCCTCCATGTTTTGGATGCGAGGTAAGTGTAGGATCCACACAGAGGCTTGGGGAGGAGGGAAATGGGCCTCCCAGAAGGTCTCTGGAGCTCGGGGGAGGTAGTTTTCACCCTCCCAGAGGCTCGAGGAAATCTCCGGAGCCTGGGGAAGGTGAAAACACCCCTCCCCCAGGGTGCAGAAGGCCAACTAGGCCATGCCTACCCAGCAACCAGGCAGAGAACCTGTTGCTGAAATTTTTGAAGCCCACCGTTGAATGAAGTACAGTATTCCAGGGAATGTACTTATTATGTACTAAAATTATTCTGCTTACTTGGAGTAACTTCCACAAAGCCAATAAGATTTGCCATGTTAAAATGTATTTTAACTTTGATATAACATAGTTAGATGTATGTAGGAACAAGAGCAGATTGCATGATCGCATCCAAGGCATTTAAACGCCCAGTGTGAAATGCCCAATTGCAAAATGCTTTTTTTCAGACTAATTCTTAGTAAGGGTTTAGAATTTCATACATTGCTCTTGTTTTCAGCAATGGGGCATTTTAAAAAAAACTTATGACATAAAATAAACATACACATACTTTCTGGCCAAGCAAATTACCGTCTTGTCCAAGTTGGCCTCAGTAGTCATTTTAATTGCTTGCATGAGTGTTTGGTTGTGTTCCTGCTGAAGTTAAGATCAAACTGTGTCCAATCAGAAAATTAATCTTAATCTATAGGTAAACACCTCTTCAGCTATCAAATGCTGCTGGGATGATATGGAAAACTTTCGATTTAATTAATTAGCATAAAATATACTGGGCTTAGCATGATTAGCACTTAAATATAAACAAAATGGGCAGTTTACCCATAGCATTCCACCTCATTTAATTTACTTGAAGGCTCATTTTTCAAGCACTTAGAATTGAATCATCTTAAATTAATACAGCATACTTGAATGAATGTATTTGCAGGAGCAGATTTACAATTTCCTACAAAGTAAAAAAAAAAATCACACGTAGTGTTGGAAGTAAAATTGTTTTTAAAGCCAACAAAATTAATTACCTTGACAGAATAGGCTTGTGTGTTTTCCTTGGTTTTAGGGGAAAGTCTTCTTCTAAATAAACTTCATAACATAAAATATCTATTCAATATATGCATATTTGTGTACAGGTAGTCCTCGAGTTACTAATTTAAAGGAGCCTGCCCATTCCATTCGTACCTCAAGGATTCATGGGAGTGGAATCTTGTACCTTGAATGAGATCACGCCCTGCTTTTGCCCACGCATTCGTCAATTTAATGCGTGGTCGAATGTATGGTTCATTAAGTGCACACGAAGTATCTCAGGGTGGGGAAGGCCATGGTGGAGAGGATAGTGATGAAACAGACCCCCAAGGTCTCCCCAACCCACTAAGATACCTCATGATTCCCCCTTCCTGCCGCACCGGACTCACTTACCTTGCAAAGATCCATCTCCTCTCCGTCTTTCCCTTTGAGGGAGAGTCGATAGAAGCTCCTGGGGATCAATAGTATTTGAAGTGCCTGTCTCCTACTCCTCCCACTCTCCCCCAACTCCTTTCCATCAGCACCGGGACACTTTTCACCCACATGGAGACTTGACGGAGACTGGAAGCTTCATCTATTGCAAATGGGACCTTTGAAAATGGAGGGATTTGCTCCATTTTCAAAGGCCTCATAGGGGCCTATGGGACATTTCAAAACAGACCAATTTGCTCCATTTTCAAAGGTCCAGAGGTATTTCACAAGAAGAGTATTTAACTCATCTGCTCACAATAAAATACCTTATGCCATCAGGCTACAAATTTTAAGCCTGGACAACCTTGAACTAAGTCACCTATGTTCCGACCTAAGCATAGTACACAAAATTATCTGCTATAACGTCCTGCTTGTAAAGGACTACTTCAACTTCAACCGCAGTAATACATGGGCAAAAAATAGATACCAACTCAAAGTAAACTGCTCCAAACTCGATTGCAGAAAATATGACTTCAGCAATAGAGTGGTCAATGCCTGTAACACTCTACCTAATTCCGTTGTTTGTTCCTCAAACCCCCACGTCTTCAACTTCAAACTGTCCACCATGGATGTCACACTTTTTCTAAGAGGTCCCTAAGGGGGCATGCATAAGTGCACCATCGTGCTTACTGTCCCAGTCCTACTGTCTCCATTGATATGTACTCATTTTATGTGTTCATGGCCATGTTATACTTATTTATATCCATCTATTTGTACCAATTATTATGTACTGAGCGACTGAGGTAAGAAGCAGACTCTGAATTAATGCAACAGATTTATTAACTCAACTAAGCGAACAAGAACGAGCTTTTGCCACCTGACACCTCTTTTTTACACCCAGCTGTCAGTACGGTAGCCAATGAAAACCCTCCAAATTCCCGCCTGAATGGTGCCGCATCTGGCCCAATCATGTCGCACCATGCTTGATTGACATACTTGCCCAGGCCGCGCAGGGATGTAATACTCCTTCCATCTGGTTAGCGCAGATGTAGTCTTTTAAATAGGCGAGTCTACGATGGCTCCTCCCAGAATGTCTTAGATCTGCTGCAGCCGCCAGAGATGAAGGTTGTTTCGGCACCTCCCCAGTTGGTGCACTACACGGGTCGAGGCCTCCTGGAGACTCTGCCCTCTCCAAATGTCTGGAACTTGCAGGTGAGTCATCCAATGAGAATGAGGCAGTTGTAGACGGAGGAATAACTAGGCCCGGGGCGTATTCTGGTCGGCAGGCAGCAGTATTGGCAGACTCCACAATCCATCCAGGGGCTCCAGGTGCGTTTTGCACCGCTGCAGCTGGTGTCAGGCCTGCAGTAGTTCCTTTAAGAATCTTTGGCCTGCCACACTCTCTCTTCTAGCTTCATCTTTAGTATGCATATTCATTAAGGGGGGGGATAGCAATGGGTAGAATATGTTGTTTTCAAAATAAAAAAAATCCTTTCTAGAAGCTCAAGGTTATTCTTTGTCTCCGCACCTTGGCAACTGACTGGAACCAGCGGGGTGGAGATGACAGCGTGGAAGAAGAAGAATGGAGCATATGATGGATTAGTGGGTGTGGGGACAAGATCATGAACTTTCAACTGGGTGGGAATCCTAGGTAACTTCCAGAATTGGGATTTCCACAGATGTAACAACATATCTGACTTATTAAATTGGAACTTTAAGGAAAGGTTTGCCTTGGACTCTGATTTAATTCTGCATGATACTTGGAACGCTGACAGCTGGTTCACGTGATGCCGCTACTGGCGACCGTCATCTAACCGGGTCCTATAAGAACATGGGCCGGTTACCTGACAACCTGCCTGGAACCCATTTAGGATCCCCAATACAGTTCCTTTCAAACACCCCTTTGCCCAGTTTAAAAGTTCGTGTGCAGCTGAGTTGTAGTACAGTGTCTGATTGATAGGTGGGATGTAAACGGTCAAGTAGAGTACGAAGTCACCATCCCATAAGAAGTTCGGTTGGACTTTTCCCCAAAATTGGGCAGGGTGTTGTATGTTGCAAAAACAGGCATGTATTAAGTGTCGAATGCCGAGGCTAGCTAAAAACAATTGGAATGTAACAGAAAGACCATTGGTTTACCTGAAGGGTCTTTTTCTGGGCACCGTGGGAGAGTCCAAGCAATGGGTTAAATTAGTCAGGTTGCCCTGGGACTGAGGAAACTTTTTTCTTGGCCACAGCTCTTAGTGTTGCTTGGCACCAGAATTTTGAGTAGGTCTGGAACCATGAAGACTGGAAGCGTGAAGAACCATTGAAGGTAAGTCCAAGTTGACATGAGGTCATGAATCCCCAGACGAATAAGCCAGGGTGGGTTGGACTCTCCTGCGGTGCACAGAAAAGGACCCTTCAGGTAAACCAATGGTCTTTTTCCTGTGCACCGCTTGGAGACTCCAAGCAACTGGACATACCCAAGTTATGTGCCACTATGGCGAGCAGAAAGGGAGTCCTGGGATTTGGTTGTGAGAACAACCGCCTGGAGAACCCTCCTGCCGAACAAAGCTTCAGCTGAAGCATACATGTCCAATTTATAATTCTTGACAAAAGGCGATGGTGAAGACCAAGTGGCTGTCCTGCAGATGTCTTCAATAGTGGCCTCAGTGGCCCAGGCCGCAGTAGTGGCAGTGCTTCTTGTGTAGTGAGCCGTAATATTTCTAGGCACCGCCCTGGATTGGTGTTCGTAAGCAGCTGCGATGCATGCTCTCAGCCACCTGCCGACCATGGAGGATGACACCTTCTTGCCCAAGGAGCCAGGATGGAATGACACGAAGATGGCCTCTGACCTGTGGAAATCTGCAGTGCGACTGATGTAAATGCGCAGGGCCCATCTGACATCCAACTTGTGCCAGGTGCGTTCCCTTGGATGGGAGGGTCGCAGGCAGAAGTTGGGCAGGATGACTTCCTGTGCCCTGTGGAACCAGATGTTGATCTTTGGGATGAAGGCTGGGTCCAGACGGAGTATGACCCTGTCAGAGTGTATGATGCAAAGGTCTTGGCGAGTTGACAGGGCCACCACCTCCGAAATATGTCTCGCGGATGTTATCGCAATTAGAAGGCAGTTTTCAAGGTGAGATGGTGAAGAGACAAAGTGCGAAGAGGCTCGAAGGGCGGAGCAGTAAGTGCCTGTAAAACTACTGATAACTGCCAGGTGAGGTAACGGTGCACTGTCGGTGGGCGTAAGTTGGATGTGCCCTTGAGGAAACAATGGACCCTAGGAACCTTGCTGAGAGGGAGGGTCGGGTCACTGGACCAAACAGTGGAGAGTGTTGCCACCTGACAATGAAGAGTGTTCGGGGCGAGACCCTGACCCTTGAAGGAAGTCCAATACACGGGACACGGGAGCAGTGACCGGATCAAGCTGGTAGTTGTTGTACCACTTGGCGAAAGTGGACCAGGAAGAGTCATAAATCCTGATCGTTGATGGGCTTCTGGCAGCTTGGATGGTACGTACCACTCCTCTGACAATCCTTCGCTCCTCAGGAGGTCCCCCTCAAATGTCTGACGGCCAGCTGGAGCCACTGGGGATCCGGGTGAATTATGGCCCCCTGGCTAAGGGAGACCTGGTCCCGAGGAATTCGCCATGGAGCGGACACCGACAGGCTGACACGGTCGGCATACCATGACCTGTGAGGCCAGTGGGGAGCCACGAGGACAACCTCTGCCCTTTCTGCGATGATCTTTCAGATTACCTGAGGTAGAAGCGGGAGATGTGGGAAGGCATACAGTAGACCCTGGGGCCAACTGCATTGGAGAACATCCGTCCCCTCTGCCCCCGGCGAGTGAAAATGGGAGAAGTAGCACTGGAGTTGTGTGTTCTTCCGTGGTAAAGAGGTCTATCACTGGGGTGCCGAACCTGCGGGACAGCTGGCGCAACAGAGTCGGGTCCAGTCTCCACTCTACTCTGTCTATGGTGGTCCTGCTCAGCCAGTCCGCTTGAGTGTTGTCCACACCCGAGATGTGGTCGGAGCAGATGGATGCAACATGTCTCTCCAACCAGCGGCCCAGGGCCTCCGCCTCCACCATGAGTTTCTTGGACCTGGTGCTGCCCTGACGATTTATATGTGCCTCTGTGGCCACATTGTCCATCATCAGAAGCACATGCTGATGCAGGATGTCCTGCTGGAAATGTCGTAGGGCAAGTCTCGCAACCCGCAGATCCAAGAAGTTGATGTTGCAAGCCACTTCGGTTGGAGACCACTTGCCCTGAGACACCTGATGTCCCATGTGCGCCCCCCAACCGGCGAGGCTGGCATCTGTGGTGATGACCACTTTCACAGGTTCCTTAAACAGGTGTCCCTTGAGTAGAGCTGATGACCGCCACCACTTGAGGGTCCTCCTCAGAGATGCAGGAACGCGCACTTTCATGGATGAATTGCTTCTGTTGACTCTCTGGTGGGGCAAGAGAAGCCACTGTAACGTTCTGGAGTGAAGATGTGCCCAGGGGACGACCGAGATCATCTTCCCCAACAGTTGCGAGAGGAGTAGCACGGGGACCTGCCGTGCTCCTAGCACTTTGTTGGTCAGGGACACTAGGCTGTCTATCCTGTTCTGGGAAAGGAGCACCCTGCAAGTTGCAGCGTCTATCACTGCTCCCAGGTGGGTGAGTCTGGTGGTTGGGACAAGATGGCTTTTTTCGAGGTTCAGAGAGAACCCGTGGTTCCTGAGGGCCCTCATGATGATGCGGAGGTCCCGTAAGGCTTGTTGCCTGGACGACGATTGAATGAGGATGTCATCCAGGTAACATTGAAACCTTACGGGTCTACGCCTGAGCTATGCTGCTACTACTGCTAGGACCTTGTGAAGGTCCTGAGTGCCGATGACAGGCCGAATGGGAGGGCTCTGTACTGGTAGTGTCGTCTGGCATAATAGAAGTGCAGGAACCTTCTGTGATGGGCCCGGATGGGAATGTGGAGGTACGCCTCCTTTAGATCGATGGAGGTGATGAGGTCTCCTTGGCGGATCCCTGCCAGGATGGATTGCAGGGACTGCAACCTGAACCTCTGGTAGACGATGTGCCTGTTGAGGTTCTTGAGGTCCAAGATGGCCCTCCACCCCACCCCACCCGAGTTCTTGGGCACCAGAAAGAGAATGGAGTAAAAACCTTTCCCTTCCTAGTCAGTTGGAACCTGTTCTACCGCATTGATCTCCAGGAGGTGGTCGATCTCCTGGTTCATGAGCTCCCTCTTGAGGTGGCAGGAGGGAGTAGGGCAGCAGATGAGGGTCTGCGGAGGTTGGGAGAGGAACTCTAATGATAGCTCCTCCCTGACGGTCTGGAGGACCCAGGCGTCCTCCATGGTCAGTGCCTATTGGGGGGCGAACAGCTGGAGCTGTCCCCCGATGGGCGCAGAGCACTGATGGTCACTTAGATTGCAGAAGGGCCTGTTGGAGGCCCCGCCGTGGTTGGACCTGCGGTAATTGAACTGCTGCCTAACCCTGTCCTGAAAGGGCTGTCTGTACTGGGACCTATCTCCCGACTGGCCAGTTCGTCTATTAGAGGGAGTGAATGAGGGGCCTGCCGAGTTGGAGGAACGAAAGGACTGCCTCCTGAAGTAGAGAGTGGATTTACGTTCCTGCTTTTTGTTCAAGGTGGGCAGCACCTTCCATTTGTCCTTAGACTCGATTAGGAAGGGATCTAGAACCTCCCCAAATAATTTGTACCCCTTGAAGGGAGCAGAAGCCAATTTCCATTTGTTTTTGTGATCTGTCTGCCAGTGGCGGAGCCAGATCAGACAGGGGGAGGTGATGTTTGACGCTAATGCCCTGGATGCGAATTTAGCCGCATTAAGAGAGGCATCCGCTGAGTATTGGGATGCAGCAATAATTTTGGTTATGTCCTGGCGCAGACAGGTGTCTCCTGTCGGTAACTTGGCCTGCAGTTCACGTAGCCAGATGACAGAGGCTCTGTTAAAAAATGACGCGGAAAAGGATGCCTTAATGGCCCAGGCGGCCGCCTGATGTGCCTTATGGCAGGCCTTTTCCACCTTTTGTCCTCCACCTTAAGGCCCTCCAAAAGGTCAGCGGGAAGGGTCAAGTTGGAGGTGAGAGCCTCTATGGGAGGATCCACAGACAGCAAGACCAGGATGTCTTCCAGTGCGGGATCTACTGAGTACAGTTTTTTGTCACCACCACTGGGAGCAGACAGGGTAGCTGGTTGGACCCATTGTCGCTGGATGACATCCATGAAGAGGCCAGGCACCGGGACCAGTTCCTGCTGGGGTGCCTGCACATCAAACATGCTCACATTGGGGTTGACCAGGGTGGAAGCAGAAGCGTCCTGCCCGGCCTTAGGTTTAGTCCCTATGTAGGTCGTGTTCTTAGCCTTATGCAAGATGGATTTGAACAGACTGGGCTTAAAGAGCCCGTGAAGGCAGGAGCGTCCAGGGGGAGGTCCTCATCCTCTGAGAGCTCCTGCTCCTCCTGGTCTGGGTCCTCCAAGATGGAGGCCTCACTAAATGCCGAGGATTCCAGAGAAGGGTGTCAGACCCGCCTGACAGGGGGAGGGGCCTCCTGTCCGGGTTGGGAGGTGCTGGGAGGAATGGGAGGTTGGTCATGTTTCTGCATACCCTCAGCTATGCTCTGAGCAATAGCATGGGCAACCACAGCCTGCATATGGGCAGAGAGTTCGGGTTTCTGATCTAACGCGGGTTCCTGTCCAATGGGATCCCCTACAGGGATAGGATCCTGATGGGTGATGGTGTACCTCGAGGAACCACCCTGGTTTGGGCCCTTGGGGGGAGGCCCTGGTTCGGAGACCCAAGAGGGGCCAGATGAACCTGGTTCTGCCAGAGATCTATCAGGAGAGAGGTCCTGAGACTCCACCTCCTCATCAATGACTGACAGGCCATCCCCCCTGGAGAGTGGAAGGACAATTGTCTCCACAGGAGGAACAGGCTGAGGGGACTCCTTAGCTGCTTGGCGTTGGGCCTTCTCGAATTGTTCATTGAGGGTCCGCTGTTGCCTTTCAGCATCCTTGGTCGCTGCCATAGAGGGGGCCTTGTAGGGATGACTATCCTGACTGGCCACCCTGCCCCTCCTTGACCCTCTCCCCCTGGCTGTAGCTGATCCCTTGCTAGAGGCCTGCAAGGGGCCTGGTCTACTGTTGAGGGTACCAGATGGGCCAGGTTCTCCATGGCCTGGTGGCACACAGTAGACGAGTAGGCCAAACAGTGGGTGGAGAGCAGGAGGCTGGTCCCCGAAGCCGTCATAAGCGTGGCGTGGCAACGGAACACCTCCCCCACCTCCACGCCTACCTCAGAGTCTTAGAAGAGTCAAAAATGGCGTTTGAAAAAAGTTGTAGGGAAGAAAAAATAAGTTTACTGTATAAGAGTGAGTAGAGTAGAGAAAAATAAAGGAAAAAGACACAAAAATTTAGTTGGAGAGTCCAAGCCACGAAAAAATTAGCTGGAACTTGCAAAAACAGTCCTGAACCGGGCAGACTCAGGAAAAATTATGGCGCCAAGCAACACCAGGAGGTGTGGCCAAGGAAAAAGATTCCTCAGTCCCAGGGCAAGCAGACTAATTTAACCCTTGGACTCTCCAAGCGGTGCACAGAAAAAGTTATCTGTGGGCCATTATCAGACACTACAGTATCCGGTATGCCATGTGTTGTAAATAAACATTGTAATGCTCAGATAGTGGCTTCTGATGTGATGGACTGCATGGAACACAGTTCGACCCAATGTGAAAATGCATCAACTACTACCAGGAAGGAATGGCCCTGGATTGGGCCAGCAAAATCTAAATGGATGCAGGTCCATGGTTCCCTCAGCATGTCCCAGTCCCTTGGAGGAGCTGCCGGGGGAGCTTGTCTAGACATTTGGCATGGAAGGCATGCTATAATCTAGGCTATTATGTTGGCATCCAATTTGGGCCACCAAACATAACCACGACTCAAAGCTTTCATTCTGGCTATGCCAGGGTGGCTCAAATGCAGAATTTGTAAGATAGGGGTGAGCAAAGGGGGTGGTACCACTATTCTAGTGCCCCATAATAGACAGTCCTTAAGTTCGGAGACTTCCATCTGTCTCCTAAAGTATGGTAGGACCTCTTCAGACAATTGTTCTGTGGGTCAATCCCGGCAGACCCACTCCAGAACTTTTGAGAGAATGGGGTCTTTTTTCAAAAGGGCTGCGATGTCAGTTGTGGAAAGTAGCAACTCAAGATCATCAATTAAGAGGACTGTGGCCGCAGGGGCCGGGTCCTAGGTTACGATTGGAAGCCAATAACGGCTTAACGCATCCGCATGACCCATCTGTTTCCCTGGTTTATATTCCATGCAGTATGAGTATGCAGCGAGGAATTTGGTCCACCACAACATTCGCGGTGAGAGTATAGCAGGCGTAGGTTTGTCGCCTGCTAAAATACCAAGAAGTGGCTTATGGTCTGTTTATAGAAGGAGGGGGCGACCATACAGGTAGTGATGGAATCGCTTGATTCCTGCTACAGCCGCCAAAGCCTCCTTGTCCAATTGGCTATAATTTCTTTCTGCTTTGGAGAAGGAGTGGGAAAAATAAGCGATAGGCGCCTCGCTGCCATTTGGGCAACAATGGCTCAAAACAGCTCCCCCACACCATAGGGAGGGGCATCGGTGGCTAGGATAAGTGGCAATGATTTGTTATATTGCATTAGTACTGCAGAAGACGTCAAGAGAGATTTGACAGACGCGAATGCATGCGCTTCGCGGCTGTCCCATCTCCATGATGTAGAATTGTCAAGCAACCAATGCAAAGCTTCTGCGACGGAAGCCTTATGGGGCAAAAAGATAGCTTAAAAGTTTAGTAAGCCCAAGAAGACTTGTAGCTCTGCTCTATTGGAGGGAGCCGGGGCATTCTTAATGGCTTCAAGTTTAGATTGAGCCGGATGAATACTCTGGGCTTCAATATGAAACCCCAGGAATTCTATGGCAGTCATTCCAAAGTGACATTTAGATTTTTTAAATTTTAATCCTTTGTTCCTAAAACGCTGAAGAACAGCTCTTAGTTTATTTGGCAGTTCTTCCTGATTATTCGCAGCTATAAGCACATAGTCAAAATAAGGTAAGACCCCTGGAGACCATAGAGCGTCCTCTCCATAATACTTTGAAAAATTCCAGCCGCGACGCAGACTCCAAACTGGAGTCTGCGGCACTGGAATGCTCCACAATGGGTGATGATCATCTGAGTGTCAGCCGTCGTATCATCAACTGTTAATTGTTGGGCTAAGTCAAGCTTAGCAAAAAAAAATCCGCAGCCCAGTGAGTGCAGCAGATGCTGCACAACTGGGACCGGATAAGGGTGTGCCTGTAAGGCTTTGTTAATTGTCGCCTTATAGTCAGCGCAGATCCTAATGGATCCATCCAACTTGATAGGGATCACTATAGGGGTTTCCCACTTTGCAAAATCCACTGGCTCTAATATCCCTTGTTTCAATAATCTATCTAGCTCTGCATCTACCTTAGCCTGCAGTGCAAAGGGAACACTCTTCGCTTTAAGACGTATAGCGTAACACTAGGGTCTAAATCAAAAGAGATAGGAGACCCAGTATATTTACCTAAGGTATTGCTAAATACATTGCTAAATTCTCTGGTGAGGCCATCGAAGTCTCCCGTGGCCAGCATTGCATGGATTCCCGTGATAGATAGCCCTAAAGCCTCGAACCAATCTAACCCTAGTAGGGTAGCTAAGGAGTCTGCCACCACGACCAAAGGCAAATTGCCTTTAAATTGGCCATGATCTACAAAGAAGGTACTGCTTCCTTTAAGAGGAATTGGGTTATTCTGGTAATCTTTTAAAATGCAGTTACATTGCGCCACACGATGCTTCAAGGAAGATGGTACCAGACGCTTGAGGGTGTCTCATGTAATAATGGATTTAGCTGACCCTGTGTCAATTTCCATTTTACACGGAGCCCCCTCAATGCGGACAGTGATGTACTTGTTTCTGCTGCCCGCAGTGGTGAACGCGGTATTGATGGCTTCGGTTTCCTCCATGTCAGAGTCTATGGCATAGCAGTTGTGAGTGGTTTTGGATGCTCGTCGATTAGCAGCTCTGCTGACAGAACGGGTAGGTGATTTGATTTCAGTGGCTGGTGGAGGCAAGGTGGCTTGGCATACATAGGCAAGGTGCCCATTTTCCCACAGTGCCGGAAAACATCTATTTTGAAACGGCAGGATGACCACATATGGTTTCCTCCACAACTCAGGCAGCCTGCCTGAGGTAACTTAGCTGGGGATCTCCAGTGACTGGCAGCTGTTAGTTGTAGCCGGCAAACCTCATCAGGCAGCCATAAATCTTCCTCACCAGCCACCTCTTGTTGATTAATGGTAGAAGAGGGAGCTGGTTGGCTATGAAAGGCTTGATATTTTTTAATTTTGGCAGCCGATTGATCAAATTGTTTGGCCGCTCGTGCTTCATCCATGGCTATGGCTAGATTTAAATCTGACCTGGCCAATAATCGGCATTGTAAGCAAGGGTCCTTTAGCCCGCAAATTAACTGCTCTAGCAGGGCATCATCCAGATCAGAAAATTTGCAGTGTATGGCAGCATTTCGAAGAGCTGCCACATACTGGCTCACGGTCTCAGTCTCTCCCTGAATATATTGGCGGAATTGATACTGCCTGGCAAAATGGGAAGGTTTTGGAGCATAATGCCCCTTAGATTTTGCCAATAATGTGTCCCAAGGCACCGCAAAAACCTGGGACGGAGCAGTTAAGGCTCGGGCCATGGCAAACATTTTTGGCCTACATGAACTGAGGAAATACCCCCGCCTTCTTTCATCAGAAATGTCTTTAAAGTCATTTGCGAACAAAAAACATTCAAAACGTTCAATGAACGATTCCCAAGACTCTTTCTCAGGCATAAACACGGCAAACGAGGTTGTAGCTGCCATAGCAATTCGCCTAGCTCTTTAGACTGCTTCTTGAATTAATTGCTCTAGTCTGAAGGGGTCCTTTTCCTTCAGCATCCCACCTTCGTCGCCAGTTATTATGTACTGAGCGACTGAGGTAAGAAGCAGACTCCAAATTAATGCAAAAGATTTATTAACTCAACTAAGTGAACAAGAACGAGCTTTTG
Source organism: Natrix helvetica (assembly GCF_964273705.1). Lineage (NCBI taxonomy): Eukaryota > Metazoa > Chordata > Lepidosauria > Squamata > Natricidae > Natrix > Natrix helvetica. Next base: position 129,058,949 of record NC_138554.1, on the reverse strand, counting down.
CAACCTGACAGCTCTTTTATACTCCCAGCTGTCAGTACGGTAGCCAATGAAAACCCTCTAAATTCCCGCCTGAATGCTGCCACGTCTGGCCCAATCATGTCGCACCACGCTTGATTGACAGACTTGGCCGGGACGCGCAGAGACATAACACCAATCTCTTGTGAAAAATGTCCATGTCTATACTAATACCTGTTACCTTGTACATGTTGACAAATAAAATTAAATACATAAATAATGAACTGAGAATTTGAAAAACTTAGTCCCTGGTAGCACATGGATATTTAACATTGTAGCATTTCAAAAATAAAGCAAGGAGCTTCTGGATGACACTGATCATAACTGAGATGTCATCTATAACTCAAAATTGCTTGCTTTGTATCTTGCATTTTGCCCCCAAAATGATAAAATCTATCAAAGGAAGTCTTGTGGAGATTGCACTGACAAAGATTCTCTTCTGCTAAATGAACAGTAATATGCAAACCAGCTGGGCTAGTTCAAAAGTTGATTTTAAATAGGGGAAGCTAATAGTCAAATTAGAAATAAACAATTCAAATAACGTAGAGAAGTTAGACAAGAGAAAAAGGTAAGCAAAAGAAAGGAATATTTAGAAGGCTTATATTTATTTATTTATTTATTTATTTATTTATTTATTTATTTATTTATTTATTTATTTATTTATTTATTTTCAGGATTTATAGACCGCCCCCTCTCCCTGAAGGGACTCGGGGCAGTGTACAGGCATCTCATTAAAACAAATACAAAAGATAAATATCCTATACCCTTAAAAACGAATTAAACCTAATGCAGCTGTACAGAAAAGTAAAAATTAAAAGCAACTAAAAAGCATACCCCTAAAAAAACTTAAAAATGCAGGCTTGAGGGACTAAAATTGGGAATTAGGCCAGGCCGGCTAAGTTGAATAGGTGGGTTTTTAGCTTCTTACGGAAGGAGCGGAGGTCGGTGGTAGTCCTGATATCCGGGGGGAGGTCATTCCAGAGGGTCGGGCCCATCACAGAGAAGGCCCTACTCCTGGGCGTCGCCCGCTGGCATTGCCTAGTGGACGGCACCCGGAGGAGTCCCTCTCTGTGAGAGCGAATCGGCCAAAGCGATGTATGGGGCAGGATACGATCCCGCAGATAACTAGGTCCTGTGCCATGGAGCGCTTTAAAGATGATAACCAACACCTTGAAACGCACCCGGAAAGCCACAGGTATCCAGTGCAGCCCGCGCAGCAAAGGTGTTACGTGGGAGTATCTAGTGGCTCCCACAATTGTCCGCGCCCGCATTCTGAACCAGCTGCAGCCTTCGGGTGCATCTCAAGGGGAGCCCCATGTAGAGAGCATTACAGTAGTCCAGTCGAGACGTCACAAGCGCATGAGTGACTGTGCAGAGGGCGTTCCGGTCCAATAGGGGACGCAATTGGCGCAGCAGGCGAACCTGGTGGAATGCCCCCCTTGCCACGGCTGTCACATGGTCATCCATTGACAGCCGGGCATCCAGGAGGACACCCAAATTGCGTACCCGATCCACGGGGGCCAGCTGTTCGCCCCCAATGGCCAGTGATGGACGTAACTGGTTGAACCGGGGTGCCGGTAGCCACAGCCACTCCGTCTTGGACGGGTTGAGTTTGAGTCTGTTACCTCCCATCCAGATCCGAACGGCTTCCAGACATCGGGACATCACTTCGACGGCATTGTTGGGGTGGTCCGGGGTAGAGATGTACAACTGCGTGTCATCAGCGTACAGATGGTAATCTACCCCGAACCCACGAATGATCTCTACCCAGTGGCTTCATGTATGTGTTGAACAGGAGAGGCGAGAGGACCGACCCTTGCGGCACCCCACAAGTGAGCGGCCTCAGGCTCGACCTCTGCCCCCCTGTCAACACACATTGCGTTCGACCAGAGAGGTAGGAGGAGAACCACCGCAGAACGGTGCCCCTCACCCCCAGCCTCTCCAGGCGACGCAATAGGATACCATGGTCGATGGTATCGAAAGCCACCGAGAGATCTAACAGGACCAAGATGGAGGAGCAACCCCCATCTCTGGCCCTCCAGAGATCATCCACCAACGCGACCAAAGCCATCTCCGTGCTGTGACCGGGCCGGAAGCCGGACTGGCGTGGATCCAGATAATCAATTTCCTCCAAGTGCCATGGGAACTGTTGCGCCACCACACTCTCTACAACCTTCGCCAAAAAGGAAAGGTTGGAGACGGGACGGTAATTAACTAAATTAGCTGGGTCCAGGGAAGGCTTCTTGAGTAGGGGCCTCACCACCGCCTCTTTCAAGACGGCCGGCAAGGACCCCTCTCTCAGTGAAGCGTTCACTAGTTCCTGGAGCCAGCCTCGTGTGACCTCCCAGGATGCCAGTATAAGTCAGGAGGGACACGGGTCCAGTAAACATGTGGTGGCTCGCAGTCGTCCACGTAACCTGTCCATATCGTTGGAAGTAACAGAGTCAAACTCCTCCCAGGATGGCACCTCAAGACCCACCTCCGACGTCTCTTCTAGACCACTAACGGAGACCCATTCGCTGCGAATCTGAGCGATTTTGTCCTGCAGATATTCCCCAAATTCCTCTGCTCTACCCTGCAAGGGGGCTTCCCGCGGCCTCTGGGAAAGGAGGGAGCGGGTCACCCTAAACAGGGCGGCAGGGCGGTTATCTGCGGACGCAATAAGAGTGGCACAATATTGTCGTTTGGCCACTCTTAATGCCACAAGGTAAGTCCGTGAATAGGCTCTTACCTGTGCTCGGTCAGACTCGGAGCGTGACGATCTCCATCTGCTCTCTAGGCGTCTCTTGTGACGCTTCATCACCCCCAGCTCCTCGGTAAACCAAGGGGCCTGGGTGATTCGAGGCTGCAAGAGAGGCCGCAAAGGCGCAACCCGGTCCAAGGCGCCGGCGGCTGCACTGTTCCATGCGGCCACTAGGTCCTCCGTCCGGGTGCGGGTCAGGGCTACATGGAATGGCCCAAGCTCCGTCTGGAACCTAACAGGTTCCATCAAGCGCCTGGGGTGGAACCATCTAGAGCATTCCGGTTCCGCCTCCCCGCGATGGGGAGCAGCGGTTGGAAAGTCGAGCCGGAGAAGTGAGTGATCTGACCATGACAGGGGCGTGACAACTAAATCCCCTACTCCCAGATCACTCCTCCACTGGCCAGACACAAAAATAAGGTCCAGTGTGTGACCTCCCTCGTGTGTGGGGCCCTGAATTACCTGGGTATGCTATGTTTGAAATATAGGCTCGAAAACTGATGCAACATTTCTCAATCTTGGCAACATTAAGACAGGTAAATTTCAACTCCCAGGTTTCCCCAGCTGGCTCTGATGGCTAGGCAAAATGTTGTCATTCCATATACATAACTCTTCTAAAATGGATTCAAAGTTTAGTAATTATGGTATCTGTATTAGGATAAGCAATAAAAAGGACTCAGTGCAGATTTTATTCTATTAATCATAGCTGACTTTAGGAGCTGGTGCCTTCCCACTAAAGTGATTATCTGTTCATATTTGGATGCTTTTGAACTGCTAGGCTGGCAGGAGTTGAGGTTGGGCAATAGGATATACGTTATATAATTTTCTGCATCACCATTCAGTATTTTCTAAATGGCACCTCCTCATTCCAGCTAATGGCTTGCTGAAATGAAGATCAACAGCTAAATTAATGTACTTCCTATTTTTCCCCATCTCTAAAGGGAATAATGTCATAGCCCAAAACTCATTTCTTTGGGTAAAAATATCCTACGTTAGGAGTAAATAAGTAAGCAAGCATATACATAAACAAACAAACAAATAAAATAAAAACCGCTGAGATGAATTTATGAATGAATGAATGAATGAATGAATGAATGAATGAATGAATGAATGAATGAGGCTACTGAGAGGGAATTGTTCTTACACAGAATGGCTTACATCAAGAATATAAATGAGCTTTAGAAAACTATAAACATTTGGCTTTGTGGCAGCCATGGGAGGGGATACAATAATTTTGGGAGCCCTCCCAATTTGGATTGTTGTATCTAAAGGTTCTCTGTTTCTTAGTAACCACAGTTTTCGTTTCTTTGCTATTGTTAATTTTTGTATTGTGACAAAAAGTATGTTCCTCTTGTAAACTTCTTACTGGGGGAAAAAAGAGAGAGAGAGAATACAGCCACTCAAACTCCATCTGGATTGATTTAAACTTTAGTAAGCAAGCAAGTGAATTTTAAAAAACCACATAAATATCACATTGATTTACCAGAATACTAACATTACCTGACCACATGTTTCTTCCTATGATTCCTATTCACCTTTGTCCTTTCTCAACAAATGGACACACTTCCAAATAAAGCCATTATCTATCATATAGGTCCTTGGAAATATGTATCTGTCAAGTGCAAGCAATCTGAATCACTCATGAATAAGCTCAGGTTGTAAAGTTATTGTTTATCACCTACGTTGTGAGAGTCTCACAAGACTGCTTGTCTTTCCCTGGGAATGACCAGATAAGGCTTTAGGGATTTGAGGGGAGGTCACGTTTGCAGCTGTGCGGTGACTCCAAGCTAGGCCCTGGCTTGACCCTCCCTCCAGCCTAGCTGGCAATTCCCCCAAAGTATCCTAGGAAATCCATGTTATGCGGGTAAATTTATTGGTGAAGGCAATGATGCTAAGAATGGTTAGTGGACAAAGAAGAAGGGACAAGCAAAGCATATGTGGGCTTGATAACAACAAATCTGATACAAAGTTGAACATAGCATAGTTGAAAGAATTGTGCTTGACAGGGCAGTGTGGAGAACATTTGCCAATTTGACAGTTCAAATGTCACCAGGCTAAAAGTTGACTCAGCCTTCCATCCTCCCGAGATCAGTAAAATGAGGACCCAGATAATTGGGGGGTAAATGCTGACTCTGTAAACCGCATAGAGAGGGCTACTCTAGTACAGATCTCCTGCATGAGCAGGGAGTTGGGCTAGATGACCTCCAAGGTCTCTTCCAACTCTGTTACTGTTTGCTGTTTACACTGTGAAGCGGTATATAAGTCTAAGTATTATTGCTGTTGCTATAAAGTCACCAAGAGTTGGATATGACTAAATGGTTAAAAATAATAACAATCCTTGGAAAACCTGATATTCCAGGCAGAGGCGTCTTTTTTTTAAATTAAAGCATCCGAGCCAGATGGTTAGGGATTCCATGACAAGCACTGAAGGGCAGTTCTGGGGCTTATCAATGCCCTGGTACCATATGCAACATCTAAACATAGGAAGAAAGAGTGCTGAATTGGCTTTCTCTTGAGCCTAAATTTTCCACTATTAAATCCTGGTGTCTTGGCCACGGTTTTCAAACAAATACATGGCGTATTACAGCTAATGGATGCAATTCCATACACCATCATATAATAAGATGCTGAAACTGTAGAAAAACTGCAGAGAAGAGCAACAAAGATGATAAAATATCTGGAAGTTATGATGAAAGACTGAAGGAACTAGTCTGGTCTAACAAAGAGAAGAGCTAGGGGTGATACGATGGCAGTCTTCCAGTACTTATGAAGCTATACAGGGAAGAGGGAGTCAATTTATTCTCCAAAGCAGCTGAGGACAGAACAAGAAGTAATGGGTGGAAGATCTTTGAAGCAAATCCAACCCAGGGGTGAAATCCTCCCGGTTCGGCCTGGTTCAGCTGAATTGGTAGGGACGATTGTCCTTTGTTCTGCAAACTGGTAGTTTTAAAAAAAGCTTCCAAGGATCATGCAGCTCAGCTGTGAGATGCGTTATCATCAGAAGCTTTCTCCCCGGTTCTAAAGCATTTTTTCCCTGCCAGTTTGCCTGAATTGGCAGGAAAAAAATGCTTTAAAAAGTGTGGTGGAACGTCCAATGATCGCACAGCTCACAGCTGATTCGTGCGATCATCGGAAGCTTGCCCCCCTGATTTTTAAAGCATTTTGTCCTTGCTGGTTTGGGTGAATAGGCAGGGAAAAGATGCTTTAAAAAGCGGGAAGGGGGAGCTGCAAAAGAAAGAGATAGAGGGAAGGAGGGAGGGAGGGAAAAAGGAGAGGGAGGAAAGAGCACAAACCTGGCACTAGACTCAGCTTCAGAGGATACCTTGAAAGAGCACAGCAATCCAGGGCTGGAAGGGACCTGGAGGTCATCTAGTCCAACCTCCTGCTCCAGCAGGACATTGTTAAAGTGAATTTCTGTCTTTTGAAAAAAAAACAGTCACATGACTACATAGCCATACCCACCCAGTCTCATGACCTCCCCACCAAGCCACGCCCACAGAACCAGTAGGAAAAAAAATAGATTTCACCACTGATCCAACATAGAACTAAGGAGAAATATCCCAACAATGAGAACAATTAATCAGTGTAATGGCTTCCCTTTGGAAGTTGTGAGGGGTCCATCCCTGGAGGTTTTCAAGAAAAGATTGGACAGTCATCTGTCGGGAATGGTATAAGATCTCCTGCCATGATCAGGAGGTTGGACTAGAAGACCTTGAAGCTCCCAACCTCATTATTTTATGTTCTATATTCTTACTTGGAAGATAATTAGGACAAATTCCTAACTTTCTGATTTCGTGTCAACACACATATGGAGTATTTACAATCTCATTTCACCATACTTATGGGGAAGTTGTCTTAAAACAAAAACTGTACTACAGAATATTATTACATTTCCTGCTGCAACTCTCTTGTTTTTAAAATCAATCTTAAATAAGGATCTGGATATCATAAACTTCATCCGGTAGTTTGTAATTTATTTTAGAAAAGTTTATAATATTTTGGTCTTTACTCTCTTGTGACTCTTTATTGTAGGTTAGCCACAGCAAGACATAAATAAATCATATATTAACAATGAGGAGAACAGAGAGTCTCTCCCTCGCTCTCTTTTTTCTTCCTTTCCTTTCTCTTCTAACTAATGTATATGATTTCCCCTAGAGAAATCCTTTTCTGACTAACAAAGTAAAGCTTTTAACTGGAGAGTGGATTTACTATCAGAGAGAAACCAAATGCTAAAGTAACATCACCTCACAAATGGAAATGTTCCAAATGAATTTGCTTCTGTATCATTCTCACTATACTGTGCTTTAATATAGCATCAGAGGAGGCTAGAATTCAGAACAGCAACAAACCAAATCAAAATATCCAAATACCACCCGAGAGAGAGATGGGGCTGCAGAAATAGAAAGAAAGACTACAATTTTGGAAAAGATACTATTGAATACAGGTAGTCTTCAATTTACAACCATAACTGACCCTGCAATTATCATAGTAAGTTGTTGCAGTCATCAAGCAGTTTATCACGTATCTGTGGCTGGTTTTGCAATCTTTTTGGAGATAGTTGTTAAGTGAATAAGGCAGTTATTAAATGAACCCATCGTACCCAATATGTTAGGTGTTCAGTCAGAAAGAAAGACCAAGTAAGTTCAATAAGTATTCAAAACTAGCAAGAACTGGGTGTGAGAAAGGGAAGTGTTCTTGGAGAATGTGAATAATCTGAAGCTTAACTGTACACTTGTATCTGTTAAGAGGGAACTCCCATTTGCCACTTACAAATTTCTCTCTCTTCTCAAAATGACTCAATTCAGGACACTAGAGTTCTTCAGTCTTCAAACACTTCATTATGGGTTGGCCAATTCAGATAAAATGTCATATTCAGCAAGATAAAGGAAACAGTATGCATATGGTAGGTCACAACTGCAACAAGCTCTAACTTCCTCTTGAAATCTAACTATAACTTCCTTTTGAAATTTAGCCACAAACATAGAGGCTAAATATAGAGGCTATGCTTATGTACTGACTGGTTTTGAGAGTTTTCTAACTATGCGTTTAAAAAGTTTATTAATATTCAGATACTTAGATTATTTTGCTTCCGTCAGCTTCTTCAATAATACTACAGTCCATCTTTCCAGTGCTCATCAGCAATCAATACAATCCAGTTGATTGCTGATCTGTTCTTTATTATTCTATTTTGTTCTCCTTATGTATATTTGTACCGATCTTTGAGTTTCCTGTAGCATGCCTAACCCACTTCCCTGTTGGTTTCTACTCTGCAGTATGAACTTACTTTATTAAACTATAGCTTTCAGAACTTTGTGATATCAAATTTCATGCTACAGTATGTATTGTAGTATATATCATAGAAATACATTGAATAAAGTGGCGTTAGTCATTCCCAATATTTAAAAACTATATTACTCTCTCTGTGTCTCTCTTTCTCCCCATATCATTGCATTGCTAATTTATACCTCATATTCATCTTGGAATTCACCATAATTTTTAGGCATTAACTCAGAACTAGAACTCTTGCCAAACCATATATCTTCATCATTTTATGTCAGACCTTGTTTAATTTTATTCTTTAAAAATATCAGTTCTCATCAGCATATCATCTATAGCAATAACCATCTATCCTCAAAATCCTGACATTATGAGTGCTTCAGATGTCTCCCAGTCAATCCCAAAATATACTTTTTTGACCTCCATAAAAGTTGGTCTCATGGGTACAGTAAAGCCATACTGAAGTGCATGTAATAAAAACTACTGCCTTAATCATGTTTTTGGGTTTTGAGTGAGGATGATTTAATGGACTAAGATTTAGTGGGTTTAAAACTGAAAGCAATTTTGGAAATGTCTCCACTGCAGGTTTTAGTAATACGATATTTTGGTAGGAAAATACTGCGTGTAGGTGGCATAGAAAGTAAAAAGATATTCCAAGTCTGAGTGGAAAAAAAATAAAATGTCTCATGGAAAGAACAATCTTTTGAAACTATCTGCCATTAGGCAAATGACATTCTGAAAAGCCTATTACTTGTCCTCATTTTGTAAGGAGGTGTAAACGTGCATATAATAATGCTTAGAATATGATACATCAGCAATTCAAACCATCCACCCACACATTCATCTTTCATCCATCTATCTATCCAGCCATTCTCATTATGCTTTCTCTTTTAAGGTGAGCAATTGTATGCAATGTATAAAAATGGAGTTAGCATTAAGAAGATCAATAAATTAGTGGCCTGAGATAAAAGGAAATATAAGGCAGTCCTTATATAGCAACTGAAATTGATCCTGGTAACTTTATCTTTAAGCAAAGTAGTCACTAAGTGAAGATTACATGGCTGCAATTGTGCTTACAATTTTATTTCAGCTTTCCTCTACTTCTTGCTATTTCCTTCAGCCAAGTAGTGAGGAAGACTTCCAGAATTCAACTCATGAGTAAGCTGGATAAAAGGGCTAATGTTATAACTGTTCCACCACCACCCCGTTCCTCCACCTCGTGGGATTATTCACTCTCTGTGATGGAAATGCACACCTGGAGAAGGAGTGGGAGGGAGACATGGCAAAGTACCATGGTTTCCAAGGGAGGAGACAGGAAATTCCAGAGAGAGAGGAGAGAAGAGACTGCACAGTCCTGAGCTGGATGAGGGAAGGAGAAAGAGGTTCAAAGTAACTACACCCTAGAATCTTTGAAGGTATTCGGGGTATATCTATTAGGTTAAAACACAGGTGTCAAACTGGATTGCATCATGTGTCATCACATGATGTATTGCGATGTCTTTTGCTTTTGCAGAGCTGGGGTGGGTGTGGCCTGTGCATGATGCATCTGGTCTGCAGGTTGCCAGTTTGACACCCCTGGGTTAGAAGATTATAGCTTTAGTCTGGCAAGATTCTAGTGGTCAAGGCACGACTAGAATCTAGGGGCCAGATAGCCTTCATGCCTTAGCCATGAAAGCCAGCTGACTTTCATACCATGACTTTGAGACACTCACTCTCTCAGCCCAACTCACAACACAAGTTTGTTGGTCTGTTGGTCTGAGCTCCGAGCTTGGCAATTTGTTTGCAAATGTTTTGTCACCAACAACACAAGTTTGTTGTTATGGAAAAATAGAGGGAGGAAAGTATGTTACCTGTATTTGCATCCTTGGGTTATTTATAAAAATAACAAATGTGGCATTTGAACCTGGGCTGTATTACATATTAGGCAGGAGTCTTAGCCACTAAGCCACGGGCCTAATATGTAATATGCCTAATATGCAATACAGCCCAGGTTCAAATCCCAGTAAGGGTATGGCTAGCTGATGAGAGCTAAATAGCTTGAAATAGATCTATACTAGTTTCCCTTTATTTATTTACCAGCACAAATACAACACAAATATAAAAAAGGCAACATTAAAAATAAAAATATGGTTTTCTGCCTGGATGGTTTTCTGTAATGAGCCGAAGGACAGAAAGGGGGAGTAGTGAGCTCGCTCCCATATTTGGGCATACCAGGGGTTGTAACACACATACATACATACATACATACATACATACATACATACATACATGTTGTATTTTTGTGCCTGCATGGTCTCCTGTAGTGAGCCGATAGACAGAAAGGGGGAGTAGTGAGTTCCCTCCCATATTTGGGCATACCAGAGGTTGTAACACAAATACATACATACACACACACACACACACACACATTTGTTTTCATAGATTTTCATGGGTGTAGGTATGCTGGTTTTGTTGTATTTGGGTCTTTTCCCATGTAAGATTGAGATTGTCTTGGCAACGTTTCGGCAAGATCTCACTTGCCACCCTCAGGCTGCTGACGGCTAGGCTTAAAATGCGAACGGAGCTGCCGTCTTTCTGTAAATCTTGGTGGGAGGGGATGGGGTGCTGGCTTTGTTTCAGTAAGTGGAATGATTGGTTGTGTGGTTGTATCATGATTGGTAGATTGGTGCTGATTGGTGCTGGCTGTGTGTGCATTGTTATTTTGTATTGTAACGGCCTGGGTGGTGGGTGGTGTTCATTTGTTGACTAGGGCTGGTTTCCAGATATTTGGTAGGCGGGAGGTATCATCACGTTTATTCATGTTGTGGGAGTGTTTCTCTATTTCGATGGCTTCCATAATTATTCTCTTGTTGAGGTGTTCTGTTTTAGAGATTAACCTGGCTCCTTCAAAATTGATTTCATGTCCTGTAGTTTTAAGGTGCTGGAAAAGGGAGGAAGTTTTTTCTTTTTTTCTTACTGCGTTCTTGTGTTCTGTGATGCGTGCATTTATTCTCCTGTTTGTTTGTCCTATATATGTTGCCGGGCAGATTTTGCATGGTATTTTGTAGACTCCTTGGTTTTCTAGATTATCAGCTCCATTCTACAGAAGCAGATAATCCTCAATCATATTTATTACAATCTTTTTCTTGATTTCACTGATACACAGTTTCCTTCCTTCTTTCCTTCTTTTCTTCCTTCCTTCAACAGTTACAGAGTTGGAAGGGACCTTGGAGGTCATCTAGTCCAACATCCTGCTCATGCAGGAGACCTGTACTAGGGATTCAAACTGCCAAACTGCCGCCCTTTCTGATCGACAAGCTCAGTGTCTTAGCCTCCTTCCTTCCCTCCTTCCCTCCTCCTTCTCCCTTCCCTTCCTCTCTTCCCTCTTCCCCTCTCCTTCCCCCAACCTATCCCATCCCGTCCCATCTCATCTTATCATGGTCTAATCAAGCATACATACAGTCAGTGTCATTACTTTATGAGTTATATGGTTAAAATTGAATTACTGGAGATAAAACATGATTTACATTACTATAAATAAGTATGTTGCATGAATATATTTGTTAGATCGGGGCAACGAGAGAACAGACTACGGACACGGAGTGACTTATCAGCTCTTTATTAATAGTAGTAGTGATCCAGCTTGCTCTGTGGTCGGAGGGTTCCCCTTTTATAGGGATCGGGTACGCCCCTCGACCAATCAGAACGATACCTGTTTCCCGCTGTAGCAGCGGACCAGAGAGGAGACTTGCCTCGATATATGCTAATATCTAACACCCCTCCCCTCCTAGACGGAACGTTGCGGTAGGTAACATAGTCTTTTAGGTATGTTGGGGGTTGCCTTACTCGGGAGGAGCGTCGTAGTTCTGGTTGGTCAGAAGTGGTTGCAGGATCGGATGCTTTTCCTGTTCCACGTTCTGAAGGTTTCGTGCCCTCGTAGCTGGGGCGTTCCGGAGTCTGCTCGGTTGCGTTGTCTGGGGGTTGCTCTGCTTCGTGCTTGCTTTCTTGTTCCGAGCTTGGTTCGCAGGTGTCGTAGTTTTCTATGATGGGGCTCTCGCGTGGCTGACTTTCTGTAGGCAGGAAAATCTCGTCTTCGTTTCAAAGGTCTGAGTGTGCTAGGCGACCCCGAAGTTGATCGATGTGCCTTTTCCAGTTCCGCCCATCTTCCAGCTCCAGCAGATACGATCGTGGACCCATGATGCCAATGATCTTTGCCGGCATCCACAATGTTCCCCCTGCATAATTGTGGGCGTATACGGAATCCCCTATGCTAAAAGACCGAATTTTGCTTGTGGAGTCTGGGGGAGCTGTGGCAGAGTAATTTGGGTGAAGACGGTCCAGGTGAGACCGTAAACGGCGGCCCATGAGTAGTTCAGCGGGGCTCCTACCCGTCATTGCGCTAGGGGTAATATGCTGAATTAAGAGGTAATGGTCAATGCGTGTTTGCCAATCACCTGGACCCATCCTAGCGAGGGCCTCTTTTGCGAATCGCACCATTCTCTCCGCCTGTCCATTTGATGCCGGATGGAATGGCGCGACGAGGGCGTGCCGAATTCCCTGACCTGCTAGATATGTCTCAAATTGCATGGCCGTGAACTGGGGCCCGTTATCGGAGACCAGGAGGTCGGGCAGGCCATGGGTGGCGAAAAGTCGCCGTAGAACCTTAATGACTGCCTCTGCCGTGGTTGAAGTCATTAGGACTACTTCTAGCCATTTTGAGTATGCATCCACAACTATAAGGAAAGTCTGACCTTGGAATGGCCCTGCGAAGTCGATGTGTATTCGCGACCAGGGTGCTTTAGGTTTCTCCCATTCTGTGGCGGGCGCTTCCGGGGGTGCTGGTCTCGATTCCTGGCATGGGTCGCAAGTGGCCACCCACTCCTCTATTTCTTTGTCCATGTTTGGCCACCAAACGTAACTTCTTGCTAACGCCTTCATCCTAACAATCCCCGGATGACCCACATGTAAAGCATCTAATACATTCCTACGTAAAGCATACGGAATAACAACTCGATCCCCCCACAATAAGCAACCTTGTAACACTGAGAGTTCGTCCCGTTTTGACCAAAACACTTTGAATTCCGGGCCCATGTTTCCCTTCGGCCACCCCCTCCAAACCCAAGTTTGAACTTGCTTTATTAAATTGTCTTTAGAGGAGAACCTTGCAATGTCGTATGAAGAAACCGGTCCAGAGTCCAAACAGTCAATGAGCAATACCGGTACTTCTGGAGTGGGGTCTGGCAGAATGTCAGGTAATGGGCAACGGCTGAGTGCGTCTGCGTGTCCGAGAGTGGAGCCCGGTCGATGAATCAATTTGTATGAGTACGCAGCCAGGAAAACAGTCCACCTGGTCATGCGTGGAGAAAGGGAGACCGGAGTGGGGCGGTTTCCTGCCAAAAGTCCCAACAGCGGTTTGTGATCCGTAATCAGTTCAAAATCGCGGCCGTAGAGGTATTCGTGGAAACGTTTTACTCCAGCTACAGCAGCTAGCGCTTCCCTGTCCATTTGGCTGTAATTCCTTTCGGCCGATGAAAGAGTCCTGGAGTAGAAGGTGATGGGTGCTTCTTTTCCGTCGGGCATCCTGTGGCTGAGGACTGCTCCAACTCCGAAGGGTGATGCGTCGCAGGTCAATACCAGCGGTAGGGTCTGGCTGTATTGGACAAGCAGTGAGTCAGTGGCGAGCAGGCGCTTTACTCCGGCGAAAGCTGCAGCTTCGGATCGTCCCCATTTCCATGGTGCGTTCCTCTGGAGTAGACGGTGTAGTGGCTCAGCAACGGTCGCCTTCTGCCTCAGAAAAACGCTGTAGAAGTTAAGTAGTCCGAGGAAGGCCTGCAACTCGGTCTGATTTCGTGGTGTGGGGGCGTCCTGGATCACCTTAATTTTCTTAGAAGTGGGGTGTATTCCCTGACCATCGATTCTATAACCCAGGAATTCTACGCTAGGCACGTTAATTTGGCATTTTTCCTTTTTGAGGCGGAGACCCTTTTCTCTGATTCTGGCCAAAACAGTTCTGACTCTTTTATTTAATTGCTCCTCGTTTGCAGCGGACACCAAGATGTCGTCAAAATAGGGGACGACTCCCGGTATCCCTTGCAAAAGTCGTTCCATGACGCTCTGGAACAATCCTGGGGCAATACTCACACTGAATTGTAGCCGGTTGCATTTGAATGCTCCTCTATGCGTCACTATAGTTTGGGCCTCCGCTGTGGCGCTATCAACTGGCAGTTGCTGGTAAGCTTGTGCCATGTCTAATTTAGCAAATACCTTTCCTGGCCCCAACGAGTGCAATAAGTGCTGTACTACAGGCACAGGATATGCGCTCTGTTGTAGCGCGACATTAATTGTGCATTTATAGTCCGCGCAGATGCGGACTGACCCGTCTGGTTTGACTGGGGTCACGATGGGTGTTTCCCAGCGCGCGTGATCCACCGGCTCAAGGATTCCTTGCTCCACTAACTTATCTATTTCCTTATCTATTTTTGGGCGGAGTGCAAAAGGCACTCGTCTCGGTTTAAGTCGGATTGGCGCCACTTTGGGGTCTAAATTGAATGATATCGGTTTACCCACATACTTACCAAGACCGGGGCTGAACACATCCTCGAACTCCTTAAAAATCTGTTCAGCGCTGCTGTTTTCCACAGCGTTGATTCCGGTGACTTCTAACCCCAGGGCTTCAAACCAATCAAGCCCCAGAAGGTTCTGTAATGGCGCGCTGGCGATGGTCACGGGCAGCTGGGCTACGATGTCCTTGAAACGGATCTGGAATGTGCCTTGGCCCACGATGGGGACTTGGTTCCCCTGGTAGTCTCGTAGCAGGACGTCTGGAGCGCGTAGTTGGCTCTTTCTGAGGCTAGGGATAGCCTGTTTCATGGATGCCCATGAAATGATCGTCAGGGTTGATCCTGTGTCAACTTCTAGCTCGCAAGGTGAGCCCTCCAAGAGGACTGTGACTCTCAGCCTTTTGGGCCGCTTGGGGCGGACCTGATTTATCGTGGTGAGATACGTTTGCAACTCCTCTCTCTGGGTCAACTCTATCTCATCATCTATATCCTGAAAATACTCTCGTTGAGCGTCTTGATAGAACGCTCTCTCAGCTCTTTGCGTGTAGTCTCTCTGGGGATACGCTCGCTCAGCTCCTTGTGAGTAATCTCTCTGGGGATACGCTCGCTCAGCTCTTTGGGAACTTTCTCTCTGGGTAAACACTTGTGGATTTCTCTCTGGGCGCCCTTTTTGATTCCGCCAAGCCCCTGGGTTGGGCTTCTGTTGGCGGTACATGGGTGGCTGCCGTGAGGCAGGGACTCCGCTCCGGCACACTCGTGCGATGTGCCCAAGTTTGTTGCAGTGCGAACAAACAACGTTCCTGAACCTACAAGTAGACCTGGGGTGATTCCCTCCGCAGCTTGCGCAGGGCGGCAAACGGGATCCGGGTCTCCCCCCAGGCCTCAAGTGACTGCTCTGCATCAGGTGACTGTCCTCGAACTCGGGATCCTCGTAGTCGGGGCTTGTGTCCTCGTAGTGCACTCTGGTCTGCCTTGGTGCTGTCTGGTTTACGCTGAAACCTCGTTGTATGGTTACCGATGATTTCTCTGCTGACTCTGATGCTCTTGCTTCGTTTAGCGCTATCTGTAGGGTTAAATTCGGGTTTGCCAACAGCTTCTTTTGTAGTGAAATGTCTCTTAACCCACAGATGAGCTGCGCTAAGATGTGCTCGTCCAGATCCCTGAACTCGCAGTGAGTTGCTGCTTTACGCAGGGCTGCAACATATTGATTGATGGATTCTCCCGCCTTCTGGTTCCGCGTGTTGAATTCCTTGCGGCAAACATGGCGGGAAGGTTTTGGCGTGTAATGAGTTTGTAGAGCCTGTTGCAATGCCGTCCACGATACTGCCTGTATTGGAGTAGGCGCGGTGAGGTCTCTGGCCGTGTTGAAGACTTCTCTTCCGCAGTAGCCGAGGAAGATGTTTTTCTTCCGGGCGTCGGTGATCGTCGTGTATTCGTTCGCTTCGAGAAAACACTCGAAACGAATCATGAAGGCTTCCCATTCGTTGTTCGCTGGGTCGAATGGAGCGGGGGGAGTGTGCATCGCCATCTTCTCTCGTTTGAATTTGCCGCGCTGCGGTGACCTGAGATGGCTGCCGGAATTTCTGCCGGATTCCTAGGCTGGATCAAATCCGGAGATTCTGGAGGTAGCGTTCTTCGTCCTATCTGTCTCTCGATCCCATCCTCGTCGCCAATGTTAGATCGGGGCAACGAGAGAACAGACTACGGACACGGAGTGACTTATCAGCTCTTTATTAATAGTAGTAGTGATCCAGCTTGCTCTGTGGTCGGAGGGTTCCCCTTTTATAGGGATCGGGTACGCCCCTCGACCAATCAGAACGATACCTGTTTCCCGCTGTAGCAGCGGACCAGAGAGGAGACTTGCCTCGATATATGCTAATATCTAACAATATTCAACATGTAGCATCTGATAAATGAGTTAGAAGTATAGGGACAAATTCCTATAGATGTGCCTTAACTATGAGGATGGATATGCTTAAGGGAAAGGGGAAGGAAGGGAGAGTTAATGAGAGGTTCTGGGCAAGTAATCTTGAATGAAATAAATTCTCTGGGGTAGGTGGTTCTTGTTCATAAGCAACGCACACTTGTTTGGGAGACAGAACTTTGCATGAAAGAAGAGGGCTTATTGTTTTGGGTCACAATCATCACATCTTCCCTACGTTCCAGATCTATTTATATTTTAGCATCATCAGTATTCTTTTCTGAGAAATTGATTTCTGATTCAATTGTCTTGGGTTTGTATTTGGTGACTCAGCTCTGCCATATAATCATGGCCTCAACTTTTCATAGCAAAAAAATATTTTTTTAAAAAAAGAAACGGTTTTATACTATTAGGCTTGTGCCCTATTTTTTTAGTTTGGGACAAATTATAGGTAATCTTCAAATTACAACCATTATTTTATCCACCATTCAAAGTTACAATATAATTGAAAAAAAGTTGCATATGAGCAATCTTCACACTTAAAACCTTCACAGCATTTCCACAGTCACGTGACCAAAACTTAGCCCTTTTCAATCACCATGTATTTACAATGGTTGTAGCACTCCAGGGGGAAAAGTCTGAATAATTGGCATTTGTAACCTTTCCAGCCAGCCTACAACAAAAAGGGCAAAGGGAGAAACCGGATTCAGTTAACAACAATGTGCCAGTTTGCTCGTGGCTGTGCCGTGTGCACGCTTGATGTACGCTGTGCACGCATGCGCAGAGCAATAAGAATTACTCTGCACATGGGCAGAAGCAGAAAACAAGATGGTGCCGCCATAGGCGCCACCAGGAGAACTGGTTCGCGGGCATTGCAGACCTGGGTCACTGCCAGTTCCAGCGACTCAGGCTGCCAAATTACTACCGGTTCAGCGGAAACAGTCCAAACTGTTGGGAACCCACCATTGAACTACTCACTTAACAACAACTGGTTGGGTTTATTAGTCAGAACCTTGACACTTGCTTATTAGTGAAAATTCTGCTTCTAATTGTGGTTGTAAGTCAAGGACCACCTGTATTTAGTTGTTTTTCATTTCTGGGAAATAGCTGCTTTATGTCTGGCCACATTATGATGGAAAGCCAATTTGGACTATTGATTCATGACACAGCATTAGACTCTAAAATATTGTCGATTTTAGTCTTTTTTAGATCTGAAAGGCAGCTGAGCAACCTTAGGAAGAAGGTACTGACAAGACAAATCTGAAAATGCTGCCAAGAAAATCTCATGGACTTCTTCTTAAGTCATCAGGAGTCAAGTCTAACTCAATAGACCACAATGACAACCTATCACAGTGATGGCGAACCTTTTTTGCTTCGGGTGCCAAAAGCACACACGTGCATGCTATTGCGCACGCTCGCATCCCCATCCCCATAATTTTATGCCTTCCTAGGCCCTGCACATCTGCGTACGTGACACACCCACACCCACTGCCCTGTGCATGTGTGCACAGCTTTCTTGGTGCTTGGGGAGGGCGAAAAATGACCCATCATGCACACTGGAAGTTCAAGAACGGACTTCCGGGTTGCCAGTTGGGCTGTTTTTCTCCATTGGGAGCCTTCAGGGAAGCCTCCGGAGGGCAAAAAACAGCCCAACAAGCAAACCAGAAGCCCATTCCTGAACTTCCGGTTTGTGCGTTGAGTGGATTGTTGCCCTCCGGAGGCTTCCCTGGAGGCTCCAGAGGGTGAAAACCAGCTGAAAATCAAGGCCGAAAATCAGCTGGCCAGGGCGCACATGCACGCTGAAGCTGACAGGGCAATACTTTGCATGCCCTCAAAAATGGCTCCGTGTGCCACCTGTGGCACGCATGCCATAGGTTTGCCATCACGGACCTATCATAATGGCAGCCATTTTGTAACTAAACAAATCCTCTCTGTGTTAGTCATTATTGTGCAGATTATAAGGCATTGAGAAAACTTTCAAAAGGTGAATGAGTCAATCTTTTCAAAAAGTTGAGGACCTGTGAACTATTTTAGAGCTGGCTATGTATTGTCTGCTCTCACCCATTTACTAAGGCTTCATAAAGACTGGGAAAGACCAGGTAGAAAATAGCCAACTGATTGCCTTACAGCAGGGGTGTCCAAACTTGGGGACTTTAAGACTTGTGGACTTCAACTCCCAGAATTCCCCAGCCAGCCATGCTGGCTGGGGAATTCTGGGAGTTGAAGTCCACAAGTCTTAAAGTTCTCAAGTTTGGACACCCCTGCCTTACAGTGAAGTAGACTTCTTTTGTTCTATATTCTACACATTTAGCAGTCTAAATATAAGCATGACCAAAAGTGGGTTGCTCTTGGTTCAGCCCGGATCGGGCGAACTGGTAGTAGCGGCGGTGGGAGGCTCCGCCCACCTGCCCGACACTTCTGTGCATGCGTAGAAGTATTGTACGTGCATGCAAGCACAAGCACACCTAAACCAGTAGTAAAAAAAAACCCACCACTGAGCATAACCCTTAGGCATTTTGTACGGCCAAATCATAAATTAAGCAATGACAACTAAGCTATTTCATGGAAGAAGTATTTTTCAATTTCCATGTTCCTGAATGATATCACTACATGAGAAGTAATATTTTGAGTTTGAATAGTATTTCAGAAAGACAGGAAGCATATGAGTAAAAGTTTTAAAATGCAATATTGGAAAATTATATGAAAATGTAGCCCGAACTAAAAGCCAGATCTCCACTTAATGTGGTTTATGGCACTATTTTGCCTTGGACAAGTAATAATTGTATGCTTCCAGATAACTTTTATGTATGCACTCATATTTCATTTATTTATAGAATTTCTCCAATAAACTTGTTGTAACAACTTTTTTATAGAAAAAATAAAGATGTATTTCTGGGCAATTCTCTGTTTAGCAAAAATTCAATAAAACTATTTTTACAAGAGAAAATATATACCTTCAGATTTTGGTATTATTTGCACACATTTTTTTAACCAAATATATATGATGGAATTCATTGTGGCATCCAAGATAGAATGAAAAGACATGTAATAATAGAATTTATCTCCAATTAATATCAATAAAGTAATTTTCCAGGGTAGCTTCTCTATTTTACTATATGGCACAAAATATTGATTTATGCTAAGCCTTGATATATCAGGGTTTAGAGAAAAGAGGGATATTTAAATGGAAAATTATAGGTTTTTTTCTCCTTTTTTTTCTCAGAGGAATATCTGCCACTAAATAAGATATTTCTATTATTTCTATGGTTCATATAAATATTCATTTACATTAGGGCTTTTGGTGCAATATTTTTTCCTATCATGTCCCATTATGATTTGCAATCAGCGGTGGGTTCCCGATCCCGTTGCAACCAGTAAGCTGCAATGGGGCCCGGTGTCGATGCAGTACGCACATGCATACTTACCACCCGTGACACTCCAGGTGCTCGCCAGAGCGTTGCGCAGGTGTCGTATGCTTCATGTGCTTGCGCGAAAACCCTGATCAGCTCAAATAGTGGTAAGGAGAGCGGATGGGCAGGTGGGTCCTCTGGAGCACCGTACCAGAACGATACCTGGTGCTGCCAGCAGGAACCGGTATGCCCGTACTGGGGCATACCGGTCATATCCCACCACTGTTTGCAATCTATATACTGTATGTTATGCCTTTGAGTCACTTTGACTACTGATGTTTATATGGATGCAATTTTCTTTCCTTTCCTCTTAGGCTTCAAAAGAGGGGCTGTTGAAAGTCACCCTGTTGGCTTCATGGCTAAGGCAGAATTAGAACTTGTGTTCTTTCTAGCCCAATGCCTTTAGTCACTGTACAAAATTGCTTCTTGTTGTAATTGATATGCTTTTCTAGTTTCTCCAAATAAAGAAATGCCCTTTTTAAGTCAAGTTCAATTGGTGGTGGCTTTATTTTCAATTGATGGTGTTCAATTGGTGGTAGCTTTAGTTTCTTTCAGGCACATTTTTCAATTTCCCAGCCTCGCCTACCTCATTGGTAAGGTCTTCCAAGTAAATTTGCTTTTTGCAATTGATTGAAGGTGATTTTGTCAATGCCGATGGTGTTCAAATGATGCTTGAGTTGTTTTCAGATTGTATGCAAGGTGACTACTACAAATGCTATCTTTGCTTTCTTTTGCCCCAGTCATTGTCCTTCTGTTTACAGGTCTTTGTATTTTGTGATTGTTGTCTCCAGACATTGCCAAGTCCACTATGCGTACTTTTTTTGTCTTTCTTGTTGATAATTGTTTGGCAGCTGCCTCTCTGAATTCTAGAGTCCCAGAGGACTTTAGTTTTTTTTTCATTTTCTAATACTTTGTTTATTTTCTGGTCCCACCATTTCTTGCTTACAGGAAAATGGTATTTCTTGCAGATATTCCAACGCACCATTGTTGTTCTTTTGTTTTGCCATTATTTGTAGTCAGTCTGTGCAATCTTTTAAAACTAAGTTTAAAACCAAGTTTTAATTCTAAAACTAAAGAGTCCGCTGTTTTTTCTGAGTTTCTTTTTGAGAAGTGGCTTTTGTGGTCTGTTGCTGTCTTCTCAGTTCTGAATTTGTTTACATATCTTCTTAAGCCTTGGTCTTGTGTCATCAAAATTAGCCCTTCTGTCCCTTTCTTCAAATTTCCTGCTCTTTGCCATTGCCGGGTCTTATTCATGGTGACTTTTTTTTAATGTACTAGCCATGTTTCTTTTCTGTTCTTCAGAATAGCAATGAAAATGAATCATGCCCTTCATCCATGCAGTAATGTTAATAGATTCTATTTACCAAGGGAAATAGGTGGGCACGGAATGTTGCAAGTACACCAGAAACTTGAAGAAGAAAAGGGAATTGGAAGAAGAGCTGAAGGACAGTGAATGTATTGAACCCAGTGTACCAGAAACATTTAGTGGATACTGGAGAGACAACCGTCCTACAAAAAAGAACAAATGAAGAACAAAAAAGACACACGGTAAAGCAAAGTTTTCAACGGCCAGTATGTAAAAGAAATTATCAGGCAGATAACAACAAGACTTGGCAATGGTTAAGATAAGAACAGCAATCATGGTAAATGCATAGTCAGGCAGATATTCGGATTGGATTTGGCATTTTTATTCATCTATTCAATCCTTTCCAATGATATAGGACAGGCAGATGTTGTTTGTTTGATGGTGTTAAAGGTAATGCCACAGGGTTTAAGCTTTTCCAAGTAAAATTGCCCTTTGCAATTGACTGAGGGTGACTTTGTCAATGCTGATGGTGTTCAAGTCGTACTCCAGTTGTTTCAGGATTCAAAACATCATCAGCACTGTGACAGATTATCCTCAGCTTACAACTATTTCTTGAGTGACCATTTGGTCAGCACTTAAAAAAACCTGACTTATGGCTGTTTTTCACACTTAACATCCATTGCTGCATCCCCCAGGTCCATGTCAACAAATTTTGGGCACTTGGCACCTGGCATGAATTTATGACTGTTGCACTGTCCCAGGTTCATATGATCACTATTTGTACCCTTCTGATAAACAAAGTCAATGGGAGGAGCCAGATTTATTTACTCTCCTACAGTGATCCATCTAACAACTGTGCCAAATAGGGCTAAATAGGATAAAACTCATTTAACAACTGCTTTGCATTACAATGGAAATGCTGAGTTCCATTGTGGTCATAAGTTGACAACTACCTGTAATTATTATTAGTACTATTTTGAATAGAATAGAATGGAATGGAATGGAATAGAATAGAATAGAATAGAATAGAATAGCAGAGTTGGAAGGGGCCTTGGTACTAGGGACCTTCTAGTCCAGCTCCCTGCTTAGGTAAAGTAGAATAAAATATGAATTAAAAAATAAGAATGAAGACGTGGCATAAAAGGGACAGTTAGAAGCTTGCTTAAAGGAACAGGAAAATGTCATCAGCCTCTAACCACAAGATGTTCTAGCCAACATCCCTATGTCAAAAGTCCAAACCACAAGGTTCAAATAAAGTTCGTTAATGACACGTAATCCATACCTGTAACAAAAGGAGAAGTAAGACCCCCATCTACCTATAAGGCTTTTCCCCCAAAATAACCAATAAGAAATGAGTTAAGTATTTCTGCGTTGCACTGCTTTTGAGAATGTATAAGAATGCATGCTTCAATAATGAAGGTTGTTCAGAATTTGCAATGTTAGCCATGTGCTAGCTTTCTGAACCTGGTGGCCAAATAAACTTTTCCTTTATCTTGAGAAGTCTAAAGCCTGTCATTTTCTGCAACAAGGCAGGGAACCCAACACCATTTCAGACAAATGGTTGTCCAATCTCTTTTTAAAAACTTCCAATGTTGGAGCATTCACAACTTCTGGAGGCAACTTCTGTTCCACTAATTAATTGTTCTGACTGTCAGGAAATTTCTCCTCAGTTCTAAGTTGCTTCTCTCCTTGATTAGGTTCCACCCATTGCTTCTTGTTCTACCCTCAGGTGCCTTGGAGAATAGTTTGACTCCCTCTTCTTTGTGGCAACCCCTGAGATATTGGAACACTGCTATCATGTCACTCTGAATCCTTCTTTTCATTACCTTAGATATACCCAATTCCAGCAACCATTCTTTATATGATGAGAATTATCTATTATTATTATTATTATTATTATTATTATTATTATTATTATTATTATTATTATTATTATCATTATTATTATTGTTATTGTCATTACTATTGCATCAACAGAATTGTATCACAGCGGCCAGTTGTTTCGCCGGATTGGGCATTAATTACTAGTCGGACCCCACCCAGGGGCCTAGGACGTCGCAACGTACTTTCGTAATATGTGTGCGGATCCAAGCAGTGCGGCCTTTTGCATTTGACTGATGGTGATTTTGTCAATTTTTAACTGTTTTAAATGTAATTCCAGTGCTTTTGGAATGGCACCCAGTGTGTCGATTACCACTGGAATTACCACTGCTGGTTTGTGCCATAATCGTTGGATTTCGATTTTTAAGTCCTGGTATTTCGCAATTTTTTCATATTCCTTCTCGGCGACCCTGCTATCACCTGGTATTGCGATGTCTATGATTGTAACCTTATTTTTCTCAACCAGTGTGATGTCTGGTGTATTATGCGCCAGTATTTTATCCGTTTGTATGCGAAAATCCCACAAGATCTTGACCATCTGACCTTCGACGACTTTTTCAGGCTTATGCTCCCACCAGTTTGTTGCTGTTTTAATATTATAATTTTTGCACAAATTCCAGTGGATCATTTGTGCCACTGAATTGTGCCGCATTTTATAGTCAGTCTGCGTGATTTTTTTACAGCAGCTGAGTATGTGGTCAACAGTTTCATCAACTTCTTTGCAGAGTCTGCATTTGGCATCATCAGAGGATTTTTCGATTTTGGCCTTAATGGCATTTGTGCGGATAGCTTGTTCTTGCGCAGGCAGGATTAGTGACTCTGTTTCTTTCTTTAATGTACCTGTTGTTAACCATAACCAAGTTTTTTTTACTGTCCACTTTATCTTTTATTTTTTCCAGAAATTGACCATGTAATGCTTTGTTCTGCCAACTCTCCATTCTTGATTTTATCACATCTTTTCTGTATTCTTGTTTCGTCTGTTGGGCCTTCAATAGATTTTTGTTCTTTACTTCGATTAATAGATGTTCTTGACTTTCTTTTAAATAATCAGCCAGTGCATGTTTTTCTTCTTCAACTATTTGCTTCACTTGTAATAATCCTCTGCCACCTGATTTTCGGGGCAGGTATAGTCTATCAGTGTCACCGCGTGGATGTAAACTGTAGTGCATTGTCATTAGTTTCCTGGTTTTTCGGTCCAAAATGTCCAAATCAGCTTGTGTCCAGTTAACTATACCAGCTGTGTATCTTATAACTGGTATTGCCCAGGTATTTATGGCCCTGATTGTATTTCCACCATTTAATTTAGATTTCAAAATTTTCCTAACTCTGTTGGTGTACTCTCTCCTGACAATAGTTTTTACTTCTCCATGTTTGATGTTATCAAACTGCAAAATGCCTAAGTATTTGTAGGCTTCATTTTCATTGCATTTAATTAGTTGGCCATTGGGCATTTCAATTCCCTCACATGTAGTGATTTTGCCCCTTTTTATGGATACAGTGGCACATTTTTCCATGCCAAACTGCATTGAAATATCGGTATTATTATTATTATTATTATTATTATTATTATTATTATTATCATCATCATCATCATCATCATCATCATCATCATCATCATCATCATCATCTATTAAAATATTATTACACATAGCAGATATATTATTGCGGCTGTTTTGGGCTTTCTAAGCTTCTAAGAAATCTGAGACACTAGCTGAACAGTTCTACTGCAATAGATCCTCTTATTACTCAAATTTCAAATTCTTCAAATTGCAGTTAAATTCTCTAAACATAAACATTATATTGCCAGTAACCCTAGCCATAATTTACTTAATTCCATTCAGGGAAATTAAGGTTGTGCAACAATTGGTTGTGATTCAACAATTGCCTAATATTGTTGCTACTCCACGTTGGGAATTGTTATCTTTTCAACACAGTATTTTTCTACTTACTAAAATATTCTCCTATTCTTGCTTTTAAAAAAGGCAAAATTAAGATTTAAAGTATTTATTTCCTTAAGGTTAATGTCTGGCTTATCAGAAATAAGTTTTCACATTTAGAAATTTAGTTTTCACATTTTGGTGAAAACTAAAATTAATTTTATAGGAAGGTTTTATTCTTACTTAATTTATTTTAAAAAAATATCTGCAATCCCTTTCGTGAAACACATCTCTCAGTATACAGTAACATTACACACGATACACCTTAAGGGAACAGTGAGAGAATTTGAAAAGTTATAAAATTGAAGTCTGTTTACAGTAGGGCTCCATCGAAACATATATGAAAATATATTCAGTATTTTTTGGTATTTCAACAAAATACATTCAGTTGGTTTGTCAATACATAATTTAAACATTTTGCTTTGAATGAAGAGACAGCAGCCAATGTATAAACACTTAGCTGGAGTTCACTAGAATTAGGCAGTTGAATAACAAAGCAGTAATAAAACACATTTTGCAGATCTTTTACCTTGTGTTCCAAAAGAGCAAAAAGGTTCACAATTAGGATTGTAATCTGTGTGGAATTTAAATTTGGGGGGAGAAGGATTAGCTGATCATTGCAAGTTTCTTGGAAAGTGTCAATTGATTGATGGTTGTGGTTGAAGGTTGAATGATGTGGGTGACACATGAATAAATAAATAAATAAATATGGGTGGAAACTAATCAAGGAGAGAAGCAACTTAGAACTGAGGAGAAATTTCCTGACAGTTAGAACAATTAATCAGTGGAACAGAAGTTGCCTTCAGAAGTTATGAATGCCCCAAAACTGGAAGTCTTTAAGAAGATGTTGGATAGCCATCTGTCTGAAACGGTATAGGGTTTCCTGCCTAGGCAGGGGGTTGGACTAGAAGACCTCCAAGGTCCCTTCCAACTCTGCTATTGTATTGTATTGTAAATAACTGATTTGCCCAGCACAAAAAATGTGAGTGTGTACCATCCCTGCATGTGCATGGCCTTCTGTGCAAAAGTTTCGCTCGTGCATGTGCCTTGGACGCATGCGTGTGGTATCAAAAACAAGGCTAAATAGGACAGCATAGTACTGAGGCAGGTGGAGAGGGGACAAGTTGCAACTACTGGTTCGCTCGAAACAGTCCAAACTGGTGACAGCCCACTACTGGTGCCATTCTTATTTGAACTAGCTAGCTTCAAATTTCACATACGTAGATTGCAAACATCGCAAAGCCATCCCCACTTCTGAACCTGTGCAGATGCTCAAGGCAAAACATCAGAAAAAACGGTAAACTTTATAACAACTAAAGTTATGTACAATGAACCAATAAATCCATAAGTGGCCAATGTGTTTATAAAACAGAAACTGGCTCATATGAAGGATTAAAACAAATGTACTGTGTGTATTTTGAACACTGCATGAGAAAGCATTCAAAAGAGACAGATTAGGGGAACAAGCTTCTTGTTCACTTAAATTGTTTGAAAGACTATAAACAGCATTTTCTTTAAACCTCGGGATTTGACTGTGCAAGGACAAAAGGCTACAAAGGAAAAGGTAACATTAACCTTAATTGTTCCTGAGAGAATTCTATTGTGCATTCAAAAAGAACAAAATCCAATAAACCCATGGAAACACTTTCAAAATGTCCTTTAGCTAGCCCAAAGGGCATTTTGTTCCCCCCCTTCAGAATTTCCCTCATAGGAAAGAGTTTCTTTCAGCCTAGCAAAAGGCAGTTAAAACATTGAAAAAGCACAAAAGAGATCACTTCTTAAGAGACAAAATCCTACCCGCGCCCCTGATTTTTTAGTTCTTTTTGTCTCTGAAAATTATTCTCCCCCCCCCCCCCTTCCATTCATTCATTTCTGATTCTTGGAAACTGGCTGGACAAATCCTTGCAATTTTCTTGACAATCTTTTTCAGAAGTGCCTACTTCCTAGGGTTTAGAGAAAATAACTAGCTGACTTTGACCCAAGATAGAACTAAAATTCATGGTCTCCCAGGTTCTACAACGTAGGGTAGTGATAGTGAACCTTTTCGGCACCGAATGCCCAAACTGGAATGTGCATGTGCCATAACCCCAGAAATTCGAAGACCAGCTGGCTGTAGTGCATGCACGTGTTGGGCACCTGGGCTTCTGTTTTTTGGCCTGGGCATATGTGCTAGCCAGCTGATCTTTGCATATGCAGGAGCCCTGCAAACCCGAAGATTAGCTTGGCAGCGCGCATGTGCATGCCGGCCACCTGGTCTTCAGGTTTCTGAGGCTCTGGCATGTGAAGATCAGCTGGCAGGCGCACATGCACATGTTGGAAACCTAAAGAGCAAGCTGGGGACGATGTACATGCCCACATAGAGGGCTCTGCATGCCATTTCCGGCATGCATGCCATAGGTTGGCCATCACGGACCTAGGGCCTTAACCCCTGCATTGAACTAGCTTTAGGTTTATATTACCACTGGTCAAAAGCTGCAAAGAGTTCTAAGTTGAAGAGTGAAACTCCTTTTGGTTTGTAAGAGGTTATGTTACACTATGCATAACAGAAAGATTTTGCACTGTTCTACACAACTATAAGTTTTTTTTGTCTTTATTGTTGACTCTATTCTGCACTTTTATATCAGTGCTCATTTTATTCAATGAAAGAGAACTTGCTTGCTAAATGACTGGTTATAAGTTGAGGACAATGGGTATTAGGTTAAACGTCAAAAAACAATTGAATATACATTTAAATAAGAAAGAATGTAAATCCACCATTGAAAATGCATTTTTATTGTTCTTTAAGTTATATTGTAGAGACTCAAAATATTGCTGTCTCCGCTCAGTTTGCAATTACCATATTTTCCTACTTACTTTCATACCAACCATGTTATGGAAATTAATTCTGCAAAGAGTTACAGGACTCTGCAGCTGTCTACTAACAAAGTAACGCTCCCAAAATTAAGCTGAACCGAACTACCATAGGTGTAGATTTGCTCAACAACGGCATGACTCACTGCAGCAATAAAGGTCATAAAATGGAGTACAACTTACTTAGCAACTGTCTTGGTTACAGATTTTGGGCTCAATTGTGGTTGTAATTCGAGGATTACTTGAAGTTTTCTGGATCCATGTTTTTCCCCCTTTTTGAACATTAGAAATATATCAACTCTTTTCCAGTCCCCTGGAAGTAACTTCATGCTGCAGGATCCTTGAGATTTATGATTCAGTGGTTACAAGAACATGTGTGCCAATGCCCTCAGAACCCTGGGATGTAACCAATCTAGTCCTTGTGATCTGAACTCATCTTGAGTAGACAGATATTGCGACAACCTTTTCTTGCCTATTTTGACTTGTATTTCTATTGTTCCTTTTATGGTACCGCTTTTGTTAACTATTTTCTTATTTTTTTCCCCTTCTTTGCACAGATGCAAAACAAAACAAATCAAACATGAATTAAGCAGCTCCACTTTCTCTCTGCTACCTATCATCTCCTTGCCATCTTCTCCCATTAGTGGACTCATCAGTTCCTTGATTTTTTTTCTTGGTTTTTTCTGGGTCAACATTTTTATTGAGGTATAAAATATTATAAGATACAAAATACAAAAGTAGACAGGAAAGCAGTGAGGAGGAAGCGTGGGAACAGAGGGGAGGAAGGACAAGAAAAAAAGAAAAGGAAAAAAAAGCACTGACTTCTAACTCCCTCTGTTGCAGTAAAATAAGTCATTACCATCAAATCACAACGTTTTGCTTTTTCATAGCAATATGAACAACTCATTTCTATAAAGATCTATCAATCTACTTGGTAAAACCCAAAATCAAAGTTTCATTCTTTTCCACTTCAAGCTTCAGAAGTAGTCTCCATGTGGAAACAAAAGTTCTTATATTCTTTTTTTTTTAAAATCAAAGTAGTCAATTTTGCCATTTCAGGCTTAGCAAAATTCAGATTTTTTTTTTTACATGTTGTAAGAAAACCTTTTTCGAAAGTCTTGCATATTTACTTACTTGTTGGGAGTTCGTGTGTGGTGTGTGTGTGTGTGTGTGTGATCTGTCTTTAATTCTTTCATTTCCAGGCTGGTGTATTTGTGTATTTTCATCTATATTGTCTACTTGATGAACATCTTGACTGTGGAATCACGGAGCTACCAGTGCATTGTAGCAATATTTGCAATGGGCAGAAACTAGTAAAAAAGAAGATGAAATCTTACATTGCTATAGAAATAGAAGTCAACAAGAAATGCCGACATTCCTGTCTCTCGAGATCATGAAAGAACTCTCCTTTCACTTGAGTTTTGCAAACAGCCCAAATATTGCTTTCTGTTATAAATAATAAAAATAACAAGCCAGCTGTTATTTTCTTACTAAGCCAACTATTTAATATTGGCACGTCACAAATTGGTATCAGGAGATTTGAATGGCTTCCTTAGAACTCCAATGGATAGAGAATTACAACTAAGTGAAATATCCCAACAAAACCTAAATAAAACAAGGGGAAAAAATGAAATTTTTAGGAAATCTACCCAGACTGAGTTTTAAAGGAATTTAAGTCTATTATTATCTGAAAGAAAAGCTGAGCAAAGGCCCAAATCAGACAAGTCGTATCTATGATAAAATTGTTTGGACAAAGAAAGCAAGGAACTGGGTATGTCTAGCTTAAACGAAAGAAGGACTAGGGGAGACATGATAGCAGTGTTCCAATATCTCAGGGGTTGCCACAAAGAAGAGGGAGTCAAACTATTTTCCAAGGCACCTGAGGGTAGAACAAGAAGCAATGGGTGGAAACTAATCAAGGAGAGAAGCAACTTAGAACTGAGGAGAAATTTCCTGACAGTTAGAACAATTAATCAGTGGAACAGCTTGTCTCCAGAAGTTGTGAATGCCCCAACACTGGAAGTCTTTAAGGAGATGTTGAATAGCCATTTGTCTGAAACGGTATAGGGTTTCCTGCCTAGGCAGGGGGTTGGACTAGAAGACCTCCAAGTCCCTTCCAACTCTACTATTGTATTGTATTGTAAGGCTCTTTGGAATGAATGAACAATCGTGTAATTAACGGAGATGATGAAGAATTGAGAGAGAAAAATGTATTTAGTGAATTTCCCAAGAAAGGTCAGACATTGTCCAAATATTACATGTTTAGATTAAAACAAAATTTACTGGAGCTACATGTTAATATGGAATCGTTTAACTCTTCAATATCAACTGACCTTCCAATATATAACATGAAAGAACATATTAACTACCCTCAAAATGTGAAATATCTCAAAGCCTAATCTGTAGTAATTCTCTCTTCAACAAATAACATAATATGCAAGAAAAAGATTTGACCAATAATTAAGAATAACAATTAAAATAAAAGTGAAAATGGATGGAAAAATGGCATAAGAAAGAGTGAGAAACAAATATATGATCGTAAAAAAATAAGGAAGCTCATCCTAAAACTCGTAACTTTTTAAAATGATTCATATGTTTATTATTAAATAATGAAATACAGAGAAAGTACAGGAAAAGGAAAAGGAAAGGAAAGAAATTACTTCATTTAGAAAAATTGCTTTTTATATCTTCCCCTTCTCTTTGTTTCCCAAAAATCAAGTTTAAAAATTTAAACTTCACATCCTACAGTACTAATTGTTAGTTCCTATTTGCTATACATCTTAAAAAAACATATTTCAGATGTTGAAATCTGTCTTGCTTTGTGATATATTTTATATAAGAAAGCTAGTCCTGCTTGGATTTGGGTAAACTTCTTTAAAAATACTCTCAATTTTGCCATTCTCCAACTTCATTCTCCCAGTGTGATGTTGTAAGTAACATATCTCTTTTTAGGGTGCTGTCCTCTATTTATTCCTCCTGAGATCAAGGCAAAAATATTTTTTCATTTAGTTTTTCTGGAATGATGGCAAATTAAAATGCCTGTGGTTTTAATTCAGACATCATTTTTCACATTTTGTGGATGTTTTAAAAATGTATTTAAAATGTGTGTGAGAGTGTGTGTGTGTATGCTGGTCTTGTTGTATTCGGGTCTTTTCCCATGTAAGATTGAGATTGTCTTGGCAACGTTTCGGCGAGGTCCCACTGGTGTTTTTGGCTTCATGCTTGTGCGAGTAAAGCGTGTTCAGAGCTGCCATCTCTCTATAAATCTTGGTGTGTGTGTGTGGAGTGCTGGCTTTGTTGCTCTAAGTAGGTTGATTGGCTGTGTAGTTGCATCCTGATTGGTAGATGGAGTTGATGTTTGTAGATTAGTCGGGTGTTTCATATCATCCTGTGTGGCTGAGGTGCTGGCTGTGTGTCTGTTGTTCTTTTGTGTTGTAACAACCTGGATGGTGGGTGGGGCTCGTTTCTTGACTAGGGCTGGTTTCCAGATGTCTGGTAGGCGGGAAGTATCATCACATTGCTTTTAATATCAATCTTACACGGGAAAAGACCCAAATACAACAAGACCAGCATACCCATGAAAATCTACGAATACATACATACATACATACATACACACACACACACACACACACACACACACACAGACAGACACATATATATATTCGTAGATTTTCACGGGTGTAGGTATGCTGGTTTTGTTGTATTCGGGTCTTTCCCATGTAAGATTGAGATTGTCTTTGCAACGTTTCGGCAGGATCTCACCTGCCATCTTCAAGCGTGGGCTTAAAATGGGAACGGAGCTGCCGTCTTTCTGTAAGTCTTGGTGGGAGGGGATGGGGTGCTGGCTTTGTTTCAGTAAGTGGAATGATTGGTTGTGTGGTTGTATCATGATTGGTAGATTGGTGCTGATTGGTGCAGGCTGTGTGTGCATTGTTGTTTTGTATTGTAACGGCTTGGGTGGTGGGTGGTGTTCGTTTGTTGGCTAGGGCTGGTTTCCAGATGTTTGGTAGGCGGGAGGTATCATCACGTTTGTTCATGCTGTGGGGGTGTTTCTCTATTTCGATGGCTTCCATGATTATTCTCTTGTGGAGGTGTTCTGTTTTGGAGATTAACCTGGCTCCTTCAAAGTTGATTTCGTGTCCTGTAGCTTTAAGGTGCTGGAAAAGGGAAGAAGTTTTTTCTTTTTTTCTTACTGCATTTTTGTGTTCTGTGATGCGTGCATTTATTCTCCTGTTTGCTTGTCCTATGTATATTGCTGGGCAGATTTTGCATGGTATTTCGTAGACTCCTTGGTTTTCTAGCTGGATTTTGTCTTTGGGGTTTCTTAAGATGTTGGCTATTTTTTGGTCAGTGGTGAAGGCTGTCCTGATATTGTGCTTGTGGAGAATTTTGCTGATTTTATCTGTGGTGCCTTTGATGTAAGGGAGGAGGGCGATGCCATTTTCCTGTTCTGTATCTTGGTTTTTTGGGGGAGTCTCCTTTTGGATTAGGTTGGTGATTGTTTTTCTTTGGAATCCATTGGAGATTAATACATTTGTGAGTTTGTGTAATTCAGTTTTCAGGTGGTCTTTGTCGGCTAGGCGTTTGGTTCTGGAGATGAGGGTCTTGGCTACAGAGTTGATCTGTGCAGGGTGGTGATGGGATTGTGCATTTAAGTAGCGGTTGGTGTGTGTTTTTTTCTGGTAGATGGTGTGTCCTAGGGAGCCATTGGGTTTTTTGTAGATTAGGACATCCAGAAAGGGAAGTTGGTTGTTTGCTTCTATTTCCATGGTGAATTGTATTTTGGGGTGTAGGTTGTTGAGATGTGTGAGGAAGTTGTCCAGTTTTTCTTTCCCATGTGGCCAAATCACGAAAGTGTCATCAACATATCTAAGCCAGAGTTTGGGTTTGTGTTCAGATTTGTCTAAGGCATTGGTTTCAAAATGTTCCATGTATAAGTTTGCAATGACAGGAGAGAGGGGTGATCCCATGGGTGCTCCTTCTATCTGTTTGTATCTTTGTCCATTATGGATGAAGTATGTGTTGGTTAGGCAGTGGTTGGTCAGGTCTAGGATGTGTTTAGGGGGGTTGTGTTTTTTCTGGATGGCTGTCAAGGCTTCTTTTATGGGCACTTGGGTGAAGAGGGATATGACGTCGAAACTCACAAGTAGGTCACTGGGTTGTAAGTTTTGTTTCTTTATTGTTTCTATGAAGTGGAGTGAGTTTTGTACGTTTGAGGTGATGGATTCTGCGTAGGGTTGGAGTTGTTTGGCGAGGAATTTGGCAAGGTTCTGTAGAGGTGAGCCTATGGAGCTGACTATGGGTCTGAGTGGTGTTCCTTCTTTGTGTATCTTGGGGAGTCCATAGAGTTTGGGGCATCTGGAAGATTTCTCTCTGGGGATGAGAAAACCAACATGTGTGTGTGTGTGTGTGTGTGTGTGTGTGTGTATGTAAGTACATATACATGCATACATACATACATACATACATACATACATACATACATACATACATACATCTCATGGTTGCCCCATATGCTAAAGTGTTTCTTTTTTCTTTGTTTTGGAACTTCCAGCATTAGTTGTAATAAATTTTATCTATTTTAGTAAATGTAGATGGAGCTATAGCCCATTTATAAAATATTTTGTACCAATTTTCCCTTTGATTGTGGTTTGTAGTAAATTTCACAACTTCTCCCAAAGCATATAAGGGCTTACTGAAATTTAAAAAAATCCAGATAAAATAGAAAATTCGATAAAATTAGTGCAAGCATGTTAGATATTCACCTTGTCTACTATGGTTTCCACCAAGGTCCTCTGTTCCGGTGGGAACAGAGGTTTAATCCTATTGGTTGAGAGGTCTGACAGTTCCCTATAAAAGGGCTGCTGTCAGACAAAACAGTTGCTGGATTGTTCATAATTGTTCCTTGTTAATAAAGAGCTGTTGTTACGTTAAGCCTGTGTCTGCCTTCTCAATACCCAATCTAACACTGGTGACGAAGGTGGGATTGGAAGGCAAATAGGTGGAAAAAAGAGCAGCGAAATCCAGCAAGTAGATCCAGCCAGGAGCTTTTGGCGCGGCATTGAGCTACCATTTTGAGCGGCAAAATTTGAATCACCCTCTTTACGAAAAATAGCTATGCATGCCCACCAACTCGGTATGACCCGGTGGTCGAGCACTGGGAATCGTACATATTACACTTTGAATGCTTCCTCAAGGCAAACAACCTCATGGACGTCCCTGAAAGCCGAAAAATGAACCTATTCCTGGGGTACTGTGGCCGAGAAGTTTTTGAAACAGCGAAGAACCTGCCGGAGCCAACACCACTCCAAGCAGTTCCCTGGGCTGCATTACAACAGACTCTGAAAACCCATTATGCGCCCAAACCATCAAGGCATATTCGCCACCACAAATTCAATATTAGGAACCAGAAAGAGGGCGAATTGATCAATGAATACGTGGCGGCGCTTAATAAGGCAGCCACATATTGCGAGTTCTGTGACCTGGACGATTTAATATTGGACAGCATAATCTATGGTGTGCGGGACATTAATCTGCAGAGAAGATTGCTTGCCAGATCCAGTCTGTCCCTGCAGATCGATGAGGCCAGAGCATCCGAATCAGCCAACAAGTCAACGGAGACCCTGCAGCGCCAACAAAATATGCCACAAGCTGTGCAGAAACAAACACGCATCCACCATGAGGCCACAGAGCCCAAGCGCTCTGACAGTGAGGAAGATGACAGCTACCACATGAGCAGTATCCGCACCGAAAATTCAACTCACGTTTGCCACCTTGCGATAGCTGCGGAGGAGACCATACCCGGTCTACTTGCCGATTCTGCGACGCAACCTGTCAGCGTTGTGAGCGAAAGAGGCACATCGCCAAAGTATGCCGGAGTGAATTCCCTGCCACCACATGGAGCCTAAACTTACACTGAGCTGCCAACAGAGGCCCAACCCAGGAGCCTGGCAGAAACCGCAAGGGCACCCAGAGAGAGAAATCAAGGTTACCTATCACACTTAGATAGGACAAGTCCGCACCAGGCGGTCAAAAAAGCTGAAGGTCACTGTCCTCATAGAGGACACTCCATGTGAGTTGGAGATAGACACTAGATCGTCATTAATGATCATGCCGTGGTCGACCCTGAAAAAAGCCATTCCGAGCTTGAAGAAGCAGCACCTTTGCACCCCTGACATCAGCCTGCGAGACTACCAAAGGAACCAAGTCCCCATCGTGGGCCAAGGCACCTTCCAGGTGAGCTTCAAACAATTCTGTGGAAAACTCCCCGTGACCGTGATCAGCACAAACCTGCAGAGCCTCCTAGGGCTTGATTGGGTCCTAGCCCTAGGGTTGGAAATGACCGGGATCAACTCCGTGAAAGACGACGGTGCCGAGGCCATGTTTAAGGAGTTCAAGGACGTCTTCAGTACCGGTCTCAGTAAGTATGTGGGGACACCAATCTCTTTTAGCTTGGACCCCAACATAGCGTCAATTAGGCTAAAACCCAGGAGAGTACCTTTCGCTATCCACCCTAAAATTGACAGGGAAATTGACAAGCTCGTGAGCCAGGGAATCCTAGAACCAGTCGACCATGCATGCTGAGAGATCCCTATTGTGATCCCAGTCAAGCCTGACAGGTCAGTCCGCATCTGTGCGGACTATAAATATACAATTAACAACGCGCTACAACAAAGCGCATACCCTGTACCTATTGTACAGCACCTACGACATTTGCTAGGCCCAGGAAATTTTTTTGTGAAATTGGACATGGCGCAGACATACCAACAATTGCCTGTAGATGGCACTACAGTGGAGGCTCAAAGCATTGTGACGCACAGGGGTGCATTCAAATGCCACTACCTGCAATTTGGTGTTAGTATCGCTCCTGGACTGTTCCAAAGCATCATGGAACGGCTTTTGCAGGGGATACCAGGAGTCGTCCCCTATTTCGACGACATTTTGTTATTAGCTGCAAACGAGGCGCAACTTTTAAAACAAGTAAGAATGGTTTTGGCCAGAATTAGAGAAAAAGGCCTCTGGCTCAAAAAATAAAAATGCAAAATTAATGTACCAAGGGTTGAATTCCTTGGGTACATGATCAATGGCTCTGGGATTCATCTGACATCACAAAAAATAAAAGCAATTCAGGACGCCCCCACACCCCGCACTGAAACCGAGCTGCAGGCATTCCTCGGGCTCCTTAATTTCTACAGCATCTTTCTTAAACAGAAAGCCACCATTGCTGTACCATTACACCGTCTCCTGGCCAAGAACATGAAGTAGTCCTGGGGCAGAGCCAAGGCTACCGCATTTGCCATGGTCAAACGACTCCTGACAGCTGACTCCCTTCTAGTCCAGTACAGCCAAACTGTGCCATTGGTGTTAACCTGGGACGCATCTCCATCAAACAGTTGATGGATTGTTCATACTTGTTCCTTGTTAATAAAGAGCTGTTGTTACGTTAAGCCTGTGTCTGCCTTCTCAATATCCAATCTAACAAAGCAGTTAAAGAGAAAACTTCTTTTACTTTCTGGTAGTTGGTAAATGGATTTGACAATTTAGCTGGTATTTTTTTTACCGTTAGTTTAAATTAGACCTCAGAAATTAACCATAAACTTTATACCCCTCAATTCTCAACCTTGGGAACTTTTAAACTCACAACCCAACTAAAAGAATGGAAAACAAACAAACAAACATGTTCTTTTTCTGAAGCCACAAAAGGCACAACTGGAATTTTTGGTTTTTTTCTTTGAGTTCACATTCTGGACAGAAAGGATCCTGGTTTAAAAGAGAATACAAATTGTTAAAATTGAATAGCTTTCCCACAACACCACATATCCCAGAGATGGGTTTCAATTTTTTTACTACCTATTCTGGGGGCGTGGCCTATTTTGTGGGCATAGCTTAGCATTCATGTGATTGGGTGGGCGTGGCCAACTTGATGTCACTCATCAGGAGATGTCATGGATTGGGTAAAATGTAGTGAAGCTCACATAACGCTCTTGCTTAGCAATCAAAATTTTGGACTCAATTGTAGTCATAAGTCAAGGACTATCTCTGCCTTCCTCTGCATGGCAGCCTTGTCCTAGTAAACTCCTTCTCCTTTCTGGCAATTTTCCTTTCTGTTAGAATGATCCAAATCCTTTTAGAAACACAAAGCCCATATTGCACAAAACCCAAAACTTCAAAAACATAGAACCATCTAAGAATCCTACCTTTTATCCAGTTTGTTGTTCAGTTGACCCAGAAACAAACTGCTGAATGGCACTTTGCAAACTTCCTTTTGAGCAGCTTTTCAATTTAAAGCAGGTTTCAATTTAAAGTTTGCAGCATTAAAACTTGTGGACTTCAACTCCCAGAATTCCACAACCAGAAAAGCAATCTTGGCAATTTTAAGACTTGTGGACTTCAACTCCCAGAATTCCACAGCCAGGCATGCTCAGTTCCGATTTAAAGCAACAGCTTTTCCCCCCTACTTTGCTGAATTCCAGATAAAAAGTGAGATTCCTTCTTTTTTTTTCTTTTTCTTCCTCCCTTCCCTTCCTCCCCCCCCCCCAACTTTTAGTTTTTAAAATCTCTTTTCCCTTGCCTGAACCAACAGGGAAAAGGGGCTTTTTTTTAAAAAAAAAGCTTCTGATGGAAGTTTGGGGGCGTGGCCAAGCCACCATTATTACTGGTCTGGTCCGGTACGCCAGATTTTCACTACCTCTTCTAGAGTACCTGACAGGACTGGGAGAAACCCACCTCTGTTATATCCTCTTTATAACACAGTCCTTTCAGCAGTCCTCAAAAGGTTCCGCATCTATTTATACTCTAATTCAGGGGACTTCTAAGAGCTAACAACCAATCCTTAGAACGCTAATGAGCAGATGACTACAAAGAATATAAATCCTTTCTGTTCAGTTAAAACTGAAGAAATCTCTTGGATGAAAAGTGAAATGTTTTTTAATGTTAAATTTAAATTTACTGACAAAGAAATAAAGCGAGACTAGTACAGCTATTTCAGCTAATCTCCCTTTATTTTTTTGTTGGTAAATTTAAATTTATTTATTTATTTATTTATTTATTATTCATGCTTCTAGACCGCCCCCTCTCCCAAAAAGGGACTCGGGGCGGTGTACAGTCCATGCCAAATATATCAAAATACAATAAAAATTGAATATGTACAGTTGGAATGGAGGAGGTTAAAAATGGAATTAAAAGAACTGTACAAAGCAATATATATAAATATAGGATTTTGAACCCCTAAAACACACACAATAGGTTAAAAACAATACCCCTAAAATAACCAGTTAATACATTTGCCAGGAGGGACAGTTGTAATTATGCCTGGCCTGCTAATCGGAACAGGTGAGTCTTCAATTTTTGCCGGAAGGAGCGGAGGTCAGTAGTGATTCTAATGTCGGGGGGGAGGTCATTCCAGAGGGTTGGGCCCATCACAGAGA
Source organism: Natrix helvetica (assembly GCF_964273705.1). Taxonomy (NCBI): domain Eukaryota; kingdom Metazoa; phylum Chordata; class Lepidosauria; order Squamata; family Natricidae; genus Natrix; species Natrix helvetica. The sequence goes on along the minus strand of NC_138554.1, from coordinate 129,020,643 downwards.
AGGCCCACTCCTTGGTGTCGCCCATTGGCATTGCCTAGTGGACGGCACCAGGAGAAGTCCCTCTCTGTGTGAGCGAATTGGCCGCAGGGATGTATGTGGGAGGATGCGATCCCGCAAGTAACTAGGTCCCGTGCCATGGAGCGCTTTAAAGATGGTAATCAGCACCTTGAAAATTTAACACAACATAGTTTGTTGTGGACGCGACTGCCTGCGAAGGCTCCTGGATTAAGGCTGAAAGGTGAAAGCAGAAGTAGTATGCTCCATCCCATATTTGGGTAGACCAGGTTGCCCTGATAGACTGGTCTTGCTGGAAAAACAACGTTTTTTAATGGAGGGGAAAAAATCAAGAAAGTCCTTTTGGAAAAAGCAACTTTATGATTGAGAATCTCCATAGACATGCAGAATGATGGGCTTCTGTGATGTTCTCCCCTCCCTTCCATGTATTGATTTTTCTACACAAAGCTGTTCTATTGCAGTCTAAAATCTTTAAGGAAGGTGATAAATCTAATCCTACGAATTTATTTCCAATCGGTCTTAAATTAACAGCAAAGTAAGTGCCAAACATTTGCGTGAGAAGCTCATTTATTGGCTAGAACAACAGCAGATTTTGGCTGATGAACAAGTGGGCTTGAGGACAGGCGGGTCAAAATATAGATGAATGTGTTATCTTAAACCATCTGGCAGACAAAGATTCCTTTTGATCTTGAGGAGGTTCCCTTTATGCTGCCTTTGTTCATCTGAAAACAGTTTTTGATTCAATCTCCAAAGGATCGTAGTGGAAATCATTAAATACATCTGGAGATTGCCATCTTATTAGGTTAATAATGATGTTCCACATGAAGCGATGTTTGAAAGACAGATTATACAGCAAGTGTTGGTCTTTCGGATGCAATTCCTATTATAAGAGGGCTTTTTAAACAAGGTTACATTGTGGCTCCTTTTTGTTTAATCTCTCTATTATAGGTTCCCTCAATTTAATGACGTTATATTGCAGTCATTGCAATCATAAGTCAATGACGAGATCCAATTTTTAAATTGTTTTTTTTTTAATAATTAAGTGGATACTGTGGTTGTTAAGCAAATAAGTTTTACCCTATGTGCTTTGCTTTGCCAGAAACCAGAAGTAAATGCCAGAAACAGGCAAATATGTTAAAATAGCACATTCATCTACAAATGGCTGTAAAGGTGAACTGGTTGCTAAGCACCCATGTGACTGTGATGTGTATGTGTGTAGCCATTGTAACTTCGAAATCAGGTAGTAAGTAGCTTTTGAGAGTTCTGCTATAACTTTGAATGGTTACTACACAACCAGTTATAAATTAAAGACCACCTATAATTCTTTAATCCAAGCTCTAACAAAAAGTGAACTTTATTACCCAAATGCTAGTAAATAAACTGTTTTGCTTTATACAGATTATGCAACCATCCTGTCCTTAACACGTTGGCCTTCAATGTAGTTCATGAGCCTTTCCATAGATGACAGCCTTAGATGCTTATTGTAGGGAGGAAAAATTCAAAATTAATTTAAGTAAAAAGTGATCATGTTCACAAAATAATGCAATAATGTAATCCAAGAATGGAAAATCAATAAGATTAAGTATATTAAGACCTTATGATTATGTGTAACAATAATTGAATAGAAATAAATCTGCTTGGGTCTTGTTCAATTAAAAAAAAGTCAACTTTGAACCAAGTCTAACACTTGTGAAGTTTTATTGCTAGCAAAACAGGAGCTATTTGCTGCCACCTTCGCCTAAAATGTCTAACTTACAGTTCAAGGATATCTAGTGAGCTCCGACTTAAATATTAACTAGGTCCAAGCCTACGTAGTTTTGTTAGACCAATATAAATATGCAGTTTATATAATACTAATATAATATGCAATTTGACCCTAACATGTTTATCAGTTCTGTTTATATACCTATTGTAAACACCTGGGTTAAATAAACTAATAAACTAAGGTATTTTTGTAGTATATTTTGAATATCCTGATTAAGCAAATCTGACTTTGCATTGATATTCACCTTGCATTTCCAAAGTTGATTACCTCCAATGTGTAGACTTCAGTTTTCAGAATTCTGTAAGTAGCAGTGTAGTTGCTGAGAATTTTGATAGTTGCTCTTGTTTATTTATTTGTTAGTTTCTTGATTTCTACAACTATTTGAATGTACCCAATTGAATTGTGATAGTTAGTCTTGTTTATTTTATTTTTTTGCTAGTTTGTTAATTGCTAGAACCATTTGGATGATGCCTAACTTGAATTGGGATACTTGGTCTTGTTTATTTATTTGTTAGTTCAGTAATCTCTAAAACCATTTGGATATTGTCAACCTTCCAAAGTTCTAGGTATTTAGAGCAAGAGTATCTGGTGGTGTCCGGGTTGCAGAAAGCCTGTCTTATAAATATAGTAAAATATTAATGGGACAGAATTAATGAAGCCAAATTTGATTTAGCCATATCAACTGAGTAGATGACATTCAGATAAAATCTACCTATTTACCTTTTCCCATTTCCCAGCACCTAAGAAAGTTTCACAAAAGTGCTGGAGAACAAGTTCAGGTAGGAGGTAAGAGGACAAAATAGAAAACTGAAAACATTTTTAAGTTGTAGAAGCCAAATATGAAACCTCACTGGGTTAATTATTTATTAATGATAGGAATCTTCATTTTTGTTCTACTTGTACAAATCTGTAAATAAGTCTTGAAAATTACAGATAGTCATAAGCCCCTAGTACTCCAAAACTACTTTCATTCTAACCACTTCACAAATTGCAATATAAACAAAAATAGTTGTTTATCATGCCCAGATCCCTATTTTTGATTAAATCCCCAATCTGCCATTAAACAACTACAAATCATTCTCTAGCTGCTAAACTACAGTTTTTTCCTGAATTATTAATCCTATATATTCTGCAGAGCAATATGGTGTCAATCTTCAGAGTCTGGTCTAATGATCTCATGTAAAGCTTTCTGAGTTCAAAAACACATTTATTTTTTTCAAGAAACATATCATCAATATTTCAAAGTTTACATAGGTCAAACTTCATATTGTAGAGATGGGATATGAAAAATTAAGCTATCTTATATGGGGGAGGCCAAATGAAATCTGATAATGCATGATTTTTGGAAGATAACTCTTTCGCTCTCACAGGGAGGGACTTCTCCTGGTGCCGTCCACCAGGCAATGCCAACGGGCGGCGCCTAGGAGTAGAGCCTTCTCTGTGATGGGCCCAACCCTCTGGAATGACCTCCCCCCCAACATTAGAACCACCACCGACTTCCGCTCCTTCCGACAAAAATTAAAGACTCACCTGTTTCGATTAGCTGGCCTGGCACACTCATAGTTTTTACCTCCTGGCAGATATTTTTAATTGGAATTTCTGGGGAACCATTTTAAATTTAATTCTTTGGGGTGTTTTTAGGGGTCTTTTAAAGATTGTATTTTAAATACTTTACTTGTACAGTTCTTTTAACCTCCTCCATCCAAGCATTTAATTATTTATGTATTTAAATATCTAAGTATCGATTTATCTATGTATTCTTTTTATGTATTGACTGTACACCGCCCCGAGTCCCTTTTGGGAGAGGGGGCGGTCTATAAATATGAATAAAGTAAAGTAAAGTAAAGTTTCATTGAAAGTTAAGTGTGAGCTCATTTTAGGTGGTCTGACACCTGGAACATGCAACATTCTGGGGCTACAGAGCAGAATTTGAATTCTGAAAACATAGCATGTTCACAGATTGGCTGCTATTTGCAGGACTACAAATAAGCAGGACTGTCCATTCGCTTCCCAACTTTCCTAAAAGAGGTGGGCGCTTACTATAGTACCATTAACCTCACTTTTTTGAAAAAACAGTGGGAATGAAGGCCCAAGCCTTATACGAATCTTTACAACAGGGGATTTCATCATGGTGATTTTGTTTTCCAAGTCTGGCCACTTACACTAAATAAATGCAAATCAGTATCTTTAAATCCTGAACTGTTCCTGGGATATGGAGCAGCTACCTTTTCAACAGAACTGCAATGCAAAAAAAAAAAAAAGTTATCAAGCATTTTTAGAAATAGAAAGCCAAGTGCTACCTTAAAGCAGCATGGAAGCAAATAACCAAGATGTGTGCAGTTCTTGTTTGCCTGTCAGCTAGTTCTCTATAGATAACTTTGTGCATTTGCAGTTATGTTCAAATTGCTGAGTAAAGAGTTATTTAAAGCTTGCAAGGGACAGCACAGAAGGGTTTGGGATCAGCATGGAACCTGTGAGAACTTCCCTTCCCCCATTACACCTGGGATAATTAAGGTTTCCATGATATTTAGAGCACAGTCTGACTTTCATAACAAATTTCAAAGTGAATGTGATAAAACCCAGATTTATTCTTCTTTGTCTTCACTTGCAGATTTGAGAGATCTTAAGGAAGGTGTGAGCTGTATGCCCAACAATTCTCCAGGTCAGCCTTCTAGAAAAGGCCTATACATTTCCTGATATGCGCAAATGTTCGCCAAAGTGATATAAATCTATTATCCTCCTCTTTACTGATGTGCTTCTCTTTCCTTACAATGTTAAGTGGTTATCCTGAGGAACAATTATTAATAATGTGGAGGGGGTTATTAAAAATGTGATTTATACGTTTGGATCTGGAATCTGTTAGTCACCAAATTCTCATATCTGGAACTTCATCTACTCTTTGTCTACTACCATGAAATCTGGTTTGTCGGCCAGTACCTGCCTGTCTGTCTGGATCTGGAATTCGCATGGGAACTTCACTCTCTTATTTTCCACAACCTTTTGTGAGATCTTCATCTATACTGATGAGGGTCTAATTATATTCTGTACAGTTGTACACAATGCCAGCTATTTGGTGGTGCCATTCAATATATGCTGTTCCTGCTTGCATTTTATACCCTGCTAAAGTAGAATAAAATATGGATTAAAATATAAGAATGAAGATGTGGCATAAAAGGGACAGTTAAAAGCTTGCTTAAAGGGACAGGGAAATGTCATCAGCCTTCAACCACAACATGTTCCAGCAAATGTCCCTATGTCAAAAGTCCAAAACCACAAGGTTCAATTAAAGTTCGTTAATGACACGTAGTCCATGCCTGTAACAAAAGGAGAAGTAAGACCCCCATCTCCTTATAAGGCTTTTTCCTCAAGGTAACCAATAAGAAATTAGTTAAGTATTTCTGTGTTGCGCTGCTTTTGAGAATGTATAAGAATGCATGCTTCAATAATGAAGGCTTGTACAATGGGGGTGAGGATAATTTATCTGCCAGAGACTTTACTAAAACTTTCTCAGAGTTTTTTTTCCCCAACATGCATTGGAGAGGCGTTTGAGGAATGCTCCCCACCTTCCCTTGTTCTATTTCTAACACAATGTCACCGACCTGGGGTGCCAGAGTATCACGGTCGCCTTCAGGAACTGCGGTGACTTAACCACCCACACAAATCTAGAGCCTCATTAGGATATGCCGGTTCCGTTAATTAGGGCCGAAAACCTCAGAGAAGAAGGAACTTCAAAAGGCAAGAGGAAACTCATTTTTTCTCGCCAAGGCTCTTAGACAGAGTGGGAGGCCAGGGGACCTGCCGGAAGAATTGTCGAGGAGGTTGTTTGCGGGGATCGGTAGTTAGAGGCACACATCCTGTTGTTAATCAGGTTGCTGCAGCCTGTCTTTGTTGTGACAAAACAACCCAAAGACAGGATGGAAATTTCCTTTGGAAGTCCTTCTACAGGGCTCCCAGGTGCTGTGTGGCAAATAGATGTCCCCACAAAGTCTCTATACATCTTGATCTTTAAAAATATGCCCACGCTTGCTGGGAGATCAAGATGGAAGAGTTTGGATCTTTAAAAATTAGCCAGCGTCCCACTGGCAGATCCAAATTAGAAACAGAACACCCCAGGGCAGAGACAGGTATTAACAATCTAATGCTTAAGGAGATAGAACAACGGGCATAACTTCAAGCAAAAGTAAGAAATTTAGCAAGTCATAAAAAGCCTATTGAATGGGAAGACCTAGGTAATTGGATTTGATTAATTTGATGTAATGTCTGTTAAAATTCTTAGGTGTGTATCTATACTAATAACATGTAGAATTGAATGGCGTTGAATTGATTTTGATATGTTTAACCAGCTGGCAAAATAAGTAAGCTTCTCAGCTGGGGCTTGAAGCTGTGGGGAATGGTAGTTAGGATTTAAACTGCTCTCTGAGTTTTCCCACTGCTTGGAGAATGAGCCACATGTTTCCCAAGGAAAGAAAATTGAAGATTTAAAGGGACAGACCCTCCCCCAGATCTGAAAGTGCTGTTTCAGTGTATTTGTGCATGTAGGTCTGTGTGGCTTGAATAAAATGGAAATTGCATGAAAGGTCTTTGTGAAAAGTAGAAGAAAGAAAGAAGGATGACAGGATGCAATGTAAAACTGAATTGCTGACAGTTGCATTGTCAAATAATTCCAAAGCCCAAAGCAGAGGTCGATGTAATTGGTGTATGGAAAAAAGACCACTAGCTACAAGAATGTCCCAAGACATGCTTGAATGCCCAGTTCCTCTTTTGGGTCGTAATATCCTATGCAAAATGGGAGCTATACTGTCCTTTGAAGAAGATAAAATGGCCCTAATGATGAGGCACTCCCCCCAGATGAGATATGGCGAGTAATGGTGGTTCAAGAATCCACCAGGCCATGCGTATCATCATGCACCTATAATTATACAAATAAAGCCTCTAGCCATGCCTGTTCGCCTACGCATTCTTCACCATCTCAAATACATAGAGTCAGCCAAAAACTGTTTGCTTTTGCGTAGGAAAGACCCAGTAACAAGTCAAAAGAGGCTGTTTGCTTGGACTAGGTTTCCTCAAGGATTTAAAAATTCACCTACCATTTTGGCGAAGCCTTGGCCTCAGACCTAGAAAATTTCCAGCCTTGCAAAGATGGAGATGTGCTACTCCAATATATAGATAATATCTCAGTAACTGAACAGACAAAGGAGATTTGTTGAAAAAAAACCAATCAATCAATTGCTTCATCTGTTAATGGACAAGGGACATCATGCCCCAAGGCAAAAAGCTTATCTGGAAAAGCACCAAGTTAAATACTTAAGGTACACCATGAGTCGAGGATAGAGAGCAATAGGACATGAGCAAAAAGAAGCTGTGTGCCAAATTGCAGAACCAACGACTAGGAAAAAAGTTACGGGGACTTTTGGGCGCAGCAGGATATTGCAGGATGAGGATTTCAAATTTCGCGCTTCTAGCCAAACCTCCTTACGCATCTACAAAGGGTGTGTGTGAAAAAGAACTCTTTGTTTGGGGTTTAAAGCAGAAAAGTGTACAAAGCCCCTAAAAATTTCTGTATGGCTACTTGTTTTACTCATATTTTATATTTCTAATTATTTTATATTTCTTTATATAATAACATAGCGAGAGAATCTATGGGGCATTGCCAAGAGAAAGATGAGACACATGAGATCAAACAATGCAGAAGAGCTGAAGGCTGCTATTGAAGCATCCTGGTCTTCCATAACACCTCAGCAGTGCCACAGGCTGATAGCTTCCATGCCACGCCACATTGAGGCAGTAATTGCTGCAAAAGGGGCCCAAACCAAGCACTGAGTACATATGCATGCTTATACTTTTCAGAGGTCTGATATTGTTCTATGTACAATCCTTGTTTTATTGATTGTATGTAATATTCTAATTTTCTGAGATGGTGGATTTGGGGTTTTCATGAGCTGTACGCCATAATCATCACAATTCTGACAAATGTATGAGCTATCTTGCTTTGCATGTAATGAGTCTTATCTCATATATTAGTTTCACCTTTTAAGTTGCATTACTGAAATAAATGAACTTTTGCACAATATTCTAATTTTTTGAGTTTCACCTGTATGCTTTGGCCCAGTATATAGTACATATATAAATTTGCCAAGAAATGTATGGTGTTGACATATTTTGATAAAATGTACCTTAAATATTTGACTGATTTCCTTCTGTCTATTCCTTTACCTCATTTTTAAACTTCCAAAGTTGTCAGATGAACTGTATTTGCTTCAGACTGGAGACAAATTGAGGTATATATCCTGTTTCTTATTCATTCATAAAAAGAAAAGTTATGAATCTATGATTAACTTGCATCTGACATTTCAGAATTATTGAAGCTAAACAAGTTATATTCATAAAAATGGTTTGCAGGCCCTAGTAATAAAGGTCAAGGAGTATGGTGAAAAATTGGGACTAAAATTAAATATAAAGAGAACCAAGCTAATGACAATAGGTAGAACATCCAGTCTTAAAATTTACAATGAAGATATTGAAGTGGAGGGTAGTTTTGAGGTTGAATCATCAACAATAAAGGAACAAGCAGTCATGAAATACGCTCTAGAAAAAATACTCGGTAGAGAAGACGTGAAGATCATGAAAAAGATATTCAGGTGATGACCTATATAGATCAGAATAGTACAAACAATTATATTTCCTGTGACATTCTCTGGAAGTAAAAGTTGGACTTTGAAGAGACTGAACAGCAAGACAGGATAATTGTTGAGTTCCAATAACATACTTTCAAACAAAAGAGATTAATTTATACTTTAATGAACTAAGTGAAATATGGACATTTTCACATAACTAGATCTGGACAAGATCAGCCCAAAAAATGAGCTGTGATAAAAAGCTGTAGGTAAAATACTGTGGTAAAATACTGTGTCCATTGGTGAACACAGAACTCTGCAGAAAAAGTTTACTTTAGAACAGTGGCCCACAACCTGGTTTTGCATGCTGCCTGCATCATGCAGATGGGGTTTTGCTTGTTTGCGCAGCCTGGTTGCTGGCATGCCCCTGACAGGTGCCAGTCAACAGACCAGGGTTGGGACCCCTGCTTTAGAAGATACTTCTCCTAACATCCAACTAAAATGAACTTTCCTGTCCCAGGACACAGCAGTTTGTAATCTTTGACAGTATGATCAAGTAACTCAAGTCACTCTTCTTTCCCTTTTTGTTGTTAGTTGCAAAGTCATGTCCAACCCATCACTACCCCATGGATAATGTTCCTCCAGGCCTTCCTGTCCTCTACCATCCTCTGGAGTCCATTTAAGCTCACACCTACTGCTTCAGTGACTCCATCCAGCCACCTCTTTCTCTATCGTCCTGTTCTTCTTTTGCCCTCAATCTTTCCCAGCATTAGGCTCTTCTTCAGGGAGTCCTTCCTTCTCATTAAGTGGTCAAAGTATGTGAGTTTCATCTTCAGGATCTGGCCTTCTAAAGAGCAGTCAGGGTTGATCTCCTCTAGGACTGACATATTTATATATGTACTATATACTGGTTTGATTGCCTTGCAGTCCAAGGGACTCGCAGGAGTCTTCTCCAGCACCATAGTTCAAAGGCCTCAATTCTTTGGCGCTCAGCCTTTCTTATGATCCAACTTTCACAGCCGTACATTGCAACTGGGAAAACCATAGCCTTGACTATACGCACTTTTTCTGCCAACAAAAGTGCCAACATTCCCTAGGAAAGCCAAATTTCCTTCAGGTTGAGCTAAAATCCTTTTGTCTTCAGGGAGGTGTCCATGTGATCTTCATGGTAAAAATACAGGAATGCTTTGTTATGGCCTTCTTTTAGGAAGTTTTTAAATTTCCCAGTCTAGTCTACAGCCCTAGGAATAAGCAGGTGATCTCCCACCTGATTATTTATTAAGTCTGATCTTGCTTAGATTTTGGAGATCAGCCCAGATGCACTAGGTGCTGTCAAGTAATTGGGTTTTCAATGAAGTATGTGTCATCCTCATTCAGTGGTGGGTTCTGGATCCCGTTGCAACCGGTACGGTGCAACGGGGCCCGGCATCTCCCACATGCATGTGCGCAGCATGCGCATGCATCCTTACCTCCACGATGCCTCCACAATGCTCCAGCTGCTGGGCGGAGCATCGCACAAGCGCCATACGCTCCGTGCGTGTGCGCAGAAGCGCAGAAGAGCTCAAATACAGGTAAGGAACTCGGGCGGGCAGGTGGGCCCTCTGGAGCACCATACCGGAATGGTACCCGGTGCTCCCAGCAGGCACTGTACCAGGGCGTACCGCCTGCAACCCATCACTGTCCTCATTCTTTTCTCCCTTGTACTATAATCATGCTCTGTACTCACTTGTTGAGGTGGGCTGCTACAGAAAACAGCTAAATAAATAAAAATAAATAAACTTCCTTAACATTCAGATTTTGTTTCCTGAAAATAAAAGCTAGGAATGTGACACAGCAGCATTATACCTGGTATCAGCGTTAGGTTTCAATGGAAAAGTATGCCATCTTTGGATTCCTTCATAGCAACAATTAACAACAATGTTAAATAACCTGCTTGGTTTTTAATTATTCTTTTTGTATGATTACAGCATATCATGTCAATATAGGTTTTTGGTTCAAGGAAAGAATCTACAAGTTTTTTTCCCTTTCAAAATAAGAATCCATTATTAAGAAGATACTATTAATACCAATTTCATAGTCTTTAAATGACAGATCTCCAGGAGTAAAATATTGGGTTTTGATCAGGATATCAATAGTGTTTGGCTAAGAAGTAACAAGACAGAATATGAGCCATATCCTCAAACATTTTTGAGATTGCAACACAATGTCAATCAATTGCTTGCAGTTTGGCTGGCTTTACAACTTGCCTTTTTATAGTTTATGCTAATTTGGCATCCAATAATATATTACCCACCTTATCCATTTGAACAGGCCCTTCATATTAAACTCACTGCCATTTCATTTCATTTATTTGTCCCACTGCACCTGAAGAAGCTTGTTACAAAAACCATGTGGTAGACCACATTTATTTGAATGAAGAACAGCAACGGAGAAATAGCCCTTGTGAGATTTCAACAGGAAATGTCTTGGTATACAGCTCAGCATCTTTACTAGAATATTAGACGATGTAGCAGCATCAGCAGAACTTTATACCAACAATAAATTAAAACTAGCCCCTCAGTTCCTAGAATAATTTCGGGCAAAGAATATCCACTACACTGTTAGCTCATAGAGATAATCCCAATAGCATATTTTAAAGGAAACGAATTACACTTTTGGGGAGAAAAGGGATTGGCTGAATGTATTTTTAAAACAAACTTCACATTTAGTATGTTATTTCAGAAAAATGTAGTACAGGAATTCAATATTACTGAATAGTACAAATGTATTTTATTATTTGATGTTTGAATATTTGTAAGACAGTAATCCCATCTGCATTTGTATTAGAGTGTTATAGCAGTAGAACTGTCATTTTGTAATAATGCATGTTAACAGCAATTCTAATCTTTTTCTTTACGATCCTTTGCAAAAACTAGCTGAATTGTATCCAAAATTTGTGAGCATGCTTTTCGAATATGAAGATTGAGAACAAAGACTCACTTTATTTCCAAAATGAACAGAGACACTCATCTCTGCTTTAACTTGCAATTTACTTTTTGCAGCGCAGGCAATGATAGGCTAGGTTTATATATGCACAGTAGTTGGGTACAGAAAGATTTTTTTAAAAAATAAATATCTATTTAAAAGTAAGGTTCATTGCTAAAATAATGGCTAATACCATAGGGATCATAGAAATATAAAATCTTTCCTCTAAGTGGGTTGAGAAAAAAAATATTGGGAAATTGAAGGAAAATTGGATAGTTCATTTGCACTACTATATTTTGTTACAGGTCTCACTTGTCTTATTTTCTGTGATTTTTCTTTTCTGTTTTTTCCTGATTTGCTAATTAGAAGGAGGCATAGAGAATATTCAGTACAAGGCTGCATACTGACATCTACAAAACTAAATTTCATTTAATCCGCCTTCCTTTATTGCTTCTAAGTTAACAGAAAGCACTGCCTGCCCACACATTTTCAAGTTTATTTTCACAATTATGAGCGTTAGAATTTTGCTTTTTACAAAATCCAAAAGCTTTTATTTCCAAGAAGCGTCAATGCCTAAAAAAATTTCCTTCTACACAATTCTCATTCCCTATGGGATCTCAGCAATGACTCAATTTAAATGGGAGATTAATGGCCACCAATGTGCTCGAAAATCTCTGAACTAAACTTGCTTGCTATAACAAAAAACAAAATATGCTCTGAATTTATGCAGTGGAATGTAGTCGTCTGTTTCCATCCATTTTTTTACATATTTTAGAATGTCATGGGTAGGCTTGATATCTTCATTATGTACTTCTTAAAATGTATCTCAGGAAATTTTTTTAAAAAAAATGAAATACAGATACAACCATTTGTTTAGTTGCAACACCAATGAAAAAAGTGCCCTATGACTGTTTTTCACACTTACAATACAATACAATAGTAGAGTTGGAAGGGACCTTGGAGGTCTTCTAGTCCAACCCCCTGCCTAGGCAGGAAACCCTATACCGTTTCAGACAAATAGCTATCCAACATCTTCTTAAAGACTTCCAGTGTTGGGGCATTCACAACTTCTGGAGGCAACTTCTGTTCCACTGATTAATTGTTCTAACTATCAGGAAGTTCCTCCTCAGTTCTAAGTTGCTTCTCTCCTTGATTAGTTTCCACCCATTGCTTCTTGTTCTACCCGCAGGTGCTTTGGAGAATAGTTTGACTCCCTCTTCTTTGTGGCAACCTCTGAGATATTGGAACAATGCTATCATGTCTCCCCTAGTCCTTCTTTCTCTTAAGCTAAACATACCCAGTTCCTGCAACCGTTCTTCATATGTTTTAGTCTCCAGTCCCCTAATCATCTTTGTTGCTGTTCTCTGCACTCTTTCTAGAGTCTCCACATCTTTTTTACATCGTGGCGACCAGAACTGAATGCAGTATTCCAAGTGTGGCCTTACCAAGGCATTATAAAGTAGTATTAACACTTTACATGATCTTGATTCTATCCCTCTGTTTATGCAGCCTAGAACTGTGTTGGATTTTTTGGCAGCTGCTGCACACTGCTGGCTCATATTTAAATGGTTGTCCACTAGGACTCCAAGATCCCTTTCACAGTTACTACTACTGAGCAAGGTATCACCTATACTGTACCTGTGCATTCCGTTTTTGTTGCCTAAATGTAGAACCTTACTCTTTTCACCATTGAATTTCATTTTGTTAGATAGTGCCCAATGTTCAAGTTTGTCAAGATCCTTCTGTATTTTAAGCCTGTCTTCTGGAGTGTTGGCTATTCCTGCCAGCTTGGTATCATCTGCAAATTTGATGAGTTCCCCATTTATTCCCTCATCCAAATCATTGATGAAGATGTTGAAGAGTACTGGGCCTAAAACAGAGCCTTGGGGTACTCCACTGCATACTTCCCTCCATGTAGATGCAGTTCCATTGAGAACTACACGTTGAGTGCGGTTGGTCAGCCAGTTACGAATCCATCTGGTGGTGATGCTGTCTAACCCACATTCTTCTACTTTATCTAGTAGTAGGTTATGGTCTACCTTATCAAAAGCCTTACTGAAGTCCAAGTAAACTATATCAACGGCATTCCTCTGGTCCACTAATTTTGTCACATTATCAAAGAATGCAATAAGATTAGTCTGGCATGATCTGTTTTTGACAAATCCATGTTGGCTTTTGGCTATTACTTTGTTTGCTTCTAGGTGTTCGCAAATTCGTTGCTTGATTATTTTTTCCAGAATCTTTCCTGGTATTGAGGTTAGGCTGATAGGTCTGTAGTTTCCTGGATCTAATTTTTTCCCTTTTTTGAAGATGGGAACCACATCAGCTCTTTTCCAGTCCTCTGGTAGTTCCCCGGTGTTCCAGGATCTCTGAAAGATATAATTCAGTGGTTCTGAGATCTCGTCTGCTAGTTCCTTCAGAACTCTGGGGTGCAATCCATCCGGTCCTGGTGATTTGAACTCGTCTAGGGTAGACAGGTGCTCACTTACCATTTTCTTCCCTATTTCAATTTGTGTTCCTAATTTTGTGGTGCTGCTTTTGATAGGTTGGACTGTTTTATTCCTTTGTGTAAAGACAGATGCAAAACATGAGTTAAATAGTTCTGCTTTCTCCCTGTTGCTTGTCACCTTCTTGCCACTTTCTCCTAGCAATGGACCAATTGTTTCCTTAACTTTTTTCTTGTTTTTAACATGTTGGAAGAAGCTTTTTTTGTTAATTTTTACTTTTGTGGCAAGCCTTTCTTCATTGTGAGCCTTAGCTTTCCTCACTTCATCTTTACAGGCTCGGGCTATTTGCTGATATTCTGCCTTAGTTATGTCCCCCTCCTTCCACTTTTTATACTTACTTTTTTTGTCTTTCAGTTTGTCAGATAGTTGTTTATGCAGCCATGCTGGTTTCTTTTGGGAGCTGTTATTTTTCTTCTTCATTGGTATTGTGTTAGACTGGGCTTTTGTAATCTCATTTTTCAAAATTTCCCAAGCTTCTTGGGTTGTTTTCCCCTCGAGGATTCTCATCCATGGAATTTTTCCCAAGCTCTCTCTAAGTTTATTGAAATTAGCTTTCTTAAAGTCCAAGACTCTAGTTTGACTTTGTTCTACTACTTGTGTTTGGATAATGTTGAATTCCAATATTTCATGGTCACTTGCCCCCAGGGTTCCTATGGCTTCAACACCTTCTATCATTTCCTCTCTGTTAGTGAGAATTAAGTCCAGTATGGCTGATCCCCTTGTTTCCTTCTCTACTTTTTGGAAAACAAAGTTGTCTGCTAGGTTTGTTAGGAACCTGTTGGATCTTCCACTTGGTGCAGAGTTTGTTTCCCAGTTGATGTCAGGGTAGTTAAAATCTCCCATTACTATTGTGGTGTGCTTCCTACATACCTTAGTTAGCTGACTAGCAAAAAGTTCATCTTCTTCCTCTGCTTGGTTGGGTGGCCTGTAGTATAGACCTATGGCAATGTCATTTCCCCCACAACCTTTAATATTGACCCAAATGCATTCAAGATAGTTCTCATTATTCTTGTGCTCTATTTCTGTAGAGACGTAGTTATTTCTTATATATAATGTAACTCCACCTCCTCTTTTATTTGGTCTATTTCTTTTAAATAATTTAAATCCTTCTAGCTGTATGTTCCATTTGTCAGTTTCATCCCACCAAGTTTCTGTAATGGCAATAATATCATATCTGCCCTCTTTTACTTGAATTTCTAATTCTCCCTGTTTATTCCTCATACTCTGTGCATTGGTATATAGACATTTGAGTCCATTTTGATTGACCTTGTGTTTACTGTCTACATAACCTGTGTTATGCCTGACTGCCCCTATTTTCTTGCCACTTGTGTGATTCATGCACGTGGTATGGCAATCACTATTACATCCTTGGTTTTGCTTGACAACAGGAGTGATAATCTTACCCACACACACATCTATGTTACATGCATTTATAACCCTATGAATTTTAGTTTGCTGGGGACAGAGATGTTCTGTATCTATTAATTCTCTGTCCCCGCTCTTCAGTTTAAATGTTTATCAAGAAAATCTGTGAATTTAATGCCAAGTAACTCAGTCCCTTTCTTGGATGGGTGCAACCCATCTCTTTTGTACAGTTTTTCATTGGACCAACTACAGGCTTCATGACTAATAAAACCAAAGCCTTCCTTTTTACACCACTCCTTTAGCCAAACATTAAACTCTGCTACACGCTGGCCCTTCCCTTTTTGTTCCTTATATACAGGTAAAACCTCTGAAAAGATAAGCCTACAACCTATACTATTAAGTTCATACCCCAAGTTCTGGAAATCATTCTGCACAGAAAGTACATCTTTCTGGGATAGATCATTAGTGCCAAGATGTATAATAGCATCAACGTCACAGTCCTTACTTGCATTCTTGACTATCTTAAGAATACGCCTCTTGTCTCTGCTGGCAGTAGCACCTGGCAGACACCTGACCTCTTTTAAAACCTCCATATCCTCTCCTAAATTAACATCTCTTACGATTGAATCACCAACCAGAAGGTGACTTCTCTTTTTACATACCTTGATCTTCTTCTGCGACTGATGTGTGATACCTGGTTCCCCTTTTCGCCTTTCCGAAGAAAGTTCTTTGTTTTGGACCACGATCCCCTGCTTATTTGAGTCATCATTATCACAACTGCCTTGACCTATCTCTTTAGTGTCCCCATTAAGGTCAGCAAGGGCACTATATCTGTTTTGCTGGGTCACAGCAAAAGCTTTGTGTTTATGGTTCACAGCTCTCAACCTGCCAGATCCCACAGTTGTCCAGACAGCTCTTCTCCTGCAAGATCTTTGTGGTAGAGGGGGCTGATAGTGTGGCTTCGCCATAGAGTGGAATGGCTGACGTAGACACCTAGTTTCTGCTTGGAGAGCACAGATTACAGATAGGTAATCTGCCCATGTAGACTCGTAATTTGTTTACAAAGGGGACAGTATCCAAATTTGAAAAGAGTACTGCGAAAGACAGGTGCAAAACAGCTATTACATTGAACTAAGCCAGTCATTTTGAAATAAATAAAATCACAATCTCAAACACACTAATCCAGAATGTATTATTGCTATTTTGGTTTATAGATATATGATTCGCGCGCGGGCCCCCACCTCAGTGTCTTTGTCTCTGTGACTCACTGCGCCTTCTCTCCAGCAGCTCCAATCCTAGCTTCAGGAAGGTTCAAATGATATGGAGTTTAAGGGCCCCCACCTCAGTGTCTTTGTCTCTGTGACTCACCGCGCCTTCTCTCCAGCAGCTCCAATCCTAGCTTCAGGAAGGTTCAAATGATATGGAGTTTAAGGGCCCCCACCTCAGTGTCTTTGTCTCTGCGACTCACCGCGCCTTCTCTCCAGCAGCTCCAATCCTAGCTTCAGGAAGGTTCAAATGATATGGAGTTTAAGGGCCCCCACCTCAGTGTCTTTGTCTCTGCGACTCACCCCGCCTTCTCTCCAGCAGCTCCAATCCTAGCTTCAGGAAGGTTCAAATGATATGGAGTTTAAGGGCCCCCACCTCAGTGTCTTTGTCTCTGTGACTCACCGCGCCTTCTCTCCAGCAGCTCCAATCCTAGCTTCAGGAAGGTTCAAATGATATGGAGTTTAAGGGCCCCCACCTCAGTGTCTTTGTCTCTGTGACTCACCGCGCCTTCTCTCCAGCAGCTCCAATCCTAGCTTCAGGAAGGTTCAAATGATATGGAGTTTAAGGGCCCCCACCTCAGTGTCTTTGTCTCTGTGACTCACCGCGCCTTCTCTCCAGCAGCTCCAATCCTAGCTTCAGGAAGGTTCAAATGATATGGAGTTTAAGGGCCCCCACCTCAGTGTCTTTGTCTCTGTGACTCACCCCGCCTTCTCTCCAGCAGCTCCAATCCTAGCTTCAGGAAGGTTCAAATGATATGGAGTTTAAGGGCCCCCACCTCAGTGTCTTTGTCTCTGTGACTCACCCCGCCTTCTCTCCAGCAGCTCCAATCCTAGCTTCAGGAAGGTTCAAATGATATGGAGTTTAAGGGCCCCCACCTCAGTGTCTTTGTCTCTGTGACTCACCGCGCCTTCTCTCCAGCAGCTCCAATCCTAGCTTCAGGAAGGTTCAAATGATATGGAGTTTAAGGGCCCCCACCTCAGTGTCTTTGTCTCTGTGACTCACCCCGCCTTCTCTCCAGCAGCTCCAATCCTAGCTTCAGGAAGGTTCAAATGATATGGAGTTTAAGGGCCCCCACCTCAGTGTCTTTGTCTCTGTGACTCACCGCGCCTTCTCTCCAGCAGCTCCAATCCTAGCTTCAGGAAGTTTCAAATGATATGGAGTTTAAGGGCCCCCACCTCAGTGTCTTTGTCTCTGTGACTCACCCCGCCTTCTCTCCAGCAGCTCCAATCCTAGCTTCAGGAAGGTTCAAATGATATGGAGTTTAAGGGCCCCCACCTCAGTGTCTTTGTCTCTGTGACTCACCCCGCCTTCTCTCCAGCAGCTCCAATCCTAGCTTCAGGAAGGTTCAAATGATATGGAGTTTAAGGGCCCCCACCTCAGTGTCTTTGTCTCTGTGACTCACCCCGCCTTCTCTCCAGCAGCTCCAATCCTAGCTTCAGGAAGGTTCAAATGATATGGAGTTTAAGGGCCCCCACCTCAGTGTCTTTGTCTCTGTGACTCACCGCGCCTTCTCTCCAGCAGCTCCAATCCTAGCTTCAGGAAGGTTCAAATGATATGGAGTTTAAGGGCCCCCACCTCAGTGTCTTTGTCTCTGTGACTCACCGCGCCTTCTCTCCAGCAGCTCCAATCCTAGCTTCAGGAAGGTTCAAATGATATGGAGTTTAAGGGCCCCCACCTCAGTGTCTTTGTCTCTGTGACTCACCCCGCCTTCTCTCCAGCAGCTCCAATCCTAGCTTCAGGAAGGTTCAAATGATATGGAGTTTAAGGGCCCCCACCTCAGTGTCTTTGTCTCTGTGACTCACCCCGCCTTCTCTCCAGCAGCTCCAATCCTAGCTTCAGGAAGGTTCAAATGATATGGAGTTTAAGGGCCCCCACCTCAGTGTCTTTGTCTCTGTGACTCACCCCGCCTTCTCTCCAGCAGCTCCAATCCTAGCTTCAGGAAGGTTCAAATGATATGGAGTTTAAGGGCCCCCACCTCAGTGTCTTTGTCTCTGTGACTCACCCCGCCTTCTCTCCAGCAGCTCCAATCCTAGCTTCAGGAAGGTTCAAATGATATGGAGTTTAAGGGCCCCCACCTCAGTGTCTTTGTCTCTGTGACTCACCCCGCCTTCTCTCCAGCAGCTCCAATCCTAGCTTCAGGAAGGTTCAAATGATATGGAGTTTAAGGGCCCCCACCTCAGTGTCTTTGTCTCTGTGACTCACCCCGCCTTCTCTCCAGCATCTCCAACCCTAGCTTCAGGAAAGTTCAAATGATATGGAGTTTAAGGGCCCCCACCTCAGTGTCTTCGTCTCTGTGACTCACCCCGCCTTCTCTCCAGCAGCTCCAATCCTAGCTTCAGGAAGGTTCAAATGATATGGAGTTTAAGGGCCCCCACCTCAGTGTCTTTGTCTCTGTGACTCACCCCGCCTTCTCTCCAGCAGCTCCAATCCTAGCTTCAGGAAGGTTCAAATGATATGGAGTTTAAGGGCCCCCACCTCAGTGTCTTTGTCTCTGTGACTCACCCCGCCTTCTCTCCAGCAGCTCCAATCCTAGCTTCAGGAAGGTTCAAATGATATGGAGTTTAAGGGCCCCCACCTCAGTGTCTTTGTCTCTGTGACTCACCCCGCCTTCTCTCCAGCAGCTCCAATCCTAGCTTCAGGAAGGTTCAAATGATATGGAGTTTAAGGGCCCCCACCTCAGTGTCTTTGTTTCTGTGACTCACCGCCCCTTCTCTGCAGCAGCTCCAATCCTAGCTTCAGGAAGGTTCAAATGATATGGAGTTTAAGGGCCCCCACCTCAGTGTCTTTGTCTCTGTGACTCACCCCGCCTTCTCTCCAGCAGCTCCAATCCTAGCTTCAGGAAGGTTCAAATGATATGGAGTTTAAGGGCCCCCACCTCAGTGTCTTTGTCTCTGTGACTCACCCCGCCTTCTCTCCAGCAGCTCCAATCCTAGCTTCAGGAAGGTTCAAATGATATGGAGTTTAAGGGCCCCCACCTCAGTGTCTTTGTCTCTGTGACTCACCGCGCCTTCTCTCCAGCAGCTCCAATCCTAGCTTCAGGAAGGTTCAAATGATATGGAGTTTAAGGGCCCCCACCTCAGTGTCTTTGTCTCTGTGACTCACCCCGCCTTCTCTCCAGCAGCTCCAATCCTAGCTTCAGGAAGGTTCAAATGATATGGAGTTTAAGGGCCCCCACCTCAGTGTCTTTGTCTCTGTGACTCACCCCGCCTTCTCTCCAGCAGCTCCAATCCTAGCTTCAGGAAGGTTCAAATGATATGGAGTTTAAGGGCCCCCACCTCAGTGTCTTTGTCTCTGTGACTCACCGCGCCTTCTCTCCAGCAGCTCCAATCCTAGCTTCAGGAAGGTTCAAATGATATGGAGTTTAAGGGCCCCCACCTCAGTGTCTTTGTCTCTGTGACTCACCCCGCCTTCTCTCCAGCAGCTCCAATCCTAGCTTCAGGAAGGTTCAATGATATGGAGTTTAAGGGCCCCCACCTCAGTGTCTTTGTCTCTGTGACTCACCCCGCCTTCTCTCCAGCAGCTCCAATCCTAGCTTCAGACAGGTTCAAATGATATGGAGTTTAAGGGCCCCCACCTCAGTGTCTTTGTCTCTGTGACTCACCCCGCCTTCTCTCCAGCAGCTCCAATCCTAGCTTCAGGAAGGTTCAAATGATATGGAGTTTAAGGGCCCCCACCTCAGTGTCTTTGTCTCTGTGACTCACCCCGCCTTCTCTCCAGCAGCTCCAATCCTAGCTTCAGGAAGGTTCAAATGATATGGAGTTTAAGGGCCCCCACCTCAGTATCTTTGTCTCTGTGACTCACCGCGCCTTCTCTCCAGCAGCTCCAATCCTAGCTTCAGGAAGGTTCAAATGATATGGAGTTTAAGGGCCCCCACCTCAGTGTCTTTGTCTCTGTGACTCACCGCGCCTTCTCTCCAGCAGCTCCAATCCTAGCTTCAGGAAGGTTCAAATGATATGGAGTTTAAGGGCCCCCACCTCAGTGTCTTTGTCTCTGTGACTCACCCCGCCTTCTCTCCAGCAGCTCCAATCCTAGCTTCAGGAAGGTTCAAATGATATGGAGTTTAAGGGCCCCCACCTCAGTGTCTTTGTCTCTGTGACTCACCCCGCCTTCTCTCCAGCAGCTCCAATCCTAGCTTCAGGAAGGTTCAAATGATATGGAGTTTAAGGGCCCCCACCTCAGTGTCTTTGTCTCTGTGACTCACCCCGCCTTCTCTCCAGCAGCTCCAATCCTAGCTTCAGGAAGGTTCAAATGATATGGAGTTTAAGGGCCCCCACCTCAGTGTCTTTGTCTCTGTGACTCACCGCGCCTTCTCTCCAGCAGCTCCAATCCTAGCTTCAGGAAGGTTCAAATGATATGGAGTTTAAGGGCCCCCACCTCAGTGTCTTTGTCTCTGTGACTCACCGCGCCTTCTCTCCAGCAGCTCCAATCCTAGCTTCAGGGAGGTTCAAATGATATGGAGTTTAAGGGCCCCCACCTCAGTGTCTTTGTCTCTGTGACTCACCCCGCCTTCTCTCCAGCAGCTCCAATCCTAGCTTCAGGAAGGTTCAAATGATATGGAGTTTAAGGGCCCCCACCTCAGTGTCTTTGTCTCTGTGACTCACCGCGCCTTCTCTCCAGCAGCTCCAATCCTAGCTTCAGGAAGGTTCAAATGATATGGAGTTTAAGGGCCCCCACCTCAGTGTCTTTGTCTCTGTGACTCACCCCCCCTTCTCTCCAGCAGCTCCAATCCTAGCTTCAGGAAGTTTCAAATGATATGGAGTTTAAGGGCCCCCACCTCAGTGTCTTTGTCTCTGTGACTCACCGCGCCTTCTCTCCAGCAGCTCCAATCCTAGCTTCACTTATGCAGCATTCCCTTGGTTTTGAAATCGAAATCTGGATGCTTAGTAACTGGCATGTACTTATGACTGTTAACATTGTCCTAGTGTCATGTGATCACCATTTGTAACCTTCCTAACTGTCTTCCAACAAAGTCAACGTCATTAACACGGTGTGATCCTACCAGTTTAACAACCGATTCACTGAGCATGCGTGCACAGTTTAGAGCAGTGGTTCCTGAATTTTTTCAGTTCACCGCCCCCTTGGTGCTACAAACTGATCCTCAGTGCCCCCCACCCAGGGATGGAATTCAATTTTTTTTACTACCGGTTCTATGGGCGTGGCTTGATGGGCGTAGCTGGGGGGGTCATGTGACTGGGCGGTTTGCACGATGGAAGATAGTAACAGTAAAATTCAAAACTGCAACAATTAATTGCACACTTATTCAAAATCCAATTTAAAAACCTTTTTAGTTAATGTTAATTCAACAAAATTGTTGAACATGATCCAGTGATACCAGGTTTTCAAAGTCTGATAGTCATTTATCAAGAACCTTAGTAACTAGTAACTTAGTAAACTCAGTAAAATTTAGTAACTACTTCACTGTTCAGTAAATTCTTAATGTGATGGATGGGCTTGATGAAGTGATACCAGTTTCCCAATGTCTGGTTTTAAGTCACTTAGCAGGAGTCTTAAATCACTACTTTCAGTAATCTGGAGTCGATTTCTTTGCTTGGAGAGAAGTTGGATGACCACACTGAAGCCACGTTCCACCAAATATGATGTTGGAAATGCAACAAGGAGCTTCTTAACCACTGTCCATAGCGCAGGATAGCAATCAAAAATTTCTTTTTGTAACCAAAACTCTTGGTACAATTTCTTAAACTTTGGCTTCAGTTCAATGTCATTTTGCAGCTCTATGAGTTGTTCCTCCACTACCCCATCTTCCTCAGTATCTGAAAATGGATTTATCACCCAATCTGGAATTTCCATCAAAAGAAGATCCTGATATCACTCAGACATCTAAGTCTTAGAATGTCAGAGAACCAACTTTAGCTGGATAGTCACATCCCTGCAATAACATCATTGTAATTTTCAGTTTCATTAATTTCCACAATATCAACACTAGCTTTGCTACTAACCCCTTCCAAGCCATCTGCATAGTCTTTAAGATTTGGTGGTCTAAATATAAAAAACGGTTGACTCACATCACACATCTAAGCAAAACTGAAGTACAATCTATTTTCCTTTTTTTAAAAAAATCTCAATTTTAAGATTTGTATTACTGTTTTTATCAGTCCACATCCCAAAATGGCAAGAAACTCTGGTGTCATTTTTTTTAAGCAACCATGGACAGATAATTGCTCATACTTGCCTTAATATTATTGGCCAAGTTTCTTATTGGCTATGCTAACCAAGAGGTGCTCTGGTCATTGTTAACCCTGCTGCAAAATTTATGTGTGCACATATCCACACATACAAAGGCATACAATATAATCTTATCTCCTTCAGATTGCCAATTATTTTGCACGACACAAACATTCTGCCTTTAAATGCTTATGTGGTTTCAATGGCTAAACTTCTGCTCACCGAACCAACTATTCAAAACCAGTAATTCCGCAAGGAGAGAGGATGAGAATGGGGATATTTCAAAAACTAAACACATATCCTAAAAGAAAATCCACCCGCGACCAGCATTGAGTGTAGCTTTTATAAACTTTAGAATAAATGAGCTGGAAGGAACATTGGAGGTCCTCTGGTCCAGCTCAAGCAGGAGAACCTATACCAGAGGTCTTCCAACTTGGCAACTTTAAGACTTGTGGACTTCAACTCCCAGAATTCTCCAGACAGCTATGGACTTCAACTCCCAGCTATGCTGGCTGGAGAACTGTGGGAGTTGAAGTCCACAAGTCTTAAAGTTGCCAAGTTTGGGGACTCCTGACCTATACCCTAGTAGTATATACATATAGTATACTATATCTATATCAAAGATAGCTCTCGTGAGTTTAACAACACCTGTATTTCCAAGGCTAGAAACGGAAGATTGCAATGCGAGCTCCCTCCTGCTGGTAATCCAAACCTCCCTAAATAAAATCCACACCACCAAAAGGGAGCAACCGCACTTCCGCTCATCACTCCCTCCCCCCAGTTACTTTTACCCAGCAACGTCTCCATGCAAAGGAAAAGGATGGCACTAAATATGTGACCGTTTTTTTAAACCAGTAGCAAAGAGCTCTCTCGCAAGCTCAACTAGAATTTGATTGGTGAGTTTTTCCCCCCTAACAACACCGTGCACGATCTCCCCACCCACCGACCATTTAAAAAAAACCTTTTCACAAGCCAAACTGGTCAGTTAAGACGCCGGCAGTGTTGGGGGGTGGGGGCGATTGAAGCAGCGTACATCCCTCTCCTGGGAGGAAGGCAGTGATTGGAGGGGAGGGTGGTGACGTTGCTTAAAGGGAAACTCGCAGCTATTTCCAGGGTTGTTTGGGTAATTTCGTCCTTCTGCCCGTGCCAATGGGCTTTAAACAGTCCATCTTCTGCTTGGCAAGTTCCTCCTTTTCACCTGAGAATTAGCTAAGGGGAAGCTACCAACCTGGGGCGACGCCCTCTGCAGCCAACACAATACATAATCTTTTTTTCCTCACCCTCTTAGTGCCCCCCTGCCACACCCCCTTGCCTCTTAGCACCCCCCTGATGCCCCCTTGCCTCTTAGCGCTCCCCTAAGTCATCCCACTTCTCCCCAGAGGGCGGTACGGCCCACTTTGGGAACCACTGATTTAGAGAATACTTACCAATCGTGTTGCTGCTTGGGAAGAAAAACAACTGAGGCGCGGCAATCCACTCTGCCGTGCAACTCAACTGCGAAGATAAAAGTACCGTATTTTTCAGAGTATAAGACGCACCTTTTTCCCCTCAAAAAAGAGGCTGATAATCTGGGTGCGTCTTATACACTGAATATAGCATTTTTTGCCTCCCGAAACCCTGCCCCCTCACCAAAATGGCCATGCATATCCTTTAGGAGGCTTTCAGAGTGCTCCTGGGGGTTGGGGAGGGCAGAAATGAGCAAAAAATGGGCTATTATTTGCTCAATTTTACCCCACCCCCAGCCCCCAGGAGCACTCTATAAGCCTCCTAAAGCAGCAATGGCGAACCTTTTTTGGCTCACGTGCCACAAGGGAGGGGAGCACAGGGGGGGTCGTGTGCAGGCGTGCCACACCCATAATGCAATGTGCGATTCCCCCCAGTGCGCATGTGCGCACAACGCATGAACCCCCCCATTTTTACATGCTTTTTTCGCCCTCCCCAGGCTCCAAAGGCTTTATAGGAGCCTGGGGTGTGTGAAAAGAGCCTCCCGCGCCCCCCCGGAGGCCCTCCGGGGGCTTCCCTGAAGCCTTCGGAACGCTTAAAATGACCCTCCGAGCAAACTGGAAGTGACTCATGCGGAGGGTCATTTTAAGCGCTCCGAAGGCATCAAGGAAGCCTCCGGACGTTCCCTGAAGCCTTTAGAACGCTTAAGACCACCCTCCGAGCAAACCGGAAGTGACTTCCGGTTTGCTCGGAGGATTGTTTTAAGTGTTCTGAAGGCTTCAGGGAAGCCTCTGGACGGTCCCTGAAGCCTCCAGGGGGGTGGGGAGGCTCTTTTTGCCCTCCCCAGGCTCCTATAAAGCCTCTGGAGCCTGGGGAGGGCGAAAAATGGCTTTTAAAAAGGTGAACTCAGCTGGCCAGCGTGCGCATGAGCGCTGGCCAGCTGACAGGGAAGTGCCTCGCGTGCCCTGACAAATGGCTCCGCGTGCCACCTGTGGCACGCGTGCCATAGGTTCACCATCACTGTCCTAAAGGCTATGCATGTCCTTTTTTGACAAAAAACGGGCCCATTTTTGCAAAAAATTGGCTGTTTTTTGCTCATTCCATCCCCCCAGCACTCTACAAACCTCCTAAAGGCTATGAAAAGATAAAAGTACCATATTTTTCAGAGTATAAGATGCACCTTTTTCCCTCAAAAAAGAGGTTGAAAATCTGGGTGCGTCTTATACACTGAATACAGCATTTTTTTGCCTCTGAAACTCCACCCCCCTTCACCAAAATGGCTATGCATAGCCTTTAGGAGGCTTTCAAAGTGCTCCTGTGGGCTGGGGAGGGCAGAAATGAGTGAAAAACAGGCCATTTTTTACTCAATTTTGCCCCCCACCCCCAAGCTAGGAGCATTCCATAAGCCTACTAAAGGTTATGCATGCCCCTTTTTTGGAAAAAAAAAAAACCCCGGGCCTGTTTTTGTGAAAAACGGGCTGTTTTTGGGAGGTCTGCAGAGTGGATTTTTTTTAAATTTGCCTCTTCAAAATCCTGTTGCGTCTTATACTCCAGTGCATCTTATACTCTGGAAAATACAGTAGGTAAAGTGCAGGGGCAGGCAGGCAGGCCCACTTGCTCATGGGAGTGAATTTGCTTCCACAAGCAAGTGTACCTGCCCGACCACTCATGCACTTTACCTACCTTTATCTTCGCAGTTGAGTTCGCTCACAGCTGATTCGGCTCCCAACTGGTTCGCTCCCCACTATTCTTTGGAACTACAGGTTCATCTGAACCGATCCGAACCTGGAGAATCCCACCCCTGGTCATTAATGACCAAATGATTCACTTAATAATTGCAAAAAGGTCAAAAAATGGGGACAAAATTAACAACAACTGTCTTACTTAGCAATGTAAATTTTGGACTCAGTTGTGGTAGTAAGTTGAGGAGTACCTACTGTACATCAGCAATGCAGCTGTGAGCCATTTCAAGCAACATTTCTTCATTTTATTTAAGCAAATGTTGTCAGATTATGATAATGCAAGCTTAACTCCTGGGAATGTCATGGACACACCCTTGCAGTAATGGAAAGGAAACAGGAATTAATTTTATATCAATAAAAGTTGAATTCATAAAAAAGCATGTTCATAAAAAAATCAATACAAGTAAACAAATTATGAGAGTAGAATCCTAGCTGTTTCTATCATAAGGAAAATCAATCCATATTGTACTTTATTTTGAAGTGACCAATTTGCAATTATGACATACCATTTTCATATTAATTGATGGCCAGCATAGACAACTAACCTTTATGCATGTGTAATATGTATGTATGAAAAGCAACTTTCTCATTGGTTTGTGCACATTTTGAACATGATTTGGTAGAAGTGTTCCTTAAAGCAACTGCTCCCTGGAGGGGGGAAAAAACCTGCTTTAATGGATACCAGATTGGTTTTGTGTTTCTATAAGCCCTTCTGAATCATTTTCCTAACCCTTCACAGTCCTATGAAGAATGTTATTCAAAAGGCAATTCATTACTAATCCCGTAACTGAACACCAAAGAAGGGAAGTAACAAAAGTGTAATTAAAATTTCCCACCCCACCTTTCTCCTAGAAATAGAAACTAATCATTGATTACAATATTGTAGTTGAAATATTGCTCATGGTCAAACAATTCCATTATTCACTAGGCTTAGACTTGATCTCCAAAAGTACATTTGTTTTATTGAAATGCAGCCAACAGAAAGAATTTTAAAAGCCCTGCTGCTTTTCAGAGGCAAATAATTGCTTTAGATTGCTCTAAGCAGTCTGTTCCACTGGCCGCATAGCAGCTGGACATCTACAATACAGGTAGTCCTCAATTTATGACCACAATTGAGGCCAAACATTATGTTGCTTAGCAAGACAGTTATTAAGTGAGTTTTGTCCCATTTTCTGACCTTCCTTGCCACAGTTGTTAAGTGACTCTAGCTTTCCCACTGATTTTGCTTGTCAGAAGTTTGCAAAAGTTAATAATATGACTCAGGGACAATGCATCTGTCATAAATATGAGTCAGATGCCAAGCATCTGAATTTTTGATCATATGATCATAGGGATGCTGCAATCGTCAGTTAAATATAAAGTGGTCAGAAATCACTTTTTCAGTGCTGTTGTACCTTCAAACTGTCACTAAATGAACTGTTGTAAGTTGCAGACTATCTGTAGTTATATTTCATTTAACACATTTAAAATTCTCAGACATTTTGGTCTTGGGAACAGCATCCTTAAAAGTGACTAAAGACACCAAAGAGTTTTGGTTTATGTGAGTTATATCTACTGATATTTACTACATTAGAAATAAAACTAAGAAATTTTAAAACATTTATTTTACTTTGTAGATCCCCTAAAAGAGTCCCAGGAATCTCCCAGAGCAGACCACCCACTGAGAACTGCTGATTTAAAATAAAAGGGCATCAGGATCCGATATAATAATATAATGTAGACAAATAGAAATATGGTATGGCATGTACATTTTATCTCTCATAATAATAATAATAAAACAAAAACATTATGTAAAGCGCTGCAACTGTTATTTTAAATACTGTAACTCATTCAGTCCTCTGCACAATAGAAGGAAAAAAGACACTGTTTTTTTATAGCTTTTTGCTTTGCAGAAAATTAACAATTTCCCTGAACCCCAGACAGAGGTGAGTTCCTACCAGTTTGGACCGGTTTGGCCAAGTAGGTTGTAACTCGGCCAGACATGCCCTGAACCGGTTCTATCGGCAGCACCATAGGCAGTGCCATCTTGTTGTTTGCACATGCGCAGAAGCGTTTTTTTCATTACTGTGCTTGCACGCATAGTGCGCATCAAGCATATGCATACGCAAAGCATGGCCCGGAGCAAACCTGCAGTAGAAGAAGCTGGAACCCACCCCCTGACCCCAGAGATTAAAGAAACCAGTCCTCAATTGCTAATATTTTTTTTTCAGCCAATATTGCTGAGTAACAATATTTTTGCAGAAATTGTTTATAATATATGCAGGTAGTCCTGTATATGACTTACAACCATTCATTTAGTGACCGACATTGAAAAAAGTGACATGACATTTTTTCACATTTACGATCTTTGCTGAATCCCCATTTAAGAAGAACAAATTTTGGAGCCCTGGTAATTGGCATGTTTTAATGACAGTTGCCGCCAGTTTCATGTGATTCAATTTTTATGATCTTCTGACAAGCCAAGTCAATGGGGAAGTCAGATTCACTTAATAGCCCTGTTACTAACAACTGCAACGATTCATTTACCAATTGTGGCAATAAAGGTCATAAAATGGGGCAAAACTCACTTAACAACTATTTCGCTCTCGCAACAGAAATTTTGGGTTCTATTCTGGATGTAAGTCTAGGATTACCTGTACTGTAGTTGCAAGTGATGAAAAGAGATCCTATGGATGTGTATAACAGCACCATCTGGTGACCACTTTACTATATTATAAATAGACCAAAAAAATGTTTCCAAAACAAATTTGTCGTCTAAGTTTTTGCTATATATTCTCAACCTTCTGAAGCTTCATTCTTCAATGGTGTTAACCTGAACGGATGTTTCAGTTGATGCTGGCATAACTTGGGAACATCAGAATATTGTTTATTGGATGATCATTAGCACACATGAACACTTCACATGTTGCCAGGAAACACACTGTTTGCCCATGATCCTTTAGACACAGTGAAGAACAAAGTCACATGTTTTGGATAAAGTGCTGTATAAATCTTCAGAAAAGATAAAACTGATTTGAAGCTTTATTTATTTAAGTATATTGTGCCATGTACTTTTTTTTAAAAAAATGCCTGCAGTCTGTTTTAATTTGGCAGGCACTAATGGCCAAAGCCTTTTCCAACCATCTATCACAATGCCTAGCATTTCCTTAGAAGTCTGTTGGGACTCCCCACTCTAATTGTGTTCCAGAAGTCCTTATAAGCCTTGTCTTTGTTGGCTTTGAAATAAGGTGGTTGTGGGTTTACTTCAAATTTGCATCTAGAAATTCTCTACTTGTTTACTAACCCATCCACTCCCCAATTGATTCAGAACTCAGGCTGGAATTAAATAAGCCATAAATCAAATAAGTACAAAACTCAAAATTAAATAACAACTGTACGGGTTATCCTCGGCTTACGGCCACAATTGAGCCCAAAATTTCTGTTGTTAAGTGAAATATTTGTTAAGTGAGCTTTGCCCAGAGGTGTAATCCTCTAAGGTCTGCTACTGATTCAGTGAGTCTGCTACTGAGCATGCATATGCGCACCTGAGGCTCATCTACGCAGCACTAAAAAAGGAACATTTTGAAGCCTTCCAAGTCTGCAAAGTTAAGTAGAACCGCGAGGTGGAGGGAATCCGCTGTGCCACGGGATTCAGATTAGCACGAAAGCAGAAAATCCAACGATTCTAGCTAATATAAAGTGCACGTCACAATTGATCATTCCCAGCTGACCATCAGAAAAAAAATTTCTGATTGTCACCCAGCATTTTTTACTACTGGTTCAGGTGAATTGGTCTGTACTGGTAGCATTTCACTCCTCATTTTACCCCATTTTACAAGCTTTCTTGCCACAGTTGTTAAATGAATTACTGCAACTGATAAGTTAGTAAACCAGTTTTTAAGTGAATCTGGCTTCCTCATTGACTTTGCTTGCTAGGTTGAAAAAAAGTGATCATGTGACCTTGGGGCACAGCAACAGTCATAAATATGAACCAGTTGAATTTTGATCACATGATCATGGGAATTCTGCAAAAGCCATAACTGTGAAAAATGATCATAAAGGACAAGCTGTATTGGATCAGGGCAAAGGTGTTTTGTTCCTATGTTGGCCAACTATTGAGGACATCAATGGAAATCCATAACCAGTGCTTGTTTTCAAAGCTAGACAGATCCAAATGTAACATTTCCTGAGTAAAATAAAACGCTATCTCTTCCTTCTGCTGCTTTACATGAATGTCAGAAAATCTGCTAAATTGACCGGAAGGAATCATAATCTTCTCTTCCTCTTCTCACATGTACAGCTGCTTTTGCATCTTGATGTTTGTGCTAATTTAATTTATTGCTATGGCTCAAATTTGTCCTGCTTTTGCTTTGGAGTCTCAGTACTAATCCTCTTTTTTTTTTAATTTGGATTCTACCTGAAAACTGAAATTAGAAACAAACCTAAAGAAATAGCTTTAGCAAAAAAACAAATCCTGTTCTTTTAAAAATAGGGATAGCATATTTTGCTGGTTGTTGATGACATGGCCCTAGCCATGCCTACAGGATATTTCTAAAATGCATCGTAGTTTGTTTGTAATTTCATTTTCTATCCAGGGTCAACCTAGCTGACATTATTTCTTCCTCTACTGAAATCTTTTTGATCCTCCTCTCTGAAACTAGAATTGGTATTGCTAAAAGGAACATTCTCCAAGAAATGTAATATATGTATCTTTCAGAGGCAGTTGTAAAAGCAGGTCAATTAATTCTAGTATATAGAAACTTTGCTCCACTGTCAAACATCCAGAGTCCCAAATGTTCTCTTTTGTTTTATTGTCAGCCTATCAAGTAACAGCTTCATGAGATAAACAAAACTGTGAATTGCACAACTTATTCTCTGTGTCTCTTCCCGGATATTCTGCGGCATCTCTTCCTACGGTGACCTAGCAGAGCTTTCATAACAAGAACTGGAGATGTGTCAGGCTTGGCTCAGTTCACGCATTACATTTCTGCGCGCAGAAGTGAACATCTGATTTCAAAGTATACTCCATCATTAATGAACAGTGCCTGAAAATATATAAATAGCAGCATTTGCCTACATCATGTTTTGAGGCTCTATTTTTTCCAGCAAAATATTTGCAGGTACATTGAAGAAATGGACAGCCAGTTTGGTCTAATGGTTAGGCTAGAAACTGAGAGACTATGAAGTTTCATCTCAACTTGGAGAGAAAGGCAGCTGGATGACCTTTGACCAGCCCATGTCTCTCAGTCCGAAAAAAGAAGTATGGACAAACACTTTTGAAAAACTTTGTCAAGAAAACCACAAACATTAATGTAGGTCAATATTGAGTTAAGGCTCCTATCTATCTATCTATCATCATCTATCATCTATCTATCTATCTATCTATCTATCTATCTATCTATCTATCTATCTATCTATCATCTATCTATCTATCTATCTATCTATCTATCTATCTATCTATCTATCATCTATCATCTATCTATCTATCTATCTATCTATCTATCTATCTATCTATCTATCTATCTATCTATCATCTATCTATCTATCATCTATCTATCTATCTATCTATCATCTATCTATCTATTATCTATCTATCTATCTATCATCTGTCATTCATCCATCCATCCATCCAATCTATCACAGCTATCTGTCCACCCATCATCTATGTATGTATGTATCAGTGGTAGGTTTCAAATTTTTTTGGAACCTCTTCTGTAGGTGTGGCCTGCTTTGTGGGAGTGGCTTGCTGCCCATGTGACCGGAATGGCTTGCCATCCATGTGACCGGGTGGGAGTGGCTTGCCACCCATGTGACAAGGTGGGAGTGGCCAAGACGATGTCACTGAATTATTTGCCCCAATGGATACATTACAATAAGATTAAAATAAGTACACAAAACAATAAAAGAGCTACTTACAGAAGGAAGCTGACTGTCCTTGCCAGTCTTCAGTATCTCTGACTCCAATGAATGGCCTGAACAAAGAAGAGACACAGAAATGAACTCTTCCATTGCATGCACTGCATTAGGATGAAACAAGCACACAAAACAATAAAGACAGCTACTTACAGAGGGAAGATTTCTGCACACCACCACCTCACCACCTTGCTCCAATAAGCTGCACAAAGAAGAGACACAGAAAGGAGGACTTTAATCGCATGCACTGCATTAGGATGAAACAAGCACACAAAATAATAGAAAAGGAAGATTACTGTCCTTTTCTCCGTCTTCTGCACCACCACCTTGCTCCAATAACCTGCACAAAGAAGAGACACAGAAAAGGAAGGTTACTGTCCTTTTGTGTGTTGAAGTCACCCACTGACCACCTTGCTCCAATGAATGGCCTGCACAAAGAGATACAGAAAGGAAGACTTTAATTGCTTGCACTACTATATTAAGGATAAAACAAGCACACAAAGCAATAAAACAGCTACTTACATAAGAAAGATGACTGGGTCACTTACCAGCAGGCAGAATAAGCAGCTCTCCAATGGGATGGATGCTGCAGGAAGCAGGCAGGTGACGAGGCAGCAGGTAAGCTGGACTGAAGGGTCAAGGGACAACCGGGTCAGTTAGGGGGGGGAGAGGAAGGAGGGTAGCAGGAAACCCCCTTTCGGCCACGCGGCATTCACCAGCTCGCAGCTTTAGTGAGGCAAGGCATGAAGGCCTTCACTTGCAAAAGCCGCGAGCTGGCGTAAGCTAGTCTATCCCCCCGCCGCCGCAGCCCATCTCCTTTCCGCCATGTGTCGTATGCCAGGTTGCGGCTTTCACGAGCGAAGGCCTGAAGGCCTTCCCTCACGAAAGCTGTGAGCTGGCGTAAGCTAGCCTCCCCGCCCGCTGCCACCGCCGCAGCCCAGCTCCTTTCGGCCACGTGGTGTACGCCAGTTTTAGAAGCGGGTGGGTCGAGTCCAGCCAATCAGTGATCGGCGGGTTGGGCTAGTTTAGTGCAGACGGGCGGGGGAGCAAGCGAGCTGCGACGGAACGGGCAGGGTGAGCAAGCGACAGGGCCGGGGCAGGCATTCTGGAACTTACTTCTGGGTCCACTGGTGGAACCTACTTCCAGGTCCACCGGTGGATCTCTTCTAACCGGTTTGGTAGATTTGATGAACTGGCTCTACCGAACCAATGCAAACCAGTAGGAACCCACCTCTGGTATGTATGTATGTATGTATGTATGTATGTATGTACGTACGTACGTACGTACATACGTACGTACGTACGTCCATCTATCCATCTATCTTATCTATCACAGCTATCTGTCCATCTAACATTCATCCATCCATCCATTTATCTATTTATCTTATCTATCACAGCTAGCTGTCTGTCTGTCTGTCTGTCTGTCTATCTATCTATCTATCTTCTATCTATCTTTCTATCATCCATTCATCTATCTATCTACCTACCTACCTACCTTCTGTGCGTCTATCATCCTACCTACCTTCCTGACAGAAGAATGCATAGAGATGCTACTCACAAACAATATTCTGCATATTTATTATTTAGTCATTCATACTTGGATACATAATACATCAATTCAAGAGAGTGGCACTTACCTTTTCAGAAAACACTTAGGTCATAGACTCCTGGATAAGCACTTCTTATTCTCTAGCTGCCTTCACAAATTCAGAGACACTCTTTATCTTCACGAGTGCTTCCTAGAGGCAAACGACTTCACGGGGTTGTCTAGCGGCTGAAAAGAGGCTATTTCCTCAGCGCCTGTGGCCACGAGATGTTTGGCACAGCCCGGGCTCTAGCAGCCCCTCAGTCAGTGCACTCCATACCCTGGGAGACACTTTGAAGAGACTGAAGAATCACTATTCTCCAACTCCTCACACATGGCGAGGCGCTATGCTTTCCGACAGAGAGTCCATAGAGAGGGCGAATCCGTGTCAGATTACATGGCGACTCTGAGAACGGCGGCTCTTCACTGTAATTTCCCTATTCTGGATGATGCCCTACTCGAGCAGCTAGTCTGTGGCATCAGAGACCTCAGACTTCAGCGTCGCTTGCTGGCGCGAAAAGAGCTGACACTTCAGACAGCATACGAAATGTCTGACAAATCTACGGCAGAGATGCAAAGATTTCTGCCTCCGGCCACCCATGCCAGGAGGGGCCATGCCGTCCACTATGACGAGGTCGAGGCGGATGATCTCTCTGACATCGAGGAAGACATTAGCCACCTAAATCTCTCAAGCTGAAAAAGCAAGTCGCAGAAAGACTTTTTGCCTTAACCGGGTTGCCTCAGCTGTGGCGGGAACCATGCAAGGGAGAATTGCAGGTTCAAAGCCACCACCTGTCAATGCTGTGGCAGGAAAGGACATTTGGCTAGGGTGTGCAGGGCGGCCATGCCAGCTACTCTCTGGCCTCCTGAAACCGCCTTACCGAGGCAAGCCCAAGGCAAGCACCCTCATGCCTCCGGGACTGTTTTGCTGTTGCCGATTGCCAGCAGCTATCCGAATGGGCTGTCAGTCACTCGTCGCTCTCAAAGCCAACTCAAAAAATTTTTCTAACTGTCCACATTGAAGGGAAGCCCTGTAAAATGGAGGTGGACACAGGGTCTTCCAAATCCCTTGTCTCCTGGGTGACCATTAAGCAGATACTGCCCAGCCTTACTAAGGCTACCCTGAGGCAATGCCAAATTCGGCTCAGGGACTATCAAGGGCAGCAAATCCCTATTGTCGGCTGTGGCATGTTCCAGGTTGCCTGTCAAGACTTCGAGGGGCCTCTCCCGCTCGTCATCATTGACGGCCAGCTGCCCAGCCTCCTGGGGCTGGACTGGTTCTCTGCGCTGGGGCTCAACGTTTCTGGCATTCACTCTGTGGTTCCTGACCCTTTCGCCGCGCTGACCAGCGAGTTTGCAGACGTGTTTGACGACCGGTTGGGTAAATATACAGGGACACCTATCTCCTTTAATTTGGACCCCCAGGTGGCACCAATCCGCTTTAAGCCTAGGAGGGTGCCGTTTGCCCTGCGGCCTAAGGTAGACGCTGAATTAGATAAGCTGATAGCTCAGGGGATGCTAAAGGCAGTGGACCACTCCCCCTGGGAGACCCCCATAGTCATCCCCATAAAGCAGGATGGGAGCATTAGAATCTGTGGTGACTTTAAATGCACCATTAATAGGGGGTTACAAGCCAACCCTTACCCTGTGCCGGTGGTGCAGCACCTGCTCCACTCCCTGGGTAGGGGTAATACCTTTGCTAAATTGGACTTAGCCCAAGATTACCAACAGCTCCCTGTGGAAGAGGCCACCACATTGGCCCAGACAATAGTGACCCACCAGGGAGCTTTCAAATGCAAAAGGCTGCAATTTGGGATCAGCATTGCCCCAGGCATTTTTCAAAGCCTGATGGAGCGTTTGCTCCAAGGGCTGCCTGGGGTGGTGCCTTATTTTGATGATGTATCCTCCAAGGATCAAGCCGACCTCATCATCAAATTAAGGGCAGTCTTGCTTAGGTTCTGCCAGGCAGGGCTCAAACTCAAACGGGGAAAATGCAAACTTGGGGTTCCAAGCGTTGAATTTTTGGGGTACCTCGTGGATGCCAAGGGCATCCATCCTACCCCCTCAAAGGTTGAGGCTATTAAAAAGGCTCCCACGCCCACATCTAAAGTGGAGCTCCAAGCTTTTCTGGGGCTCCTCAATTTTTATGCCATTTTTTTTGCCACATAAGGCTTCCTTGGCCAAGCCCCTGCACAGGCTGTTGGACTCTAAGACCCCCTGGCACTGGGGTCCTAAGGAAACCCATGCCTTCAAAGCAGTAAAGGACATCCTCACCTCCCAATCACTGTTAGTCCAATACAGCGACCGCCTCCCTTTGATTTTGGCGTGCGATGTATTGCCTTTTGGCATTGGGGCTGTTTTGAGCCACGTTCTTCTGAATGGCCCGGAAGCCCCAATTGCTTACTATTCCCGCATTCTCTCTGCTGTGGAATGCAATTACAGCCAGCTTGACAAAGAGGCCTGCTGCTGTCGCTGGTGTCAAGCACTTTCACGATTACCTTTATGGTCGTTTTTTTCAGTTGGTCACTGACCACAAACCCCTCTTGGGTCTTTTAGCTGGGGACCATCAGACCCTGCAGATCCTGTCCCCTAGAATGTCTAGGTGGACAGTCTTCCTGGCAGCCTACAGCTACCAGCTGCTGTACAGGCCAGGGAAGAATTTAGGGCATGGTGATGCCCTCAGCCACTGCCCTTTGCCAGCGCCAGTGGTTGACCCAGCTCCCACCACGTCTGTCCTCCTAGTGGAGGAATTGGCTTTGCCAATATCCGCCCAAGATATTGCCAAGCTGTCAGCCAAAGACCCCGTTCTCTCCCAAGTGCTGGACTGGGTGCGCAGGGGGTGGCCACAAGAGCCAGTTAGGTAGGAATTCCAGCCCTTCTCCATTCATCAGCATGAGCTATCCATCCTCGACGGATGCCTGCTGTGGGGAAACCGGGTAGCACCTCCTCCCAAGCTCAGGGCGCCAATTTTGAACTGCCTGCACACCGCTCACCCAGGAATCATGTGAATGAAGGCACTGGGTAGGAGCTATGTTTGGTGGCCCAAAATTGATCAACAAATCGAAGACCGGGTTGCTGCCTGCCAGCAATGCCAGCAGTCAAGGCCAGCTCCCCCATTAGCGCCCGTCAGAGAGTGGGACATGCCCCGGGCTCCTTGGGCATGAATCCATTTGGATTTCGCTGGCCCATTTCAGGGACAGAATTTCTTAATCGTGGTAGACGCCTACTCGAAGTGGGTGGAGTTGGCACTCATGCTATCCACCACTTCAGAGGCTGTCATTAGAGTCTTAGAGAAACTTTTCGCAACCCATGGGTTGCTTGATGTGGTGGTGTCCGACAACGGACCCCAGTTCACATCAGCACCCTTCCAGATGTTCCTAGGCCAGCTAGGCATCCGACATGCGACCACGGCTCCGTTTCACCCAGCGGGAAATGGCCTGACTGAACAGACCGTCTGGTCTGCTAAGGAGGCATTGGGCCGCCTGGGACCAGGCAATTGGCAGAACAAATTGTCCCAGTACCTCCTGGCACAGCACACAACGCCGTGCCCGGTCACGAACCAAAGCCCAGCTGAACGGCTAATGGGACGCAGGCTCCGGACAACCCTGGACCGGCTGCTTCCCAACTACGTTCCTGAGAAAAGCCCCTTCGCAAAAGATGTGGCTCGAACTTTTAATGTTGGTGATCTGGTCTATGCCCAGAACTATGGGGCTAACACAAGGTGGCTCCCAGGATAAATAATTCAGTTAACTGGACCCTACTCTTATAGGGTCCAGCTCGACAATGGCAGAGAGTGGAGCCGGCACATCAACCAACTACGACACAGAACAGCAGGGTGCTCCAGACCTCCAACCAGGGTAGGCCAAGTCCTACCCTGGAGATCTAATGCCGCCTGAAACCGATTCCGCACCTGTCTCCAGCGCTGCCCCGTCGCCAACCCTACCTGGAAGTCCAGTTGGTCCAGCGATGGGCTCTCGTCCCGCCGTCTTGACAGCTCATTCTCCTGCAGTTCCACGGGCTCAGCCAGCAGAGACTCCTCCTATGGCCGCTGCCCCTGAACTAAGACGATCAGGGTGGATCCGACGTCGGCCTGCATATTTGGCAGACTACGCATGTGCCAACTGGGAAGGGAGGGGTGTTGTATATTAAGCTCTCCGGCCATAGACTTGCCTGCTAACTTCTCCTGCCATAGACTTACATTGGTCGCTCCTGATTGGCCAAGACGCACCAGCCAGCTGGCGGCAGAATCCTGCCACCTGATTGGACAATCGCCTGACAACTCGACTATAAAAGAGCTGTCAGCTGTCATTTGCTTGCTGTTTGCCTATCTGAGTTTGTCGTACTTCTGAGCTGTTTGTCACTGTGTAAATAAAGGTTGTGTTAGCTTCAACCTGCCTTGCCTCAGTCCCTGTCTGCCTCGTTCTCCCTATAGAGCACAGTCACTCTGTTTATCTAGCTCTTTTTCTTGGAGGACTGACTGACTTTTCCCACCCCACAATGGAATGGATAAAATTAACCATTTTCATGACTGAGTCTTTTGGGGGTTCAATTTAACAGTTTGGGATTTGCTGACTGAATCAAATGGCCTCTTTTTGCTGTTCCCAGAGCGTCCAACCCTTCACCTACTTACAAATCCTGTGGGACCACTGAAACACACTGGCACTGCTTCTATTTCACTCAGGCATTTTAAAGTGTACAATTTGCTTTGTTCTTTTTCTGTTTATGATTGTAAAGTTGTTTTACAGGGGTGCCTCTAGCTTTTTATGCTTTCAGTAAACTGCCTTGGTTCTGCTGCATGAAGGGCAACCAAAATATGCTTTTAATAAATAATACAGTAAAAATAGACCTGTAAAATGCAGTTGTGATGGGTTATTTTTAAAGAAGAAAAGTGGCCTGCATTTTAATCTTGGAACAAGGCCCAGAATGTCATCTGCTGGCCCTCAGCCCAGAAATATTCAAATTCAAGAATCAGATCCTATCCTATTAGATGGGTAAGGTTCATTTGGCAATACTCCCCAAACCACTCACCTCAAAATACTTTCAGGGGACTATTCAAGTAGTAATTGAAATGTCTCCCTTTCTTCTTAGTAATAAATGAGCAAGAAAATGCAGCTGTAGGAATTTTTCAATTCATGAATAGGTATCATAGCCCATTCTATTGGACAGAAAAGCAGCCCCACAAATGAATATGCTGTATAAATAAATAGATATATTTAACCCATTCATTTCAATGGGATGATTCCACATTCAACACTTCAGTGAAAATAAATGTTGGCTATATTACATAGATGTTTACCAGTAACATAACCATGATATTTTTATTGATTGCACTGAAATCGTTCCTTTCAAAGACTCTTCTCTGTTTTGTTAATGTGCACTTTGAAGTTCCCATTATTATATTGACCAAAATGGCTGGCAATTATGGGGATTGTAGTACCGAATAGCTCATCCTGAGAAAGTATCAGATTAGGAAAAGCTATATCACAGAGATTCAAATTAAGGTGTCAGATTTTCTTTCCCCACAGGAACATGTGAGAGGAGTTAAATATCTTCAAGATGACAGATGTGGCATCACAATTCAAGCCCCATAATCATTTGTTTAGTGATTGTTCAAATTAAAATGACAGTGAAAAGGGGACATACAATCATAGATTCATTTTAGAACTGCAGTGAAATGACAACCAACTTGCTTAGTAATAGAAATTCTGGTTGCAATTGTGTTTGTAAGTTGAGGGTTTTCTGTATTACTAGTGTTCTACATTAAACACTGAATAATAGGTGCATATATTGGGTTACATACAGCTGCTTAACTGGTAATTAAGTGCTATGGGAAATATTATCTTCTGCTTCATTTCATAGTTTAATTTATGAAGACTGGCATTGGCCAGTGTATTTTAAACACTTGTAGAGATACCATAGGTGACATGAAATACGGAAGCCAAAATAAAAATTACTTTATTTAAAAAGACTGAATTCTCACAAGATCACCAAATCTCATGGAAGCTCTGGATTTTGTGAACTTTGTGAGCTTGCAAGTTTTGAGAACTTGC
This sequence comes from Natrix helvetica, assembly GCF_964273705.1. Taxonomy (NCBI): domain Eukaryota; kingdom Metazoa; phylum Chordata; class Lepidosauria; order Squamata; family Natricidae; genus Natrix; species Natrix helvetica. The sequence continues at coordinate 128,981,252 of NC_138554.1, read as the reverse complement.
AAGATGTTTTTGCCTTTTTTTATTTCAAAAAATGTTTACATTCCTTTCTGGTTTAATTTTGGAGGCCAGAAAATGTCAAATCTAGTCTGCAAAAGCTTTTGGTCATGATGGCATAGTTTATGTAAAGAGAAAGGTTGGGAATAGTTGCGGAGTTCTCTATCTTAAACACCTCCCTTGAAAAGTTAAATTGGCACAAAACTATCATTCTAGTGTTTTATCTTCCAAAAGTGATTTTATGGTGTTAGAGTTAGGTTTTTTACTGTGATTTTATGGCAACTGCACGATTAATTGGATTAACTTTATAAGACATTATAAGAATTTCAGTTAAAGAACAGCTAATGAGAAACTTGGATAAATCAAAGACAGAGTTATGTAGTTATATAATATGCAGCTTTTTGGAACTTATCCAACTTTCTGATATATTTTAAAAAGGGAGGCTTGGTCGAAATTGTGCACTAAATCAGGTTCAAAAATTGCTCTAGCAGTCTTAACACCTTCTCTAAATAAATAGGGCCAAAGGGCATTACAAGTATGAATATGCTCATTTTATTTTTGTAGAAAAAGAGTTGTGATGAACTGGGGAATTGCTCTTCATTAGCAGAAGGGTCACAATGCAAATTGCTGCATTGCCCATAGACAATTTCACCAAGCTAAACTACTTTCTCTAGTAGGAAGTTAGCCCCCTCCCTCTCCTAGTAAAAAGAAATATTCTAGGAAATATTAAAAAAGCAGAATATTATATTTCCCCAGATGAGAAAAGGAAAAAATGTTTTTAAAGACAAAGCAGCTCCCTTCAGCTCCCCCCCCCTTCAGCTCCAGGGTGATGGGATTAAGACATGGCCCTCAGGACGTGATAGGATTAGCCCTCTACTCATCTCACCACATGGCACCTGGAAAGATTACATCATCCAGGAAGGCTCAACCAAGCCTGTCACTCAGGACAGCCTAAAAAGTAGCCCTTGCATGGCCGCAGGGGAGTCTGACAACCAATCGGAATACAAACTCAAATTCAAAAGCCCAGAGAGGGCATAAAACCAGAGCACTCTCAGCATCTCTTCCCTTTCCCCCCAGAACCTCAAACCATGTAATCCTGTCTATCATCAATAAGCCTTCTTTCCAAGCAACTTCCATGAATCTAATGTCTTTTTTCCCACTTGGAACTGAACCAAAATGGACATTTGTTCTAACACTCCAAAACAAACATTTAGAGGAATGGGCTGGAGAATTCAATAGGAATCAAGATTTGACTAAAATTCTCCTCTTTCATTAATTTAATTTTATTTTATTTTATTAAATTTATAGACCGCCCCGTCTCCCCAAAGGGACTCTATATACAAAACTTAAATATTTTTAAATACCCATAAAACAGATTAAATGATAGGCTGTACAGTATAGTTAAAAATTAAAACAACCTAAAAAAAATCTACCCCTAAAAATTTAAAATACAGGCTAGAGGGACACAAAAACTATAGTTAGGCCAGGCCAGCTAAGTTGAACAGGTGGGTCTTAAGTTTCTTACGGAAGGAGCAGAGATCGGTCGTTATTCTAATATCCGGGGGGAGATCATTCCAGAGGGTCGGGCCCATCACAGAGAAGGCCCTGCTCCTGGGCGTCGCCCGCTGGCACTGCCTAGTGGACGGCACCCGGAGGAGTCCCTCCCTGTGAGAGCGAATCGGCCGCAGGGATGTATGGGGCAGGATGCGATCCCGCAGGTAGCTAGGTCCTGTGCCATGGAGCGCTTTAAAGATGATAGTCAACACCTTGAAACGCACCTGAAAAGCCACAGGTAGCCAGTGCAGCCCGCGCAGGAGAGGTGTTACATGGGAGTATCTAGTACCTCCCATAATTGCCCACGCGGCCGCGTTCTGGACAAACTGCAGCCTTCGGGTGCATCTCAAGGGAAGCCCCATGTAGAGAGCATTGCAATAGTCCAGTCGGGACGTCACTAGCGCATGGGTGACTGTGTGCAGGGCGCTCCGGTCCAATAGGGGGCGCAATTGGCGCACCAGGCGAACCTGGTGGAACGCCCCCCTTGCCACGGTCATCACATGGTCATCCATTGACAGCCGGGCATCCAGGAGGACGCCCAAATTGCGTGCCCGCTCCACGGGGGCCAGCTGTTCGCCCCCGATGGCCAGTGATGGAACCCACTGGTTGAACCGGGGCGCTGGTAACCACAGCCACTCCGTCTTGGAGGGGTTGAGTTTGAGTCTGTTACCGCCCATCCAGAACACCCATTACTGTGGGTGTTCTTCTAACTCATTCAAGAATCTGACTTTTTAAAAACTTGAAATAAAAAAAATACAAAAAGAAACAAAGAAAATTGCAACAATAATGCTGCTACTTGCAGGCTGGAAGTTTGTGTATTGAAAACGAAACACTTTTACTCTTCTTACTGATTATCCTGGCTTGGCACTTCAAGGTCTCACTGCTTGTTTATAGAGAGTGATAAGAAGAAAAGCATACAGATGTCCCTTTGAAGTATATCTTTAACCAGAAAAAAGTGAAAATAAAATGTTATTGTGAATCTATGCTTAATCTTGTTAAAACCTTCCAAGCTAGAGCAGCAGTGTTTGTTAGCTGGAGATAATGGCACAATTTCAACAGCAGAAAGAAACTTTAAGTCTGCAAAAGATATTCTCAGAAACACATAAATTATCAAACATATATGAGAGGATAGAGAAGAAGTTGGAAGACAGAGCATCTAACAGTAAAATATGATGAAGAAGTTGGAGATGTTTATCAAGTGGAAAAAGTGGTGGTTAAAATCCTAAAAATCGAAGAGGAAAATGAATATAAAGAAATTAAATTTGCTGATATTTATGGTGATTGGTTTGTCTCTGAAAATGGAAAGAGTAGAATACTGAAAGAGGAATTAAATGGAAGGGAATTCTACCCCAGATGGCAAGATACAGAAGAAGAAAAAACAAAATTTATGGATTTAAAAAGATTTAATTATTATTAGCAATATCATTAACACTACTGACAATCAAAGATAAGCTAATTAAGGAAACAGAAGAAGGGCATCGAAATTACATGAGAGATTTTATAAGCAAGGAGTTGCTAAGAGGAGTCCATACAAAGTTGATTAAGGAGATGATTAGAGGACTGATACCACAAATGGCAGAAGATATGAGACTATTTTGCTACTGGAAAGATACAGGTTGATAGATGGAAGAGTATAATTTAAAACTAGTTAAACTTAGTGAAATTTAGTGACAATAGATATAGTTAAATAATTGATAATAATAATAATGTATACAATGTGTAGTATTATGATAAGTAATAATTGGATATGAATATTGAATGGTACCCATGAAAGGAAGATTAGAAATCCTTTTGGATTATATATAAAGGTTAATAAAAAAGAACTAAGTTAGGTATAGTTAAGTCTTGATTATTAGGGGGAAAATGTTATGATGCAGGATATAGTTAAATAAAGGTGGGATAATGATAACAACGTATATACAGGTATGGGTACAACGTAAGGAAACTGGATGTAAATTGTAAACAGTGATTTGGAAAGGAGGATTAGAAAACTTTGTTATTAAATATTATGGATGTTTAGCTAGAATAGGATATAAGGATTCAGTGTTATTGGAGGATTTTAAAAATAGTAAATGAAATGCCAGTATGTGGTTATGTATTAAATCTTGGTATATTTTATGATGAATGACGTTTAAACAATTATAGTCAAATGAAAATGGAGGTATGATTATGGTAACATGTATAAATATCTGAGTTAAAATACTTGAGTTAATATGAATTATGTTTGTTCACTGTGGAAGAGATGTACGAAAGCCGTTTTGTAACCAACTGGTACACTATCTACAGTATGTAAAAAAGGATGTGTTGTGTTTGTTTTGAAAATTAAAAATTATAAAAAAAATTATGGAAAAAAAGGAATCAAGATTTGTAACATCTTTTAAACAAATCTTCTTTGGAAAAAGTTCATTTTGCAATGGAAATTGTCATATTCTTTTTTTTTAAGGCTATTATTTTGGATAATTTTCTTACTGCTTTCACATTTTGTACTAACAATAGTAATGATGTCATTTTATGTCAGATGGACTCTTTATATATATATATATATATATATATATATATATGTATGTATGTATGTATGTATGTATGTATGTATGTATGTATGTATGTATGTATATATACACATACACACACACACACACACACACACATATCTAGGATTCAGACCAGCCTTTCCAGTTTGATGTTTTCCAGATGGGATACAATTCCCAGAATTCTAAGTCAGCAAAAGTTGGGAATTTCTACGAGCTGCAATCAAGAGAAATCTAATGGCCCAAGGATGGGCTTGGAATTTGTTAAGATATTTAAATTTAGTAGCTGGAGCAATGGGGTTGTGCAGTAAGCCAGAACACACACAGTTATAACTGATTGGTTAAAGAGTGCTGAGGCAATCTGCGCTGTGATTGGTTGCTATGGGTGTGGAGGGGGAGCTTCCTTTCTCCCCCGCCTTTTTCTTCTGTGATTTATCTCATGATGCTCCCCTTTGCCTGACTATCCTGTTTGATGTATATATAGATGTATATATGAGTCAGCGTTTCTGGCTTCATTTGAATACCTGCTGCGCAATTTCCTGAAAGAATTCTAGGTGTAATATCAACCTATGCAAAGGCAATTTATGTCAGCAAAACTGTCCCCTGGAAGGATTCTGCTTCCAGTTGTTGAGAACGATGGACGTGATCGTCCGCCCTGCGCTCTCTCGTGGGCTCCCCTCAGCTTGGGGAGGGCACAGGGTACCTTGAAGGGGCACCCTGCCATAAGGGCTGCTTGCTCGGGGTCCCCTGGATCGGCGGCGGCCGCGGGGAGGCCTCCAGCATTGCCCCAGGAGCCGAGAGGCGAGAGGGGGTGCGCGACGGAGCTTCTACACTCCCGCGCGCTTTCGTTTCGAGGCAGCTGGATGATTGACAATTTGAAGGCTGCAGCTGAAGTGCGGTGAGATGGGAATCCTCCCCAATTCTCCTTTTGATATTTAAATGAAGGATCATCAGCTTTTTAAAAAACCTTCAATCTTCTCCTGGGAAGTGTGATTGGAGGGAGGGGGATTTCCCCCCCCCTCAGAAAAGCGGCTTTGGATTTATCTCCTCTCTCTCGGAGGAGAGAGAGAGAGAGTTTTAAAAGGAATCACACTCATTATAAGCAATGGCAAAATGACTTTCTTAATGCAATTGTGAAAGAATTGTGATGATCTGACTTCTTTAAAAAATTTGAAAACTTTTGACTTGTTGCTTCCTGATCTCCGTGGCTGGCGAAGCAAGATGGCATACTTCCTCTGTCTTTCAGCTCTTTGAAATTAGACTCCTCCTATGAAAATTGCTGGCATTATACTTTTGCCTCCGTGACTCTCAGAAACATCTCTTACTACATAATATCTTGGATTTGGAATAACTGAATTAATTGACTGGACTTGAACTATATAGAAGGTCCCTATTCCTGTCTGGACTGCCTGACTCGTGGTCTCTCTTGGTTGTGCTTTTCCACAGTCGCCATTTCTTCGTATGGACATAGATATCTCTGAGCTTTTTTTTTTTTTTTATGATGCCTCCGAAGAAACCAGCGCCTGGGAGACCAGGATCTGCCCCAGCATCTTCAACATCCAGCCCAATTGGACAGCAGCCACTAACATCGTTTCTACAACCTAAAGCCCCTGAAGAGGAATCAGTAACCCATCAGCTGCTCCAAAAGATTTTAAAAGGGCAGGATGAACTGAAAAATCAATTGAGAGAAATGAATGAACAACTCATAAAAAATCAAAACCAAACTGCACAAAACAAACAAAGATTAGACGTTCTGGAGGAGGGGACAACTGAGATGAGGGGGGGAGGTGAGTGTGGTCCAGAGAGGAAATTTAGAACTTGAGAACCACATGATAAAAATGGAATTTGAAAGGATGTCTTTTTTCCTTAGATTTCAAAACGTAATTGAGACTGACAATGAAGACTTGAAGGAGATCATGACAACAATGTTAGCTGAATATATTTTAAAAGACAAACAGCAATTAGGATGGGATATTGACTTGGTTTATAGAGTTAACTCAGCTTATGCTAGAACACACAATGTTCCAAGAGAGGTTCATACTAAATTTCTTAGAAAGGCTACAAGAGATGAGATTCTGGGGGCACAAAGGGGGCAAACATTAAAATATAAGGACAAAGAGATAGCCATCCTGAAACAAATCCCGAAGAAAGTAAGAGATAAGAGGGGAAAAAATTCACTACTAGCAAAAAAATTATTTGATAAGGGATTTTGGTTCCGGTGGCTTTTGCCAGAAGGTATGTTGATTTTCTGGGAGGGCACCAGAGTTAGAATTAATACAATTATGGAGGTGGAGGCCTTCATGGAAAAAAACAAAGCTCTCCTAGACAAAGTGGACAGTACACAAGAGATGAAGGAGGGAGGGGCCGAGGCTTTGCTGGCAGGCGGGGTGGAGGAGGCAACAATGAGAAAACTCAGATCACAAAAGTAAGTTAGAAAAAACATTGCAATTGCTGATACAATGAATCATTTTGTTAGATACAAAGTAAATGATTGAAATTATTGAAAGATATAATGTGAAAATAAGCTGTCAAGATCTAGTTAAGCAATAACATTTTGTTTATCATTTTGTAAAAGTTATGAGACTTGGGGGGAATACCATTTCCTGCATGATGTAGCTGTCAAAATTTGTACACATATCCAATACCCCTTTCCTTAAAATTTTGTAAAACCAATAAAAAAAATTCAAAAAAAATAATAAACTGTCCCCTAGAACAGCTGTTTGGGACAAAGCCAATGTTTACATTTATTGCTGACTGGAAATGCCTTATAGATTTTTTGTATAAAACAGAAAAATGAACGTATCATTTTAATGAGGGTAGATTATAGAAATAAGAAAGTTAAGTTGTAACCACAGAATAAGAGGTGAATTTATAATTGCAATTATCACTGCTGTAAACAAGATTGGAAGTTACATCTTTGTATCTTTTTCTTTCTTTTCCATTTTTCTTTTATTTTCCTCTCTTCCTTGCACTTTTTGTTTTCTCTTTTATTTCTTTTCTTACTTTATATTACTCTTTACCTTCTTTTAAAAAAATGTTTAATAAAAATGATAACACAGAACAGCTGCTTGAGGCATAGAATGAGTTGATTAGAGGTACATACAATATATTTCTAAGGAATGAATGTATGTAGTTTGGTATGTCACATCATCTGTGCTGCTGATAACACTGCATTTATACACTTTCTTACCAAAACTTGAGCTGGCTTAGCCTAGTCATGACATCACTGAATCTGTCAAATGTCCATATTTAAAAACTCACAATGTTTGTTCTCATTTATTTTTCTTGATACGGGAATCCACGACAAACTTCATAACTTGTGTGAAATTATACATAGATTATAAATATTAGCAATGCCAAAACAAGTGTGTGGAACAATTAGTGCCCTATTAGTAATTCACAGCACAAGGTTGATTTATATATACTGAGAAGTCTGGGAGAAAAAAAAATCCTTCTCTAAATTCTGCTTTTAAACTTTAGCAGACTCATAGACTAACCATGTCCCTTTGCAGTGACATTTATTACATTATGTCCTCAACTTTAATTGTTCTTTTTCTGCTGGCAAAATGAAATCCAACGTAAGACCTGATGAATCATGTAATTATTTTACTTAATCCTCAGTAAGTACTTATCTTTAAGTGCCTTTCTTGTTTGATTCTGAGGACATTTGGAGGTGCCAAATGTGTACCTATTATGACCCTCTTCATATACACGTTTCCACTATTCTACAAGAAGCAGTCAAAGAAATGAATTGAAGACCAGAAATATGCAGCATACTCTACAAACAACCTGCATAGGAGAAGAGATGATGGCTGATGGTATGTGACCACATGTATAACCTTTCTGGGTGTGCTTACTTATTTATTTATTATTTTATTAAATTTATAGACCGCCCCCTCTCCCCGAAGGGACTCGGGGCGGTGTACAGACACCACATTAAAACGTAATATAAAATAGATACACTTAAAATATAAAATAGATACACTTGGCCTTACATGTCATTAGTGAAAAACTGTAATACTTTGTATTCAGTTTTGAGGTAAAAAACAAGAGGTGGGTTGCTGCCGGTTCGGACCGGTTCAGCCAAACTGGTAGTGGAATTCAAGTCCGGGTTGCAGAACCGGCAGCAACCCAGGCCTGACACCCCCTGAACTGGTTCCCTTACCGCTGCTGATGTCACCACCATGTTGGAGTTTAGTGACTGCGCAAGAGCAGTTCACTGTAAATTGTTCTGCACATGCACACAGAACAATTTACATTGAACAGCATACACACACAAGCGTTGCACACAGGTTGCAAACCAATAGTAAAACCAGAAGCAACCCAACCCTGTACAAAACCTCATAACTGTTATGAGGTCATTACATACAGCTTCTATCACTTTATATCCATCCACTGCATTCTTAGACTTACTCTGGGCTGGAGGATCAGTGCAGATTATGTCTTTGAAACTTTATGACTTAGGCACCTGCTGCTCGTAGAATTATAGGTAGTCCTCAATTTTCAACCTGAGGGCACACAAGAACAAAACTAAGTTAAAAGATGGAAGAAGAAGAAAGGGAAATAATATTAAAGGAAGATATGGCTGGAAGATCTAACCTCTCTAACCATACTACTTGGAAGACCCTGAGTAGTTTGAGAGTTGGAGTGTCTAAATGTAAAACCAATATGCTCCAGTGGAGGCTCTTACTGAGAAAAACATGCTATGTGAATATGGAGAAATACAGAGCCCATCCCATCTGCTGCTATGTTGGCTACTATTACTGCTTCGTTCTGCAGTTTAAAGTTTAATCTAGACTTTGAAGAAGAATAAGAAAAATGCAACTGGAACCAGATTTTTTGTTGTTGAGCAAGGCAGTTGTTAAATGAATGGTACCTGACTTTTCCTATGGGTGTTAAGCAAATCACTGCAGCTGTCATATAATCATATTTATGTATCTCTATTTTTCTGTAAATTTTAATAAATGTTTCATATCCCTAACCTTTCTTTGATGAAGATTCCATTTTTCCAACAGGAATTGACATTACTGTTTAGAGAGAATAGAATAGTTTCTCTTCTAACAGTTTTTGGTTGGGTAGATGGGTGTTGATACAAATAGCTTAATAATGTCATAATTTCATTTAAGAAATGTTACTGCTCCCCCCTTCTCCAAAGTTAGTTTATTTGTCTTCTACTACATCTTCCTTTAGACCCCATAAATTATGCATTATCTGCCTCCTGCAGATTGTCTATATCACATGACCTGGATCATCATTATGGGAAGGTAGATACAAAGAGTTCAGCCAAACAATCTAAAGACTGATAATTTGGTGGTGCTAAGAGGTCTGAGAAAAATATGCTTAAGAGGGGGGCACCAAGAGGCCACATCAGGAATAATATCAGAATTTTTCAGAATTTCCAAGTAGATTTCACTTTGACCATTGAATAAGATGAAACTGAGAACTGAAATAATGTTTTCAACATTACTTGTAATTTACAAGTAGAACTTTTGCAATCAAAGATTAATTTCAATGATAAACTTTACACTAAGACTGTAAATAGTGGTATCAAAACCATAATGAACTAGTTCATGCAACACATTGAATCAAACTCAAACCATATTGTACTTTAGCACTGTAATTAATTTAATATATTTTGTTCACAAACTATATCTTATGGTACATGAAAACTAAATAAATGAATATTCAATCCAGTAGAACTTACACTTAGATTTGCAGGAGGCTGGAGTAGAAGACATCCAACCCTATGTTTCTGTGAACTGTTACTTTCATACCTTGCAGTCTTAATTATGAGGTATCATTAGGGGCTTGTTTTAAATAATGTAAAGGAAGTATTTACAATAGTATTTCTCATGAGGATATAATATATTTGGGGCATGGATTCCAAGTTCCCTGGAAGATGTTAAATGGAATTGTTAGAATTATTGCAACCTCCAACTATATGTATTCAGACCATAGCCTGTAACTATCGTAACCTATTCCAGTTACATTATCTATCAGGAAATTAGCACTCTCATTTTTATTGGAATTGAGTAGTTAGATATTAATCAGGAATTGAACTCACAACTATTTGCCCTCCTAAAGCATTGTATTAATATATACAATGTCTTAGGACAGTGTTGGCGAACCTTTTCGGCACCAAGTGCCAAAATGGAACGCACACACTCGTGCCAGAAACAGCTGCCCAGTGTGCATGCACACACCAGGAAGATAATCTTCCAGTTTCCAGTGTGTGTGTGCGAACTGGCCAGCTGGTTGTTGTGCATGCATGCTTACCAGAAACCAAAAGAGCATTTTCCTGACACACACTTGTGCACCAGGTGGCTGCTCTTCTGGTTTCCAGCACTCCCACATGCGTGAAGACCAGTTGGCTGGCGTATCAGAACCCTGAAGAGCAATGGGCGGCGGCACAAGTGCCTGGAAAGATGGCTCTGTGTGCCACTTCTGGCACGTGTGCTACAGATTCACCATCACAGTCTTAAGAGCTATGCAGATCCAATTATTCAGTAAGTGATAAATAAAAAGTGTCAGAATGGTATCAACAGCCTCTAAAATGAATTCCCAACCTACTCCGAAATATCTCTGTTTTGTGACGTTAAGGTAATCTGGACTGTACATTTCATTCTTAAGATAGTCCATGTCTTTTCTGTGGCAGATCTTGGTGGCTCTGGTTGCAAAAAATTGGATTATGCTACATGTAAGAATCTAGTATGCTAAATTTATGTTAGGTAACATAGGAAATATGTAAGGAAAATCTTTTCAGACCTTCTACTTCATATTTTCTATTAGATTTCTGACATCTGTATCTGCAGAAAATTTACTTCAAGTATCTTTGAATGACTTGGGATTCACATTCAACTCATAATCCACAATTCACTCTCACCTCACTTCAGTGCTAAGAGATTTATTTATATAAATCTTATTTTTAAAAAATTCCGGAGATTATGAGTTAGTTTAAAATTCAAAAGAATTGTGTCTTTTTACCACTTACTGTAACACAACATAAATTAAGAATGTTATCACATTTACAATAATCAGAAATATTATTCACTGATTTTCCAAAGGGGAATAAATGGGGGGAATCAAGCTTCCAAAACTCTATTGCAAAGGGTGAACATTTAGAAATAAACCCTTATTCTTATATCTCACTAATGCTGTGCCAAAACAATAAAACTGAATTGTTTGTATGCCTGCACATAATATATGCAAATTAATTACACAAGAACACAATCCTAGGTATTTTGGAATTTAATTTTCAAAGTGATATGAAGAAAGTGATGGGACATTAGGAAGGAATAATTACTAAAGGCATATTCTCAAGTGCAAAAATAAATATATACAACTTGAAAATTAGCTTTCTTTGTCTTATGGCCAATTTATTTTTCCCCCTGTAATCTGACTACTTAATATGTCAGAATGTCAGGATTTGGTTAGCTCCTACAGCTAATGCATTGTACGAAGTCATCTATACACACAATCTGACATGGAAGAGTCCACAAATTCAATCCCTGGTAAAGGGTTTGAACCCCATGCAACAACATGTGGAGAACATCCATCTATCTATCTCTGTATATAAGCAAAACATTTCCTCCTCCCCAAACAAAAAAATGGGTGACATTTTAATGTAAATCTAAGATGCCGCAATTCCATTTTCCTCTGATGGTTGCTTCTGTCTAAATCAGAATGTGTGCTATTATTTTAATCTTGGAAAATAAATAATGAATTATGTGAGGACCTTTCTTTCCATCTCCCATGTTTTGATTAGGATTTTCTAGGTTGTACAGTTATCGTCGTCCCCCTACAATCACATTTCTGTAGCCATGTCTGATGATTTTTCTAGAGTTTCATGGAAGTCTTTCATTAATGGAACCCACCGTACAGAAGAAGCAATGGTCCCAGTATCATGAGCTGCCATCTTGACTAGCTGTCACTCTCTTCTGTTGTTTTTTTAAGAGAGGTCACCAGGACCAATTGTTCTGAGAAATCAAAGTGATGGCTGTCATTTCACTCATATTTGCTGCATCCATCTGATACTCTCCTCACTTGGTGAGACCATTGAAATGAAGTGCCTTGTGAGAGGAACAAGACAATGGGTTCAGCAGGCAATGATTCCCTTCTCAGGCAAGCTACTTTTATCATTGTTGACCATTATAAAAGTAACATAACATTAATGACAGATGTTTTCCCTCTCTCCCTTTCCCCTTTCTCTTCATTCCTCTTTGCTTTAGTATTGTGCGTCGTTTTAGCTTGCGAACTTTGTTTTTTGGTTATTATCTAGGTTACCATGGGAACCTCCCAGGCTGAAAAGTAGATTTAATACATCAAATAAATATATAAATAATTTAACAAAATTGTTGGCCAAAGTCACATCAAGTTTGCAAAGTCCTATCTTTTGGAGTAAAGACTGATAATATATTTCTCATAAAAAGGGAGGAATCCAGACTCAATCCCAATAATTGACTTACTTACATCTCACTTTGTTAATACTTCCTGCAAAGGATTAGCATCCCAGCCAAAGCATACATTTCAAGTGCTTCAGAAGGCTATTTATCTTGCATACATCTGTATATTATAAATATTTGCAACAAAGAGTTTTATAGGTGAAAACACAACTGGCCTGTGTATATAAAAGGCATGAAACAACGTAAACTGAAAAAATCGATGGGGAACAGAATCTTCCATTTCCCTGAAAGATGCTGTGACAGTGGTGACCTTTACCATTCGCCAAATGGCATGTTGGGAGTTGCAAATATGCTGCAAAACCTTTAGGTTTAACGTAATATTTGACAATTATTGTCTTTTGAGACTGGAGTGTTGCCTTTAATTGTGCAAGTAAGCAAAGTATTTTTGAAGAAAGATAGGCATTATTGTCCTTTTATAGTTAGGGGCGGGGGAGAAACCTAACTATTCTGTCTGATGACTATTTAACCGAAGTTGAAAAGTGAATCAGCAACAACTAGCCAGAGTCAGGAAGAAAGAGGATTATCACATCTAAAACTCTCCTGTTTGCCATTTGTAGCCTTCAACTGGGTAAAACAGTGCATTATAAGATAAAAATTTTTTCAAGGTGGTACTTCAAATAGTTTAATGTACAGAATGCATCCAAAATCTGATGTGATAGCCCTTACCCCTGTGGGACATAAATTTGGCAAAGTTAGCATCAATAAGGCTGGCTATGCCATCCCAATGCTACAGTGAGACATGGTCAGGTGATCATCATTTTAAATGCTCCTGATCAGGTTCTCAGAAGGAAAGGCAGCGGAGAAGTAGAAAGCCACTCCTACTTCCATTGCTGTTTTTCTCCCCTATGCTCATTCTATTTCTTTGCTTAAGTAAGGAATCCCAAAGGTGCTTTTTCAGGAGACAAAGGTCTCCTTGGTTTTTTCTTTGGAAGACATTTCATTTCTCATTCAAGAAGCTTCTTCAGCTCTTCACAAGATAGTGGGGAATGGAAGGATTTATATTCCTTGCAGACAGCTGGTCATTTGCAACCTTTTACAGGGTCGTTGAAGCACTTGGAGGTTTATCTGTGTCCTCAGGGTCACCTGAGTAGTGCTCCTGGTCCTTTAACTTGCAATTCCCCCCTCCTCTAGAAATCCATTCCTGCTCCCATCTGGGAGCAGAAACTTTCCTTCGGTCAATGTGTTTTATTCATCTAAAAAGAAGGAATAATTTCCTGTGTTTTGTACCAGGTTAATTCTATTCATTATTTTTCTGACCTCATCAAGCATTTTGCCACAGCACGGTCATGTTAACAGAAGGAGAAAGAGTTGCAATTTAAGTATCTTCTTGGGGAATTCTGAATTGTGGTAATAATGTTACCTGAGAACTGGGGGTTGACTCATCCATTTTCAAGATCTGCTGCTAAGTTGGGAAGATTTGCACCCAATATGGATTGTTCTCTTTGTGTGCTTCTGTCTCCGAGAATTAGATCAAATGAAGCGACCTCTATGTATTAGAAATTTATTTCAATACAAGAATGTTCATACTTCTCTTTCATTCTCTTGCAATTTTGTTACCAATAAAACTGGTATGAATTATTAAATAAGAGTATCTGATTAAGGGTATATTCATCTAACAAATGTATAACGAGCTTTGTATTTCCTGAAGCTGTGATTCCCCATCCCCCCCACCCCGAAAACCACAGCTGATAAGCAGTTAAAGAACAACAATTTAAGTTGTACACCAAGTTCTTTTTCCTAGTTAGTTAACACCGGTTCAGATTTCAAATGTGATATCTTCCCACTTAATAATATGAATGAAGTACAGTTATGTAGGTATTTAAAGCCATTTTTTTTTTGCTTACTTACACTGCCATCTTAAGGATGGAGATGGTAAAGTAACTTTAGTTTAAGATGTGGGGAAATGACATATAACATTTCTGCATCAGTGGAATATTCAATAAAATGCAATACTCAACAGATCTGAGACAAGTACAAGGATGCAAAATAATTGACAGTACACAACTGTGGTTCACCATGGCTCTACAGACAGATGCAACAAACTGTATATGACAAATCTTGTCTTAGTTTTGAATTCCATTGCTTAAAGAGATATACACTAACACTGCATAAATTTATTTGGAGGTTTCTCAATTACATGATGTGATCTCTATTACTTTTCAGATATCTTCCCAAAATTCAGTTCTGTATCCACAAATGTGTTGCTTTGCGGATTTTAATTAAAAACAAAAATCCAAATATGAGTAGTTCTTGACTTATGACAATTGGGACCAGAACGTCTGACACAAAAAAATGCAGTCATCAAATGAGTTGTATCTAATTTACAACCTCTTTTGATGCAATCGTTAAGTGAATCACATGATTGGGTTCCCCCAATCAGACCCCCATAGGCTACACTTATCAGAAGTCCCTGGGAAGGTTACAAATGAAGTCACTTGATCTTAGAATGCTATATCTGCTGTAATAGACCTTAAATAAATGGTCTAAGTCCGTGATGGCGAACCTATGGCACACGTGCTACATGTGGCATGCAAAGCCATTTCTTAGAGCACGCGAGGCATTGCCCTATCAGCTCCAGTGCGCATGTGCAGCTGGCCAACTGATTTCAGCCTTCATTGTTGGCCACCCAATATACAAACCAGAGCTTCGGGAATGGACTTCTGGTTTGCGTGTTGGGCTGTTTTTCACCCTAAGGCGGCTTCAGGGAAGCCTCCTGAAGACTCCGGAGGGCGAAAAACAGCCCAACGGGCAACGCGGAAGTCCGTTCCCAAACTTTGGTTTGCGTGTTGGGTGGTTTTTCACCCTCTGGAGGCTTCAGGGAAGCCCCCAGAGGGTGAAAAATGGCCAAAAATGAAGGCTGAAATCAGCTGGCCAATCGTGCATGCACGCTGGAGCTGACAGGGCAATGCCTTGCGTGCTCTAAGAAATGGCTCCATGTGCCACCTTTGGCCCGTGTACCATAGGTTCGCCATCATGGACTTAGACCATTGGTTCCATAAGAACCAAAGCAAGTTACCATGTAGGATACCTTATTCCATGTGATGGCTCTAAAGTACTACAGTACCCATAACTTCCAGCAAAGCTTGACCAATTCCCTCTTGGAATTCTTCTGATTCCTTTGGTATTTTACCACCAGGCACCATTGCCTTATCCACTTTACCCAGGAAACATTTTTGATGTAAGAACCATTTTCGTTGTAAGAACCAACTCTT
Source organism: Natrix helvetica (assembly GCF_964273705.1). Taxonomy (NCBI): domain Eukaryota; kingdom Metazoa; phylum Chordata; class Lepidosauria; order Squamata; family Natricidae; genus Natrix; species Natrix helvetica. The sequence continues at coordinate 128,965,502 of NC_138554.1, read as the reverse complement.
CTTGTGTCTTTATAGAAATCTTATTATTTTTATTTGAATCCAATGTTTCTTATTAAAAAAAAACCTCCTACCTCTATATGGTCTACTTTCTTGCATATTTCATTTTTCATCTATGTCTAGGATGTGAGGGCCATCTGGCTGCGACATCTGTTACCCCACTGATCGCCAGGGTTGATTCGGCTGATTTGGCTGGCTAGGCGGGTGTTCCCCTCCCGAAGTTGCGCGATCAGTGGAAGAGGACGACCATGCCAGATAAAAGGAGTGCAACAATCTTTGGTTAAGGATATACAATAGCCTTCTATGTCTATTTATACCCTGACACACAAATACAAGGACAAATATAGCATAAATCAACATTTATGACAAGTTCCTAGTAATTCAGGTAGTCCTCGACTTACAACCATTCGTAGATTTAGCCTCTAGTTCCTTCTTAGTTAGGGGCTTTTTGGGGATAATACTGGCCAGTATTCTCTCTCCATCTATCCTCTTTCTTGCAGAGAAAAGCTGGAGGAGGGAAAGCCATTTAAGTCAACTTGAATTCCTGAAGGAAAAGCAGGATGTAAATCTAACAAAAAATAAATATATAAAGGATTTTGAACCCTTAGAAGCATTCCATAAATGTCAAGTCTCTTCCTTCTTCTACATTACGTTTATTTAATCATTTCCTAGGAGGAAGCAAAGTTAAGAAAGAAAGAAAAATGTGATTTTTGCAGTTGCAGATTTATATTACGGATAGTCCTCAACTTATGACCACAACTGGGACCAGAATTTCTGTTGCTAAGTAAGGAGGTTGTTAAATGAATCACATTTGATTTTATTTTTGCCTTTTTGTTAAGCAAATCACAGCAGCTGTTCAGTGAATCATGCGGATGTTAATCATGCGGATCCAGCTTCCCCTATTGCCTTTGCTCGTCGGAAGTCAGCTGGGAAGGTCGCAAATGGGGTTTGTATGGACATTGCAAATCTCATAAATACATGCTAGTTGCCAAACAGCCACATGTTGAGCACATGACTATTTGGATGCTGCAATGGACTGCTCATTTTTTCAGTCTTGTTGAAACTTTGAGCAATCATTAAATGCACCATTGTAAGTCAAGGTGTTGGCATTAAATGCACCATTGTAAGCCATATGCTTTATACAAGAGGTATACAGATTTTCAGGCTAGTAAACACACACTTTTTGAATTGCAGCAACTGAACTGAATAGCAGCCATGACCAGACCAGAGAAATGAGCCCAACCAGAACAAAAATTAGACCAGTTGTAAATTTAAGTTAAACTAAATAAAAATAAATTAAAATATAGACATTTTAACATACATATGCTTGTATGTATTCATTTCCTCATGTAAAAAGCATAAAAAAGGGATGTCTTCTTGATCTCCTATTCAAAGATCAAGCGTGTCCCATCCCGTTCATCTTTCAAGCTTGGACAAGCCTAGATAGATGCTGACAATTGCCCAGCCCCAGTAACTTCCCTCTATTCACAAAATATTATACCAAAAATACAGAGTTCAAAGTTGCTGGTGAAAAGTTCAACTTTTGTACACGTAGAGACTTAGCCAAATATTTCATATATTGGCAATCCAGGTATCCAAGTTAGAAAAAAAAGCCTTTTAACAGTATTTTTTAAAAGGCTTCGTGGTCATCCTAGGTTTGCCAATGAATTCATTCCTTTGCTTTTCATTTGACTACAAGTGGGTAGGAAAAGAACACCCAAAGTCTTATGTTAATTAGCAGTTCTTTACCAATTCCCACAACATTTTCTGCTCCCAGCAGTTTCTTGGTTTCTTGACTTGCAGTGCCATTGCAAACATTTTAAACAATCTTATGAGAGTTCATGACCATACCATGCCAAAAGAAAAGAAAAAGAAAAAAAAACACATCATAATGACAAATATCAAGCCCTTGAGGCATGTCAGCCATATCCTGTAATGAATTTCAATTCCCTTTAAATGAATGAGCCTGGGATGATTATTCCAGCTGCAATTACTAAAACTTTTTTAACATTGTCAAAATTGAAAATGTTTAATGTTTGCAACTTCTGGTATAAATTACTCATTTGGAATTAGGCTGAGAACTCAAAAATAAACTACTCTAATGCCATGAAGATATAAGTAATTAAATACAGGTAGTCCTTGATTTATAACCACAATTGACCTTAAAATTACTGTTGCTAAGCGAGGCAGTTGTTAAGTGAATTTTGCCCCATTTTATGACCTTTCTTGCCACAGATGTTAAATGAACCATTGAAGTGTATTAAGTTAGTAACACGTTTTTTAAGTGAATCTGGCTTCCCCATTGACTTTGCTTGTCAGAAGATTACAAAAGGTGATTACATTACTGGGACATTGCAACTGTCATAAATATGAATCAGTTGCCAAGCATCTGAATTTTGATTATGTGACCATAGAAATGCCGGAACAGTCATAAACCATCTGAAAAATGGTTATATCTCACTATTTTCAATTCTGTTATAACTTCAGTCATTAAATAAGTATAAATGTATACTGTATATTACCTGTATAGCGGATTAGCACATTGTTAAAAATGGAAGACAGCAACAAATATATCAAGATACTTGCTTCAAGGACTTATCCTTTGATGAATGACTTAAAGATGTGGGGTTGTGTTGCCCAAATTCTGAAGAAACATTTAACAACTCAAAGTCACCAATTTTCCCTATCTCCAGTTCCCAAACTCTATAGTGCAGCAAACTCCCAAGGGCAGGAATATTTTAAATTTTCAACAGAAGTATAGCGATATTCAATTTCTGTCAGAGATCACATGAACTACTAGATCAAAGTAGTTCACAGTTTGTCCTAAAGGTGCTATGAAAAAGTTATTGTGATATTAAAGGTCCTGTGAACTAAGAAAATTTGGCAACTTCTAACCTAACTGATTGTTCTCCAACTGTGTGGTGACTACAAAGATCAGAATTTCCATTGGTTAGATATTCTGGAGTCATATTCAGAAGACAGTTCATGGGGTGAGTGGGATTGTGGTTAGGTTGGTGGATTAGGAAAGGGAAATTTGAACCTCATATTGAGCGATGACCGTGTGCTTTTGGGAAGTCACTATCCTTAACTCAATATGTTCTGAAGTGGAATAATTAAGAGAAGTAAGTGTTATGGGACATTTCTTCTGGAGAAGAAATGGTGACCTGAAGACAGTTCTGTTAAAAGCAGATGACTACAACAGAATGAAGAACAGGCTAAGTAGAGAAGTACTTTGAGATTTCTCCCCAGACAAGGAAAAGACTTGAGAATTACCCACAAGTGTTCCAGATCCTTGCAAAGAGATGGCAAGGCAATGATCTTGAAAATGGGTTTACAACAGTGGGAGAGAAGGAAATAGCCACCTTGCTCTGGATCTGCACTTTGAAAAGGACACCGGGTTCACATGTTTTCTTTTCTAATTACCACAATTGCTTAACTGGTCCGCCCCCCCTCCCCCCTCCCCCTATTAAGAATGTTTGGATCAAGTCTGGAAGCATCTGGACACTTTTTAAAAAAATCCTTAGTGAAAGTTTTAAATATAAATTTAAGGACTTTAAATTTGAGGGGGCAAATAAACAGCAAAAGTGTAATTAGAATTACGATTTAGTTACTAAAATTGTTTATATGTTTTGGAATGAAGAGACGCTTCATAGTTTTACATATTTCTTTGATTGTGAATGAAGGCAAAACTGAAGCCCATCTTCGGGGAACTTCTCAATTTCCAGGATGCGTCATTTTCCTTTATAAATGTCCTTTATTTTTTATTTTATTATTACTACTTATTTTCTGCACCTCTTATTTTTGTTTTAGTCTTTTAAGGTTTTTTGCATTTGTTTTTTATCTTTTATCTGTTATACATTTTAATAAAACTATTTAAAGGACTGTTATATACATCCTGTTGGGGACTAAAAAGCAGGGTATAAATTTAACAAATAACTATGATATGCCAGATGTACCCTAATACTTATTTCTCTTCTCTGTGAATTGTAGGAAAACATTATTTTAATGGCTTATGGGGGGGAGAAGGTCTGTTATTTTCTAAAGGATTTCATCACAGAAATTTATCTCTCATTTGACCTTATATCCTTCAGCAAATAGCCACAGATGGAAAATTAAAGAAGATTAACATGCATTTTGCTCCCTTTGCTGGACTACTTCGAATGCAACATTATTTCAGACAGTTGTAAATTTGATCTGCTGCATTAACTAAATTTTGATCTGTTACTCTGAAGTTTTATTACACTGAATTGCCCGTGGCTCGGGCTTCCCAAACTGGCTTATTGAACAATAAATTAATTAGGGTGCAATAGAAATCTTACTGTTCATTATACCTACCCGTGTACCTCCAAGACATGGCCTGAAGTTGTAAAATAATAGGAATTTTAATATCTTATGAATGGATGATTCTAAGTCTGGGAGATCTTGAACTAAGCAACTGAGCCACCATTGTTTTCAGCTTTGTCCCAGAGGCTCTGAAATTTTGGAGATTAATGGTTCAAGAAATCTGGCATCTTTCCAAGTGCAACCAAACTTCTGATTGGCTTGCATTATGCTCCGTTCAAGAGCACAGTATGATCCCAAAGAAACAAGTCAGCCGTGAAGCAGGTTAATCAGTAAAAGAATAAAACTTTCAACCAGGAGTCCATGCTAACCTCAGGAACCTGGTGTCAAAGCTTCTCTCTGTTGGGCACTTATTCAAAAATAGCAGTTCGTATCAAGCATGACATCCCTTGGAATAACAGCAATAAACAACAGTAAAATAGCAGAAAAGGGGACCCCCTCCCATGCAGGGGCCAAGAAAATATACTGAACAAGTGACTGAAATACTGCAAATGGTAACAGCTCAGTTGTTGAAAAGGAGATATATGGGGTTTAAAACTAACATGCATATACCTTGCAAAGCAGAACTTATTTAAAAAAGAAAGAACGCCTACAGATGCCAACCTCTCTGAGGGAATATGAGGTTTCCTGGGGACTTTATCCCATTCATTGGCTGAAAAAACTTCATTGTATATTTTGTACATATGGAATGCATTACATCAAACTTTTCCAGTGGAAATTATGGAAGTTGTAGTCCAATTAACTTGGAAGTTAGAGTTAGCAAGCTTGCTTTTGGAGGCTCTATTCCAGGGGTGGCTAACCTTTTTCTAAAGGCGTGCCAAAATAGTGGTGTGCACGCTATCGCACATGCACCTGCGCCCCATCCACCTGCGCATGCACCCACGACCCCCCTTCCCACACGGAGGGGAGTTTTTGCCCACCCCAGGCTCAGGAGGCTTTCCTGAAGCCTGGGGAGGGTGAAAGCAGCCTCCTCCGCTCCCTCCGGAAGGTGGAAATGGATCATTTCCAAACTTTACTTTACTTTACTTTATTTCGTATTTCTAGACCGCCCCCTCTTCCCATTGGCCCGTTGGGCCCGTTTTTTTGCCCTCCCCAGGCTTCAGGAAAGCCTCCGGAACAGCACGGTGACAATGCAACATTGGTTGCACCATGTGTTTAATTCTGATGTATTCTCTCGCAATCATGTTTCTGTTTAGGTTAATGGTTTAAAAAGGTTTTAATTGTTAGTTTCATTGCACACCAGTCAGACTTACATTTGTGAAACAGAATACCTTATAAATTAGATAAATAAATACATAAGCACCATTTACCCCAGTGTTTCTCAACTTGAGAAACCAAGATATGCGTGGATTTCAACTCCCATAATTTTGCCTGGTGTGAGTAGAGAGATTCTCTTTCTTGCCATCTAAGAGAACATCCAGAGTTTTGCAGAACAGATCTGGTAACCCTATTTTAACTAACTCATCCACATGCATCTGAGATGCATATTACTGACTGACTTCATTTGGGATCCATCTTTATGTTTGACTATAAAATTAAAGACAGAAGTGAAAAGCACAGCTGAGCCAAGCATGGAGTCATCGCTGATGAAGTCCATAGCCAGATGAATGTGCTAAATATTCATTATCTATAGGAAGTCAGAACAGGAAGATATTATAGGTAATCCTTGACTTATGACTAGTAGTTTAGCAACCTTTCTAAGTTACGGCAGACCCCCTTAAAGATATTTATGACTCAGATTTAAAGTTCTGATCAGTGGCCCTCTTCTGAAATCATGCATCTTGAGTGCTTGGCAAACAGTCCACATTATGACCAACACACTATATAATCATAATTCTGAGCTTGATTACAGTAGAAAGTCAAGGATTACCTGTACCCATTCCAGTTGGGACCGATAAATCACCAGCTGAATATCCAGCTGGAATGTCCTATAAAATGAATTACTATTCCTTATCTTTCATAAAATCTAAGAAGAACTGAAACTCGTTCTGCCAGTCAACCATTGCTAGGTTTTAATAGTCCACAAGAAAACAGTCAACACAAAATCACCTGAATTACTTTTCTACTTCCTCCAATTTCATCAGCTAAAGTTCATGCCACAGCTATGCAAGAGACATTTCTAGAAAAGGCATATAACATTGTTTTTTCTGTTTTCCATCTACCTAGCTCTAAAATAATGCCTTCTCTGCGAGGAGAATCATTTGATCTTTCAAGTCTGTTTGCCATTCTTTTTGTACAATGTCAATATTCAGTATTTGTAAATCCGTAAGAAACTCCTTTTTTAAGAAAATGTCCTGAAGTAACCTTATATGGCAACCAGTTTAGCTTCAACTTTGGGAGGTGTGTGTTTCTAACTAAACAAATATACAGGTAGTCCTCGACTTACAACAGTTCATTTAGTGACTACTCAGATACAAAAAAAGTGAAAAAGTGATTTATGACCGTTTTTCACACTAATAACCATTGCAGCATCTTCATTGCCACATGATCCAAATTCGAATGCTTGGCAATTGGCTCATATTTATAATGGTTGCAGTAGTGTCCTGGGGTTACATACCATACTTTTCAGAGTATAAGACGCACCTTTTTTCCTCAAAAAAGAGGCTGAAAATCTGGGTACGTCTTGTACACCAAATACAGCATTTTTGGCCTCCCGAAGCCCCTCCCCTTCACCAAAATGGCTGTGCATAGCCTTTAGGAGGCTTTCAGAGAGCTCCTGGGGGCTGGGGAGTGCAGAAATGAGCAAATAACAGGCCGTTTTTTGTCCCGTTCCCCCTGCCCCCAGCAGCACTCTATAAGGCTCCATAATGCTGTGCACGCAATTTTTAAATGAAAAATGGGCCCATTTTCATGAAAAACAGGCCATTTTTTGCTCATTTTTGGGGGGCCCTCCAGGAGCACTCTGCAAGCCCCCCCCAAGACTATTCATGCCTTTTTTTAAAAAAAATGGGCCTGTTTTCGCGAAAAACGAGCCATTTTTGGGAAGTTTGCAGAGTGCAAAAATCCCCCCCCCTTTTGGAAAGCTCTTTAACTGATTGATGAGAATTACATTGATCAAGTGCTGTGCAGCAGAAACAAAGTCTTAGGTGCTGCAGATTGCCAGCGATTTCCTTCTCCAGCGCATGGATAAATACACCTGGAAACATCTACCTACCTACCTACTCTCTCTCTCCCTACCTACCTACTGTATTTCTCTCTCTTTCTCTCCCTCTCTATCCCTCTATCTACCTACCTACTTATTTTTAAAAATTGCCTCTTCAAAATCTTAGTATGTCTTATACTCCGGTGCATCTTATACTCCGAAAAATATGGTAATCAGTTTTGTGACTTTCTGACAAGCAAAAGCAATGGGGAAGCCAGATTCACTTAACAACCAAGAAAAATCATAAAATGGGAAAAACTCAATGTTTTGTTTAGCAACATAAATGTTGGACTCAGTTGTGATTGTAACTCGAGGACTATCTGTATAACTCATTACTGTTGCTAAGTGACACCGTTGTTCAGTTTTGCTCCATTTTACAATTTTTCTTGCCACAATTAAGTGAATAACTACAGTTGTTAAGTTAGTAACATGAGTGAATCTGACTTCCCCATTGACTTTTCTTGTCAGAAGGTTGCAAAAGGGATCACATAATCCCAGGATGTTGCAGCAGTCATAAATTTGAGTCAGTGTGACCATGGAGATGCTGCAATGGTCAGAAGCAGAGGTGGGTTGCTGCCGATTTTACTACCACATGCAATGCATGTGCAGAACAATTAACAGTGAACTGCTCTTGTGCAGTCACTAAAAAACAAAATGGTGGCGGCTCAGTGGCAGCGAGGGAACCGGTTCAGGGACGTGGCAGGCCTGGGTCACTGCCGGCTCTGCGACCCAGGCCTGAATTCCACTACCGGTTCAGCCGAACTGGGCCAAACCGGGAGCAAACCAACTCTGGTCATAAGTGTGAGAAATAGTCATAAGTCACTGTATAACTCTCAAAAGGTCACTAAACAAATGGTGATAAATCAAGGACTACCTATATGCTATTTTATAGGATGGAAAACGGAAATTTTAAAATTGTATAGTTAACATATTACGGTACAACAGAATGTCTGTATTTAAACGTTTTCAGTATTCATAGCTTACCTTCAATAAGGTGGGGAGAGAATTTTTTTTTCTTTTTTCAGCAAAAAGTCCCTAAGGTGTTTCTAGTCACTCATAAATGTAGTTATTGTACTTTCTCCACTCAAAACAAATCAATTTTGCCACTTGTGTTAATTGTGTCACCTTCATCAGCCATTCCTCTGCTGTGAGTTCCATTTGGGGGCATATAATAATCTTGTAGCAATTGTCATCTATAAACACAACTTTCCATAACCAATTTCTAATTGTCTATCCATTAATTCAACTAGAAAATCTCCAGTTTCAATTGAACATTAATCTTTAAAAAAAATGTTTTTTGTATTTTTTGTATATCTGAAATAAAAATTTCTGTTTTTTTTTTACAAGTTCACCAGACATGATAAAATGAGCCTTCATATTAGTTCAAAGGAAATAACAAGGTAGAAGACATTTATCTTAATGTTCTTTTATGGCATTAAAATCCAGTACTACCTATAGTGCAAAATTTGTCTCTGGGATTAAAATATTTAGAAATGATATTACAGGTACTGTAACAGTAGACCTGTATGCTTACATTTAACTTTTCCAACATGGATGTTTTTGCTTTGCTTTCTGTGGCTACTATGTGTGCTATTGAATCAATTAAGTCAGGGGACCCCAACCCTCAGGCCATAGACCAACACTGGTCCACGGCCCGCCAGGAACCGAGCGACGCAAACCAATCCAATCTATGAACATAGGTGATCCAGGGAGTGGAGAAACCATGCCCCCCCCCAGCCTACAGAAAACCTCCCTCTTCAGAACCAAACCCTGGTAACCAAAATATTTGGCGGTCACTGAACTAAGGAATCAAGTGAGCTAAATTAAATATTTTATGTAGTAAATTCTTAGGAGACAATCTGCGGTTTGATTTGCTGATTTTTATTCTTTTTCACTTATTTTATTGCCATTGTATTGCTTACAATCATGTGTGGCTGTGAAAGTTAGACCATAAGAAAGACTGAGTGCCAAAGAATTGAGGCCTTTGAACTCTGGTGCTGGAGAAGACTCCTGCAAGTCCCTTGGACTGCAAGGCGATCCAACCGGTCAGTCCTAGAGGAGATCAACCCTTGACTGCTCTTTAGAAAGCCAGTTCCTCAAGATGAAATTTAAATACCTTGGCCACCTAATGAGAAGGAAGGACTCCCTGAAGAAGAGCCTAATGCTGCGAAAGATTGAGGGCAAAAGAAGAAGGGGACGACAGAGAATGAGGTGACTGTATGGATGGAGTCACCGAAGCAGTAGGCGTGACCTTAAATGGACTCCGGAGGATAGTAGAGGACAGGAAGGCCTGGAGGAACTTTGTCATGGGGGTCGTTATGGGTCAGACACGACTTTGCAACTAACAACAACTGCTTACAATCAGTGTTTTTCAGCATGATAGCTGCAGGAATTCTGGGAATTGAAGTTCACACATCTAACAATAGCCTGTTTTTCCATAGTAATTATAATATGGGTACTTCTACTATTAGTAGCAAATACGATTCTTATAATTAGTTCTTAATGATAAAAATTATCACAAGTTTGTATCACAATATCATAACCTCTGTAACAAGAAGATTAATGTGTTTCATATGTAAATTCTAATTATGGTAATTTTATATAGCTTGCTACCATGTTTCCCTGAAAATAAGACAGGGTCTTATTTTCTTTTGACCCCTGAAATAAGCACTTGGTTTTATTTTTGGAGAGGTATTTTATTTTTGAGGTGCAGGAAGCGGCGAGCATGGTCACGTCATGGCTGTTGCTGTGTTGCAATATTTTTTGGGGGGGGGGCTTATTTTGGGGGAGGGTTTAGTTTAGCGCATGTGCTCAAAAGCTCAAGGGGGGAGCTTATTTTTGGGAAAACAGGGTAATGGTGAATTTTATCTCACAATAAAGCCTAGCTTTTTGACTTGCATTTTTAGTTTGATTGTGCCTTGTTTTACTGTTCATATTCTATTGTCATATTTTAGTCTAGTTGGACACCTCTTTACTCCTCAAGGTTTGATTGGCCCAGATCCTACAGCCTTTCAAAGAATCTATGCAATGAAATAGTATGTGTAAATGGCCTTGGCAGAGGAGAAGAGATGCTGCCTAGAAAACATTCAGATAAGAGAGGGCATTGCTGGCAGCTGCATAATGGGCTGAAAAAGGAGGCTCCGAAGGGATCTTTTCTCCCGCCAAGTTCTCAGGTTGTAAAGGAAATGCTGGGAGATTTGGACTTTGAAACTTGCAAGATTCTGTTAATGTAGTCTTACAATAAAGTAGAATTACACCATTTGGCTCATTTAGCCAACCTACAAGACAATATAAAAGGCTTTGGATGTACTCCCAGATATCAGGGTAATGCCAATGGGGCCTTCTTAGTTTATTTTTTTTAACTTCATTATAAAATCTATAATTAGCTGTTTTCAGTTCTTTTTTAATACCAATATTAAGGACAATCCTTATAGTTACATCTTAGTGTTACCAAGATTTACAATTCTAAGTAATCTCTATAATTATTAATATTATTCCATGCCTTACTTACTTTTTTGAATGGTTATAATTGTATCTATTCTATAGTGGCTTATATCTGAAAATAAAGAGAGAAACTGTATCAGGAGTTCCCCATGAAGGCATCAATACTTGTCATCGGATTTTTTGAGATGCAGTAATCTTACATAAATTTATGTAGGATACAAAATAAAGGAATTCAAGCAATAAATATGCAAGTACATGTTATATTTTTTTTACATCCCCCAAGTACAATCTATTCTATACACACTTTAAATTTTAACTACACTATATCAGAAACAAGGAAACAAACAAACAGACCCACAGGAATTGAAAATAGGAATTCATTATTCATTTAAATTTACATGAATTCATCATCATTGGTATGATTTAAGTTTAGAGCAAAACCATTAAAATAAGCAAAATGTAGCTTTCTATGCAGAATTTTAAAAAACAATATCTCCCTTGAGTAGTATTTTTTTTAACTTTTTGCTTGAAAAAAATTCCTTAGGCTTCTTTCAAGAGTTTTGAAAAAGTTACAAAGGAATTTGGAAAGTGTAAACATACTCCCCTCCCCTTCCCTAGTGCTCTTCAGATCCATCTGGCTTCATTTCAACAATCTCAAGACAACATTGTGTTTGTACAGTCTGTGATCAGAATTGTAATAAAACAGCCAGGCCTGTGTAAAACTTAGCCAATATCGTCATCATCCTCATAAAATGGAATTAACATCATTATGTACTCTTCTTAAAAAATGGTCAGAATTTCTCTATACTGATATGCCTACAATATGATCCCAGTGATCTATATAATGTCTACAATATGATCACAATGATCTATGATCACAATGATCTATATAATGTCTTCAATATGATCAAAATGATCTATATAATCTCCATGATTAAACTGCAAAGATGTTAATAGAAATATTAATATGTTCCTTAATTAGATGATATTTTAATAAACAAAGATTTTCCTTTCTTACACTGCTTTTAATAGATGTTTATAAAATCTGAAACAAATCAATTTTTATTTCTGATCATTATTATTATTACTGCACATTTTATATTTACTGATAATTATTATTTTGCACATTTTACAGATTAGGCAAGTATCATCACTGAGGCAGCTACAATTCCTATGGTTAATCAACTATGATCCATTGACTTTTAACTCATAACAAATCAATCCAATAGTTTAAAAATAGTTTCACAACAGATAATTAAGTCAAATTCTGCATTCCTCCTAGTTATAACCTGGTTAGTCTTGATATTATTACTTCAATATTCAGAAATATCAAAAACAGTCTCTCTTAACAGAACTGTTATACTATTTCTGTCTAATATAGATCTCACACATCCCCCAACAAAAGAATAAAAGTTTATAAATTCTCAACCTACAAAGTGTGGAAGACTTGCCATTCATCACTGCAGTGACTCAGAATGCATTAGATATTAAGACTGCAATTAAGAAGTCTCCATCATCATACATTTTCTTTATTTGCAATAAGAAAATCCACTTATTTTAGAAACCTGTATATTAATTCTGTGGCACACTCAGTTTCATAATTTTGCTAGAAGTTCTTTATTTTTGTGAAAGAGGCTTCCATTAAAAAAAAAACTCTAAAGACTGAGTTCCATTGTTTTGTGCCAATGACTTCCCTAATTTTTACAAGGTGCAGATTCCTCGGCTGCAATTTGAAAATGGTCCATAGGAATTTCTTCATGATTCAATACACTGAATTCCTTTTGATCGAAAGGAATAGCACACAGCTGGAGAGGCTGTAAGGAGGCAGGCAAATGATTGTTCAATGAAAGGCAACCTTTACATGCACCCTGGCCACCTGTAACTACAGAAGTGCAAAAACACAACACCCCAGGAGTTTCACCCAAATTTGAAAGGAATTTCACAATCAAATCCTCTTCCATCAAATAGAATGATCACAGAATACAGATTTTTTTTTTCTCTCGTCCTGGAGCAGCTATGATTTCATATGTCTTTTTATTAGAAATTTACTGAATTCCATGGGATGTATTTCCAAAAAAAATCAATAAATTTGCAAACATGGGTTTACTGTGCTTAGAATGTAATCATGGATAGATTGCATCATTTTTAATTATTGTCACCTTTAAATTGGTCAAATTTGCAAATGCCTAATGATCACCTTAGCTTTTTTTTAAAAAAAAAAATCTTCCACCGCAGAAATAAGAAACCATGAGTACAATGCATGGAATGCTTAGAAATTAAATGATCCTGGTCAATTCTGTGTAACAGAGACAAACCGACATGCATAATTGCTCTTTACTGCCTCCACAAATCTTCTCGCAATTTTGGAAATATGATTATTATTATTTTAAAAAAACTTCCAAAATACGAAGGCAAGGAGAAACGAACGAACAATCGACCTTCGTATTTATCTCTTCCTATTGCACATTTATGCTATCGCAACTCAACAGAGATCATTCCAATAGTTGGAAAAATCGCCTTCCTAGAATGCCATCCGTATCTGTACGCTACATTTAAGGGAGAGAGGGAGGGGGAAAGGGGGGGGGAGTGGAAAGGACGAAAAAGAAAGAAAGCCGCGGCAACTCCATCAGACGCCACTAGAGTTCTCCTTTTTCCGACGATCGGAGGCTGTATCCTAAACCCTGTTTACCCCAGAAAGCTAGAAGTGTGCAGACGGCCAGGAGCGAGGAGGGAGAGAGAGGGGGGGTGAAAAAAAATTCAGACACAATAAAACTCCGATGGGGAGAGAAAATATGTAGCAGGCGGAGGAAGCAGCCGCGGCCTCGAGCAGGAATTGCAAACTTTAACCTGCGCGAACTTCTTTTTCTCCGCCTGCAGAATCTACAACTGCTAGAGACGCCGCCGGACAAGGTGAGGGACCGAGGAGGAGGAGGAGGAAGAAGAAGAAGAAGGGGGGGGGGAGGGAGAGAAGGGACCGAGAGGAATCGGCGAAAAAAAGCCAGTCTTTTTGCTTGTCCCCGCCCGGTGGAAATCCCGAGCGTCTTTTATTCCCTGGCTCGGAGAAGGGAGTCAGGAGGGAAGGAGGGACGGGGGCAAGCAGGGAGAGGCGGCGTCTCGGGGTTGGCGGTGAGAAGAATTCTTGTTTTTTTTTCCTTTTTTTAAAATAGGATGGAGGATTATAAATATGGCGCCTTAAAAAAAAAAACTACAAAACCTGGGTCTGCTAGAGTCAGCCGAGGGAGGCAGAAGAAGGTTGAATGCGAGGACGGAGGAGGAGAAATAAATGCCGATGGGGGCAGAGATAGAGATGCAGACGCTCCGGAGAGCGGGGGGGGGGGGGGAGGGCGGCGGACGGGAGGGGGGGGACAGGAGGTTGTACAAAATCAGAATACAACGGGGTGGGGTGGCGGGGGCGAAGGCAGGGGTACTAACCGCCTGGAGAGCAAAGCCTACTCGCTCTTGCAGAATGCATGGGAGGGGTGGGGTGGGGGGTGTTCTCTCTTTCTCCACTCCACCTTTCCTCCTTTCTTCTACCTCCCGACCCGTTTTATCCCCGGAACCTCGTGTGAATCCGGGGGTGCCCCCTTGGAGGGGGGGGAGGTAGTCGATTCAGCCCAGCTCCCGCACGAGACGGGAGATTAGCGCGAGGAAGGGGAAGGGGGGGCGCTTCCCGGACCGACCACTACCCCTCCCGCGGCGGGCGGCCACCTGCGGGGAAGAAGCGGGGGTGGGAAAGGCGCGGAGGAAAAGGGGGTGTGCATATGCCCGTCGCGAGGCGGGAGCAAAAAAAAAGACGGGGTGGGGAGGAACTCTGTCCCTGGAAAGGGCCTGCTCGGACGGGGAACCCGGGAGTCGCGTGACTGGAGAGGCCCGGGCGGTTCGCCCTCTTTCGAAGCCGCAGCCTCCTGGATGGGCCTCCCGCTCGGAGACGCCCGCGCTCGCCTTCTCGTTTCGCTGGGGCGGCTTTGGAGCAGGTCTGGGCCGGATAATGGCAGGCAGGCAGGGGTGTGGGCGAGGGGGAGGAAAGCCAGGCCTGGAAGGGAAAGGGGGCTTTCGTGGTCTCTGCCGTAAAAGCCTCTCCGGTGGGCTCGGGCTTGGTTTTAATCCTGCTTTTAAAGTAGGAATGGGAAGTTTTTGCATCCTCCATCAAAGGGAGGGAAAGGAAGGTTGTAGGTAGCCTTTGGAAGTTGAAAATGTGGCGGGGGGGGGGGAGTGAGGATGAAGATGGTCAAAATAATTGATAGTAGTATCAGACTATCTTTTTTTCGCAAGGATGGAGGGATTGAACTCCAGCCTGTCTGGACTGAAGTAATACGTCTCTTAGGAGATTTGTTAGGACTCCTGCCCCCCCCTCCCAAAAACCCCAAAGATTAACCAGGAGACAGGCCCAAGGGGAGGCACCTTTCAAAGGATGAAGATTGAAGGCATATGCAGAAAAAAGTGCACCCTCCCCCTCTTTCTGATCTATATATATCGCTCATGGAGAATTGCTTTAGTCTTTCCTGGAAAATATTTTCTCTGCTTTTTTTAAAATCAAGTTACTAGATTGGGGGTGGGGTTTCTACTAGTTGAGTTTATAATGGACTGACATGGTGTACCTCCAGTTTACTGGATGACAGATTTATGTTAATCTGGTTGACTTGTTAATAGTCATTATTTTGTATTAATTAACACTTTTTTTTCCTTTTAAGGCTGCAAGGTTATCTAGAGAATAAAGTCCAAATGAATAAGCCAGAGTGAACTTGGTGGGTTTTGTTTGCTTATCTGTTCAATTTATAGCCCACCATTCCTTGAGCTTGATAACAAACTCATCCTTACACAAGATTTCAAGAGGCCTGGAAGAGATTGAACAGGTTGTTCTCTTGTGGCTGGTTGTGGGGATTCAGATTCCTCTACCAGATACAATGATTGGGTTGACTTGTGATTATGTGTCCTGCTCTTGCAGTAAGGTTAAGAATTGTTATATGTTTCTAAAGATATTATAAGGTTTCAAAAACAGATTTATTCCAACCGTAATATTTTCCCATCTAACCAA
Source organism: Natrix helvetica (assembly GCF_964273705.1). Taxonomy (NCBI): domain Eukaryota; kingdom Metazoa; phylum Chordata; class Lepidosauria; order Squamata; family Natricidae; genus Natrix; species Natrix helvetica. The sequence goes on along the minus strand of NC_138554.1, from coordinate 128,949,543 downwards.
AATTGGATTTGCTTAAGTTCAAAGAGTCGATGCAGAATTCTTCAGGGGTTCTTACTTGTTGTGCTCTGGATTGGATACATGCCATTTATTTTTATCCAAGGGTGTTGTTTTCCTTGTACCCACTTAATTAAGTGTCCTTTGAGAAGGCATTTTCTTACATAACATCTACATCTTAAACTACATTGAGCAGACAAGTAAAAATAATACTAATCTAAATGCTGAATTTTCTCACATGAAATGCATATTTAATCCAGGAGCTGGTCCACCAATGATGTCTATGTACATTATAAACCTTTGCTCTCCAAAAGAAATCCCCCAAAACTCACATAATTAAATAATCTATCATAATATTAAATGATGAGAAAGTTGATTTTTATTATGTTGATTTTTTTAAAAAGACAACAATGTCTCAAGTATGAATTTCATTATCTGATTTTACCAGCACTAATCCATTTCAAAACAACAAATTTATTATCTGTTTTTTTCTCAACCAGGATGTTTGAATTCCAGCATTTAAATCCTACAACATATTTTAATTATGAGAACAAATCATGAACAGGATAGAAATTTAGCAAAAATAAAAATAAGGCTAGTTATATTGGGTAGCCGTTATAAAATGTGCAAAACTATAGAGTGTTTCGGAATAATGGGTTTTTTAAAAAGGATCTGTGGTCTTATGAACATGTTGTATGTGACAGCTCCTATTTAAATATAATTCCATACACAGTAACCAAGTCAGGTAATGTTTGAAACCTCCCCATTTTGGTGTAGATCTATGGCAGCATATCTCCTCTCTGTTTGGAAGCCACTCTTAAAAGTTATAGCATTTCAAGAGGTCTTGCAAGAATTTTTGATTGGTCCTATCAGAGGCATGAGTGAAATATGAAATAGGATCAACTGGACATTTAATATAATTCCTCCTAAAAACCCTTTAGAATTTTTGCAAAATATTTGTCAATAATGAGAATTAAAGCAGCAAGATAGATGGTTAGAGTAAGGAATCCCTGAACATTTTTACTCCGCAATTGTTTGCTAAACTATAGGGGGCAATACTCATCTCCGTTTCAAGGCCATAGAGCCAGCGCTGTCCAAAGACACTTCTGTGGTCATGTGATCAGCATGCTGTCACTGAGTGCTGTTACCTTCCCACCGAAGATGGGTAGAGTGCATTTAAGGAATTATTGCTTTAACATTTTTGGTTGGTAAAATAGTTCATACTCAGCCCAGCCCATTGATACAGAGTTAATAGAGAGTGGTATTCAAAAATTGGGCAATGGGTTGGGCTAGAAGACCTCCAAAGTCCCTTCCAGCATTATGATTATATGAAATTACTGTATTTACTGGGTTAGTTTCAGTTTGTGACACCTGAGAATTTGGAGAGTCTAAGAGATAGACAAATATACACCAATCTTCAATCTCTTGTGATTAAGGTGGTTTGAGACTTGGTGGCTTCTTGGCTATAAACAGTTATTAAGGAATTTTGTTATTTTAATCCTAACCCCAACCCCAATTAAAATAATTTCTGATATATCACTTCATTACTGTATTTTTATTAACAGATCTAATAAATTATAATTTTAACTGCTATCTGGACTACATTAAGTTAAATTAATAAAAATAATGGAATAAAATAATAAAGATTTTATCAGTATTTTCTTCATTAAGTTTTTCATGGACTAGCTTTAATTTCAGAAAGTGAAATGAATTTTACAGTACATTTATATAATGAAAGCAGACATTCTACCTGAAAAATATCTTGAATGTGGAATATTACATACAATTAAAATTTCAACAAGATTTTACATTATTCAATTTGCCAACTCTTTTCAACAGTTAAATCCTTTAAATCATGGGTGTCAAACTCAAGGCCTGGGGACCAGATCCGGCCAGGGGTGCTTAGATCTGGCCCAGGGGTGCTTAGATCTGGCCCAGGGGGCCACCCTAGAAACATCAAAGGACCAGCCTGCAGTGCATCTGCCAGCAAAAATGGAGTTCAGCAGGGCCACGTGAGGGTTGCAGGACACTGTTGCCACCGAAAACGGAGCTTGGGAGCCCGTTTTCGCTGGCAAAGTGCTCGGGCACCCACAGGCACTCTCAACATAAATGATTTTGAGCTGGCCACACCCACCCTGGCCACGCCTTCCGCCCCTCATGGTCAAACACAACCCTGATGCAGCCGTCAGTGAAATAGAATTTGACACTCCTGCTGTAAACCATATTTAATGAATTGGGTAGGCTACTATTTTCTTTATATTTAATAAATGACAAATGTAACTGTTGTATAGTTGAAATATCAAGCAGTCATTTTCTATAAAACTATACCCTACAATCAAAAGGTGAAAATAATTTTTGACCAGAAGATTGCTTATTTTGGTTTGTTATAATGTGAAACTAGTTTAAGGAAATTTGCTTGAGGAAGCAAATTTAAATGGATCCAGCCCAATCATAACCAAGTTTTCCTAACACTTTTGGACTGGTAACCTAGGTCTTGGATATCAGACAAAACAGTTGAGAAAATGAGAGAGTTCTGCAGGACACAAATTAACTTGACACTTTTCACATTGGCTTCAAAGTAGGCTGCAAGCCAGAGATTGCCTTAGTTGACTTGATGACTGATCTGTGTCTCACAGTTAACAAAATAACTTTTTTGGTGTGTTTTTAAAAAAAAATCTGACTTTTTTTATACCATCAACCATGATATATATCCATTTGAATCCTTTTGGACATTTGGAAACAGGAACACACCTTGCTCTATTCTCTATAACCTTTCAGTAACATCTTTAAGTTTGTTTGTATGTTTATTTGTCAACAAGTACAAGGAAACAAGTATGAAAACACATGATAAAATGGCACAAATTAATGGATCAAAATAAGCAAAACATAGCCATATACACATAAAAGAATACATATAATACATATAAATGGGACAGTTGGACAGGGATGGTAGACACACTGGTGCGCCCCTTTAGGGACCTCTTAAGAAATGTGTAAGGTCCATGGTAGACAGCTTAAGATAAAAGGTATGAAGGTTAAAGGAACTAACAGGATCTAAATTAGACACATGCTGTTTTGCAGTTGATAATTGGCTATACTAGGGCAAATAAACTAAAACTAAATTCAAATAAGATTAGAGCTAATTAGAAGATGGCAGCTGATGTATCTCTTATAGTGCCAATTTGAGCTAGTGATTAAGGTACCAAGCTAGAAACTAGAGACTGAGCTCTTATCTCACCTTTGTTGTGAAAACCAGGTAGATGATTCTCAGTCCAATTCATGTCATAAGATTGTTGTTGGAAAAATAGGAGTTTTAGGGACGTTTATCACCTTGAGTTATTTATAAAAAAATTAAGTGTGGCTGAAAAAAATATAAATAAATTATAGATAGAATGCTTTATTTTCAGAAATGTATTCAGTTTGAGAATGTTCCTGAGAATTGTATCCTGATTTATTAGATTGAAACCAGAATCATCATTAACTTTGGTCAATACCTTCACTTTTAGTGAGGTAGGTGCTATCTATATAACATTGCCTCTACAGATTTGACATCGCACAAAATTGAAAGAGACAATGCTACATCTGTCCTAAAAGCATTATACTGGCTACCAGTTTGTTTTTGGATGGGATACAACATGCTGGTTGTTCTCTTTGAAATGTTATTTAGCTTGGGGTCATATTTCCTGAGAAAATGTCTTCACCAAATTAACTGAATTCATTTGGAGAGGTATGCCTATATCTAGCACAGGCTTATCTCGTGGCAACTTTTCCAATTCTTGCTCCAGTTTTTTTGGAATGCATTCTGAACTGAAAGTAAATTCTTTGCTTGCTTTTAAACTTTAAAAATCATGGCTTTGAATAGGCATTTGATTTTTGATTATTTTGATCCATTTTCGTTTCTCATACTATCCCTACTTCTACTAATAATAATATTGTGTGAGACATGAATGTATTTGGGCCTGACAGATGGAAACTAAATCTGAAGCATTTTGAGTTTATACTAAAACTAATTTTAGTTTAAACTTTATTAAAAATGCATGGCATGATCATATTATTATTATTGTGACCAATTTACTAGTATACTGGTTATAAATATTACATTACAGTTTTCATTTTAGAATAGGCCAAATCTGGGTTGAAAAGTTCTAAATGATCAATTGATGTCAATACTGCAAAGAAAGAAAAGTCTAACTTTGCCTCTTTCTATTGGTCATCCATATTTTTACAGCACAGATATGGCATGCTTATTCTGTCTCATCTTTAATTTTGATTTGTCGCCTTATCAGCCTTGAATCAAAGAGAAGGATACTTAGGATTTTCATTAAGCAGAGATTGAAGTATGGTTCAGAGCAGTGCTCCTCAACTGCCCAGCAACAGTTAAGAATATTTTTTCTTTATGTAATAATGTCAATATTTACATTTTTTATTTGTGATAGGTTTCTATTAGAAGCAAAGTTATAGGTTTCTGTTAGAAGCAAAGCATGTAGACATGTAGAGAATTGGAGAGAATAATTTGCATTAGAACATAATTTGGAGATTTAATCTCCAGAATCTCCATTTTAAAAGTTTTTGCTGCTGTTCTTAGGATGCCTTTATTTTGGTAAAGAGATATATGGTGGATTAATCTTTAGGAAGAAATTACCAAAAGTCTTTCCAAGAATTCCATGCTTGAACTTATTAGAGTCTGCTCAAATTTATTGAAGGTGGTGGGGGTGGATAACAAGCTATTTTTACTTTATCACATTATTGTCATATTTATCCAAAAAGTATTGATATCTGAAGCAACAGCTTCAACTAATACTTACATTTCATTTGGTCTTTCAATATGGAGTTCTGGCTGGGAACAAAATCTTTTTGTAGTCCATTTTTCCATCTTTGTTGTTTTTGTTGTTATTTTATGTTATTAGGACTATAATGATTAAGCCTGTATTCAAACACACTTTTCTATTATACAATAACTCAAAAAGAGTTAGGTTAATGTGTTTAGGTATGCTATTTATTTGGAAAAGAGTCAAGCAACAAACTATTTTTTTTTAAGTGAGTATGCAATGTTATAGCAAGAATGTATACTAGACAGATTAATCTAGATTAATTCTCTCAAATGGACAGTTGCCAAAAGGATGAAAATGAATAGGGATTATTCTGTATATGGTATTTTTAAAGAGATTAGTAGTTTTTGTTACTGTATTTTCCTGGCACTCTCAATTTAGCAAAATGAAGTCTTTAAAATATTAGGGCATTAAGAAATGTTTCCTTGTTTTTCTGAGTAGTATTGCCTAATTTTATCAGGGTTTTTCCTTACAGTTATTTTATAGAATTGGAAGGTGACAGGAAACATTAATTGAAAATGGTCTAAAAGAAGTAGAAACACCCAAGATATCAAATTATTGAATATATTGCAATATAGTTTGTATTTTGGCATTTTGACATTGGAAAACTGTTTTCTGCAAGTCTGGTATTATTTATTGTAACATGTAGTAGAAATAAGATGGAAGAAAAACTTCTGAAAAGTACCAGTTCTTTTTGCTGAATGTTCATCATTCAGCACTCTTACACAACAATTTGCAAATGTTGGTCAACCCTTTAGAGCCAATTATGATCTGAAAGAATACAAGGATTTTATTTGTTTGTGGAATCCTTGGTGCTGCTGAACTTGGTGGTTTTCTTACAGACATTTCATTACCAAACTAGGCAATATCATCAGTGTTATGATGCTATGTTTTGTTTGTTTGCTTGCTTTACTATCTTAAGTTGGAAACACAGTACAGTCAGGATTTACAGACTTGCATTTAAAACATGCTGAACCATCAAAGAAATGATTACTTATTTGCTGTGAAATGGGGTGCCTGATGGCTTGCAGCCTTACTATACTGTCAAATATTTTACATTTGAAGTAATAAACTCTACTTTTTAATGAGCTATTGCTTTGTAATTTGCATAGGTATACACCCAATTGCTTATCATTGTTGGTACTGGCTGACTATCTTAGGGTTTATTTCCAAATTATGTTTCTGTTTTCATTGTTGCACAGAAATTTAATTGCTCACTGCTGTTGTTATGTATTGGAAAATAGGTGGTTTCCCCCCTCCCCCCATTAATTAAAAGCAGTATTCTAAGATAAATCTATTGCAATGCAACCTAACACTGCAGAATAATCATAGCATTTCTTTGAAGGCAATCTTGATCATTCTTATAATGTTACTTGTTACATTAGAATTTCATCATTTAATGAATGCATTAGAATTTCAACATTTAATGAAAGTTTGGAATGATAGTTAATTTTATTGTTTGCTAATTAGAATGGCTGTATATTATCTAAACAAGCTCAGTAGAGCAGTTTGGTCTCTTTGCTGATAGAAGGTTTAGTGAATTGTATATATTGACCATCCTGATTTCTAAAAAAGTGAATTGCTACAACAAAAGTAGAAGAATGGGAAATGTGTTTATGGACTGGAAAAATACGATGCATTCCTTAGCAGGGACTTTCGCTTTACTATTGCATTATTTAATGGTTTATTTAATTGGATTTGTACCCCGCCCTTTTGCATTGGTGAACACATAGCAAAAAACTTCAGGAACAATGCAAATGTGTTTTACTTGCCAGAGAAATGCCATGCAATGGTAATATGTAATCGGTAGGTATATTAAGAGCCAGCCTCTGAAGTCTGGGTGGTCAGGCTTTCCTGACTTGGATTGTTTTCACTCTGTGTTAATGCTAAATATGCTGTCTGGTAACCTTGATGTTAAGGATACTCACAGAAAAAGGTTGCTGTAAATTACATGTTTAATGATAAGAACAATTTGTTTAACAGATTCTTGGATCACTTGCCTCCTTATTATCAGTACTTCCATGCGTTTTAAACCGTCTCCCACAAAGTGAAAATTAGGTCCAGCTTTTTCATTCTTCTAATTTTGACTTCAACTAAAAAGGCTAGTGATAAAACGTGGACCTGGCTTTATTTCTGGAATACTGGAAATGAACTTTACTGTTCATTTCTACAAATTACTCTTTTTATTGTCTTGGTTTCATTAACATTTCTGTTAACAACAGTTGATTTAATCCAATTGTTTTGCCTTATAAAATTATCAGTAATAAAATATTTTTGTATTCCTCAGTCATTTTTAAATTTGAAGCTTTTGATTGAGAGTGAAATTGTAAATTGGAACTTAATTTCAGTCATTGCTTTAAAACAAATACTTTTATTCAGGTTTTTATTCCTTTTATTGGTCAAATTGCCTGGACAGTTTTACATTTGGCAAGAGGGTAAATAAAATTGCCAAAATTTGAATATATTAAAACAATGATCAGTAAAAAGTGGCAAAAATGTGAGGCACAAATAAGCCATAGGGGCATGATTTCACATACCGCCTGCATCTGGTGGATGGGGCTTTGTTTGCACCAGGGGTGGGTTCTGGCAGGCACTACTACCAGTTTGCTTGTGGGCACGCTGTACACGCATGCACAGTACAATAAAAATTGTGCTGTGCATGCGTAGAAGCTAAAAACAAGATGGCGGTGCCATAGGCACCGCCTGAAGAACTGGTTTGGGGGCGTGGCAGGCCTGGGTCGTTGCGGGTTCCAGCGACCAAGGCTGCCAAATCATTACCGGTTTGGCTGAACTGGTAGGAACCCACCACTGGTTTGTGCTTCCTGGTTTCTGGCATGCTGAGGACTGATGCCGTTCCACGGACTTGGGTTTGGGGACCCCTGTATTAGAATAAACATTGTACCCACAGAAATCTTTAATATTCTTCCATTTCATGTTTTATAGTGTTCCTTGTATATTCATGCAAATACTCTTCCCAATTTAATCTTAACTACTTGTGATGTGTATAATTTCATCCAAAATTCCCCTGAGTTTATAAAATCCATTTCTTTTCAAGGCACTGCTTGCTTAATAATCTTTAGATTTTGTTTAAGAAAATGTATGATATAAGTTATTAGAGAAATGTGGTTGGAGAAAAAACCCCATTCATTAAGGAATAGCACTTTCAATCTTGTGGATTCTAAGAAGCATGATGATTACAGTCAGTTGATCAAATGTCAAGAAAATACAAATATTCCATTATTTGTATCACGTTTTTGAAAGCATGTTGCCATTATATTTACATTAATTTCTATTATGAAGGTTGAAAGTTTGAATTGTAACACTTTTCAATCTCCTAGAGTAGTAGTTCTTAAACACTTTTCTCTCTAGACATTTCCCACTTTTAAAAACTTTGGAGACTCCAAAAATAGCTTTTCATGGGTTATATTTATCAATAAAGGTAGTCCTTGTTAAATAACTACTTGTTTAGCAACTGCTCAGTTACAATGGTGCTGAATGATGGGGATTTACAACTGTCTTCATAGTTGCATGAATCCCTGTGTCACATGATTGCGATATGGGTGTTTAGCAACCACCTTGGTGTTACGACAATAGCAATAGCACTTCATAGCCCCCTCTCAGCGGTTTACAGAGCCAGCATATTGCCCCCAACAATCTGGGTCCTCATTTTACCCACCTTAGAAGGATGGAAGGCTGAGTCAACCTCGAGCTGGTCAGGATTGAACTCCTGGCTGTGGGGAGAATCAACTTGCAATCCTGCATTTTAACCCCTGCATGGCTCCCACAGTCATGTGATCATGTAACATTCCACAGCCATAAGATCACAATTTATAGCCTTCACAAACAATGTTAATAGTGAAGCCGCCAGAAGATTACAAATGAAGATCACATAACACGGGGCACTGCAACTGCACAGGATTCTCTTAATGAGAGCAACTAGGAACTGTCACAATTTCCGTCATAGGTAGGCATGATCATTTATGTGATTTACAAAGTCGTCACTTAGCAACAGATTTGCCAATCCCAATTACCGCTATTAAGCAAGGATTACCTGTATTTACCATCTTAAAAATTAAAATTGACACGTTTGCTGCTCTTACCCCTTCTCACCATTTGAGAGACTTGCACGATTGTATTCTTTTTCAGTGTGGGCTGGCAAGTATTTTAGATTTTGTATCCATGAGACATCTTGGAGGACCCCAGGGCCACAGAAATTCTGCCCTAGAGCATTTGCAATATTTATCCAATCATCTTTTCTACTCTGCATTTGAAAAAAGCAGATTTCTTCAGTGATATAGAGATGAGGTGAATGTTGCCCTTTCAGTTGCTGGTTTATGAAGGTTTTTGAACAGGACTCGCAGCAAATGAAGAACAGGTATCATTCTTTTTATCCATATAATTGTATAATTATAGAACTGATCCTAATAATGTAATGGGTCTACTTTAGTGCAGTGAGAAAAATGCTGTAGTTTGATTTATTAAAAGGATAAAATCTGATGCAGGGAAAGCAGGCTGATACCTATATGTTACAAGAAGTAGAACCTGTGGCCAGAATTAAGAAATGTAATAGCAATGTAGTTATAAAGCACAACATCATGTGACCATTCCAACTTAGCAATTCCAGTTTCTATCATTAGCCGAACCAGTGACAGGTTCCAGCTCCCGTCACAACTGGTACGCTGCGTAATGGGCCGGGCGTCCTTGGGCACATGCGTTGCACACGCATGCGCACACCACTGCCCTGCGACACCCAGCTGCTCAACGGAGGTCACGCAGGCGCTGTGCGGGTGTGCGCAAATTGCCCGGTTGCTTCAAAAACAGGTAAGGAACACGGGCAGGCGGGTGGGCCAAACGAGCCACTGTACCAGTACGGTGGCTGCTGCTCCTGGCTAATACTGGTACGGTTGTACCTGGCCGTACCGCCTGGAACCCACCACTGTTCTGAACCATATTGTGCATCTTACAGACTTGGAATTGCCGTTTGCAACCACTTTCTGGCTTTCAAATTGCCTTTGTTGAGAATGAAGTTTGCATATGGTGACCATGTGACCGTGGTTGCAACATCATAATTGCACCCACCGTGCAATAATATGACTACCACAACGTCAAGGAATTATTGTAAATACCCATCATTTAAGCACCATCGTAAGTTTGAATGGTCACTGAATAAAGGTGATAGTATATACTTTACAAATAAATTTATACAGAGGTAGTCCTTAAGACCATTAATTGGTCGACCATTCGTAGTTATGAGGGTGCTGAAAAAAGTGACGTACACCTAGTCCTCATACTAATAACAGCAATACATGATCAGGATTCAGATGCTTGACAATTGGCATGTCTTTAATGAGGGCTGTAGCATCCTGGGATCATGGGATTGCCATTTATGACCTGACAAAATTAATGATGGACGCCGGAGTCGCTTAACGACTATCACAAAAGGTCATAAAATTGAGCATGACTACTTTAACAACTGTTGTTTAGTGATAGAAGCTATGATTCCAATTATGATTGTAAGTTAAGGACTATATGTAAATAATAAAGACAAACAGTTCAAAGTGATTTGAAAACTCTGGTTACATTTTGTATTGGCATTGAATAGATAGTATACATCAATATATGTCTTGCTTAAGAGCTGCGGTGGTGCAGTGGTTCGAACGCAGTATTTCAGGGTACTTCTGGTGACTGCCAGCTGTCTGCAATTTGGTAATTCGAATCTCACCAGGCTCAGGGTTGACTCAGCCTTCCATCCTTCTGAGGTCAGTAAAATGAGGACCCAGGCTGGTGGGGGCAATAGGCTGGCTCTGTAAACCACTTAGAGAGAGCTGTAAATCACTGGGAAGCGGTATATAAGTGCCATTGCTATCGCTATTGTTCTGCTTGCTTAGCAGCATACCGATGTCACAATAATCACACACATACTATCTCACGTGACTGGAGTTCTGAAGCTAAGATTAGGACAAGAAGCTAAGGTTAGTAATGAATATGTTTAATTAATATGTCTATCATGATAAAACAACAAACTTGGATATATGTATAAAATTGTTCAGTGACTAAATAAGTTTCTTTGCTGTGATTAATGTTACTATGGCACACAAACAATGATGAATCTTTTAATGCTATGATTTCTGAAGTATACAGTTTTATTCCCTTCATTTTTCTTTCATCCACTTTGACCCCTTATACTTGCCTTTGAGATGAATGAAGCTTAATAGGCATATCTAAGACAATTGCAATACTATTCTGTAGTGAGCAATGAATTGATCCAAGTGTTGGTTATAGTGGGGAAATTAATTTTTAGTATGTCACTGAAGTGCTTTAGACAAGGGATATTCCAAAAGTATTTCATGACAATGGTTTAATGAGCAGGGACTTGGGTAGTACTAAGTTTCACAAAGTCATGTTCAAGAAGGCTTATTTATAGCCATCTTGAAGGGATATAGGATTTATTATTGAAGAAGATGAGGCATTGTTTGACTAACTGTAAAAATGAAAGCTAAATCTTAGAAGAAAGAACTTTTATATGTATTCCTTGCCTTTGAACAACCATGACAGTTTAGGATGAAATTGCTAGCAGCCCTTAACTTACGACCATTGGTTTAGTAACTGTTCAAATGTATGTTAACATTGAAAATGTGATTTGTGACTATATAGGTAGTCCTTCTATGTGCAGTATGTTGCAGCATCCCCATGATCTTCCCAGCTGTCTGGGAAGCCGAATTCTCTTAATGACCAAAACTTGTAAAATGGCTTGTGACTCACTTAATAACTGCCCTTGCTTAGCAACAGAAGCTCTAATCCTAACTGTGGTAATAAATTAAGGATTAGCTATATTCTTTTAGAGGGACACGGTGGCTCAGTGGCTAAGACGCTGAGCTTGTTGATCAGAAAGGTCAGCAGTTCGGCAGTGCTGCATAACGGAGTGAGCTCCCGTTACTTGTCCCAGCTTCTGCCAACCCAGCAGTTCTAAAGCATGTAAAAATGCAAGTACAAAAATATGAACCACCTTTGGTGGGAAGGTAACAGTGTTCTGTATGCCTTCGGCTTTTAGTCATGCCAGGCGCATGACCACGGAGATGTCTTCGGCTTTGAAACAGAAATGAGCCAAGGCTCCTAGAGTCGGGAATGACTAGCACATATGTGCAAGGGGAACCTTTACCTTTTTGTATTGTTTTAACTTTGCTGCATCCTCTTGAATACTTCTCTGGGAGTTGGTTGGTTGATACATTATAGAAGAAAAAAATTGGGTTGTGAGCTGGGAGTGGCAGTTAAGGATCTACAAAAACAGGATTTCAGTTATTCAAGAAAGCTTGCCTGGTTGGGGAATTCTGGGAGTTGAAGTCCACACACCTTCTTAAAGTGCCACGGTTGAGAAATATGGCTATACTGTAGGAAAAAAATGTAAGAAGATTTTAATTTTCTTTTAATTTTTATGCATAAAATAATCAGAATCTTTGCTCAACCGTTCGTTTAGAGACCAAAGCTACGTGACTTCAAAAAGTGACATGATCATTTTTCACCCTTGCAGCATGCCCATAGTCATGTGATCAAAATTCAAATGTTTGGCAACTGACTCATATTTATGATGACTGCAGTGATTGCCTTTTGTGAACTTCTGATAAACAAAGTCAGTGGGAAAGCAGATTCACTTAACATCCAGTTTACTGACTTAACTGCAGTGATTCACTTAACAACTTTTGCAAGAAATGTCTAAAATAGAACAAAACTCACTTAACAAATGTCTCACAAATGTTGGACTCAATTGTGGTCCTAAGGCGAAAACTACCTGTATTCCTCTGAGAGGAAATAAAGAAATTCTGAGGGAGGACCAGGAATTTTCTAAGCCCAAAGCATGTCAATTACTACTAGACAGTGGCCTCTAAACTAAAATATATGGGGGATTTTATTGTAATTCGCTGTAGTTCAGAAAATATTTTTATTTGTCAGTGACTAATGAATAATGAAAACAGAAAGCCTTATTCCCTCCTGAATAAGGCTCCTAAATTGAAAAATAATTAAGATTAAATTCATGAAAATAGGTATGTAATCGCAAGAGCAATTTAGCAATGGCCCAGATTTCACTAATATGTAAAATGATTCCTGTTAGTATATTTTGTACAACATACAGAGTTTGTCTTGTCTTGACAGAGTTTCTTTTGTCTACTGTTCATTTTAATTATTTTTTACTGCCCAAAACACTCTGGAGGGGAATGGCAAATAATAGACAAATGCAAATCAGAATAATATGTTTGCTATAGTACAGGGGTACCAAAGTCAAGGCCCATGGCCCAGATGTGGCCCACAGGATGCTTGGATCCAGCCCGCAGGGCCAGCCTGGAAACAGCAAATGACCGGCCCATGGTGCCTCTGCTAGTGAAAATGGAGTTGGGGTGGGGACGAGGGACGACCGCACATGTTCCCCCAGCTCCATTTTCGCTGGCAGAGGGCTATCAAAACAAAAGGAGAAATGTTTCCCCTTTTGCATTTGAGCATGCAAGAAGGGACAAACAAAGAAAAAGAAGGAAAGATTGGAAGAGAGCAAGGAAGGAAAAATAAGGAAAGGGGAAGGAAGAAGAAAGAACAATGAAGAGGGAGGGAGGGAAGGAAGGAAGGAGTTAGATTATAATGAAGGAAGTCCTGCCTTAACTCTTGGCCACCACAGCTCTTCGCCCCTGACAGGAGTCTCATGTCACGCCCACCATGCCCATACCCACCCCTGGCAATGCCCACCATGGCCTCTGGCCACGCCCCCTGGCCCTCTGAGGCCAAACACAACACTGATGCGGCCCTCTATGAAATCGAGTTTGACATCCCGGCTATAGTAAGTTAAGTATCTTATTTCTCAAAAGTAGAACTAAAACCCATAATTTAGAAGTTACATTATTAGTTGGAAATTAAAAAAATAAAGACAATAATGAATAAGAAACTTAGTGATTAAAGATTTAATAAATAATAGTCTAGAATGGGAGTCTCAAGATATTTCCTTCAGTCGTTTATGTAAGCAACACTTCAATATTCATCAGAAAAAAATGTATCAAACTAGATGATGATCTCTTGGAGATGCTGATCAACTTTTTGTTTGAAAGAAAGCTGATCAGCACTGGCAAAACCGGCTCCAGTTTTGGTTGGGTAAACCCACACCAGGCACTTACAAATAAAGCCAGTAGCAGAGCCCAAATGAGTATTGGGAATTGTTAAATTTGTAGAGCTAGTCAACTGCCTACTACAGCTGTGGTTTTCCATTAGCAGGTGACTTCCAGAGTAACATAACATAAACTTTGAAAGTGTCTGTAGAGATGTGCATGTGTTAATGGAATTCCAGTATTTGTATATGTAATCTTAGATTTCTAGTCCTTCAAAATTTAACATTTTTATTAGGTAGTAACAGAAAAACTAAAAATGATGAATGTACTAAAAGTTTTAATAAATGTTTATGGAAGATATGCTGAAAGTTATATCTTTTAGTAAGCTAATTTTTATGCTTGTGTCCAGAGGAGAAATCATTTATTTGAAGGTGGGTGTCACAGAGTTCGGAAGCCATATTTGGCAAACAAAACAAATAGAAAAACATTCTCATTGTTTTCTGTAATTTTTTCTGTTGCTTTTGTTGTTTCAGACTGAAGAGTTTCCTAAAATAAGCAAAATTAGACAAGGCTATATGTGAATTTTGGTTGATCAGTTTTCCATGATAAAGTTGAAATGAAAACTTTTAAGTTGACTTTTACAGAATTTACCAAAATGTGTGTTGGTAGGTATTGAGAAGAAGATCTTCTCCTAGGTGCTGCTTGGAGTGTCCAAGCACGGGTTAACTTCAGCTTGCTGCCCAAGGACTGAGTTCAAAGTTTGTGTAGCCACGCCTCTTCCTCCCCTCAGAGGCTCAGTTTAAAAAACTCAAATCGCCCTAAAAGGATGCATTTTGGGGAGTTCCAGTCCTTGAGCAACAGGTTGGACTCTCCAAGTCAGTGTAGTGTAGCCTTTATTATTTTTGTCTTCAGTTAGGTTAGTTTTCTTTAGCTTCTTTGTTTTTTTGCCTTCCAATCCGTCCAAAGTAGGGATTACCGTCAGACGTGCGAAACAGGCTGCCTGGAGCGTGGCTGGCTTTCACGCTGCCGCGATTACAGCAACACCGTGGGAGGCTTGTTTAGCAGCTGCTGGCGAGCTCTTGGGGACAGGTAGGCAGTCAGGGTCCCTCTAAAAGCTGTCGGAGGATTGTTAGTTAGCCGGACACTCTCATGAGTCTTTGGAATATCCGACAGGTTTCCCCGGTGCCGCTCCAGGGCATCTCTTGGGTCCCCCTGTCCTTCCCTGGCTGAGGAATCCCTGAATGACATATGATCCATCATGGAGGATGAATCCCTCCCTCCATCTGGGGCTGGCTCAAGCCCTCCTAAGGATCAGGAACCTCAGCTGTCCAAGGAAATGCAGGATGTAGTCGCACGTGCGATTTCCCAGGGGATTGCAGATGGCATCCAGCAGTTAGGCTTAAAATTACCCATCCAGACTGCAAACCCTAGCAGGGCCCGTGCCGCTGGGTCTTGGGATCCACCAGCTAGAGAAGCTCCTTCGGGGGTCAGCGAGGTGTCTGAGGGGGAGGAGGTTGAGCAGGACGCTCCAGATCTTTCAGAGGACGAAAATCCTCTCCCTGCCTTCTCAGGCTTGTTCAAGCCTTCTATGTTTAGGGCTATCCTTACCAAGGCCAGTGCTTCCGCCACCCAAATGGATCTCAGGCAGATAAATCCTCCACTGATCAGGGCACTAAGGATACCATTGGGCCCCAGGATCCAGGTGCGGGGCTCTTCAAGGAGACCTCTCCTCAGGATCTGGTCCCAGCCCCAGCTGTTCCTGGATGTTATCCAGCGCCAGTGGGCCCACCCGGGTTCTATGGCTATTCCCAGTGGGGTAGATAAGAAGCTATACACCATGGAAACTAGCCTCAAGGATCTCTTGAACTTCTTCGGGTAGATGACGCCATTATAACTCTAACTTCTAATTCGGTGCTTCCAGCCGACTTGTTGGAAGGCCTAAAGGCTGAGGACAAGAGAGCGGAGAAGGCCTCTCATAAAACTCACCTGGCCACTGCATGGGCCATGAGGACATCTTCTTCTTCTTCCTACTTTAGCAGGGCAGCGCTGTTTTGGCTCCACAAACTCTTGTCCAGCTACCGGCAGGGGACACCACAACACAGCAGGATGTCAATAAAATCATAGCGGCTGTCGATTATTTTGCTGACGCCTCACTTAACGCCACAAAATTTTCCTCCAGAACCCTCGCCTCCAATGTGACCTTGCGCCGACTGCTGTGGCTTTGCCACTGGCAGGCAGACATGAAGGCGGAGTGGAAGCTAACTTCCGCTCCCTTTAAAGGAGGGAAACCTTTTGGGGAGGCCTTTGATTCGGTCTTAATTGAATCCAAGGATAAACGTAAGATCGTACCAGCGGTCACCAAAAAAACGGACTGCAAGTGTCAGTCCTTTCGTAGCCAACCCTTTCGTAATGTAGACCCTTCAACTTCTTCTGGGGGATTTAACCGATCTTACTCCCAACCTCAGGATCGTCCCCAAGAAAGGTCTTCCTATAGGGACAAGAACAGGCAGCAGGGCAACCGCAGGTCCTTCCGAGGGAGGTATTCCAACCGCTCCTTTCGGAAGTCTAAGTGACGGTCATCATCTCCCTCCCATAGGCGGTCGTCTACAACTTTACACCGTCAATGGGAGTAGCCCACGATAGACACTTGGATTCTGAATACTGTCCGTCATGGGTTGACCCTGGAATTCTTCTTGTTTCCCCCATTGACCTTTGTCCATTGTCCCATTCCCAAATCTGCCCACAAGTGCCAACTGATGTGGGCAGAGATAGGACATTTGCTGGAGATAACAGCCATAGAGAGGGTTCCCAGGAGTCAGGAGGGCAGGGGTTTTTATTCCATCCTCTTCCTGGTCCCCAAATCTTCAGGAGGAGTAAGGACCTCAAGAAACTCAACATCCATCTGGCATACAAGCGCTTCAAGTTGCAGTCACTTCAGAACATTCTGGGCTGCATCAGGCAGGGCGATCTCCTAACTTCCATCGACCTGAAGGAAGCATACCTGCACGTTCCAATTCATCCAGCTCACTGCAGGTTCCTGAGGTTCCAGTTTGCCAACCAGCACTTCCAGTACAGGGCCTTCCCCTTCATCCTCTCGTTAGCCCCAAGGACATTTACCAAGCTTCTAGCCACCGTCGCAACGCATCTCCGAACTCTCTCAGTAAGACTAGAATGCTACCTGGACAACATTCTCATCCACTCATTGTCCAGGGGGCAAGCCCAAAGGGATCTCGACATCACCATCCGCGTTCTCCAACGCCATGGGTTCTCGGTCAATCTCAACAAGAGCCACCTGACTCCAACCTGCAGAATCCAGCATCTCGGCACGGTAATCGACTCTAGGAACTGCAAAGTCTTTCTCACGCAGGAGCGGGTGGACAAAATCAGATCCCTGGTAAGAAGCATCCGTGCGACAAGGTCAGCGTCTATCGTCTCCCTCTCCCAGTTGCTGGGGAAAACGCTCTGTCGGCAGACGGCTGCCTTGGCCACCATCCTGTCCATGGACTCACAGCTGCCTCTTAATCGACATCCTCGGGTTCGTAGCTTCCTCAAATGGGCTGCCAACCTCAGCCCTCCTATTATCCGACTTGGGACTTGTCGTCTTACAGTCTCTGGCTGTAGCCCCATTTGAACCGCTTCGATCTGTCAGTTTGCATCACTTGTCACTCAAGATGGCTTTTCTTATAGCTATCACCTCGGCCCGCAGGATTTCCGAGCTGGCCGCTTTTTCGGTCAGAGAGGACCTTTGCATTGTGCATCCACACAGGGTCATTCTCAGACTGGACCCAGCCTTTGTGCCGAAGGTCAACAGTGTCTTCCACAGAACACAGGAAGTGATCCTTCGAGATTTCTGCCCGCAACCCAGACATCCAAGGGAGCATGTGTGGCATAAACTTGACGTTCACCATGCTGTACACATCTACAAGAAACGAACTGCTTCCTTTCACAGGTCGGAAGCATTCTTCGTGTCTTTTCAGCCCGTCTCCATGGGCAGGAAGGTCTCTTCTTCCACCATAGGATGCTGGATATGGGCATGTATCAAGCTGGCCTATGAGCAACAAGCTAGACCGGTTCCTCCTAGCATTACAGCACACTCAAGAAGGAGCGCCGCGACCTCGACTGTGTGGGCCACACAAGCGCCCATCGAGGAGATATGCAGGGCTGCTACATAGTTGTCTCCATCTCCTTTCGTGAGAAACTACAGACTGGATGTCTTTGCATCGGCAGAGGCTTCCTTTGGGAGAAGAATTTTACAACGGGTCATTGCGACTCCCGCGGGCCTGGACAGTTCTTTTTCCCACCCTGGGACTACATAGCTTGAGTATGTCCCGTGCTTGGACATTCCAAGCAGCGCCTAGAAGAATGAACGTTGGCTTACCTGAATGGCCGTTCTCTAGACACTGTGAGAGTGTCCAACCCCACCCAGGGGTTGTCTGCGGGTGCGTACATACCAACTTGGGTTCCGTCAACTGTCGCAACATTGCTATATGTATCTTCCTTTTGGGACTTATTCTTCGTTTTTTAAACTGAGTCTCTGAGGGGAGCAAGAGGCGTGGCTACACAAACTTTGAACTCAGTCCTTGGGCAGCAAGCTGAAGTTAACCTGTGCTTGGACACTCCCGCACGCCTAGAGAACGACCATTTAGATAAACCAACGGTCATTTAACAGAAGATGAAGGAAACATTCAAAGGAGGAATCTATTATTATTAACCAGGATAATCCACATATTAAAGTTAGCTTTTCATTGAATGCCATTGGCAGGATAGATAACAAAAGAAGTCCAGTTTTTTTTTTAATATATATTGTATGTGCATGGAACTATAACATTATAGCTCCAATAGCTGCGGTGGCGCAGGATCAGAGTGCAATACCACAGGCTAGTTCTGTTGAATCACTGGCTGCCAGCAGTTTGGCAGATCGAATCTCACCAGGCTCAAGGTTGACTCAGCTTCCATCCTTCCGAGGTCGATAAAATGAGAACCCAGATTTTTGGGGGCAATATGCTGCTTCTAAATGCTTAGAGAGGGCTGTAAAAACATTGTGAAGCAATATATAAGTCTAAGTGCTATTACTAAGTGCTATTATCAGATGATTTGATAGATAGTAAAACTTCAAATTATTTTGAAGTGTATTTTCAAATGAATTGTATTGTACATTGTTTTCTATAGCTATTTGGATTATTGTGCTCTTATTGTGTCACCTTATTTCTCACAATGAAGTGTCAGAAGTTATGTTATCTCACAATTTTTGACTTTTGCCCAAATTCTTCATTTATCCAGAAAAGCAAGCAAATTCAATATATTTTACAATTGGAGAAAATGTATTCATTTTTGTCCAAATAATACATTGAAATCAGAGCTTTAATATGTTGTGATATTAACTAAAATTTCATTTTAAATTAATGCATGAAACTAAATACAATACAATTTTAAACAAGATATATTCTACTCTTATCAAGAAATTATACCCATTGTATGTTGAACACTAATGTTATTTTATAAGACTAGTTTGCACAAGAATATAGCATATGTACTTTCTGGTTCTTACTTAAATTTATATCAACATAGACACTTCTTAGTGAAGGTCTTTAAGATAAAGGTAAAGGTTCCCCTCACACATATGTGCTAGTCATTCCCGACTCTAGGGGGCAGTGCTCCTCTCCGTTTCAAAGCCAAAGAGCCAGCGTTGTTCAAAGATCTCTCCGTGGTCATGTGGCTGACATCACTAAACACCAAAGGCGCATGGAACGCTGTTACCTTCCCACCAAAGATGGTCCCTATTTTACTACTTCCATTTTTACATGCTTTCAAACTGCTAGGTTGGTAGAAGCTGGGACAAGTAACGGGAGCTCACTCAATTATGCAGCGCTAGGGATTTGAACCACAGTTTGCACAGGAATATAGCATGTGTACTTACTAGTTCTTATTGAATTTATATCAACATAGACACTTCTTAGTGATGGTCTTTACATAATAATAATAGTAGTAGTAGTAGTAGTAGTAGTAGTAATAATAATAATAATAATAATAATAATAATAATAATAATAATAATAATAATAATAAAAATAAAAAATTTATCAGATTTGAACATTCTGATTCTACAAAAAACCGCCCTACTTGGAACAGCTTATATCCTTCAACGTTACCTTAACAGTTCCTAGGTCCTTGGTTAGGACTCGAGCTGTTGAGCTACCAACCAGCCCCAAAGGCTGTGAATCTCACCAAAGATTAACCACGCAATAATAATAATAATAAACAACATTATTACAATATTATAATAAGGCAGAGACCACACAGCCACAATGTGAAAGTTTAACACTGCTGCTGCATCTTGATTCTGCGGCTTAAGATCGGAAACAGTGGCTTTATCCTGTTTTCAATCACACTAGGCAAAAAAGTATTTATACTGCACTCTCAGTTCTATCTCCAGTGTCCCTTTTTCAGTATCCTCCCATCTGTCTATTGACCTCAACTGTTTGCCAAGGAATCAATAAATATTCATTTATTTATTCAGAATATTTACAGCCTGTTGCCTTATGCCTGAGCACATAACCAAACCGTAAGAAAAATGTTAAATCAGAGAAGGATGAAGCAGAAACAAACAAACAAACAAACAAAAGCATCCCTTAAGTAAGAAGTTACTAAGGGGGGAAATATATATAAATTTCAGGCTCTTACAAGCCAGCAAATGTGACGGGAAAGAAAGCAGCAAAAGGAGAAGAAGGTGCTTACTCAGAAAAGAGCCCTAGATTATGGTCCCATATCAATGAGAAGATCTTACTCTGATTGACTTCTCTTTTCATTAGAGGATTTCAAACATTTGAAGGAGCAGCCATCTTTTCAGAATTGCAGCCTCATCTTGAGATGGGTTTTATGGCAGCAGCTCCGTTCTTGCTTTGTTTCTGCAAGGCTCACATCAGCTTTGTGGCATTACAAGACAGAAAGCATAGGGAATCAACTTTGATTGCCATTTTCTTCCCACGGATTAATCTTGTAAATCGATTGTGGGGAGGACATTTTGCCCTGCATTAATTTGAAAGTATTAAAAATTGCTCAAATGCAGATTGTCTTTAACTGAATGCATCTTGCTGCACTTAAAAATTTCATATGAGTATTAGCTAATTAATTATATTTTTATGCACTCAGCCATAAATTAATCATGTCTCACTCTATTGACTGAAATAATAACAATCTAAATACATTTTTAGATTTGTATCTAATTTGCACTGATGGAAACATAATTAGTTTTTTTAAATAATGTTCATTATTTTTGTCACTATGGTTTAAAGAATTAAAACAAATTAATTTTGATATTTCACTCAATAGAAATTAGTCTTAATATTTATAGTGGCAAATACTGTGTTGGATGAATGATAATAAACTAGCTACTGATTTACTGCTTTTTGTTTAACGACCCTGACAATACAAGTAGGGATTTTTAAATTTTAAATCATGCATCTCTTTTCTGCACACCTCCTGTATTTACACAATAGCTGCAATTCACATTTTTTGTTGTCTGATTCTGAAGATGTAAAGATAAATTTCTAAAACAGCATCATTTTGCAATTCTGATACCTAATGAATTGATGACAGATATTTTTCTGTAACGCTTTGAAAGCTCACTCCTATTCATATGTAATTATGGGAAGCATTGTAACAAATCACTGCACTTTTGAAAGATCTCACAAGAACAGGAATGTCAGTTGCAGTGATCTGGCTAAAATCCAGAATCAGTAATTAGGTTGTGCTATTCTAAATTCCTCTTTCTGCAGCTTCAGTTGAGTATTATGCCCATTATTTATTTACAGAGAAACCACATATGAATATTGGCCATTTGCAGCACACTTGTTATTTGCTGTGCATTACAAAATGTTTTCCTTTCCTCAAATTTGGTACACAAAATAAATATTAAAATGAGACACACCTGATAGGTGACAAGATGGACTTTAGATTAAAGAGAGGAAGAAGATAGTGGAGGGTATACATTGCACTTGGTACTAATATAAAATGGGGAAAGAATACAAAATGATGAAGTTACAAATGTTTTAAATAAAAATTAAATGAAAAAAGATGGCACAGATCTACTTCTATAAGGTTTGCAAACAAGAATTATCAAGGCATTATGCAACCACCACCACCCAATCTGATTTAACAAAGAAAACAGTAAAGTACATGACAGTAAATTTAGATTATTCTAGAGAACAGACAGGAAGTAACTTGCAGAGAGATAATTTTCTATTTCTCTGTTCCCTTCTGTTTGTTTATCTGAGCCCACATGTTCATCTCATTGAATATTGTATATTTGATATATTCGAGGCCTATTCTAGCTGGACTTGTGTTTTGTTGATGTTTAATCATTTTATTTGAAAAACACCTATGTAGGATTTGAATCCTAAAAGTATATATGTAAATAATTCTGATGAACAATAAGTGGAGAGGCCTTGTGTCATCTTGGTTATCCTCTGAAGAGCAATTTGATCCAATTTCAAATTAAAGAACCAAGAAAGAGTCTTGGGACTTTGATGTTGTCTTTCAAAACATGAATATTTGAAAAGCAAGTTTAGAGGTCAATTGGTTAAAGTAAACTTGAATTTCATTTCTCTTTTTAGAATATTTATTTAAATGCAAAAGAGTATATACATTTAGTTAGTGACTTGTAATCTATTTTATTGATATGTAAATAGCTATGGTAAATCAGTGTATGCTTCGACTTCCCACTGATAGGTTTTCACTATGGTATTTAATGATTACTTTTCTCTTTTTTTAAAAAAAAATGAAGATAATGTATAATTTAGTAAGAGTCTTATATACATCTCTAATTGGATTGTCAGCATACATATATACATAAAAAAGTATATTGAACTTTCTACTCAGATCACCATTAGTTCCCCAAATTTGCAGGAAAAGGTATTTTTCAATCTAGTTTCTTAAGGTGCTAAAGAGTAAAATTGTAGGGTTTCTGTTTGCAAAATACATTGATTATTCTTTATAATCCTAGCCAGGAGCCTGGTAAGTTTCATTATATGATTCTGTCATTTGTTTTTCGTTTTTTTAAACGAAAAACACTAAAAGCAGAAGGTTTTCTTTAAAAAAAAATCAAGTATTCTATAGATAATGAAAAGATTAGAAAGAAAATGTAATTGTATTAAGTTGCTTTCTCATTAAAACGTTCTTTTTCTGAAAATATTCTCTGCTGTGGTCTATGTGCATTTATACATTTGGTTAATGATAGTAGTTTGATCTACCATGGTAGAGTATGAACAAGGATACATGCTTTGCGTGTGCATCAACAAGATGAAAGGTCTAATTAAATGGGTGTTGCATGCATGTGAATGGGATTTAAGCAGTCCCAGATCTGTACATGGCAATCAAATGCTGGCAGAAAAAAACCCATTTCTTTTTACAGGCTGTATTGCAGGCTCCACTTCAGAATTTATTGTACTGAGGTCCTTAATATTAAGAACAACACTGTTGTGTACGTTCCACAATCAGGAATACAGTAAAAACTCAAGGGCAGATAAATCTGGATAAGAAGAATGTTACGTCTATTTTGCTTTAAATAAGCAGATTGAAACTGCAAATGAAAATACATCCGGTGGTGGTAATATCAGCTTTGTTTTATTGTGAGTCTGTTTTCCAAGTTTATGTGAATGCAAATAGAGCTGCCATTCTATGCTTGCTTAATATAGAGTAGATTTTTATCATATAAAAACATTTGTGATCTAAAGATGATATCTTTGTAGTCTAAATGCCCAACTGGTCAAGATCAGGTTTATGGAGATTCTCAGTTATTCAGGTCATGGTTGTCCAAAAGGTGTTTTTTTTCAAGAGGCAACTGGACTTTTTGGTTTTTCTTTGAAGACGTTTTGCTTGTAATCTAAGAAGCTTGTTCAGCTCTGAGCTGAAGAAGCTTCTTGGATGAGAAGCAAAACATCTTCAAAGAAAAACCAGAAAATCTAGTTGCCTCTTGAAAAAAAAGCATCTTTGGGTCAAGATTAGGTTGTTTCACAAGTGGTTGTCACTTGCTTCCTTATATCTTAAATGTAGATAATGAATAAGCTAAATACTTTGATTTGAGATCCTATTATGTCCCTCAGTTTGAGTTGTTTGTAGAAATAATAAAGGTGGGATACAAGTAAATAAATTTAACAGATAATGAGTATTTATTTTAGTTTGCAATGAGTATTTTTGTTCTATCTTTAAAACTTGCAAGAAATAAAACACCATTAAATTCATTTTAGTTCTTCCTACTGCCATATATCAATTTACAGTGGCCTTTATATTTTGACTTGGAGCATGTCTAAAATATGGGACTGGGACGATGGCTTACTGGTGAAGATTCTCATTTCTCACTTGGAAAGTTGAGAGTTCAGTCCTAGGTACTGGTAGATGCTTCTCCCTCACAAAAAACTGTGTAATGTCAGGAAGGACATCCGACCAGTAAATGTTCAATCTAGTCACTCTGACTTTATCCTGAATTAAGGGATTACAGGATCGTAAAAAGGGAGGGGTTTTTCATGTCTAAAATAGGGGTTGTATGCCTATTAATATAAACCTTAATCTATTCCATTTATAAGACATTCTATTGAAAATAATGCCACTATTAAAAACTATATTCTTAGTAAGTCAAGGGTGGCACACAATAACTAAATGAGCTACAGTAGTTACAGAATTTTAATAAAATAATTTTAAAGAATATTATACAGCAAAAAAAAAACATCTGCAATTGAGAAACTATGGAAATAATTTGCTAGAATTATTGTACACCAATGTTACCTAGCCAACTTAGATTGATGAAAATAGTAATTTCGGTTTTCTAACTACATATAAAACAAATGTGCATGGGTAGAGAGCTGTTTGTAGCTAATAATGCAATTATATTGTAATAAATATCAGACCAGGGAAATCCAAATTCAAATTGCTCATCCATGAAATTGGGTCAATTATTGGGTGGGTTTTTTTTAAAAAAAAACCATGGTTTGTTGAATAAGCCATTGTGTTCTCAAATCACACTAACAATAAACCATATTCTAAAATCCATAATTGCTGTGTAAGCATCTGAACCATGTCTAATTTGCCTCACTAAGTTACTGCAAGGATAAAATAAGTGGCATAAGAACGTAGCAGCCATTTTGAATTTCTTGTGGTAAGCAGGTAATAAAAATAAGATGAAGAAATATATTGTCAGTAGACTTGTCTATAATAGGGTCTGAGTTTCTTGAATTCTTGAAACACTGTAGAAATCCAAACTGCAATGTGTGATGGTTGCATGTAGTTAGCATTTTAAAACATTATTTATACTGGCCCAGTATAAATAATATATTAGGCTGAGTGGCCAGGAAAAAGTGTTTCATTTCTCTAGACCTCAGCTACAGAGAAGAAAGTCCAGTGTGTTGAGGCACTATTTTTACTGTGTCTCAGTGAGCAAAATATAAAACTCCACCAAAGCAGAAGGAACATCATGCGCAGAAGGCCTCACGGTGCTGTCAGGCACAAATAACCAAAATGACAGCATGAGCTGATCAAGGTTATTTCTTTATTGCTGCATGCCTAGTTACAAGAATCCTGCATAACTGATTTTCATTTTCTTGGGAAATGCCAGATAGAGGTTTCAAGGATTCTGGGTGAGATAAGATTTTCATCGCTTCCTGTGTGCAAGGACTCTAAGCTTGCCTTCTTTTTTACTCTTCCTCCCATTCTAGCTGGACATTTGATCACATCTGCACATATAGTAGCCTCTATATGTTTATTACAACTGGTAATATAATAATGAGATTTGAGGAATATATTTTTTCTGGATTATTTCATCACTATCCTGCCTTTTTAAATCATCTAAAAATTGGGATATTATAATATTATTTATATAATCATGATGGCATATTTGAAACAATTTATATCTGATTTTCTACTCTGATGGACATTCAAGGCATCTAATAAAATTTAAACAATAGAAGAGATAATTTAAAATATAATTTTAAAAAACCTAAACCCATCAGAACAATTTTAATTTGTGCATTTATATGCTACATTTGTTAATTATGTGCTACTAAATTGCTTTTGACTCCTAGTGATCAGATAGATGTTCTGCAAAGTGATCTATCCCTTAACCCAGGGATCTCAAACTGGCGGCCCGCAGGCCAGATGCATCATGTGCAGGCCACACTCTGAGAAGGGAAAAAATGTCATAATATCTCACTTGATGGCAACATGACATGGCAAGTTTGACACCTGTTATATCGGGTAATGGAAAGGCACACAAGGCTAAAGGCAACAACAGCTCTTTATTAATGTACAACAAGTAAGAACAATCCAGCGAAGGTTGAGTCTGACAGCAGCCCTTTTATAGGGAGCTGTCAGACCCTTCGACCAATAGGATTAAACCTCTGTTCCTACTGGAACAGAGGATCTTGGTGAAAACCACTGTAGTTAAATCAAGTATCTAACACCCCTCCCGTCTTGGATGGGATAGTCCTACTTGTTACGTAGTCACACAGGTAGGCGGGCTTTTGGGTAACTCTGCCAGACCTGCGCAGTACAGTCGGAGGGTGTTCTTTGGACAGGTCAGATGGACCCATTTGCTCCGCAGCTCTGCTTGGTGGAAGCTCCTGGAACCTTTCACAGGCCGTGGCTGGAGCTTCATGGAGCAAGAGCCGGTTCGCTCGGAGCTTGCTACGGGCCTGCAACATAACCAGATAAGTTTCCCGGTACCCTCGGGCTTGAGCTGGCTGTGGAAGGAGTGAGTGATTGCTCTGTTTGGGTAGCGCTTTGGCTAACTCGTGCAGGAGTTACCTCTGGTTGTCTAAGAGTGGAGTTGGAGAGGTGGCCACGGAGTTGGTCAATGTGCCTTCTCCAATTCTGACTGTCCTCAAGCTCTACTAGGTAAGAGCGAGGCCCGGTGATGCCTATCGCTCTGGCAGGAATCCACAGAGTTCCCCCGGCGTAGTTGTGGGCATAAACTGAATCCCCTACGCTAAGGTTCCAAATCTTGCTTGTGGAGTCAGGGGGCCATGCGGCAGAATAGTTTGGGTATAGCTGGTCTAAGTGGGACCCATGAGAAGCTTGGAGGGGCTTCTCCCTGTAGTGGCATAGTGGGTGTAATGGGTGTGATATGCTGAATTAGCAAATAGTGGTCAACCCGTGTTAGCCAATCTCCCGGGCCCATCCTAGTGAGGGCCTCTTTTGCAGATCTCCCCATTCTCTCCGCCTGACCATTGGAGGCCGGATGGAATGGCGCGACCAGGGCATGTCTGATTCCCTGAGCTGCTAGGAAGGTCTCAAATTGCATGGCCGTGAATTGGGGCCCATTGTCAGAGACCAAGACGTCGGGCAGGCCATACGTGGAGAAAAGTCTCTATAGTACCTTAATGACCGTGTCTGCCGTAGTGTAGTTCATTAGGACTACCTCTAGCCATTTCGAGTAAAACTATGAGGAATGTCTGGCCATGAACTGGGCCAGCAAAGTCAATGTGCACCCTAGACCACGGTGCTTGAGGACGCTCCCACTCCTTACCAGGCGCCTTTGGGGGAGAGCTGGTCTAAACTCCTGGCACAGTGTGCAGGTAGCCACCCATTCTTCGATCTCCCTGTCCATGTTAGGCCATCACACGTAACTCCTAGCCAAAGACTTTATCCTGACAATTCAAGGATGCCCCACGTGTAAAGCCTCTAATACTGCAATGCGCAGTTTGGGTGCAACAACTACCTGGTCCCCCCCCCCCCAGTAAACAGCCATTTACAACAGATAACTCATCATGTTTGCTAAAATACATTTTGAAATCAGCCCCAACAGCCCCCTTGGGCCACCCCCTCCACACCCAGTTCAAAATCTGTTTGTTGGTGGAGTCCTTTGAAGAGTGATGGGCAACGTCACTGGACGAGACAGGACCAATCTTCAGGCAGTCAATGAGGAGGACTGGCATCTCGGGGGTAGGGTCAGCAAGAAGTTCAGGCAGCGGGCAGCGGCTCAAAGCATCGGTGTGCCCCAAAGTGGTGCCTGGTCAGTGGATGAGGCGGTAGGAGTAGGCAGCTAGGAAGATGGTCCATCTGGTCATCCACGGTGATAACGACACTGGGGTAGGTCGGTCCCCAGCCAGCAAACCCAGTAGCGGCTTGTGGTCGGTAATTCATTCGAAATCACGGCCATAAAGCCTCATGGTCTAGTTGGCTATAGTTCCGCTCGGCAGCGGACAAGGTCCTAGAGTAAAAGGCTATGGGAGCCTCGGTTCCATTGGGCATGGGGTGGCTGAGGACGGCGCTGACGCCGAACAGAGAAGCATCGCAGGTCAGCACCAACGGCAGGGTCTGGCTGTATTGTACTAGAAAAGTGTCTGCCGACAGGAGTCTTTTTACCACGGCAAATGCGGCAGCTTCAGCTCTGCCCCAGGACCATTTCACTTTCTTTGCCAGGAGATGGTGTAAGGGCTCAGCAACGGTGGCTTTCTGTTTAAGAAAGGCGCTGTAGAAATTAAGGAGCCCGAGGAACGCCTGCAGCTCGGTTTGATTGCAAGGTGTAGGGGCGTCTTGTATTGCTTGAATTCTTTGGGTGGTCGGGTGAATCCCAGAGTCGTCGATTAGATACCCTAAGAATTCAAGCCTTGGCACATTAACTTGGCATTTTTCTTTTTTGAGATGGAGGCCTTTGTCTCTAATTCTAGTCAAAACTGTTTGCAAATGTTTGAAAACTTGTGCCTCATTTATAGCCGACCATATGTAGCCGATATGTAGGGGACGACTCCTGGAATCCCCTGCAAAAGCCGTTCCATGACACTTTGGAACAGTCCTGGGGCGATACTAACACTGAATTGAGGCGGTGACATTTGAATGCACCCCTGTGCATCACAATGGTTTGGGCCTCTGCCGTAGCGCCATCTACAGGCAGTTGTTGGTATGCCTGCACCATGTCCAATTTAGTGAAAAAAATTTCCTGGGCTTAAAGAATGTAGTAGATGCTGTACAATGGGTACAGGGTAAGTACTTTGTTGTAATGCTTTATTGACTGTGCATTTGTAGTCCACGTAGATGCGGACAGACCCGTCAGATTTGACAGATGTCACTATAGGGGTCTCCCAGCATGGATGATCAACCGGCTCTAGGATTCTCTGGCCTACGAGCTTGTCAATTTCCGTATCAATTTTGGGGCGGAGAGCAAAAGGTACTCTCCTGGGTTTTAGCCTTATGGGGACTATATTGGTTTCCAAATTAAAGGAGATTGGAGTCCCCACATACTTACCCAGACTGGTGCCGAAGACGTCCTCGAACTCCTTAAAAATGGCTTCGGTACCGTCGTCTTTCAAGGCGTTGATACCGGTCACTTCTAGGCCCAGGGCTTCAAATTAGTCAAACCCTAGGAGGCTCTGCAGGTTGCCGCTGACCACCATCACTGGGAGTTGGCCGCTGAAATGCTTGAATTTCACCCGGAAGGTATCTTGGCCCACGATGGGGACCCGGTTTCCCTGGGCATCACATAGGCGGATGTCAGGGGTGCGTAGATGTTGTTTCTTCAGGCTAAGGGTAGCCTGCTTGAGGGTAGACCACGGCATGATGGTCAGTGACACACCCAGTGTCGATCTCCATCTCGCATGGGGAGTCCTTGATGAGGACTGTGGCCTTCAGCTTTTTTGGCCGCCTAGTGCGAAGTTGGGCGATTGACGTATGGTAGGTGACTCTAGTGTCGCCCTCAGAGCGTTGTGGTGGCTTCTGCCAGGCCCCTTGGTTGGGCCTCTGCTGACGGTTTGTGTGCTTCTTGGCTGCCAGGTAGTAGCAGGGAATTCGTTGTGGCACACTTTGGCGATGTGTCCCTTTCGCTCGCAGCGCTGGTAGGTAGCATCGCAGAAAGGGCAAGCCGATCTGGCATGGTCTCCTCCACAACTAGCGCAAGGCGGTAGACGCTGTTTGAATTTGCATGCCGGCTGGGCGCGGCTACTGCGCATGCGGCAGTTGTCATCTTCCTTGCCTTTTGAGCTCTCAGCCTCTGCAGCCTCGCAATGTACACATGTACTCTTTCGCGTGTCTTGTGGAGTGCTTTGGCGCTGCAGAGTTTCAGTGGATTTGACAGCCGATTCAGACGCCCTGGCTTCGTCCAAGGCAATCTGCAGAGTGAGGTTAGATTTAGCGAGTAACCTCCTTTTTAAGTTAATGTCCCGCACGCCGCAAATTATTGGTCAAGAATGAGTTCGTCCAGGTTTCGGAACTCGCAGTACACTGCAGCTTTTCGTAGCGCCGCAACGTACTCGTTGATCGATTCTCCCTCTTTCTGGTTTCTGATGTTAAACTCATGCCGGTGAACATGCTTGGAGGGCTTGGGGGCATAGTGGGTCCTCAATGTCTGCTGGAGAATGGACCAAGCGACCGATTGTAGCGGCATTGGTTCAGAACGGTCTTTTGTGTTTCGAACCCTTCCCAGCCACAGTATCCAAGGAACATGTTCTTCTTGCGGCCTTCAGAAACGCCAATGAGGTCGTTGGCCTTGAGGAAACAATCAAACCGTAGCATATACGAGTCCCAGTGCTCGGTGACTGGGTCATACGGAGTCGGTGGGCTGTGTATGGCCATTTTGTCTTCTGAGAGCGTTTTGAGTTTTTCGCTCAAAAATGGCTGCTCGAAGCTGCACTGAGCTCCGGGCTGGATGTACTTGCTGGATTGCTACGCTTTTTTTGGTTCTCCTAGTTGCCTTCCAATCCCACTCTAGTCGCCAGTGTTAGATTGGGTAATGGAAAGGCACACAAGGCTAAAAAGCAACAACAGCTCTTTATTAATGTACAACAAGAACAATCCAGCGAAGGTTGAGTCTGACAGCAGCCCTTTTATAGGGAGCTGTCAGACCCTTCGACCAATAGGATTAAACCTCTGTTCCCACCGGAACAGAGGACCTTGGTGGAAAACACTATAGTTGAAGCAAGTATCTAACAACACCCATGCCGTATCCTATTGCTGGGTTCTTCCAAAAGATTGTTAACTAGTTTTTATCTCCACTATAATTGAGGCCATCTAACGGTGGGTCAGCCTTTTCTCTCTTTCCTTTCATTTTTTTTCCAGCATTAGAGCCTTCAGGCAACGGGGTCTTTGTATGGTATATTTAAAATAAACTCATTTGAGCCTGGTCTTTTGTGTTGAGTGAGAACGCTGGGTTGATATGTTTAGTGATCTATTGTTTTGCTTTCTTGGCTGGCATGGTATTTTATGGTGTCCTCCCCAACATCAAGTTCAAAACAATCAATACTTTTGCAATTCTACCTTTTCAAAGTCCAAATTTTACTTCTGTAGAGGAAATATAATTGTTCTGTTCTGATCAGTGTAGGAATAAACTCACAATAGGATCTGAATATCTTTTTAATAGCCTTCGTGACTGCTCCAGCACGTGCTAGACCCATGATAGCAAACCTATGGCATAAGTGGCACGCAGAGCCCTCTCTGCGGGTACCCAAGCCGTTGCCCAGCCAAGCTCCACCGTACATATGCATGCGCCAGCTGATCTTTGGGTCTCTGCTGTGCCTGTGGAACATGCACGCACATTGGGGGGGGGCAGTTTTTTGTCCCCAGGAGATTTCAGGGAGGCCTGCTAGGCCTAAAATGGGGCACTGGGGGGTAGTGTGCATGAGTGGGAGGGCGGGGCGCATTGCATTATAAGTGTGGGCACACACGTGTACGCTGTCGCACGTGTGCACACGATTTCGGCATGCAAGGAGAAAAAAGTTAGCCATCATTGTGCTAGTCTGGTGTGTTTCTCTACTTATTCCTTTATTATTGATGGTTGATTTAGACATTATCTATCACTTCTATATCTTTCCTGTCTTTTCTGAGGCTGGTTCTTTTACCTGTTGTCAATAGTTTGATCTTAATATTTAATTGTAGTCCCATCTTTCACTGGCCTCTTTGACTTTTATTACTGGAGTTTGCAGATGCTTTGCATTTTCAGCTATCAGAGTAGGGCAAATTATTGTTTCCAATTCTTTTTTCTGATTCAAAATACAACTATAGCCGTGATGGCGAACCTATGGCACGCATGCCAGAGGTGGCAGCAGAACCCTTTCTGTGGGCACGTGCGCTGTCGTCAGCTGCTCTTCTGGTTTCTGGCATTCGCATGTGCACTGACCAGCTGATCTTCGGGTTTCCGGTGCTCCAGGACACACGAAGATCAGCTGGCCATTGCGCATGCACGCACCGGAAACCCAAACACCAGGTGGTCGGTGCACACATGTGCACTTGCCATTTGGTCTTTGAGTTTCTGGGGCTCCGGCAACACACGTTCTGGTTTGGGTGCTCGGTGTCGAAAAGGTTCACCATCACTGAACTATAGGCTGTAGCAAAACTACATTCACTATATTGCCAAAAGTATTCGCTCACCTGCCTTTACTCACATATGAACTTACTGTAAGGTACATCCCATTCCTAATCCATAGGGTTCAATATGATGTCGGTCCACCCTTTGCAGCTATAACAGCTTCAACTCTTCTGGGAAAGCTGTCCACAAGGTTCAGGAGTGTGTTTATGGGAATTTTTGACCATTCTTCCAGAAGCGCGTTTGTGAGGTCACACACTGATGTTGGACGAGTTTACGTGGCCTACCACTTCGTGGCTGAGTTGCTGTCATTCCTAAACACTTCCACGTTCTTTAATACAGCTGACAGTTGACTGTGGAATATTTAGGAGCGAGGAAATTTCACGACTGGATTTATTGCACAGGTGGCATCCTATCACAGTTCCACGCTGGAATTCACTGAGCTCCTGAGAGCGACCTATTCTTTCACAAATATTTGTAAAAACAGTCTTCATGCCTAGGTACTTGATTTTATACACCTATGGCCATGGAAGTGATTGGAACACCTGATTCTGAATATTTGGATGGGTGAGCAAATACTTTTGGCAATATAGTGTTATCTCTGTTGTTTTCTGTTTCCCATGTTCAGGAGTATCCAGAGAAGAAGGTTTTTTTTTAAAAAAAAGTCAAGATAGCATCCTTGACAGCACGAATGGAGTCACATTGTTTTTGTACATGGGTTGAACTCTCTACACATGCTCCCACTTCCCTCCTTTATACATACACTCATAAACTCTAGTTTGCCATTATTTATACATATTCATAGCAGGTATGCAAAGTTCCAAGGACATTTAATGGCAAATATTCATGAGTTCATCCTGTACTAAGTTGCTGATAAAAGACTTTCCCCTTACAGTCTTTATTTCTCATACACACTAATAATTCTTGGCCATTCTCTGAAGCAAGTGGCTGTTTTCTCCAGGGAAAATGATGTTATGATTAGATGTAAACAAGAAAACTGTGTGTTGTAGCATTAGAGAAGCTTTTCCTATGACAGATAAATTTAGTTTAATAATTTGGTAGAGATTATCACAATGTCTTGCAAATAATGTGTAAAATTTCCCTCACAGGGTAGATATTTTAAATCAAGATTGTTTCATCAACTTGTTCTATTTCTAATATTAGGCCATCTGAGTTTATTGAAAATAAGCTGAAAGGGGTGTTATTTTCAATTCTGTCTTCTGCTTAGGCATGGAATACAACATAGCTTTATAATATTAGCATTTAATATTGGTTGTACTATGGTTTTCTGAGTAAGAAAGTGGGAAAAGTAAGTCTTCTAATAACTAATAACAGTTTAAGCTCTGAAATATTTCAGTAAGATGCATCTGTAGAGTTGTTTGAAAAACAAAACTAAAGAACATTCCACCACTACAACCACTGCTATCTGGCATATATTGGGGTAAAATACAATGATGTGGAAGGGGTATATTCGAGCTTAATACATGAACATTGTATTAATAAAAAATGTTGAATTGATGCAGTTGTTGATAGCTTGGTAATTATGTCATTGCTGATAGATAGAGGTAGAATTAGGGATATCACATATATTAGAGTGCAAAAAAGTTTGGAGTTTTGTTTATGAACAAAGGAATCTTTTGGTTCAGTTTTGACTGAAACCCTTGTTCCATTTTGGATGATATTGTTTCTTCCGGCTGGCACCAATACTTCAAGACCTTTAAGGCAAAAGATTTTCCTAGCACTCTTCTCTCACAGCTGCCAGGGTTTCAAACTTAGTCATAACTTTGCTCCTTTCTATTGGAATCTCAACTGTTAGGAGTCAAACTTTGTTACTAGGATCGTGACGTCTCACTTCAGCATTTCAGAATGTTTATGTTGAATCATAATGGATCTCTTCAATAATTCTAAGTGTTTATGTTAGAAAACCTACATCACAGATACGCTCTTCTTTGTCTGTGGTAGGATTAAAATAGAAAATCTTCTGTTTTAAAAAAAGCTTAATATCAAAAGTGTCTGTATGATTACATGGCAAAGAGAGGTAAAATGGAGAAAGAGCAAGCCAGAAGAAACGTATCATTTACAGAGACACCTTAATCGGCTCTAATAGAGAGTAGAATTTGATTATTGGTTCCACATATTTGATTTTGGGATATTCTTACTGGTCTGATACATTTTCCTACAGTTTCTCCTTAATTAATCACAATTAATTTCCACAATTAATTAGTAGAATGACTTGCCTCCAGAAGTTGTGGGTGGTCTAACATTGAAGGTTTTTAAGAAGAGATTTGCCATTACACTTGCCTGAAATGGTTTGAACTAGAACAGGGGTGTCAAAATCCCGGCTTGCAAACCGGATGTATCACGCACAGGCCAAGTCCACCCCAGATTTAGCAAGGGGGGGGGGGAAATCGTGATACATCACGTGATAACGTGATGCCATGATTTTGACACCTTTGGATTAGAAAATTTCTCTTCCCTTTATTTATGTTATTCATTTGGTGACTCCAGTAACCCATGCGGTTTGAGAATTTAAAATAAAAAATAAAAATCCTCACAATTAGGGCTGCTGCAGAATCTCCATAGTCATGTGACCCGCATTCAGGTGCTTAGTAACTGGCATGAATTTATGAATTTAAGGTTATATGATCTAGGCTATTTGTGATCACCTTAGCCAGCTCACTTCAAGCAAAGCCAATAGCAAAAGGCACAGTTCTTAAGATTCACTTAATGATTGTGGCAAGAAAAAGGTAATAAAATTGGGCGCAACCCATTCGCCTTACTTCGCAATAGAAATTCAGGACCCAATTGTGGTCATAAGAGGGAAAACTACTTGAAATATATAAGGGAAGTCTTCACACACAGAAGTGTTACAAGGTGTGTTTATGACTTTGAAAACAGTAAAAAATGTTTGGAATGGATGTGATGTAGCTATAACTATTAGCCATGTTGGGTGCCCACTTCATTCTTGCAGAGGGAAGGCTAGCTAAGTTTGGTAAATATGTAAATAAACTTACAATGTTAAGTTTATGTTTGATTCTGCAACTGATGTGGTTGCCATTTGATTCACCTTTTTCACTCCTTGTTCCTATCTAGTAACCAGCATCTCCAGAGTCTACATAAATCATTGACCTTCGGCATCCTTAGCCCCTGGCAGGCAGGTGTTTTGTTCTTGCTGTAATTGTGTTATCTGTAGTTGGCCCTTCTTTAATTAAATAATTACACATCCAAATATCTTTTGTTAGAGCTTCCAGTTCAGTTTTTCCCACTTCGAAGTACGCACGAACGAGAATTTGGGATGAAGGTCAAGTCTAAAGTTCCTGGTGGCAAGGAGTGTTAAGTGTTAAGGAGGGTGTGGCTGTTAAGAAGCAAAAGGGCAGGCTGCTTTGATTAAAGAAGGTAAAAGGTCATCTCCCTACGTAAGAAGCATAAGTGCAAGTATATATTGAAAAGAAGTTATTTAAGGTAATCTGAAAAAAAATTATTGCAAAATTCAAAGCAACAGATGTTAATATTTGTTTTTAAAATTTGGCATGAGAAGCCATTGGACATGTAACTGCTCTGTAAATTGTATGAAGCATGAAACATTTTTTTAAAGAAAATCATTATTTAATATAAAGGACAGACTATTAAAACTGAAACATATTGCAGCAAATCATTTAGCTATTTATTATTATGATGACCGAGGGGGAGCTATTAGATGTTCTGTGTTACTCAGGGTTTTTTTGACATTGGGATTGTTCATAAGTACTGTAAACTAAAATGAACAGTGGAGTACCCCAAGGCTCTGTTTTGGGCCCAGTACTCTTCAACATCTTCATCAATGATTTGGATGAGGGAATAAATGGGGAAATCATCAAATTTGCAGATGACATCAAGCTGGCAGGAATAGCCAACACTCCAGAAGACAGGCTTAAGATGCAGAAGGATATTGACAAGCTTGAACATTGGGCACTATCTAATAAAATGAAATTCAATGGTGAAAAGAGTAAGGTTCTACATTTAGGCAACAAAAACGGAATGCACAGGTACAGTATAGGTGGTACCTTGCTCAATAGTAGTAACTGTGAAAGGGATCTTGGAGTCCTAGTGGACAATCATTTAAATATGAGCCAGCAGTGTGCAGCAGCTGCCAAAAAAGCCAACACAGTTCTAGGCTACATAAACAGGGATAGAATCAAGATCACGTGAAATGTTAATACCACTTTATAATGCCTTGGTAAGGCCACACTTGGAATACTGCATTCAGTTTTGGTCGCCACGATGTAGAAAAGATGTGGAGACTCTAGAGAAGAGCAACAATGATGATTAGGGGACTGGAGACTAAAACATATGAAGAATGGTTTCAGGAACTGGATATGTCTAGTTTAATGAAAAGAAGGACTAGGGGAGACATGATAGCATTGTTCCAATATCTCAGGGGTTGCCACAAAGAAGAGGGAGTCAAACTATTCTCCAAGGCACCTGAGGGTAGAACAAGAAGCAATGGGTGGAAACTAATCAAGGAGAGAAGCAACTTAGAACTGAGGAGCAATTTCCTGACAGTTAGAACAATTAATCAGTGGAACAGCTTGCCTCCAGAAGTTGTGAATGCCCTAACACTGGAAGTCTTTAAGAAGAGATTGGATAACCATTTGTCTGGAACAGTATAGGGTTTCCTGCCTAGGTGGGGTTGGACTAGAAGACCTCCAAGGTCCCTTCCAACTCTGCTATTGAACTGTATAAACATAGTTGTGATTAAAAAAGGAATCTGTTGTAGGCAAGAAAGCATTTTGGAGCAGTATTCAAAGATATCAAATAGTTTAGTGACTGACATAATAAGAACCAGATCCTCAAGGATATAAAACAGAACTACAATAAATAGTCAGTTGCCCATTGAATTGCTGCAGACAATAAGGTTTACTTGTATTCTACATATGCCTATTTTAAATTTCCTACATTGAGATAATATTTTTTTGCAATGCTTTCATCATTTTGAAATGCTGACAGTAGATCGATGTCTTTCAAAGTGCTGTTTTATATATTTGACTGGCTGTTGTTTTTTGTTTTGTGATTGGCCTTTCTCTATTGTCTACTGCATAACTGAGTTTTTTTTTTTTTTTTGGTGTTGCATGTCAGGTTCTATAGAGTGAGAAGAACCTAAAGAGTTTGAAGACTTTGAAGTAGCAGTTCATTCTGAAAAAAAAAAAAAACACCCTATGAGATCAGTAAGCTGTGGTGGTCCTTGAGTGCGGAATTTTCATTGCTATACTGTAATTGCTGTCATTAAATGAGTTGTACCCAATTTTACAATGTTTTTTTGTCACGGTTGTTAACAGTGGTGGATTCCGGATCCCATTCCAACCGGTACAGTTGGAACGGGCCTGGCATCGCCCACATGGACGTGTGCGGTGCGCGTGCATGTGTTGTAGCTGCCAGCGATGCTGCTCGTTGGAGCGCTGCATAGGCAGTGTACGCACTATGCACATGTGCGGAAGCGCCAAAGGCTTTAAAGGGCAGGTAAGGATCTCGGACGGGTAGGTGGGCTCTTCGGAGCACCGTACAGGAAGGGTACCCGGTGCTCCGGGCAGGCTCCGGTACGCCTGTACCGGGGTTACCGCCTGCAACCCACTACTGGTTGTTAAGCAAATCACTCCAGTTGTTAAGTAAATCATTTGGAAGTTAAGTGAATCTGTTTTTTCCTATTGACTTCGCTTATTGGACAATGGGGATGCTACAAGGTGTGAAAACAGGAATAAGTCACTGTTTTCAGTGATGTTGTAATTTCAGATAGTCCATAAATGAATGCTTGTAAGTCAAGGATTCACCAGTAGGAAGTTTCTTTGCACTGAATTATATCATTGCTTGTCTGCATTGGTATTGTCTACATGGCATGACAAGTACTTTATTGGATACAAGGATGCTGATTTTCTCCAGTATTATGCTACAGCGGGGTTTCCCAATTGTGGCAACTTCTAGATGCATGGAATTCAACTCCCAGAATTCCCTAGCCAGCATGAGGAATTTTTCCAGAGACGTGCACATGTCTTAAATTGTCAAGGTTGAGAAACTCTGTGCTAGAGTTTAAAATTAAAATCTTACATGTACAATGTATGTACTTGTCTATAGATAAGCAGATCTGAATCACTACCAGACTGCTGCAATACTCTGGCTCCTATGTGTAAGATTACTCCATCCACCCACATTTTAAACTTTAATAAAGCAAACAATGCTTTAACATAACTTGGCACTTCTTATTCATCATTGGAGAACATTTAATAATCATTCTCATAAGGGTTTTTTATGTGTCTTGAGAGAACAACCTCAAGTTGGCAATCGTTTGGAAAAAAAAAAAGCTGTTCTGGATTATGTTAAAACCGTTTAAGACTGAGCAGCTGTTTACAGATGTTTGGCAGCCACATTCTTAACAGCTGTTCACATACAATCAACAATATAACCCCGTAGATAATAGTGTATTCTTTACAACTCAACTTTTCCCCTTCAAAAGAAATGGATCTGATTATGATACGCTTAATATGTAATCATTTTTAAATTACAGTAACATGGCAAAAAAGATATTGCATCGTATCTCAAGTAAAACAGAAATAAAACCTGCATTTTAAAAAAACTATCTATTGCTTCCCATATCAGCATTCATTTCCTCTTGGCCTTTTGGAACTGAAACCTTGATACTCCCTGAATTTTTTTCTTTGAACATAATTGTTTTAAACATCCTGCCAGCATACAAAACAATAGCTGAAGATGCAGTTAAACTTTAGGAATTCTGATTTAATTATAATAGTAGAGGCTTTGCCAATGGACTCCGGTGCCTGATGTCTGTAAATCATTCTCACATTTTTATTTCAACAAAGTTTCATTTTATGTAGCAATATTTTGTTTAAGCTCCCTCTTTGTCAGCAGTCCAGGAAGTATGCAAGCTTTACCAGTTTGAATAACAGGATTTTTTTCCCCTGATACAAGTAGCTTCTTATGTTTTCAGTCTTTTGCAATTTTGAGATTTTTTTTCTTTTAAAATGTAAAACTAGATCAGATCATAGATTGTTTTAGAAGAATGGCATAACTGCACCATCCCTTAAACAGGAAAGTAAATAGTTTTGATCTGACATTATTATTAATTTATTACTTCTTAACTTCCCTTCCCTTGTGAGTTTCACTAAATATATGTCTAGATATCTAGCTGATGTAAAAGTAAATATTAGGGGTTTATTTTGAGGATATCTGAAACCATATCCCAGTGTGGGCAAGGATCACGTGAACTCAGTTTTCAACTCAGTTGGGTTATAAATAGGTGGACAGTGTGATCAGGTTCTCAGTGCAATATAGATATTAGTCTATTTTTCTAACCCTGTGGATGGATCCTGTTGAAATTATGATGTCAATAGCCTCTGGAATTGCTGATTTCTTTTTTAAAAAAAACCCACTGCGGATCTACAATGAGTGGGGTAGTTTTGAATGTGATTAACAAAGCAATCTTCAAATTAATGTTTTGCGAAAGGCCCATTTTTTTTTTCAGAAAAAGGGCATGAATACCCTTTAGGAGGCTTGTAGACTGCTCCTGGCGGGTGAGGGGGCCAAAAACAAGCAAAGAGCCCATTTTTCGCAAAAATGGGCCTGTTTTTTGTAAAAAGAAAAAGGGCAAGCATAGCCTTTAGGAGGCTTATAGAATGCTCCTGGGAGCTGGTGGGGCAGAATTGAGCAATAAAGGCACGTTTTTCATTCATTTCTGCCCTCCCCAGCCCCCAGGAGCACTCTGGAAGCCGCCTAAAGGCTATGCACTTTGGTGAAGGGGCGGGGTTTTGGGAGGCAAAAAATGCTATATTCTGTATATAAGATGCACCCAGATTTTCAGCCTCTTTTTGAGGGGAAAAGGTGCATCTTATTCTCTGAAAAATGTGGTAGTTCATTTTTACCATCTTGGATACAGAAAGTCTTAATACAAGTAGTTTTCAAGCTACAAATGCAATTGGGGCCAGAATTTAATTTGCCAATGTAGTTGTAAACCTTGAGGTAACTACATTGCTTGGCTATGGGAATCCTGGCATTCCCTGTTGCTTTTGTTAGCCCAGGACCTGCCCTGATCCAATTCATTCCTGAATTGATCCCACTCAGCCCCAAGGCTCAGTTCTGCTGAGATAAGAGAGTCCCTCCCCTTCAGCTTTCCTCAGTTGCCTGTCCTCTGTCCCCTCATTCTGCCCTGTAGGTTTCTTATACCTTGCCTTGTGGATGGCAAACAGCTGCTGAACTGCAGTGTAGTGTGAAGCCTCAGCAGCCCTAAGAGTTGCATAAACCCCATCTATCCAAGAATTCTGGGGCTCAGCTGAGAATAGCAGTGTGGGTTGAAGCCAGTGGTGAAATTCATTTTTTTTTACTACTGGTTCTATGGGCGTGGCAGTGGAAGGATACTTCAAAATCTCCATTCCCTCCCCATTCCTGGGGGAAGGATATTGCAACATCTTCATTCCCACCCCACTCTGGGGCTAGCTAGAAGGTGGTATTTGCCAGTTCTCCGAACTATTCAAAATTTCCGCTACCGGTTCTTTAGAACTGTCAGAACCTGCTGAATTTCACCCCTGGGTGAAGTCCCCACCCCATCTGCAGCCATCACCCTATACTCCGCCACCAGTTAAACAACCTCCTCTTGTTTTTCTTTTTTGAAATATATTTTTATTATTTTTACATTTAAAACAAGGCAGTACCGCAGAGTCGAAGTGACCATAGGTTCACACAATTAGTCTCAACCATTAACTATTAGTCTACTTAGTGCATTATCTATCCTGTCAATTCACAATATATACAATTTGTTCCAGTCTTGTCGCCTTGTCTTATACCAATAATAAAATCTGTTCCAGACTTCAAAATATTCTGATTCCCCTTTATTTTTAAGTTCAAGAATGAGCCTATCTGCTTCCGCACAGGCCAACACTTTTCTGATTATATCTAGCTCTGATGGTCTATTTTCTTTTTTCCAATACTGCGCAAAAGTTATGCGCGCCGCAGTTAGTACATATATAATTAGATAGAGTACATTTTTTCTTAAACCCCTCCAGTATTATGCCTAGGAGAAAAATTTCTGGTTTAAACAAAATTTGGTCTCCCACCATTTGTTCCAACCATGATTGAATAATTTTCCAATATCTTTTGGCCTCATTGCATGTCCACCACATATGATAAAAAGTACCTGGTGTTTTTTTACACTTCCAACAATTTGGGGCCAGATTTTTAAACATTTTGGAGAGCCGTGCTGGGGGCAGATGCCATCTGTAGAACATCTTATAAAGATTTTCTTTATATGCCTTAGCCAATGTTAGTTTCTGATTAACAATCTCCTTGTTGAGGTATGCACAACCTGATCCTTCAAAAGGCAGCTGCTGGCCACATCAGGCTTCATCCCCTGATCCTGCAAGAAAATCACCACCTTCAGAAGTTAGCTGATATATTTAGCAGTTTCCTTGTGAATGGTGAGGTGGACATACCATATTAGCAGCAGGAACAAGAAGACAGTGAAGATCAGTTGGGGATGATGGAATACAGGACAGCAGGTGTTACAAAGTGCAGGAGGTCAAAAGGGCAGATGGGGAGAAAGATAGGTTTGGAAGTAACCCTCCAGTAATAAGCGTGGGCAGACTGCCAAGCATCCAAATTCTGATCAGGGACAACTGCAACAGCCATTACGTTTGGGGGCCAGGCATAAGTGCCATTCATTCAACACTACTACAATTTCAAATGATCATTGTATAAATGGTTGTAACTTGAGAACTACTTGTTTAAGACTGA
Source organism: Natrix helvetica (assembly GCF_964273705.1). Lineage (NCBI taxonomy): Eukaryota > Metazoa > Chordata > Lepidosauria > Squamata > Natricidae > Natrix > Natrix helvetica. Next base: position 128,907,588 of record NC_138554.1, on the reverse strand, counting down.
TCCATATGGTTGTATCTCATTATAAAAGAGCACAGATATATAATGCTCCTGTTATAATAGTGCTATTTTGCACATCTCTCTTCAGCATTAACTAAAATTATGGTAATTGAGCTTCTGTCATTTGAAATTGTTTTGGGTAATAGAGATAAATGTATTTCTAAGCACCGATGGGATGAATAGAATGAGGACATTTCTGGACTTTCAAATTATGCTGAGAAAGTTGTAGAACCAACTTTAATTCAATAAAAGGATAATTATAATGGCAAAAATTATCAAAATGGATTTGAAAATGCATTTTATCGGAACGTATTTGAAACATAGCTCTTTCATATGAAATCCAAACTAGCCTTGGAATAAAGAGATTAATCATGCAAGTCATTGTGATAAAGACCTATGGAGGAATGTTTCTGGCCGAATATCCAAAATATTGTTTGAATTTTATGCTGAGACCTACTCATAAATTGAGAACTGTATCGGCTTCCCTTACAAGAATTAAAAATTGTGACTAATAAAAAAGAGTTACTATCAATTTTGTAGACAGACAGACAGATACACAGACACACACAAAATATAAAATGGCTTGCAGAAGAAGTGATGTTCCAAGAATAAAATAAATGCATATGTCAACACACTGTAAAATGCAGGGATTTTAACTTGTGTAACATAATGTTTTCTACATACAGGCCTTCCCCCCTCCCTTTCTTTTATGTTGCCTTTTGTTATGGAAAAGGATTTAGTCATGTAAACATATTTCATACTGAAATACTGAAATGGAATGAAAAGGAATGTGGGTCTTCATATTTGCCTAGAAGAATAATTTACAATATAATCCTGAGTTGAACCAGCAAGATGTTCAGGTAAATACTAGTACGTCAACCTATATATTTTAACCAGCGGTAGCCATGGGAGGACTGGGGAATGACTGATGAAAGCAGTGTCACCACGCAAATTCCAATCTTTTTCTGAGTGTGATGGGATGCTACACACATGCTCCAAAGGGGTATAGCTTGCAGTGTGACAGCATGACACTGCTTTTGTAATTGTGATAAAAGCAGTGAGATCCAGGGAATGCCACAATATACAGCATTTTCTGTGCATTTCCCCATTATATTCAGGTCTGCCTTTTTTCCTCTGATCTGTGGTGTAGCAGCCAGAGAAAAAAATTACTTTTTAAGTAGTGCTTTATATTAGAGATGCAAATAACATGTTGCAAAGTCTTTTTCCCTTCTTTGTTATCAGGTTGCCATGTTGGCAGGAAGCAAAAATTTCCCTTTGAACCTAGAATTCCTCTGTTCCTTTTGACAGACTTTCAACTTCCTATGCAGATTAGGCCATTAAATTAGGCACAAAGGCAGCCCTCTTGCCTATTTTAACCTTGCCATGGTATTGAAAGAGATTTACTAATGTTTACTAATGCTAATGGATGGCAATTTAGTAGGGGAAATAATCCTTCTAAGTCTCATGAACTGCATGCCCTCAGGATGTATGAGGTTGTAAAAATATTTCCAACTACCATATCCATTTGATGGCCTTTAGCATATTCAGTGTGTGGGTTATCTATTAGCTGACCATCTCACTCTCCTTTTCCAAATTAGGGTTGCTTTTTGAAGTTGCAAAGGGTTGGGGAAAAGATGTTCTCATCTGGCGATGTTTTTGTTGTAGGCAAGAATAGAGATTGATTCCACACACCATTTCTGGAAAAATGGTGTAATTGTATTTGTATTTTCCTATTTGTTTAGTAAGAAAGGATCCAGCTTTTATGTCTGTTGTTTCCAGCTGAAAATTCTTCATTTTTAAATAAAACAATTTAGATAAAAACACAAAGATTTGTATCAGATTTTTAGGTTGGCACGACTGCCGAGGAAACAGATGTGTGAAGTTTCTATGGACTAGAATGGTGAAAATGGCTAGATTCTGTTTAGATTGGGGCAACACCCTGTTCTGTAAAGCTATCTGTTGCAAATAAAAAGCTTGTGTTAATTTTCTTACAGTGCAAACATGATGTGCCTGTGTGCGGGTGTGTATGTTCTGTTTGTCGGGAGCTACCTCTTCTTTTTCACATCCACTATATTTCTGATTAAGATTATTGGAGCATGACTTCAGTGAGTTCTAAAATAGGCATATTAATCTCAGCCTCCATCCAGGGATATATTTTCACTGTAACTTAGTGATAAAAGCACCTCCCTCATCTACTCTGCCAAGGTTTTTTTTTCTTTTTTTTTCTCTGGTCATATTTCTGAAATAATAACGAAAATATCCTCTTTATTCAGTTCAGGAGAGCTCAGCACAAATAGGGAAAAAACAAAAGTCTCTTTGAGGAAGCTGCTGTGCTTGAAAGATAAAATGCAAGGTGAAAACAAATATTTCTTAAAATGAACTGCATTTTTCTTCTTATAGGCTAGAGAATAAGATGTGTGAGATGTGAAAAGAACAATAGAAATTCCTCTTAACTTGGGTATCTTTTCAGGATTTAATTTCATTCCTACATTTGGCAAAAGCAAATTAAAACTAACATTTAATAATGAGGCATGTAGTTTTATTAATGTCCTCTTGTGTTCTGTATAATAATATTATAGTGCAGCATTTTGTATTAGTTCTAACCAGAATGTATAATGAATACTCATAATAAATAATATATTGAACAAAAAAATTACTAATTATTACTAAGGTTATTCAGATCAGGTTTTTTTCTGTGAAGATGTAGCTGATCTGGATGTAAAAGCTACCAGTGGGAGAAAGGCAGAAAGATATAATCTGGAAATATGAAATGTATTGATTTCAATTTCTTTTGTTCTAAAACAGCAAGTAAATCATAGGAGCCAAAATGGCTGAAGGCATACATCTTTATAATATTAAAATGGTCAGTTGAGAGTAAGGCAAAGCTCTAGGAATATTTCATCAGGGATACGATAGCTGTTTTTGCATGCAAAACCACTCAAAAAGGCTTTAATTATTTGGATCATCTTGCTGTCATGCTTATGCTTTTGTTTCTTATGCCCTCCCACTAATTACTTCATCTGTAAGCATGCTCTTTTTTGTACAAGAGTTACATCAGCCATGCATATTTGTTATGTAGGATACCTGCAGCATATGTGATCCTATACTTACCCCTAATCTGGCATTAGAATTTCATTGTTCATTAGACTTTCATATACTCATTTTAAAAAGCAAACAAAAAGCTATAATTGTGGAACAAATCATTTAAAAAAATGAACTAACCGCATATAGCCCATTCTTGGCTAAAAAGAAGGATAAAATATTTCATGCGTGTGTGTGTGTGAGAGAGAGAGAGAGAGAGTGTGTATCCTCTTAATGGTATTTAGCTTGCAGTTTTGAAAATAGAAGTGAATTTCTTCCATTTCCTTTCTCAGTCTGCTTCTGGTATATAATTAATGCTTGTCCTTCCTTCCCCCCCTCCCCCCAACTCGGTATGATAAAAGTTTGGTGGCAATGAAGTATATGGGAAAGTTTCCGGTTTTTAACAACGGCATTAAAATCATTTTGTGCAGAAAATGACACCACTTGATGCTAATTTATAAATTCATCTATAGCCTAACATTGACTTAATTTAGTCACTGTAGATATCCACCTATGACATACATCTTTTTTTCTTCCCCAGATTCTGCTGATATAGGTGAACAATTTAAAAAGGTATTTCTGTAACCTCTTAAGAAAGCTATTATTTAAAACGTTTTACACTGACAACTTGTCTCTCCTGAATTGCTCAAATCAGCTAATTCAGTGAATTATAACTATATGAGCCACAAATTGTCTGTGGGACCACAGCTAAAGCAATAAAAGGAAATAATCAAGTTATTTGCTTGAATAGGCAGTAACTATTGTTGTGCTTTCTTAGCTTTTTCATTAAACCTGAAAGAAACTTTGTTCAGTTAATCAATCTTAGTCAATTTAAGGATTTTAATTCATGATTGCATACTTTAATTGATGAGTTTGGAGTTTATAGAAATGCTTTTTGTTTTGAAAGCAGTTGTTTTCATAGTTTATTCTAGGACCTATCATTACTTGAAATGTAAAGATAAATGAGTAAATAGATTTTCCTGTGAGTGAGCTATAGCTTATTTTCAATCGGTAAAACATTCTTATACTTTAATATATCTCAAGTGTGTCAGATTTGGCTGATACATATCCTTGAATAATAAACTAGTTGGACAGAAAGCTTTTTTTAATCTCAAGAAGTATGATAGTGAAAAAAGCAACAACCTTGATGATATAACCAATATATGGGTTATATCAGGTGGCAGCCACACATGTTTTTTCCAATAAGTGATTTGTTCCTCTGCTAACTGTTTGAAGTCAGTTGACTAAAATATCTAAAACCTCTGGCTATTTTATTTCATTTACTGAATTCCTTGGTTATAGGATTACCGGATTTGGACTGTAAAAAATCCATGCTACAATTAGATGGCATTGGATACAAAAGACTCTTAATTGATGCAGCCCAGAGTTTTGAAAGCCAGTAGTCCTGTTTTACATTCTGTTATCAGCCAACATGATTTTATAGTTAAAATACACTACTACTTATTTAAACCTAGGTCTGAACTTAGAGAAGCTCTTGGGAAAGTTGTTCTTTTGTTCAAGAAAAGTGCCTTCAGAATTGGCTGTTACCCAAATAGGCTCACAGGAAACTGAAATATGATTTAAACCATTATCTGAATAGACTTACAGGAAGCTTCATTTGCAGCTTTCTTCTGGATACAGTTCAGTGGCTTTCTGTAAGAAAGGACTACAGATTTTTGTAAGTAGAGTAACATTTTTGTTAGAAATGGATCATTATTAAAGGAAATATAAATATATTATCTAGAAATCCTGCCAATTGATCTATATTTTTTCTCCCCTTGGAAGAAATTTCTTTAGTGAGATGAGCTCCAAATATTGTACGGATTTTGTGACTGAAGCTAATTTTAAATAATTGTGGAACATGGTGTTGAAAGGATGAGTGCATCATAACTGTTGACATTATTTTGTTCTCCCAGTAATCAGTAAGAGCAAATAAAAACAAATTTAGAGACTTGCATTACATGTGTTTGAAGAAAGATATTATCTAAATTATGACATGAGAGATGCCCTAGCATGATGTATTTTCATGGTAAATCATGAGTTTGCTAGTGTTAAAGAAATAATACATCTATAATTCATGATACTTCAAACATTTGAATAAAATAAGTTTCATGTAATAGGAAACTCCTATTATATTAACATTTTTTTATTTCTCCTCTATATTGCTGTGTTTCTCTGTTCCTGAAATCACTTAATGGAAAATGCTGCTTTAAATTTCAGTAAGGGAGAAAACAGCAAAGAAATTTTTGTGGCCAGAAGAAAGGTTTGTGGCAAAATTAAAAGACCTGCTCTTGGAGATTTTGAATGTATTGAAAAATTAAGGATTGTTTCAGATCTTTTATTGGGAAATTTAATTGTTGAGTAGTATCTGATTTTTGAGATTGCCATAGGAGACATTAGCTACATATTGGATGTTTAAATTGCTTTAGTGCATATTTTTACTAAAATTTACTAATTTTTACTAAAATCATTGTCTTTTGAGACAAATACTTTTTGCCTAAGACACAGTGCTTGGGAATAATTCTCTGGAGTATTTATTTATTAATTTCTCCTAGAGTTATCTTGTCATCTCCCAAGCATAACTCTAGAAAAAAATTCATTGATATCACAATGTTGGATATATGGCTTATAGTTTCAAATGGTGTTACCAGGGTTAAAAAAAAAGTGCTTAGGACAATAATGTTTGTTTGCAAAGAGAGAGGATTAATCTTTTACAGAAAAGCCTAAACCTAGCAGTTTTACAAATTTTAGGCCAGGGATGCAAAACTCAGGGTCCAAGGACCGGATCCGGCCCATGTTTGCTTAGATCTGAGCCGCGGGGCCACCCTGGAAAGAGTGAAGGACCAGCCCATGGTGCCTCTGCCAGCGAAAAAAGAGCTTGGGAGGACCGCAGGCAGCTGTCGCGAACTCTGTTTTTGCTGGCAGAGGGTTACAGGAACCGCTGCAGCCAAAAACAGCTTGGGAGCCCATTTTCTCTGGCTGAGCGCTCGGACCACCACAGCCCCCCCCCCGACATGAATGACGTCAAGCTCGCCATGCCTCCCATTCCTCCAAAGTCAAACACAACTCTGATGCATCCCTCAATGAAAACGAGTTTGACACCCCTGTTTTACATCCTTTTCATATGTTTAGCATGGCTCACTCGACTTTAGTGAACTTGAATCATTTCTCCAACCCAGCTTCTCCAAAGCTGCTGCTACTTCCTTTTATTTTATTGATCAAGATCATTGAGTTCTTCTAACGGAACCCCCTTCCTCTACATACGGAATCACAATCTTGCCTAACTGGTTGATCTCCAGATATTTTATTCTATAGTTGCCCACAGTTTCACATCCCATTGAGAAGGAGTGAAGTAGGTTTTTTTCTCCATTGCTGAGCCACACAAAGCTCCAACTGACTGCATATTTATTTATTCATTCATTTTGTTTATTGCTAGTCCTTCTCTTGAGCTTTGTAATGACAGTGCTCATAGAAAATCACATTACTGAGGATACATGCCTTTAAGGAACTTACCCTGCCATCAAAAAAAAAAAAAGGTTCTGCACTTTCTTACATTCAGCGCAAGTACTCTGTTCCCTAATATTACAATAAACAGATTATGAAAGTGCACCAAAGTTTTCACAAGTTGCAGTGGTAGAATTGTGAAATTTAAGCTTGTACCATAAACCAGTTATACTGCATTTCTTTAGGCACAATGAGATGATCCCTTTGGTTTTACTCCTGTTGTGTCAGTTTTTGATGTAAACCAAACCAGGAAACTAACTCCACAAGTTTGACTTGAACTATATTTTATTCATATAAGCTACGGTAACAGAATCTTGAAAACTTGGCTGCATTTTTCCTTTTTTTCTCTTACATGCCAGAGGGCTAGGCCAGAGCCTGTCTAAATTTCTTTTTCTTTTTTTCCTGAGCCTAAAGCAGGGGTGTCAAACTCTTGTCATCACGTGACATGTCGGGACTTCCCTCCCCCCTTTGTTAAACCGGGTGTGGGTGAGGCCAGTGCATGACGCATCCGGCCCATGGGCTGGGAGTTGGACAGCCCTGGCCTAAAGCATGTTTTATACTTTTTTTCCTTAACCATCACTGCATAGTTTTTCCAAAGTGATCTCTGTAGTTCTCTCCAAGTTGGTTGCAATGACTTCAAATTAATTGAAAAGTTTTTAATCTAAATTTGAGATTTCCAAGTTGTTTGATAACTTAGGTAAAGAAAATTCTGTTATTGCTCCCTCCCCCCCCCCCCCCCAGTTAAAGTCTTTAAACTAAGACACTGGTGTGATTGTTTGCAACTGTTGTATCTTCTCATTTCTTTCCAAAAAGTTTATGCCAGAAGCACAGGTAACCTTTGAATTGTGTCAAAACATATTTCATCATGAGTGTTGCCTAGATGTGTTATATGTTCACCATATTTTAGTCTATCTTGTCTCCTGAATAGTACTCAACATAAAATTACAAAATGCAACACTTGTTTTTTAAAAAATACATCAATTTAAAAGGCCAGTCCAAAATCTTTATTGGTCAATGCACTCAGTAGTACTCCTATATTTTTGATCCATTTTCTTTCTATCACTCCTTCTGCATTTGCCCTGAAAAACAAAGAGGATGGGAAAGCTACTTCAGGCTTGCACTGTGGTGATGATTTACTATAGCTTTTTCATTCTATTTTTGAACTTCAGAAAAGAAAAGTGAACAGAATAGGCATGTCCAATTTTATTTATTTGTATCTTTGAGATGGACTGAAAATAAGGCTACAAGACTATTTTTTTTTCCATTGTGTCTACATTATGAAATATCCTTCCTCTAAAAATTAAGCTGACGCCTTGTGTTGACCTTGCAGACGTTTTTGAAGGCCCTATTTTCCTGTCTTCAGGGAATAGTTAAGATTATCGCTGCTTGGACATCTTTTAAATTAAATATTATAATTGTTCTTATAACATTTTGCGTTCTAATGAGTTGTAAAGATTCAGCAGCATGCATATTTAAGGGATAAGTAAGTCATACCCCTACAAATGAACCATTAAGAAATAATTTAGCTATTATATTTTTTTTCATTTTTCACAGGAAAAATGGATGGCAACTCTGATTTCTTGCTCATTAGCAATGGATTTTGAATCTTCACTTTGTATTCAGGCTGTCATTTTGACTTTTACAACATTTTTATTTTAAATGATTTTATTTTAAAGTTTTAATTTTTAAAATTAACCAAGAGCTTTTAGTTATGTTTTTAATCTTGGGAAAGAAACAGCAGTAAACTGGAGCCAATTGGAATCAGAACTAAGGTATAAAATAATTGTGATCATTGGCTTCTAAATATAATTGTTTCTTTTTTAAACACGTACCATATTTTTCGGAGTATAAGATGCTCCGGAGTATAAGATACATCTTAGTTTTTGGGGAGGAAAACAAGAAAAAAAATTCTGCCTCTACCTACCAGCATTCATTTGGCTAGTGTCCTTGCAGCAAATAGCAAACAGCCAGGTCAACTTCAGCACATTATTGCAGCCTGATTCAGCATGAGCAGCTGATTGGCAATATCCCCAATCAGCTCTTCCAAGATGCAGGGATTGCTACAGACCATCGCTGCCTCCATGCCTTGCATTTTTGGCCTCTGTGCCTCCTGTTTTTGGCCTCTATGCCTCCCATTTCCAGCCTCCAAATGCTCCGTTTCAGACCTGTTCAAGGCTGCGGGGATCGCCACAGCACATCGCCACCAATCACCGACTCCGTGCATTGCATTTTCGGCTTCTGTGCATTGCATTTTCGGCCTCTGCATGCCCCATTTTTGGCCTCTGTGTGTCACATTTGTGGGTGGTTCCCGGCAGGGATTGCTGCTGCTGCCATTCCCGACCACCTGGAATCACTTGAAAACACGATGCAAAAGGCCAAAAAGGAGGTGTGCGGAGGTCGAAAATGCAATGCGCTGAGGCAATTTTACAGTTGAACCATGTTTGGGGGCAACTGAAAACACATTAATTTTTGTGATATTTTTCTAAAACAGAATGTTTTATTTTTATATGGAATATGGAATTTGTTCAGTTGACAGACCTTATGAGAAGCTGTTGATATTTGGTAAGCAAACTCTTATTCTGACATTAATTAATTGTAATTTCTTTCTGACCCCATAACAATTAGCATAGACAGCGATGCACTGCAATTGACATATCTTAGCTTTATTATGCACTTTATAAAATCAGTCCATTCCGATTAATGCCATGCTCTTGAGCCTGGGATCTTCCTATTATTTGCATTATACAGATTAACCTATGCAACATATTATTTCAAAATATTGCAAACAGAAAGCATCAGTTAAGTTTAACATATTGAAGCTGTGTAGAGTATGCTACAGTACCAGTGTCTTGTGTTGCTATGTATTTGATTAGGTTTGTTTAGAATATGCTTTCAGTGATTGTGACAGTTGCCCCATTAGTTAGTGTCTCTCCATTTCTAATAATATGGATGACCATATACTGATGATGGATGACCAAAGAAAATGGCCAGCAAATAATGTTAATAACACCCTGTTCATAGGTTACTCAGCATTGAGCAACATGAAATGCCATTTACATAGCACTTCTAATGGTAGGAGGGTTATGTAATTACTTTTTGGGGTTAAGAGTGAACCTACAACTTAGTTGTATAATATATATTCTTTGTATGCACAAAATCTAAAAAAGGGTTTCAAGTGGAAAAATTCAGAAAGAGAGAGATTGGAGATCTAATTTTCCTTTCCTTGGATTACACCAGTGTTCCTGCTTCAATATAAGCCGCTTTGTCTATTTATACCAGGAGTATCAAACTCAATTTCATTGAGGGCCACATCAGGGCTGTGCTTGACCTCGGGGGCCGGGTGGATGTGGCTGCCTGGGTGGGTATGGCCATCTTGATGCTACTCACTGGGCCAACAGTGGGTGGGGCCAGCTGGATGAGTGTGGTCAGCTTGACACCACTCCCCAAACCGCTGGCATGTTTCCTCTTTGCATTGGGTAGACTGGGCTGAAGTCACACTGATCCAATGTTTCCTCTTTGAATTGGGTAAACTGGGGCGAAGCAATGCGGGTAGACTAGAATGAAGCAACGTGGGCTGGCTCCTTACATTTTCCAGGACAGCCCCGTGAGCCGGATCTGACCACATTGTGAGCCACATCCGGTCCATGGGCCTTGAGTTTGACACCCCCTAATTTATGCTATTCTGATATTAACTTTTATCAGTTTGTAAGGTTGAAACTAATCAATTGGATATTGATTGCTATTATAACATACATATTAAGGAATTCTTTGCCTTCAAGACATGTAAAAGATTGTCTCAAACGATTGTGCATCAACATTTAGAAGTGGTAAAGTTTTTATCTACTTTTTACCTCAGAGCAGATGGCTGGTGTTGAAAAGTTGGAGGGCAGTTGTGATTAATCCTGTATCATTGTCAGATTATTTTCTTCTCAGTCTGTGTCTCCAACACCTGCATAAGAAAGGTGGGCAGATTAAGGTGGCCTACTTCAGAAGTCTGTTGGATCACTTTATTTTTCAGGCAGTGGTTGGGGTTTTTCTTGCTTCTGAAGACTACCCAGAAGGTGCAAGTGATAAGTGTCAGTTCAGTGCTGAAATTTCAGCCGTTCTAAACCTCTATTGAGGTGCTACAGCAGTTGCCAATACATTACAATATCAGTGCTGATGATAACACTTGCAGCCATGTTACCTGTGACACTGCAAATGAAGTCTTCCCACCCTTGTAATGGACTTTGGAACAATTGCTTCCCTTCAGTATATGAAGGGGTCACAGATTCAGGGATCAACACTCTCTAATTGCCCTCCATCTATTTAATATTACTACTCAAGATACAGACACCTACACTTCTTGTGTAAAGAGCAGCAGTAAAAGATGTGCACACTCAGTCTTTGTAGACTAGAGCAGTCTGTTATGTGCTGTTCGTTTTTAACTGAATGTTTTTAAGATGCTTGAGAAGATTAATATGCTTATGCAAGCTGCCAAGAGTCTGTGGGATTGGGTACAACAGAAATTATGTAAAGAAGCCAGTTGTTGCTAGACCAGAGAAGTTATCAAGCATATAGTATGCATAAAAATCCCTGTCAGTTTTTAATTTAAATGGAATTCTTTCCTGAAGTAGTATGACATAATGGTATGTATGTAAGCCTGGAAACGATTCAGGAGCACAAGGACTTGATAGAAATCAGTTTTCTTAAAATTAGTTCCAGGAAGATCCGTCACATTTCAGTGATGAAAATTTACATAGAGAGAATGAATGCAAAACAGCATTCATTTTCCAATATGCTTCTCTTCCAATAGAAGAGAAAATTTGTAGTTCAGGGTTGAACTGTGGGATTCTTGGTGCTCTCTGAGCTTGGTTGTTTTGTTGCAGATGCTTCATTCTCCTTCAGATATATTGACAGAAACTGATAAGTGTTTTAAGAGTTTTTGGAAGGAGCATAGCATTCTAACATTTAACTTTTGCCTAGCTGCATCCATCATGCTTGCTTTATCTTCTTTACTAATGGAAGAAAGATGGGTCCTTTTGGGGATCATTCCAGTTTTCATTGATCCCATTAGGAGAGTGTTGCAGAATATCAGCTATCCTATGTCAGTTGCCCTTTGGCACAACAGCTTGATGTACAAATATATTAGTCAAGAATTACAGATTTGAAAAGATCGTCAGCATGTCTGACCATCAAATCCCTCATAGTGAGAACATTGACTAGGCACTCTTAAAAGTTACTTTTGAACCAGTCCCTAATGCCTTCCCCTAGCCAGACAGGTGATGCTGTGGCAGTGCTGGCTGAGTTGTCTAAAGGCTATAAGGGTTTAGACCAGAGGTGTCAAATTCAGAGTCCATGGGGTGTTAAATCTGGCCTGCTGGGCCAGCCTGGAAATAGCAAAGGAGTGGCCCGCAGTGCCTCTGGCAGCCAAAATAGAGCACGCCCCCCCCCGCATCCCGTTTTTCAGCCTCCTGCAGCACCCTGCCAGCCAAAATGGGGTGCCAGGGAGCTGTGCAGTCTGTCCTGTCTCCTCTCCCCGTGGCCGGCCCATGGAGGAGAACTACAATGCTTATCCTGCCCTTGAAGAAATCCAGTTTGACACCCCTGCACTAGATGGTTCAATTCTAGTAAAATGGAGTGATTGTGTTTTGGGACTTTCCAGGAACAGGTATTACATCTCTAACTCTGGATAGGATGCTACTTTCATGGGATGAATTGGTTTGTGCAATTTTGGTATCCTCTTAGAGCAGGGCTGTCAAACTCAATTTCATTGAGGTCCGCATCAGGGTTGTGTTTGACCTCTTTGGGGGGATGTCTGGAGTGGCCGTTGCCAGGTCAATGTCACTTGTTTCAGGGGCACCCTTCCTCAGTCTTATAATCTCCCTTATTTCCTCCTTTCCTTCCTTCTTTCCTTTTCTTTTTTCCCCTTCCCTCTTCATTCTCCTTTCTTCTTCCTTCCCCTCTTATTTTTCCTTCCTTGCTCTCTTTCCTTTTTTTTCTTTTTCTTTTTCTCCTTTCCTGTCCCTTCTTACATCCTCAAATGCAAAAAGGGAAACATTTCTCCTTTAGTTTTTAGTTTGTTTTGCTACCCCTCTGCCAATAAAATGAGTGTCCTCCAGGGCCCTGTTTTCAGCCACGACGGCCTCCTGCAGCCCTCTGCCAGCAAAAATGGAACGTAGCCCCTGAGCTCTATTTTTGCTGCAGGTCTGCAGAGGTCATCATGGCTGAAAATGGGACCTGCAACCCCACAGCTTCATTTTTGTTGGCAGAGGCATTGCAGGCTGGTTCTTTGCTGTTTCCAGGGTGGCCCCAAGGGCCAGATCTAAGCACCCCAGGGGCCGGATCTGACCCTGGGGCCTAGTTTGTCACCCTGTCTTAGAGTCAAAGTTTCTGCGCAAGGAGCAAGTGGCAGTTGTGGCTAGGAGGACCTTTGCAAGACTCTTCATGCAACAATTGAGCCTTTTTCTGGGCCATAAAACCTTGTTCACAATCAAGCCTTGGTCACTTTCCATTTGGATTACTGCAATACTACAATAGGAGCCAAGATGGCACAGTGGTTAGAATGCAGTATTGCAGGCTAACTCATTGATCACTTCCAGGAGTTCGATTCAGAGCAGGTCAAGGTTGACTCAGCTTTCCATCCTTTTGAGGTCAGTAAAACGAGGACCCATATTGTTGGGGGCAATATGCTGAGTCTGTAAACGGCTTAGAAAGAACTGTAAAGCATTATGAAGTGGTATATAAGTCTAAGTGCTATTGTTATTGCTAGTATACTTCACATGGGTTCTGTACACTCAGCTGCGTGAGCTGCATTATCTCTCAGATTTAAGAGAGGTTGAAGTTAAGACTGAGGCTGCGTAGAGACTCTAGGCAGATTCCTCTTTTGACTCCACCCCCAGGTTCTGCCACTCCTTTAGAATACATCACTAACTTCTTTAAAAGCAGAGTTTTCTAGCCTGCAACGATTGTAGGCAAGAAATGGATTATCTGCAACTTCTGTCTGCTGTTTTGGAATAAGTACGTACAAAGTGCTTTCTTATTGCTTTCTTGTTGTATTCGTCCTAGCTGTTTGGATGGGGGAGAAAATCTGGAAAAATCAGATATAGTATGTTGTAGTTTTAAAAACTTACTATAAGTAATAGAGCTTTATCTTGACCCTCTTCTGCTTTTTTTTAATGGATGTGTAGATATTGTAAAACACATTTAAAATAGATTTTATGTTTTTATGATTCTTATTATTCTGGATTCAGCTTTAATGTTGAAATAACTTTCCAATCAAGTATTTCAGAGTATTAGGCACACAATAGGTTATGTTAACAATATTCATCTGGAGAGAATCTCAATATCATATTTACTGCATTCAGAGCTAATGAGAAAGAATGATATGTCTTTTCCTGAGTGAGATTGGGCTGAGTGAATTTCACCCACTTCCCCTCCTTGAGGTTGGAGGTATTTAGAGATTAGAGAGAAGTTCAGATGGCTCCTAAGAAATCTTAACAAATTAATGAATCTGTCTTTAGTGGTGGATCTTTGTTATCTGCTCTGCCCTCACTCCAAGCTGGGGTTCCATTGTTCCGTGCTTCAGGAAACCACAATTGAAATGCAGTTTTTTCTCCCCAATGCATTGAAAAGAACTATAGGCATTTCTGGAAACAAGGGAGAAACTTCTTCATGCTTTGCAACAACTCAGGTCTGTTGTAAATTGCTGGGAGAGAAACATCCTTGTTAGTATTTGGACATGACCAGAAAGGAAAGAGAAATTGGTCACAACTTGTCTTCATGAATGGAGAAAAAATATTTTAGAGATATTGCATAAAATATTGAACTGTTATTTCAAAAAAACAGAAATAGTAGCAAGCGAGGAAAAAGTTGAGGTATTGTGTTTCTTTTATTCCTTCGCAAGAGAAAATGTGACTTCAGAACTTTCATGGCCATTCCAACTATTTGGAATGCTAATAAGAGCCATCTTTAATAACTCAGGGTGGCCATCATGATTCGGGAGATTCTACAGGATGCGTCTTCCAAGGAAAATTTTGGTCCTCTCCAAAGTGTTTTCTAGAAACATCATCATCTGGTTGTCAGTAATATAGAAATCTGTTTTTTGAGGAGGGGGGGCAGATTTTCAATAATTGCATCTTGTTTTAGGCTAGACAATGTGATCGACATGGAAGCTTCTGCTCTCTGTGTTTCCCTCCTGTAATTAATTCCAAAATTTCTGTATTGAATTTCATATATTGGAGGAGGAAGGAAGTTAACAGAATATTGTATATTGTATTGGAAAAGAAGACAAAAATTTGCCACTGGTTACATGTTGCCCAGGAAGCAATTTTATTTTGCTGTTTAGCAGCCAGTTGAGTTGCAGTTTAAAGTTGGATTGATTTTTGCATATAATATTCTTTTACATATTTATATGAACTGTTTTCCATAAGACCTATCTATTTTCTAAATGGCACCAGCTTTATTGTGATTTAACTCTTTTCTAAGGGTGTGTGTGTGGTGTGTGTGTGTTTGTGTGTGTGGTCCTTTTATACTCCTTCAGATTTCGCCTGATAAATAAAATGACCTTCATTAATCAGTAGTTGACAGCCTCCACATTGGGCTATGAAACTAAACATACATTGTCTGATGCATCTTTACAAAGAAAATCAAAACAGTGGCTTTTAATGTTACTAAGTAAGATAATCTTATTTCCAATTGCTGTTTCTCTTGCAGTTCAGCAAGTGAAGGGGACATGGCACGTTTAACGAAACGGCGACAAGCAGATACAAAGGCTATCCAACACCTTTGGTCAGCTATAGAAATCATCAGAAACCAGAAGCAAATTGCTAACATTGATCGTATTACAAAGTAAGTATCTTTGGAATAATACGATAATATGAGTCAAGGAGAACAAACCAATTATGCAAATGGAGCATCATCACACAAAGATTTCCCCTTGCATAAGATTGATTTGGGTCCATGCTCTAAAATCCAGGATCAGGTGCTAAGTAGGCGAATGGAGAAAGTACATTCTGTGTTCCATTTATCTACTTTGAGACATAATGTTGAATGTCTGGGATGGGTCTACAGACTAACAGTTGAATATATCTTTGTATATTTCAAATCCAGATTTGGTCTGTGCCCTACTCAGTTAAAACAGAGCAGGTGATGGGGCAATGCGATTCAGGCAATACGATCAAGTAGAAAATTAGGGCTATACAAATAATTTGATCCAGCATGAGATATTTTCTCCAAACAGGGGTGGGCTGCTGCAGGTTTGCATAGGTTTGGGAGAACCTCTAGATAAGAATCTTCCCAGTTTGGAGAACCCATAAATCCCACTTCTGGCTGGCCCTGCCCCTCCCAGGAGTCCCCACGTGGCCTGTTTGGGGTGCCAGGTAGGTACAGGGCCCGCACAGAGGCTCAGGGAGGGTGAAAAATGGACCTCCCGGAAGGCTGGAAACGGGCCTGTTTCCTGCCTCTGGAAGGCCTCCGGAGCCTAGGCCATATTTGCGTTGGAGGCTCGAGGAAAACCTCTGGATGCCAAGGAGGGCGAAAACGCCTCCCCCCTTGGTGCAGGAGGCCAGCTAGGCCACACCCACTGGTCCCACCCACTCGGCAACCGGGCAGAGAACCCATTGATAAAAATTTTGAAGCCCACCCCTTTCCATCAGGTATTCATCACAATGAGTTGAAGGGAATAATGCATTTTGGCTGGGGAATACAATGTCACTGAACTAAATCCCAGGATTGGCTAAGCTAGAAGTTGTTACGCAACAATCTTTGAGGGCCACAAATTCTTCACTTCTGAACAATATTCTTTCCCTTCTTCTCCACATGGAAGGAATGCATATTAGACCTTTCTATTTCAAATCATTGTTTGCCTTTACATCTGAACATGAGGACTTGCAGTTCTGTTGTTTCCTGAAAACAGGGGTCACCTACCATAATTCTACTTTGAGATCTTAATTTTAAGAGAATCTGTATTTTGGTGTCCAGATGATTCTGTAAAATGAATTGTCACAAAACATAATTGCAGCCTTTTGCAATGGACATGAATAAAGGGGAGGAGGAAGTGCGCAAACCTGAAGAGGATGCTTGTTCTCGTATTCCATATCATTTCTGAATATAATAATTGTGTCATGCAATGTAAATGCATTTAGCCACAGTTCTCCAAGTTACTTCAAAGCAGAGGTTATGCAGCACCACTTTCTGCTTTAAGCAGTTCTCTGTTGATGTTTGTTAATGTGTTGTGATTGCATTGTCACTGTTTGGTGTGGGTGATACAGCAGCTGTTATATCCTGGTCTCTAGATAGACATTTAACTTCACAGTGTCCTTTCTGAAGGTGAAGAGTATTTGTTGAATAAAAAGCTTATTCTACTTGTTCACTGAAAGCTGATGAGTATCCCTCATGATTAAAAGTAAAAAGAAATACTTCACATGAAATTTCTACTTTTCTACATATTTCTAGAATGTGGTCCTTTAAAAATTGGTTATTCTTTTGTTCTTGGGATATAAAAACAGACTAAAACAGCTAAGCAGTTTCCTTAGTATTTTCCAGAAGAATTAATGGCAACAGAATTGATTAAGTCATTTTGTAGCACACAGGTAAATGTAAATGAAGTTGTAAACATTTTGAGGACTTGGATATTTTTATTTACCTACAGGGTTGAATTAAATTGCAATATGTCACATAAAAGAAAGAAAGATTATGATATATTGATGCAAGTTGCAGCTAAGGGATAAATTATATGGCAAAGTACATAATCAAGGTATCCTTTGTGCTACAGGAAAATGTGAAATCTGTGTAAACTGGTGAAGCATATATTCCATGAAACAGAGCGACCAACATTTTTTGAACCAAATCACAGTTACTCTTTAAAAGTAAAAGCAAACAAACTCTACTTAGTTCATCTCTTTGAAAATATTTAATATGAACGATAATTAGATCATGTTGCTAAGCATGTTTCCATGGAATTCATAAGCCTTTTTGAAATCCAGTGAAATGTATTCATCAAATTAATAACATTTATGGGAGTGGTCTCTTGACTGCACTGAGAAAGATAATTTTCCAACTATGCAATGAGAACAAGAGGCACTGTATATTGTAGAAAGTTCTTCAGACCAAATGCATATGGATTGGCTTGGTTTTAGAACGTTTGCTTCTAGTGAAGTAGAATCAACAATATAACTCTATTAAAATATGTTTGAAAATCCTCCTTTAAATGCTAAATATATTATACAGTATGTAGAGTGATAGACCAAGCAACTTACTCTAGCTATAGCAGAATGTTTGTTTGACAATTGATTTTTATTCCACTTATATTTTTTGATAATTCAAGGCTATATACATGTGTAATGTTCCTGCCTCCTATTTTCTCCACATAAGGGTTGATCTAAGACAAAATTATTAGCACAGTTGGCTTTCATGCCTAATGGATGCCTAGAACTCATGGTGTCCTGGTTTCTAATCCAGCACTTCAGCTGCTGCATAAATCTGGATCTCAAGTTTTGTATGGACAAAGGTCCCAGGTTGAATTTCCATCATCACCCGGAAATACTGTTGTCTGGAATCTTATTTCTAGAAACAAACTAAACTAATACAGTGGTGCAATTCAGCCGGTTCTATTCGGTTTGGGTGAACTGGGGGCGGTGGCAGAAAGCTCAGCCAACCCCCCAACCCCCGACATCATCATGTCCCGTCTTTGATGCTCTGCGCATGCATGGAAGGTCCTGAGCATATGCAGAGGTGGCGCGTGTGAGCACATGCGTTCACATTTGCGAACCAGTAGCGAAGGTAAGATGATTTCACACCTGACTCGATATAATACATTTCAGGATTCCTGTGATCTGATGTTTTACCTGTATACTAACATGGATGTAGTTGTGTGAACCTGATTTACACATGAGCATACACACAGTTCTGCTAGTTCTTTTTAAGGATTCCCAACTTTGGAAGAACTGACATTTTGAAAAAGAAGTAAGTAGATTCTTAACTTTGTAGAGTTGAAAACCTTTTGTTGGAGGAGCAACATTAATCTCACTGGAATTGCATATTTTTTTTGTCATTCTGAGACTAGTCCATCTTTATTTAAATAGTTCTATAATCATTCTACTACAGTACATAGTTTGAATTAAGAAAGTTGTGAAGGGGGAATTCAGATCAAGTTTCTAATCTACATTTCCTCCAAGCTCAGTCTCACTAAGTTACCAGATTTTAGTAGGAGAAAAAGCAGATTCCGATGTGTCATGAAGACAAGTCTATAGGTATGATTTTCTCTAGTTGCTCTGGACTTGGGGGGTGGCAGTTTTTAATTTATTTATTTTCCCCTAAAAATACAATTTCTTGGAATACCTTTATCAGCATCCTGCTGATAATTTTAAAAAAACCTGATCTTGATCTATCTGGGAGCATTTCGTAGATCACTAAATACTATAATACAATCATACAATAGTAGAGTTGGAAGAGACCTTGGAGGTCTTCTAGTCCAACCCCCTGCCTAGGCAGGAAACCCTATACCATTTCACGCATGCATATGTACTTTGCATGCATATGTACTTTGCTAGTTGGTGGAATAATTGAAAGCAGAGCTTCTTCACATTTTTGTGAAGAGTAAGTATATTCATTATTGGGTAAAGACACATTTCATCCCCACTTGAACTCAAAGAGTAATTTATTGGGACTTTTAAATTGCATGGCTCTGTTAGCATTTCATCAGATTGCATTAAAATTTAAAATGTGAGCTTACTTCCTTTTTTATTTTTTTAAATAATGCTTACTTACATTAAGGTAGGTAGATTTTGTTCCCTATTGTATACTGACTTCAAGTTTTTGGGATAGTTATTTAGGGAGTGATTCTCTCCCTTGTACATTTTCTTGGTAAAACAGCTTTAACGTTAGGAGGTGAGCAGATAGAAAGTACAAATGTATAATTGATAAGGACCTAAAATGCATTTAATACCTCTGAAGACCACTGGATTCCTTTTCTATTCATTGGAAGAAGGTTGTTATTATATTCCTGATACTTTCAGTGTTGCTACTGCTAGCTTTTAAAGAAATATTTTTTTACCCTTAGTTGTTACAAACTAAGCAGCAAAATTTGAGTTTGATATTGTGATGTGAATCAGTGCAATGATCTTAAAGGTATGTCTTTCTTTGGTTTGAAACTCAGTTTATAAAATAGAGATATCTTTCAGCTACAGATAACAATTAAGGAGAATTAAAATCTAATCTACCTCATGTCATAAAATATTAATACAAATTAAAGTAATATTGCATACTAAGAAAATATCACCTTTGAATACATTATTGCTATCCTAATGTTTATAATCTGAAAACATTTTCTTCCAAAGTAATTCTTTTCAATCTAGCTATCCGGCGTTTTATTCTGGAAATGAAGATGGTTCACCAGGAAATTATATAGCACGCAGATGCACAAATACCTGTATCTGTTGTGACATGTATAAGTAGGACAATGCTGCCTAACATCATAACCTGTAAAGTTAATGAAAGGTTCGGGAGTGTAAATTGAATTTAGTCACTGGGACAAGCAAGTCTCACCTGCATTAAAATTATTGCCAAAGAGACCAGGTAAAAGTATTATATGAAGTTGCTGGAAGTTTGTAAAACACGAATTTCTACCCTGGAGATAGCTTATGTAGTATCTAGCAGATTTTATTCTAACTCCAGCTGGTATATTTCTATGGAGATTCTCAATCACCCAAGTCATGGTTGTCCCAAAGGTGCTTTTTCAAGAGGCACCTGGACTTTCTGGTTTTTCTTTGAAGACATTTTGCTTCTCATCCAAGAAACTTCTTCAGCTCTGACTGGATTCCATTTCCCATCATCCAGTCAAAGCTGAAGAAGCTTCTTGGATGAGAAGCAAAACGTCTTCAAAGAAAAACTAGAAAGTCCAGGTGCCTCTTGCAAAAGCACTTTTGGGACTCCAGCTGCTATCTCCATTATATAGCAGCACACAGAAGCTGTTATATTTTTAAATAAATTACTAATTGCAATGGATTCAGGCCCACAGTGATTGCAATCCATCTGATTGTAGGCATGATTTCCAAGGGAGGAGAAGAATTTGGTGAGTTTAAATTTAAATTAACCCCATTCAGCTTGAAACAGAATCCACTGGGCATTCAGAATTGTCATTCCGGATAATAATGAAAGGTACTACATTTCAAACAACATGGCAGCAGGACTTTTAAATGTAAATTGCTTTTATACATGAATTTTAAAGGGGGCAATTTTTTGGCTTTCCTGTTTTGCTTCATTCTTAAGTGTAGTGAAAAATAGTGTAATAATGTTTGAAGTTGCTATCACAGTGCCTTTTCATGGAAAACATAGAATTCCCTGCTCTGGTAAAAGCCCCAGTTACTTTTTGCTTTCCCCTGAGTAGAAGCGAAAGAGTGGTTGTAAGATTCAGTGAGATATAAAGAATAATGAATGCTATTGATATCAGGATATAGCATACATAAGGAAATATACTAAATACAGATGTATATAGTGACATGGAGGAACATCTGGGCTTCTTCTATTGATACGTCTATATGGAGACTGGTTTCATCATTTTTATTGCAAATAAGTGAGTGGTTTTAAAGTTTGGAAATAATTTGTAATTTTTCCTCATGGGGATTACATAATATTTGGTATTGTTTGAAATACCAGATAATCCTTGACATAAAACCACAATTGAGACCAAAAATTATGTTGCTAAGTGAGTCAGTTGTTAAGTGAGCTTTATAATCTTTCTTGACACAGTTGTTAAGTGAATCACTGCCGTTATTAAATTAGTAACATGATTCTTAAGTGAATCTGGCTTCCCCGTGGACTTTGCTTGTCAGAAGGTTACAAAAAGTGTGACCCACATGACCCCAGGACACTGCAGTGTTCATATGAGTCAGTTGCTACATGGCTGAATTTGATTGTGTGACCATGGAGATGTTGCAATGATCAAAAGCGTGAAAAATAATCATGTCATTTTTTCCGGTGCTAAATATGATTTTTTTCGTATTCAGAAAACCATGTACATTTGTATTAATACTTTATGATATGAAGTACATGCCAACCTAGCAATTTGAAAGCACGTAAAAATGCAAGTAGAAAAAATAGGGACCACCTTGTTAGGGAGGTAGCAGCATTCCATGTGTCTTCAGCATTTAGTCATGCTGGCCACATGACCACGGAGACATCTTCGGACAGCGCTGGCTCTTTGGCTTTGAAATGGAGAGGAGCATTGCCCCCTAGAGTCAGGAACGACTAGCACATATGTGTGAGGGGAATCTTTACCTTTACATTAGGATTGTAATTTTCCTCAATTGTTACTGTATCTGTAGCTTAAAAGACTCCTCTGCTTTATAAATTGCTTTCCAAATCAGAGAAAGACATACATTAAAAAAATCTTTGCACTAATTCTTATCACAATATCAAACTTAAATTCTCACCATTCAATTTTGCTGGTTTGTGTTGTAACAACTAAGGTAGAAACATTTCTTTAAAACCTAGCAGTAATGCTAAAAATATCAAGAATAACATAACACCCTTCTTCCAATGTGTCAACTATGGATAGAAAGGGAATCAAGTTATCTTTTAGAGGTATAAATGCATTAGGTCTTTAACAGTTATACATTTGTACTTTTTATCTGCTTACCTGCTAATGTTAAACCTGCAAGGGAGATATAAGCAGTTCTTAAATTAACCAAACAGTCACTAAATGAACTGTTGTAAGTTAAGGACTACCTGTACATGTGGTGCAGAAGGAATTGTTCCTTGTTGTTTGTGGCTGAGTAGGTTATGAGATGATTAAAATTTAAATAATAGAGTAGTGACCTTGCAAATTTGGATTTTCCACTGTTTCGGCCCCTCCCTTCAACCTCCAGTAGGCAAACAGCCTCATCCAGCCAGATCACACAGATTAGCTAGTAAAGACTAGAACGAACTTTTATTGACTCTTAAAAGTTACATCGCAGAAGGACTGTTTTAGATTCCTGGCTTTGTTGGGATTGATTTATCGTCTGACAGGAATTAACTTGCTGTTGTATATTTACCTGTTCGCAAGCAAATTCGTTTTTGTTTTTTTCTGGCTGGGAAACAGCCCAAAAGAGAGCGATACGCTTCCCATTTCAGTGTTAAGACAGAGCTGATCACGGCCTGAGCACAGCTGTCTTGCTCCAAGGTAAGACTAATCAGATCTTTTAAGAGAAGGGAGAAGGAAGGAATTGTTTTTCTTATTCTTGTCTCCACCAATAGATGCCAACGTCTACTATTAAAAGCACATGGGCATTTTCTCCATATAATGCTGGCTTAATTTTATAGTAATATTACTTTTTTCTTGTTTGTTCATTTTGCCTTTGGGTCAGGTGACTACTCCAGATGACTTCATCCGATAGGTTTAGGTCCAGTTTTTTGGGTAGTGCTTTTGAAAGGTTTTTTTCCCCTTGAGATTGAGAGAGGCCCTACGCCCTTCATTTCGTTTACATGCCTAAGGCAAGACCAGGACTCAGTTTCATTTTCCTAGTCCAGTTCAGTGGTGGGTTCCTGCCGGATCGCACCGGATCGCGCGCTCCCTTTTGGCGCTAAACCCGGAAGTACGGTCTTGCCCCGCCCCTGGCGACGCGACGACGCTTGCCTGCGCTCCACCAGCTCGGCTGGGAACGGAGACATTTCCTCAGCGGAGCGGAGCTCCTGAAAGGGACGCAGGCTCAGCCTGCCAGGCTGCCACCACTCCACTGAAGACATTGCTGAGCAGAGAAACGTCTCCATTCCCAGCCGAGCTGGTGGAGCGCAGGCAAGCGTCGTCGCGTCGCCAGGGGCGGGGCCAGAACGTACTTCTGGGTTTAGCGCTGAAAGGGAGCACGCGATCCGGTGCGATCCAGCAGGAACCCACCACTGGTCCAGTTCCTTAACTATTAGACCATTCTGGTTTACAGATCATCCCATTAGCATTTCTAAATGTCTTTGTATCCAATTAAAGATTTATTGCTACAAAATATACCATAGAAATACTTAAATAAAAAACCAAAAAGGCAAAGCAGAAGATTCTTTTGAACTGACCCAAATAATATTGAAAAGCCACAAGGATTAACAAAAGCTCCATAACACAGTTCTTGCTGCCTATTTAATACTCAGCATGGATGTAGCCAGCTTGAACTGTCTCAAAATGCTTTCTAGTTCTAGGTACTGCAAGAGAAATTGTGTTGTGTTGTATATCCATCAACCTAATTTTTCTTGATTAGCGAAGAGTACAGAATAATTTCCTTTGCATGTATGTATTCAAAATAATTGTCCGTTTTTCTTTATATCCTCTGTGCAGTACCTCATTTGATTGAGGCAGCAAAAGAAGTTAATTGGAGCTGGTCCTTATTGTAGAAAGTTGTGGAACATTGGTATTTTAAGAAAGCATTTGTGTTCCATTTTATTATTGCCAGAACCAGAGAAAAGAGTCACTACTATTCTTGTCTGACTACCATGAAGAACAAAAGGGAATTCTCTTGCTATCTGTTACTTTGGAAGAGACTATTGGGTATATTTAGTTGCTAATAATTTTATTTGTACTATTTTTTCTGGTTTTTCTTACCACATTTATTTAGCAAAGCAGTTGATTGTATTTTTTTGAGCATTTTTGTTTTTGCCTTTTCCTTTACATTTTCGGCACGGGATTTTTCTTTACCTGAAATAACTTTTTTGCTGTATTTTTGTATTGTTATTATTACTCTATTTTTATCCAGCCTTTACTTAGTACAACCCAAGACAATATATGATAATGCTCCCAGCCTTCTATTTTCACAGTAGTAACCCTGTGAAGTGAGTTGTTCAAAAAGAAAATGACCACCCAATTTAGCTAGTTTGATGTAATGCCTAAGGAATTCAGTCTGGAAGTGGGAGACTGAATTCTAGGCTTGCTTTAGACTTCAACAAAGTGATCTTGCACCAGCCCTGAGAGTAAAGCAAGAGCAAATCACTTCTGAAATCTTGCCGACAAAACTGTTGGGACTTATCCAGGCAATTGCTAGATGTAAACTCTGATTTGGAGGCACACAAAAAATGTCACCCATATGAATTTCATTACAAAGGGAAGCCTAGAACTCTCAGTCTTTGGATTTCTAATTTAGCACCTTAATCAGTCTAACAAACTGGCTCTTACTAGCTTACTTTGTAAAAAATTGACGCTCATTTGCATATCCATATATGTTCTCCTGTAGAACTAGCAAAAAAGATTCTCAGCTTTAATTTCAATTTGTTACAATCAGAGATTGGCCAGATAAAAACAATTCTTTACCTCTTTCTGGAGTTTGTAGAGATTCTCAGTCATCCAGCTCATGGTTGTCCCAAAGATGCTTTTTCAGGAGGCAACTGGACTTTCTTGTTTTTTTCTTTTGAAGATGTTTCACTTCTCATCCAAGAAGCTTCTTCAGCTATCCTAATAGGATAGTCAGGATTCCCCACTATCCTATTGGAGCTGAAAAAGCTTCTTGGATGAGAAGCAAAACGTCTTCAAAAGAAAAAAACAAGAAAGTCCAGTTGCCTCCTGAAAAAGCATCTTTGGGTTTCTCTGGAGTTCCTTGCTCATTGGAATAAAAATATTCTGTGTGTCAACTGATTCTAGGTGCAGTT
Organism: Natrix helvetica; assembly: GCF_964273705.1. Classification (NCBI taxonomy): domain Eukaryota; kingdom Metazoa; phylum Chordata; class Lepidosauria; order Squamata; family Natricidae; genus Natrix; species Natrix helvetica. Next base: position 128,882,427 of record NC_138554.1, on the reverse strand, counting down.
AATTTCTCCAGATCTAGGCAGATAAATTCTCTTGGATCCACACAGAGTTTTATTTTAGCTGGGTAGGTCCAAAGAGATAACTTTCATTATCTGAGAAGAGTTTGAGTATATTAGTTATAAAGAAATGATCTGCATCATTGGAACACTATGTTCTGCCATGTATTTTCAATCCATGTGCCATGGCTGGTCAAAGCCTCGAAGGAGTGACGTGTCATTGGATCTAAGTAGTAGTGAATACTTCTCTGAGAAGGGCTAGTTCTGCCTGCCTTGGAATAAAATGGAGGATTTGTTTTTCCCTTAAATGGTCATCATTGAATCCAATGAAATTTTTCATGTTGAGAGGGTGGTAAGAAGAAGAGGAAGAAGATGAGGAAAATAGCCCTAATGATACTTGTGGATGATGTCTAACAGGCTACATGAGTAGCGCATCCATCTTGGTTTTGTTTGATTTTTGTTTCACTTCCATCAGTCATAGTATTTTTCTAGAGTTTAGGGAATTTGGAGTGGGAGGCACTTCCTTACCGTGATTCTTCTCCTTCCAGAGCTGGCTTCAGTTAGTATCCCGTGGGGGGAGACGTCCAGCTCTATTTCAGAGTCTACTCTCTCTCCACCTCAATTTACCTTACATGAATCTACTAGCTGAGGTAACCGTACCAGCATATGGTTAACTATATTTCTACAACAGGTTCTTTAAGTGATGCTGTCAAGACGTTTTCCCAGTGTCTTGAAACTGTGAAGTATGGATGGGCTTCAACTCAAACCAACCAGTTCATTTTTGATTCTGGATGGAGTTGCAGTCACTCAGCCAGAATTAGCACCTAGTTTATCACCTTAAAGCAGACGTGTCAAACATGTGGGCTGGAAGCGGCCCGTGACAGGCCCAGGATTGTCTTGTGGGGCCATCCTGGAGAAGGCAAAGGATCGGTCTGTGCTGCCCCTCCCCAGCCCACCCCCAACCACACCAACCCAGTCAGCCATGACCAGGCTATGCACCTCCCAGCTCCCCAAGGGCAAACAAAATCCTATTATGGCCTGCAGTGGGATCGAATTTGACACCCCTGCCTTAAAGTCATATATAGTAGGCAAGCTATTGATGGAGCCATCTACTCCTACTTATATCCATGCATCCCACCAGATATAGCAGGATGAATGCACTCAAGTCCATTCCATGAAACTGTCATTTTGATGGGATTGAGGAAGTATGCCTTCTCTGGGGAGGTGGGGAGGGGGGTCCTTGGTGCTCTCTGATTGTGGTTGTTTTCTTGCAGATGTTTCATTACCCAAACTAAATAACTATCATCTCCCTCATAGCTCTTGTGGTATGGATCAGTGTCCCCTGAGTTTTGAAGAGCCTAACACTATTAGCCCTTAGATTTGAAGCCCTGGCTTCTTCAGCATTGGGGCCAGACTATTAATGAAGTATGACATATATGAGGATTCTGATTGTGAACCGGCTGTGAATGCATTGTAATAGTTTTTAATGATATTCTGTATTTTCATTTTGCAAGCCACCTAGAAATTACAAGTTCAAGATTGCAAGGTTATAAAATAAATAAGGGAGGCTAGAAGAAATTGCTGCACATTAAGGAACTGGAGTGAACAGAGACTCCCAATCCTTGCAAAGGAGGCTTAATAGAGGAGAGTAAAACATGGCAGTTCTTAAAACAGCAGCCGAATAGGGAACAGGTATAGATTTCTACAATATTGTTAGAATTAGATGCTGGCTTGCTTTAGTTCTGTCAATTAAGCATCATCATATAATGGCTCCTAGGAAGTAGGCCATTTCTGCTTCTGCATCTGATTTTTGGAACAGCTCTTGCCTACTTTGGAGCAATTTTTAAAAACTAATGTTATTTCATAGGCCTTGGGATAAGCGGTATCACATGGGCCTTTTTCAGTTGGAGAAAAATGATACATTATTCCCTCAGACAAGTGCTGGGTTTTCATATAGCATGCGGTACCTCAGGCACTGAGTCTTTTTACCTACATTTAATATCTGCATGAAACTGCTGGGTGAGGTCATCCAACAGTAAGGATGAGATATCATCATGGCAAGATGGCTTGGTTCTGGGCCTGGGTCCCCAGAGTCTGCTGCTTTGTCATCTTTGACTCTGGACGGTTGTATGAGTCTAGACTGAAGTTGCCATACCTAACAATGAATCAGATTTTTAAAACGGTAGACAAAAGCCAGGGATCTTTTTTTTAAAAAAAATCCCTTTGGGAGATAGTTAAAAAGGAATCAAGTTGTTAAAGAAACAGGAAAAATGTCACTTGAACCAAACAAAAGAACTTGAGCCTGAGCACATGGAAAACCTCTCTTCAAATTCAGTCAATAGATACCAGACTTGTAAATTAACCAGTAACAGCCACTAGCTTTGTCAAGCAAAACAAAGCAAGCAAGGATGAAAGAGATCCTGAAATCCACTCAATCACTCTTTGAGTTGTCCGGATGCATATTTGGTAGCTTCCTTGCCTTGGATTAATGCCTGCCAGCCTAGTTGGGAAGGACATGGGTGTGTGCGCGCGCGCATGTGTGTGTGTGTGTGTGTGTGTGTGTGTGTGTAAGAGAAGATATATACCGTATATTGTAAAGATTTGCTGTTATTTTATAAATTCACAGAGTCCCAGTGCATTCTAAAGAACAGGTTGTGCCTCAGTGTTCCATTGAAAGTGTTTTGAGGAGAGCTGTTTATCAGGGCTGCGAGGGGTTGTGACAGTTGCGCTGCCCCAGGCTATGTTGGTGTGCACTCACAATTCCTGCTTGATGAAGAAGTGTCAACCGTTATGCGGGCCCTTTGCATAGACTCTCTTGGACCAGTTTTTCCCTTTCATGAACTAGAGTGACTCAATGTCACTCACCCTATAGTCACCTCATGGTTGGATTATTGCAGTGCTTTATATACAGCTGCCTTCAAAAACCACTTGGAAGTTACAATTGATCCAGAGTGCACGCAGTATTGGGTGTCCATTGGTTTGCTTATGTTACACCTGCTCTGGCTGTCAGTTTTTCTTGTGCTTGCAATTCAAGATGCTGTTTATTACTTTAAAGTTCTTCATGGCATAGTACCTATTTGCAACAGAATAGCTACTTATCTCACTAGATCAGGTAGGGTGGGCAAGTTGGAGGTTCCCTACCTAAAATCTTGCCATCTAGTGGGATCTCAGAAGTGTTGCTTTTTCATAGCTACCCTTACCTTGTAGAACACAGCCTCATTGGCAATTTCATAGCCCAACCTTAGGAACCCTTAGAAGGCTATTAGGTTTTCTACTGAGGTGCTGGGATTATATGAGTAGAAGAGTTTTTTGGTTTTTGGTTTACTTCTGATTGTTTATTTATTGATTTATGAACGTTGTACATTGCTAGAAGTTGCTTAAGATGGATGTCCATACAAGTAATTCAAGGCGACTAATATAAATACTACTTCTTCCTGACAATAACAACACGGTGAAGTGAGTTGGACTAAAAGAGAATGACTGGCTCAAAGTCCCCAGCTGCCTTTGATGCCAAAGTGAAGCTTTTGAACGTACAATCTTCTGGTTTCTAAACTAGAAACTTAACTACTACATCAAACTGGGTTTTATTTAAAATAAAATTAGGTTACGTTAGGGTAGCATAGTGCATCTTAGCATAGGATTTGATTAGGATAGGATAGGATAGGATAGGATAGGATAGGATTAAGATAGAATAGGACAGGATAGTGTAGTTTAGCGTATAATAAGATTAGGATAGGATTGAATTAAGATCAGATAGGATACGATAGGATCAGGGGTGGATTTCTGCTGGTGTTACTGCCAGTTCGGTGCGCACATAATTTGCCTGTAAATAAGCCTGTGCATGCACAAAACATTAAAAATGTAAAAAAAAACCATGCTGTGGCGGCCGGGGAAGAGGTTTGGGGGTGTTGCGAGCCTGCTGTCCCTACCGGTTTGGCGACCCAGTTGCAATTTCCACTACCAGTTCGCCTGAACCGGTGTGAAGCGGTAGTAACCCACTTCTGGATAGGATAGGATAGTGTTATTGTTTATTTGAACTCCATGGAGATCCCAGAAACATTTTGGAGTTGGATAGCCTAAAAATCTGAAAAATTAAATGTATCAATATTTTGTCTGTTAAACCACTTTAGCAGATAGTACCGAGCACATGGCTAGTATACAGTCAGTTATAAATTACTGTAGCTATTTGTTGGTTTCCCATCTTTCTTTTAGTGGCTATCTAGCTAATGAATTACAGTAAAGATTTTGATGGCTCCCTCTTTCTTTAGTCCCAACTGATTTAGTGGAATGAGTTCTCAATCAGTAGTTCTTTGATGGAATTTATTATGCTAGTTGCTTTTGGCAGTCCTTGCCCTCTGTGCTGAGATCTGTGGCTCAAAATGGTTGGCATGACATCTCCAGCCTTGAATTTATACTTGATAAGCAGTGATTAAATGAGAAGAAAAGTACTATGCGGTTTCTCAATTCCTTCACCATCTTACCTTGAAGCAAAATCTAAATTTTCTTGGGGGGGGGGGAGTGGAACCACAATCTGCACCATGATATGCACATTATTTTGCATTGAAAAGTGTTGCCAAAATTGACTTGTTTCTTTGCTTAGCTAATTAAATTGTGCTCTGGCTTGGGAAAACTTGAATTTAAAATTTTAAGATTTTAATAGATTTTAATTCTATGTATTCTGTCTTTTTTATTCAGGGGAGCTTTAACCTTTTGCAGCTGATAATGTACATTCAGCGCAAAACATTAAGAGATATTAAAATAAATAGAAGTAAAAAAAGCCAAACTGTATTATGTAGTTTTGAAATTCTTGAACTCAGACCACAAAAGATATCCAGATACTCATGATGATTTTGTAAGCAAAATGTTTCTGTTTTCTTCGTAGATATATGTCTCGGGTTCACGGTATGCATCCCAAGGAGACCACACGTCAGCTTAGTTTAGCGGTGAAGGATGGCCTTGTTGTCGAAACCTTGACAGTGGGATGCAAAGGTTCAAAAGCTGGCATTGAGCAAGAGGGATACTGGCTGCCCGGGGATGAGATTGTGAGTATATTTTCTGATAGTGTTTCTATCACCATTTCCTGGAACGTTGACTTGGAATTCTTAGTACCAGCCTGGGTGCAGAGTCTCAGAAAAATAAAAAATAATATTATTTTTACATTTACATTTTTTTACATTACATTTTATTTTTAAAATGTAAAAAGTGGTAGAAAGCTAGTTTCTTAATTACCTCATGTAGCTGTAGGCATTCAAGTAGAACAGAATAGGTAATTATTACCCGCAAAACAGCTTCAGAGGTGAATTAAGTGTATTCTTAAAAATACAGCCTAATGAATATAGATATTTATAAACATACATTTTTAGAAATACATTAATTTCAAGGCATAGCAATTAAGGTATTTATCAAAGATATGCAATCCAAAACAGTTTGTGAAAAAAATATATATTTGGCATTCCAGTTGAGAAAGTTCAGCACTCAGATTTTGTCCTATGGGTCCTGTTTCTTATTTCAGAAATAAGTGGAAGAGGAACGCTTTCAGTATAAACTGGGTATTATTATTTTAATCCACGACAACCGTGTTTCAGTAGGATACAAGTAGCCTTCCACTTACAACAGTTTGCTTAGTGACTGTTCAAAGTTACAATGGCACTAAAGAATGTGACTTATGACTGTTTTTCACAGTTACAACCTTTGCAGCATCCTCATGGTCACATGATCAAAATTCAGATGCTTGACAACTGGTTCACATTTGTGATCATTGTTGTGTCCTAAGGTCATGTGATCCCCTTTTGTGACCTTACAAGCAAAGTCAATGGAGAAGCCAGATTCACTTAAACCGGGTTACTAACTTATCAACTGCAGTCAGTGGTGGGTTCCTGCCGGATCGCACCGGATCGCGCGCTCCCTTTCGGCGCTGAACCCGGAAGTACGTTCTTGCCCCGCCCCTGGCGACGGGACGATGCTTGCCTGCGCTCCACCAGCTCGGGTGGGACAGGAGACGTTTCCTCAGCGGAGCAGAGCGCCTGAAAGGGACACAGGCTCAGCCTGCCAGGCTGCCACCGCTCCACTGAAGACATTGCTGAGCAGAGAAACGTCTCCGGTCCCAGCCGAGCTGGTGGAGCACAGGCAAGCATCGTCCCGTCGCCAGGGGCGGGGCAAGAACGTACTTCCGGGTTCAGCGCCGAAAGGGAGCGCGCGATCCGGTGCGATCCGGCAGGACCCACCACTGACTGCAGTGATTAACTCAACCACTGTGGCAAGAAAGGTCTTAAAATGGTGCAAAACTCACTTAACAAATGTGTCACTTAACAGCAGAAATATTGGGCTCAATTGTGATCATAAGTCGAGGATTACCTGTAACTTGAAAGCTTTTAATTTTGAAAACCTCGGAAAGTTATTTTTCTTTGCAAAACGTTCATGGATTGGTGTCAGGGTATCTTCTAAAGCCCAAGTTTAGGAAGCTTCGTTTGTTTGTAGGCTTACACTAAGATAACTAATTTTACTTTCATATAAATCTGAAAATTTAGCAAGGGCTTGGACATTAAATTAAATTCTTTCAAGGTCTTTCACCTGTCCTTCAGTTGATTTAGAAAAGCCACAAACACTATCCTCCAAATCCTTCTATAACAAATCCTCAAGCTGATGACATTGATTATGGATATAATCACCAATTATGCTTTAATTGTTAGTTATTCTGAATAACTTGGAAATGCATTGTTACTGTGAATCAGTTGGGTAAATATATAGTAGAAAGACATCAACTGTGATTTTACATTTTTGTTTTAATTTTTTCCCTAGTATTGCTATAGTTTCATTTGGTATAGCAGTACACCGGTAATTGTTATGAAATCTTATTTTATTGAGGCACTGGCTGATTAGAAAAGATAGCTATTTTAACTTTGTTTTTAATTAAATTTGGTCATGTAAGCATGAAATCCTAAATTTAGATTGTACATTTATTCGTAAATCATTTGCCTTGAGAGATGGATAACTCAAGCATACGCTGGGAAAAATATTTTTTAAAAATTGTTTCTATTCAGTTTTTAAAGAGAGTTTTTAGCTTTTACAACTTAAATTAAGAGGAGTACTGGCACATTATAATATAAATGCTACTTTTAATACATAAGGTAGAAGATTTTTAAAAGAGATATTCTTTGCCTAATTTAAGTATCCTTAGATATAGTATTGTGCCACATAAAGCTGTTGAGTACAACTACACTGTAGATTTAAGAGTAACAACCTGAAATACGAGGTTTAACAATATCATATATGATAGCAGGTTTACTGCATGTAGGGATGCGATGGGTAAGACGCTGAGCTTGTCGATCAAAAGGTCGGCAGTTCAGCTGTTCAAATCCCTAGCATCGCATAGCAGAGTGAGCTCCCATCACTTGTCCCAGCTTCTACCAACCTAGTAGTTCAAAACCACGTAAAAATGTCAATAGAAAAATAGAGACCACTTTTGTGGGAAGGTAACAGCGCTCCATGCTCCTTCACAGTTTAGTCATGCCTGCCACATGACCACGGAGACGACTTCGTACAGCGCTGGCTCCTCAGTTTAAAAAACGGAGATGAGCATTGCCCCTAGAGCTGGAAATCACTAGCACGCATGTGCGGGGCAACCTTTACCTTATACTGTATGTAATCAGAGTTGTGTATATTTTCTACCACATGCATGAATTGGATTTTTATGCCGAGTTAGTCAAAATTCTTCACATGGAAAAGCTGATTTATAAATCAAGTGAATGTTCATGTGCTCAGATTTTCATACTGAATGTGCTACAACTGGTCCCTGCAAAGACCATTATGCACTATATGGCTTGGAAATGTAGCTGTCCGCTTACTAATGTAAATCTTAACTGAGTTGTCTTCTGTTTTCAACAGTTTCATTATGCACGAAATGATTTAATGAATTAAGATTCTCAGCTCCAGTTTCTGCAGTCAGTTTAATTTTTGCATTGCATAAATTGTAAAATATGCACAACTCTGTTCTTAATTAAAAGAGTTGAACATGTGTTTTTTTAAAAAATCTGTGAGAATGGGAGATACTTTCTCTTCTCATTTACATTTAAATATTACATTTTAAGATTTCTGTTTATTAAAGGTACAGCCCTAATATATCTTGCATCTCTTGGCTTCATATAATTAAGTTGTTTAGAAATGAAAAATGTTACATGTTGTGCGTAGCTTCTGTAATGGGTTGATTTGCATATTTTTTAGTTTAGCAAAGCTTGTTTTTGTATGACTGAAACCTTCTCTAAACATTTGCCTGATCTCGTCCCTTTACCAAAAGCAACATCAAATTTCAGCTGATTGTAGAAAAGCACTATAGATTACATCAGGTTTTTTTAATCATCATTTCCATCATTATTTGCTATGAATTTTTATTTGTCCAAACCACCTTGTTGCTGACCTTTAAGTATTATCAGTTCTTCTTGTAATCACAAAGATATATTTTAAATTCATTAATATTAGATAGCTTTCTAATGCCCATGAACTAAGTTTAGAAAAAGATTAATGATTTACTTACTCTGTAATCATAAATATATTAACTGCAATCCAGTTGCTGGCATGTATAAAAACGGACCCAAGCTAATAGAATTTAAAAATAGAAATAAAACATAAGAGTAGTCTTGCAGAATTTGAAGATGCCCTAAACTGAAATAAATTTGGTTATAACCAACATTCCCTATGCATGATGGAGATCCACTCAGCTTTATTAAATTTACATATGTTCCCTGTCATAATTGCAAACTTTACGCAAGGTTCAAAATACCTTCCAGGCCACAGTACATGGTTAGAAATATATGTTCACTTAAAGTTGGGTATGCTTGTTATATTTAGATTTTTTTAATGATACCAGAATACTAATGATACCAGAATACCTGAACTTGGCAATTGTCAGTCTTCTTTTTAACAAAAAATTAATATATTGTGAAAATAAAATGACCCCCCCCCCCATTTCCTTTAGGGTTGGAAATGGAATACTTTCTGTAAGGGCAGTATAATTTTTTATTTCTTCGTGTCTTCTAGTAAACCAATTCTGCAAAATCTTCATTCGTGCACATAAAATTAATTTTCTTTATAATATATATTTTGGAATTGCTTAAAAGTAGTTCCATAAGTAACGGTAGTTATATTTTAAGGTGTGTGTGTGTGATAATGATAATAGGTTTTATTTGCAAACTGTGGACACAATTAAATCCCTGATCCTAAGCAAACCATTTCTTGGATTTTTCTAAGGCTTGACACCATTTTGGGATATTTTGATATATATAAGCATGACTTTCTTCCCAGGGGTTATTAACTGAGAATGCTAATCTGTTTTACTAAGCTGAAAAACAATAAACATGGAACCATTTTTGCTCCCCCTCCTCTTTTGAATGTGTTTTCCTAATTAAGTGCTTGAAAGCTTTCAGGAACTTCCAAATGTTTTTAGAAAACATTTGGGGAGGGGGGGGGAACCAGTCCATAAAGTTTATTTGGAGGAAATTTGATTAGTTAGGATGCTCTCAATAATAGATGTTTTCCCCCCTCTTGGTTTTAGTTTATGTTCCACACATGGGTTCCAATACATAGACCATATTTTTGTTTTGTTTTTTTATTTTTTTGTTTTTTTCTCTCTTTATTTTGAAAGGCTTACAGCATGCAGCCTTTGTCTCGGACAACTGAAAAAATGAAGGTGAACAACTTTTGCACTATGAGGTCTTAAATGCGTTCTGTTACATCTCTCTCTTTTTGGGTTGCTGTTGTATATTAAGATAGATTAGATGTTGCTTTTCCAGTCTTCCAATAATGGAATTAATAATGCTTATCAGCTGTGTTGTATCTGGTTCTTGAAATTAGCCTGCCTTTTGCAGCACCTTGGTTAAAATACTATTTTTGTTTCTCTTTCCTGGAGACACGGAAGTGGTCACTCACATGTTTTGCTGCAAGATATAAAGTTGCAATGCTTTTCTTTCTTTTTTCTTTTTTGTCAGTTACTTTGGGAGGATATGATGACATCTCGTGGAAGACTTTGCAAATACAGAAAAAGATATTTGTACTCTGAGATTTTTTATGTTTATTGTAATTAGAATAGTGGCTGCCAGATGTTAGTTATATAAATGCCTCCTGTCTCATCTGAGGAAATTACGTGGCAGATATCTTTGTACATCTCCAGCTCTGCAAAGATTTCAATATTTGTCCAAACTTTACACTAGCTTTAAAAGAACAAAGATTTATTTGATTTTGTGGTTTTTTCCCCCAAAATTCAAAACAAAATTTATATTGATTGGGGGGAGGGGAAGTTGTCCATTAACACTAAAATTGATTTTCCTCTTTATGATTTTATTTCCAAATTTCTGTTTTCTCAGTTACATGTAATTAAAAAAAAACAATATCTTAATTACTTACTTTGATTAAAGTAGAGGTTACACTAAAAATGTAACTATGGCCAATTCATAAGCATATATCACTAACCGCAATGACCACAACTAACTACAATAACAGCAAAGTGACCAAATTTGTATTATAATTTCACAGCCCAAGCTTCACCCTTTTATACTTGAGGTGTGACTTCAGAGTTGACTTTAATAATGAGTAAATAAGTGGATATTTGACTGTCTGTCTAGTCTACTCAACCAAATGGATACTGTCAGCTTCAGTACATCAGATAAGCTGTACATCAGTTTGCATCTACCTATTAGAAGTAATTAAATCTGGTTTATAAGAATTTGTAGTTATTATTTTTTAATAAATCCTGTTTATCAATAACAAGGGGAAAAAATGACCAAACATCTAAATACACTAAAAAATCCTCTCACAATAAATAAATTATTAAAGCTAAAGAGAAAAATAATAAATGTGCTTGGAGTTACAAATGCAGCACAGAGAGAAGATATAAATAAATAGGCCAGCTATTAGTTATACCATATTAATGATTTCACAGTAGAGAATTTCAACTTTTTGCTTTGTTATTCATTTAGTTAACTAATCCTCATGTGGAAATCCCACTGAAATTAACTGGAGCAGCAAAAGATCTGGTAGTTCTCTTTCATTTCAGTTGGTTTGATATAAAAGATTTGTCATGGAATTATGCCAGAATTTTTCATTTCATAATTGCTTCTTTTCCGTGAATGTGATTTTCTTCTCTGGATAATCAAATTTTCATAAGAAGAAGAAGAAAAGAGTACAGTATGAGAAAGTTAATTAAAATTAACATTCTGGTAGTCTTTGGCAAATAATGCGACCAGTAATGTAAAACACTTGTGTTGTCTTTTTTTTCTAAAATGTACTTTGACTAAAAAACTTAAGTTCTATAAAATGAATATATCTTGCAATAGAATAATTGATGATAGAAGTCAGCATGAAAGGGGAGATGAAATATGAAAGATCAGTTTACTAATTATGAACTCTATGTAATTACATCATCAAACTCATTATCAAACTTAATATTTTTGCGGGCCTATATATCAAAATAAACAGATGGGGAAGTAGTGAGCATTCATACACAACATATCTCTGTAGGAATGGAAGCTACATTCTTTCAAAGGATGAACGAAAAATCAAGTGCCAAATATCATCAACCGATCCCTCCAAATGGGCCTAGCCGTTTTAAATTATATATATATATGTATATGTATATGTATATGTATGTGTGTGTTATATTTGTACTGATAAATAAAGGGAGACTAGGCATACCAGGGGTTGTAACACAAATATATATATATATATATATATATATATATATATATATATATATATATATATATATATATATATATATATATATATATATATATATATATATATATATATATATATATATATATATATAATTTTTTTTCTTGGAAGGATTTTATTTTAACATACCTAGTAGTTTACTTATCATAAAAATGTGAGAATCTGGCATTCAAAATTGTTTGCATTTGTAATTGGTGATGTCCTCCGCATTTAAGGATGCATTTTCACAGAACAATACCAATGAAAATTATAATATGCATTGTTTCTGTAGAGGCCCCAACCTATAGGTCTCAGTTACAATGGAACTGGAAAAAGCTTGAAAACATTTTTGGCCATTTTAGGTTGGACTCAAACCAATTATAAATAGGGAATGTAGTTTCTGTTTACTTGGCCTAAAGGAAGATCTTCCAATTCATCTAAAGAAATTGCATAATTAAACCACACGTGATTATAAATACATATAAATTACATGTAAATGAATATTGATTCCGAGGTGCTTTATTTCACAGAGCAGGTTTTGGGAAGATTCACATTCTTTCAATGTCTCTTATAGTTTCTATAGTTATCCTTAAGCTTAAAGGATCCAAATGAGTTCAAAACTTTTTGCCATCCAAGGCAGTTCAGAGCTTGAGAAGTTTATATCCATGGTCTTAAGTGCTACATAAAACTGCCGATATGTTGATACTTAATAATTTTATCTTCCCAAAGAACCATTTGTCTTGTTTTTGTAGTTACATTAGGCTGCTTGGTCTACAAGTGCAAAAGTACTTCTAATACAGTGTTTCTCAACCATACTGGCTGGGAAATTCTGGGATTTTGAAGTCCACACATCTTAAAGTAGCCAAGGTTGAGAAGCACTACCGTAGAATTTTTATTTCATTTTTCTTTGTAACATATAACTCTTAGATATTGTCCAGTAAGTAGAATATTTTGATGAGATTTCCTTGAGCATGATTTCAACTTTAAGATCAAGTGATGCACAATATTTATATATGACAGTAAAAGCTAAATGTATGTGAGCATTAGCAGTTGAAGAACACCAGAATTAATTATACTTTTTAGAAACATCGATACTAATGAATATGCTCCTTTAACTAGATTATACCCATTATGAGGAAAATTAAAAAATCAGTGAGATAGAAAGAGGCAGTTTTTACTTCTTTTTCTGCATTGCTATTAGAAATCGTATTTTTAGGCTTCATTTACACAGTTGAAGCATTTGAAGGACCACAACCCAAGTCCAATATTTCCATTCATTGAAATCAAATTGCAAAAGGTATGTTTAAAAAAATCATGAAAAAGAAAATCAAAATCATGCTTGAACTTTCCTTATTTCAAAATTGATTTGTGTTTTGTTCTGCTCTGTTTGTATCTTCCTGTAAGTTTGCAAACTTTAACTTGTTAGCGTTCAACTTACATCATTTAATTTGCAGCAGTGTTCTGTTCTTGCAAGAACGTTTGCTTTGGCCTGGTGCAGTTTCCCACAACCTCATGTCTTTATTAAAACTATAATTTGCAGAATATTCAACCATATCATCACTCTGAAAGGTTTGGAGTTCTGCAAACTGTGAGATCAATAGAGCTGCAGGGCCCTAGAGGTTGGAAAAGCTGTTTAATGAGTCAATTCTGATATATTTCTTTGTTCTGTTCTAAATTCTCACACAGGTCAGCAAATTTTAATGGAAGAAATAAGAACGTATATAAAATTCAATCAGAGCAAAACCAAATGACAAAATACTTTTGGGTGATCTCAGGGCAGCCTTTAGAGTCCTAGCCTCCAGCTAAAAATCTTTAAAACTGGCCATTATGTATAATTGATATCACAAGTGATGCTGAACATTTTCCTGCTCACCTGACACTTATGTAGAATGGAGTCTTGCGTGAATTCTGAGGAACAGACGGATTTTTCTTTTATATGTGCTCAGCATGCCTTTGCAAATGGTCCAGCACTTTGCATGTGCTTGTAGAAATAAATGGAAAAACGGGGGTTCACAGAGAGGAGCAAAGAGACAAATAAATAAAATTTGCATTGCTTTGGACTTTGTCACATTACTCTGACCTCAGCAGCCCTTGCTGCCTTTTTAAAGATCGCTCTTCTGTCTAGTTAGAGAAGATCCACTGTAGAATCTACCTATAAATGAATGCAGTCAGAAGAAACATCACAGCTGCTGTGGACATATATTGCGTGTGGAATAGCAGTGACAGCTCCTGTTCCTCCCACTCAAAAAAACCCCACCCCTGTAGAAGAAGGGGTACTAATTCTCAAAACTGCTTTTGATGAACACTGATGAGGTTCCCTATGTTCCTTAGAATTCTACATCTGGAGAGTAATTTTGCCCTTGCAGGAAGAAAAAATATTAGACTCAAGAGAAGACCACTAGAAAAGCAAATTATTGAATACAAGTAGTCCATGACTTGCAACAATTTGTTTAGTGAGTTCGTAGTGAGTTCATAGTTACAACAGCATTGAAAAAACTGATTTATGACCATTTTTCACATGACCATTTCAGTGGCCCCGTGGTCATGTGATCAAAATTCAGATGCTTGGCAACTGATTCATACTTATGACCATTGCAGTGTTCCCGGGGTCATGTGATCCCTTAACTTAACAACTGCACTGATTCACTTAACGGTGGCAAGAAAGGTAAAATGGGGCAAAACTCACTTAACAAAGGTTTCATTGAACAACAGAAATGTTGGGCTCAATTGTGGTCGTAAGTTGAGGACTACCTGTATCACAATTTATTTGCCTAGAGCAGAGGAAGGAAGGAGTTCCATTTCCTTCATTTAATTATGTAAAGATAATTGGGGCTTCATTGAAATTGAAAATTTATTTTATAGGATGTAAGACAAGAAACTTTTGGGGGGAGGATCCGAATGCCTGGAAACATGGCATAAGAGTGTATATGCTGTTAATCAGACACACTCGTGTTCCATGATTTAAGCCTCAGCACTTATCAGACGCTAATATCTTTCAGCTACTAGCATACTTGAAGTTTACAGAGTGGAATTTTAAAATAAAACAAAAGGTATAATCCATGAAAGATGCCATATTTTAAAATGCCTAACCGTTGCTAGACTTCAAGAAATGTGCTTTTTTTTTCTATACATGGCTGTTTCAGATATTGACAGACTGTTCTATCAAATTATTTTGTATTTTTTGTAGGACTGGGAGACAGAAACTCATGACTGGTATTGTTTTGAATGCCATTTGCCTGGAGAGGTGTTGATATGTGACCTGTGTTTTCGGGTGTATCATTCCAAGTGTTTATCTGATGAGTTCAGGCTTAGAGACAGCAGTAGTCACTGGCAATGCCCAGTTTGCAGGGTGAGTACCTCTTAGCTTTCATGTGCTGAATAGAGGCTTGGTCTTTGTTATTTATAGTTTTAAGAAGTTTCTGGTGAGGAGAAACATCCAGCTTTGCTCCATGGTCAATGCAGATGCAGACATCTGGGTGTGTCTGGGCAAAAATAGCAAAATAAAAGCATGCTACCCATAATCCTTGCCTTGGGGCAGTCATTAAATCTTTTGCTGGATTGGACTGGGAAAATCCTCTTGTCCATAACTTTGAGTTTCAGAATTCTCCACATGAATCTTTAACAGACTTTGGCCGTAACTTAAGAAAATAGTACAGGAGCTTAATTCCCATACATTTCATTAGCAGGACTACTTTGCTCTCCCCCTCTAAGCCAAAACAAGTCCAAGATGTATTGCCTTGATGGACACAGGCTCCCCTCTTCCAAGTCCATCCCTTCTTAACATCCATAGAACTTGAAACCAGACTGGTGCTTTAACTTTTGGCTTTTTCTACTTGCCTGGATGTTAAATTCTTTCTGCATTTGCCCAATCATATCCAGATGTGTGCAATATTTTTCTTGATTCTTCTCTAATACCAGCAACTGGATTGTTATTTAAACAAATGTAAGCTTTATGTGCTTAATTTCTGTCAGGACTCCAGAACATTTGCAGTATGATTTAAAGAAAAATACGGTACACATATGAACAAACTGACTTAGTTATAAACTTGATTAACTAATTAATTTTATTCTTAATGACATTTTTTTGCCACCCTTTAAATCAAAAGGGTGACTTACAGAACTTTTAAATAATGTAACCTAAAATTTTCTTTATTTCTCTTTCACTTTATATTTTAAGCTATAGATGTTTGTGAATGTTGTGGGATGAAATTCATGAAAAGCAATTTTATTCAAATGTTGCGCATTAAACTGTCACATTTCGCTAGAGTTTCTGTGAAATCAGGTGCTTTTCATTCAGAATCACCTTTTTTGTGCCCCCTTTTAAAAATGCCTTTAAAAAAATCCAATAATATCTGGATATCCTTTTTCGAGAGTGATACAGTTTGCATAGGGATAGCAGAGGAGAAAGAGATGATAATTTTGTTAGATCTTTTTCTCCTCTACTTTTCCCATTTAACTTTCTCACTTAGACATGCATAGTATATACTAAAGAATGTACTAAAACATGTGTGAATGAACGGTTGCTGTAACTTAACAGGTAGAAAACATCATCTTATGAGAAAGATTATCAATAACAATAACAGGGTAAAAGTCACATAATAAGACTAAGAATAAATGGTGAATCCTTCGGGGGAGAATTGTTGCTCCCATTGTATCCTTTCTGAGCAGTGAGAGCCTTTCTTAATTACCCTTGGTTCTCCTCTCCTTTTTTTAAGCCAAACATTTTTCCTTCCTCACTATGAGCTTCGTTGTTTTCTTGCAGATGTTTCATTACCAAACAAGGAAACATCATCAGCTCTAGCAAACATCCAAGCTCAGAGAGCACCAAGGGCCCCACAGTTCAATCTTGAGCTACAAATATTCTCTTCTATTGGTTTTTCCTTTCTCCCTTGACTTCCTTACAAGTAGGCCTTGTTCCCAAATAAGCTATCACTCATAAAAGAGCCTCCATTTTGCTCAGAAGCCACCATCTATACACATCTGGCAGACTTAATTGGACTTCTGTCTCCTTACCCAGCTTTCTACATGCTTCCACCATGGTCTGTTTATCATGAACACTCCACATTTGTTTCTTTCATTTAAGCAAATGGGCAGCAAATAACTTTTCTTAGTTATCTCGACTGTAGTCCTATTTTGGTTGGGCAAGATAAGTGTTGGAAATCAGATTTTTTTTCCTTCTGATTGTGCATCAGTTGCTGCAAAAACTAAACAACAGGGGGATATGATTGAATAACAGTTTGTGATTCAATCTTTGGAATTTGTGTAACAAAGCTAGATAGGATTTTTCATGTACCAGTTGATTTTCAATATATCTATAAGCAATTTTGACATATTTTAGGACTTCTGTTCCTCCAGATTTGATTGACATCAAATTACAAATTTGCACCTTTTTAAAAGTGTGTATGAAAGGTCACGACTCATGACAGTTGGCCAAAAACTCCACACACACCATTCTGTTAGTCCATTATATCCCAGTGTTGGCCATTTTCAGGTGTGTGGTTTTGAAATCCCAGAATTCCACTTTCATTCAGATGGGTAGTGAATTAAAATTTTGGGTGATGAAGTCCATGAATCTGGAAATCACCAAGGTTTAGAAACATTGTGTTAGTCATTAAGTGCCCTGATTAATGTTGGCCAGATGCATCTCTAGCCTTCCAGCCTATGCCCAGCAGTGAAACAAATAATCTATAAGGTCTTTAGTTAATGGTGGCAAATACCAATCACTACTCAGCAAAGGAACAGCTAGTGCAGTCAGATCACCATCATTTGGGTGGGGGGGCAAGAGCGGGTCTCTGAAATTGGTTTCTGGAACTCTCTTGTTCAGTCGGCAGTACTTAAATATCAATGTAAGACTTCACTATCATTGATTCACAAATGCATTTATTTTGGGAAACAAATCCGGCTTTAGAAAGGACTTCCTAATGATCTTGCTCCCCTCCATAAGAGGCAGGAGCAGTTCACAATACCTAAAAATCCAAAGGCACTTTCTGTGTTTTCCTGTTGTCATTCCATACAAACATTTCCTTCCTGAGATGCTTTTGCTAGGAGAATTGAATAGAATGAAGGTCATTCTTCAGCCATTAAACAGGAAAATCCCCTGGGCATTGTGAATTAAATTGTAAATAATGTCAAGTGCCTGCACTTTCTTGTTCACCTGCGTACATTTATTCACACAAAGAGACGTTGTTACAAGAAGTGGAATTTAGCTTCAATAGACACGTTGTTAACTAAAATTGCTGAATCCATACAAAGCACCTTTGTGGTTTTAACTCTTTCCTACACTTCTAGCAAAACAAGCTGTTCTGGAAAGTAGGAGGAAATTGCACAAGTCGTTAAGCAAGAACCTCATGTGATCCCGACTTCCAGAGACATTTGGGAAGACTTCAATGGAATTTGCTTGTGGAAAGCTAACAGGGAAGGTTGCAAATCACAATCACTTGAATTGTGATTACATAACCACAGGGATGGTGTGCTGGCCAAAACTAATGGCTCGTTGCAACTACCACTTGTTCAATGGTGTTAGTGACATCAAATTTGAATTAAGTCTAGTAATAGTGCAGATTTAATAGCTGGAAGCATTGAAGTCAATCATTGAATCTTTTATTATGGCCTTTAAGCCCCAAAATGCAGTATTTGTCAAATACCGTATTTTTCGGACTATAAAACACACTGGAGTATAAGACATACCAAGATTTTGAAGAGGTAAATTTTTTAAAAAGTTTTTGCCCTCCCCAGCCCACAGGAACACTCAGCAGGCCTCCCAAACTCTCTGCACACCCCGTGGTTTTTTTGTTTGTTTGTTTTTGAGAAATGGAGTGTGCAGAGCATTTGGGCAGCCTGCAAAGTGCTTCTAGGGGCCAGGGAGGGCAAAAATGCAACACGGGGGGGGGGGGGTAGGCCCGTTTTCACAAAAATGAGGTACGCCAAAAATTCAGTGTATAAGATGCACCCAGATTTTCAACCTCTTTTGGGGGAAAAGGGTACGTCTTATACTCCGAAAAATACGATGTGTAAGGTAGATAGAAACAGATACATCTAAATATATAGATACAAATAAAAAAGGGGTCATACAATATAATAATATCACAAAAACAGCAGCAGCAATAACAATAATAATCCAAATATCAGTGACGATCACCAAGATTGGCACTAATAGTCAGTCACTGGAACAAATAAAGGCTCAGAATTGGGCAACCTGTATAGATACATCAAATAGGTAGATAGAAGGAACAAATAAACATTATACTCTCTGCCAGGGTTTTTTTGTTTGTTTGTTTGTTTTGTTTCATATAAACACCATCTGAGATTCCCAGCAAAGAGAACAACTGAAAAGCATTTGGCCCAGGGATTTCATGGAACTATGCCCACATGGGCCCATGCTTTTCTGTTGAGGGATGATTTTGTAACATTCCTGAAACACCAAAATATACTTTGAAATTAACTAGGCTGCCCTATGAAAATGATTTTCTTCAATGAAATAAAGAGTATTTCTTTCTTCTGCAAAAATTGAAACCATGGGGCCAGGGGACGAGAGAGCTTATCTTTTTATTTCATTTTAAAACATCTAGGTAAGATAGGTGTACCATATTTAGTTATGCACTTTCTCGCAAATCCTTCTCGAGAATAAGACCATATCCATATGTTATCTGTGGAATATATTGATGCCAGCAGAATATTGATGCCAGTATCCTCTGATGCTTGCTGTGGTTTTTTAAAAAGTGGATCTTATCAGTGTTGTATGAAAGCCTCTCAAATGTTAACCTTCCCTTACATCAGGGGTGTCAAACTCACGTCCCGCAAGCCAGATGTGTCACTTGCTAGCCACCCCCACCCCTGGTTTGGCGAAGTGGGAAAAAGTTGTGATACGTCATGTGACAACAATATGTTGCAGGTTTGACACAATTGCCCTACATCATTTTTTTTATTGTTCAAATTTTTTATTAGTTTTAAAAATTTTACAAGCAAAAGGGCTTATAGGGTTATAAAACATTTTGACAGCTACATCGTGCGGGGGGGAGAAGCCCCCCCAGGTCTTGCAACTTTTACAAACAAAGATAGAAAAATATCAACATTTACATAAGTATTAGCAGTTTTGAGTTCAACACAAAATCATCAGTGTGTTTCAATCATTTGTTTTGTATCACTTCCATAAAGGTACATTGTAACAACAATTGCAATAATGTTTCAAATCACTTTTGTGATCTGAGTCTTCTAGTTGTTGCGTCCTCCCCCCCCCCGTCCGCTGGCTGAGCCTCAGCCCCTCCCTCCTTTATTTCGTGTGTAGCCTCCCCCATTTCACCTAAGAGAGCACTGTGTTTTTTTAGTGAAAGCCTCTGCTTCCACTACTGTGTTGATTCTAATTCTACTGCCCTCCCAGAAAATCAACATGCCTTTTGGAAACAGCCACCTGAACCAAACCCCATTATTGTATAATTTTTTTGCTAAGAAGGAATCTTTCCTTCTGTTATCTCTTACTTTCTTTGGGATCTGTTTAAGAATGGTTATTTCTTTATCTTTATATTTTAATAGTCCTCCTCTTTGAGCTCCTAGAACCTCATCTCTTGTAGTTTTTCTAAGAAATTTAACATGAACTTCCCTTGGAACATTGTGTGTTCTTGCATAGGCTGAATTAACCCTAAAGATCAGATCAATGTCCCACCAAAGCTGTTGTTTATCTCTATTAATATATTCTGCTAGTATTGTGGTCATAATCTCCTTAAGATCTTCATTCTCAACTTCTGGCAAGTTTTGGAACCTAAGAAAAAAAGACATCCTTTCAAATTCCATTTTTAACATCTGATTTCCAAATTCTACATTCCCCCTTTGGATTGTCTTCATCTCATCTCTCATCCCAACCACCCCCTCCTCCAGCACACCTATCCTCTGTTCATTCCGTGTGGTTTGCTGATTCGTCTCTCTGAGCTGTTCATTTAAGTCCTGCAGTTGTTTTTTAATTTCGTCCTGTCCCTTTAAGATGATTTGAAGCATCTGATGAGTAGACAAGTCCTTTGCACTCTCTTCAGAGGCTTTAGGTTGTAAAAAAGATCCCAGTTGTGACTGGTGAGCGGGGCTGGACGTGGAAGATGTTGGGGCCGATGAGGCCTTACCAGGCGGTAATTTCTTTGGACCCATCATGTGGCTCAGAGATAGTTATTGTTCTGTACAAAGAGATGGCATCTGTGGGAGAGCACAGCCGGTAGGGATCACCAAACAAACAAGTCCAAAGGAGAATAAGTCTTCTAGTACAAAACTAGAGCAAATAGGTGGGTCAGAATATTCCAAATCCAGGGGAATAACGTACTTGAAGAGGCTCCTGGAGATCTCTGGGGTGGAAATTAGTTGAAAGCCATAAAATTTTCCAAGGGAGGAGTCTCATTCATGAAGACAAAGAAGAAGGAGGAAGTTGGCCATATTGGCTCAGCCAGTACAGGTGGTCAGGAAACAACAAAGTCAAAGTTCCCATAGATAGTTTAGAGAAGAATCAGTTCAGCCATCCTTTCTCTCGCAATTGTAGTCAAGAAAAAAATCCCCCCCCCATAATTTAAGGGAAGTGAAAGTAGATTTCAAACTTTCTCTCTCCCCCATAAAAAGGAGAGATTTTCCAAGTGCCGCTTTTCCAAGGGGGGTGGAATTCCCCCCCTCCAATCTGAACTTCTCCAGAAGTTGAAACAAAGTCCCAAAAAGAAAACTGCAGAACAGTCAAAAGAGTAAGGATAATAAAAGACCTGGGGAGACCTGAGCGCTTCAGCTGTTTCGTTCCAATTAATTGTTTCCTTCCAGGCTGCGTTCGGGGAAGCGGGCGGTGGCATTCCGCACGCTCCCTACGCTCCCCGGTTCCTGGGGCAAAACTGGAGACCCCCCTGCGGCCGCCACTGTTCCAGGGGGTCCCAGCAAGCCGCCCCTATGGCAGGGCGCCACTCCAAAGCACCCTGTGCTCCCCCTAGACTTCAGGGGAGCCCACCGGAGCAGCGAAAAGGCGGACACGCATGTCCGTCATCTTCGGCTGCCGGAAGTCGTCTCTGGCAATTGCCCTACATCATGTGCTACATAAGGGAGTAGAAGAAAATGCTTCACTGTATTTCTCAACCATGACAATTTTAGGTGGTATGAATTTAAACTCCCAGAATCCCCCAGCCAGCTGAAATCCACACATATTAAAATTGCCATTGTTGAGAAATACTGGGCTATGATTAGATGCCCAGGACCAGTCTTCCCTATTGTTTTTTTTTTTTTTTTTGTTCCTTTTATTTTAAAATAATCAGTAGGAAATTTGGGATATTCTGTCTGCGTTCTTTCAAATGGTTTTGTGTTGAGGGGCCCATTTTGTTTCTGGCCATTAAGACCTGCAAGAGAAATATGTGGCAGCATCAGTAAAACAAGTGAAACTCTTTTAAGTATTTGCTTTGTTATTTTTGGCGATGGAGATAAATGCTGAAAATAGGTTTGTAAGATTCCTCAAATTTGAATATACCTGTAACCATTAAAAAAAATCATGCACTAGAATTTGCTTTTTTGGAGTATCATATTTCAGAGGCATGGTTTGTAACTTGCTCTGGATTTTCAGAAATAGGTTTGGCAATATGTGTGTGCCTCTTGAATCTTAGGGAATCCATCCCTACTTTACAAAGAGTACTTAAACTTACTGTGATGCGTAAGTATACCATTGTTAGAAACAGTCCAACATGTTTCCTCCCTTCTTGAGTGTGTATTAGGTCTCTAATTCTTCAGTTATTTCCTTGTCTTTCAATTTCCCAGACTCATACATACAAAGGCTTACTTTACAGAGATGAGGAGATTCCTTTTAGATATAAGTTGAATTATAGAATTTCCTCTGAGTTTTAGCAGAAAAAAATGCCTTTTTTTTAAACAGCCAGGACTAGTGAATGGTTGGTTCTTTGTAATTTTCTTATAAAGAAACCTCTAAGTGCTGGGTGCTATCCAAAAAAGATAAAGAACCTTAATGGGCTTCCACAAAAGGTAATCAGGCTATTCAGCATTATCATCAGTAAAAAAATCAAATACCTAAAAGAAATAACTGAAGCAATCTCCATAACAAGGGTACAGCTTAAGTCATCTTTCAACTAAGATTCTCAGTTCCCAAAGAGAAGAAACTCTGTCTGGGGTAGCCTCTGAAATGTTACTAAATTTACTAATTAGAGGAGCACAATCATGTCCAAAATGTTGTAATTGGAAGAGAACACTGTGTTAGGTTATGATTGTTAAAAAAAAGTATAGGGAAACACTTAGTGCCTTTTCTGACCTTTAATAACATTTGTTGGTTGAAAAATATACAACTCCACTCCTTAATTTACTAAGCCATTTTACTGAACTAACAATTTAGGTGTATTAAACAAATTAGCAGTCAGACTGAGAATCATCTTGAAGGATTTCTCCTATCACAAAATACTGTATTCCTTGGCAAAAAGTGTGGGGTTAAATTCAGGGATGCCTTGCATTGAAATGGCACTACATTGGTGAAACCACACTTTGAATACTGGGTCCAATTCTGGTCACCACAATATAAAAAAATAAACGGGCCCTATGAAGAATACAGAGAGAAGAACAACAAAGATGATAAGACATCTAAAACAGAGGTGGGTTGCTACTGGTTTGGCCCGGTTTGGAATGAAGAATGAAGGTATGGTGGTGTGGGTTGTTGGAACCTGCAGTGATCCAGGCCTGCCATGCCCCCAAACTGGTTCTCCTTTGGCGCCGCCATTTTGTTTTTAAGTTTTGCACATGTGCAGAACAATTTTAATTGAATTGTGTATGAGTGCAGCAGCGCGCAAAGCGCGCACACCAGCAAACCAGCAATAAAGCCGGCCGGAACCCACCCCTGATCTAAAAGCTAACTCATACGATAAACAGTTAAGGAAATTGGGTATAATATATGTGGCCTAAGAATTAGGGGTGACAGGATAGCAGTCTTGAGGGGAGAAAAGGGGGTTGATCTATTCTCCAAAGCACCTAAGGGCAGGTAAGGAAGTTACAGGTGGAAGGCGAAACCTAGGAGAAAATTCCTAATGGAACAATAATCAGTTGAACAGCTTACTTCCCGGAGTTGTAGGTGCTTTATCAGTGGAGGTTTTCAAGAACGATTGGACAACTTTTTGTTCACCTTAATAGGGGGTCTCCTGTTTGAACAGGTTGGACTATAAGATTTCTAAAGTTCCTTCCAATCCTATTATTGTATGTTCTATTAATTCAATTAAAATATGACCAGGATAGACACCATCTGCTATTTTTGGCTGAAAGTCAGAACTGTAATTGGAGCAAGAGTAGGACTTTATAGCCCTGGCAGGACGAGAGCTACTGGATGTTGTCCTTTGGAAGATTGCTGGGACAGATTGTGTTGCTTGGTGTTTATGTTTCTCCTTCCAGGATACTTAAGGTATAATGTCAGATCATCAAAGCCCATGAGTAATTTTTATTCAAGGGCAGCCAAAGTTGAAGAATTCATTCAACATTTTAATTATTTAATTTGTGTTCAAAAAGGGCTGCATTTTCAGGCTTTAAAAATACACATACAATATAAGCGTAGTTGCAGAATGGTATCAGAATTGCTTCAGTATGTCATCAGCTTTATAAAGTATTTTTTTTATACCCACTCACTCAGAGGTGGATTCCTACTGGTTTGCCTGAACCAGTTGTGGTTTGACGGCCTGAGTTGCTGGAACTGGCAGCAACCCCAGCCTGGCATGCCCCTGAACTGTTATCCCAGCAGCTCCTATGGCACCACCATCTTGTTTTTTGCTTCTGCGCATGTGCAGAGTAATTTTTATTGCACTGGTTGGCCATGCCCCGAATCGGTCCGCTCTGATGCTTTCCCTGCCTCGCCTTCGCCATATGGATCAACAGAACTGCCTCCTCCTGCCTACACACAGGTAAGCAGCATTTGTGCTGGCCCTGCTCCCCGATGGCTGCAACTTGGGCCCCATCTGGTCAACTGGGCGGCCGGCAGGAAAAGCATCGAGTGGGTGGGCAGTACCAGCCTGGCCTCCAACACTCCACCCGGCATGGGTGATGGCGGCAAGAGGTAAGGGAAGCGAGCTTGGGGAACAGCCAGCCTCACCCGCCACTGCACCCTTCCCTCACTGCCCCTGCTGGACAGAGCATTGGAGGCCAGGCAAGTCCCAGCCATCCGCTCACTCGCTGCTTTCCCAGCCAGTTGCCCAGGTGACGAGGCGGGGGGCCAGGGCTGCAGCTAGCAGGGAGGGGATGTGTGTGGGGCAAAATGGGAGGTGCCCCACTGGCAGAAGCTCCGCGTGGATGGCGAGGGAAGGGCGCAATGGCGGGGGAGACTGGCTGTCCTCCGAGTTGGCTCTCAGGAAAAAGGCAGGGATGCTGCCCCGGGACTCACTTCCTTTACTGCTCGTCACCACCGCCCATGCCAGAAGTCGCGTTGGAAGCCCGCCCAGTTATTCGGTGGTTTTGTGGATGTGGCTAGGTGGTGGGGGCATGTGACCTGCAAGGTTGTGAAATTCTGCCCCGTGGGGAATTTTCTGACATTTTGCAAGATGACTCTCAAAGAGAATGAAGCAAGCGCGGTACACCCAGAGCCACTGCTTCTTCTTTGCAACAGCCAAGGACAAAAGAGGAGCCAGGGAGCTGTGGGGAGCCTCCTGCATGTTGCACCCCCCTCCCAGCCTTTGCCCACTCCTCCACCCCTGTCAGCATTTCCCGAAGCCGCCGCTTTTGTAGCCGCAATGGAGGGGGCAGGTCAACAAGCTGGGAGCCCGAAAATGATGTGGAGGCACGGGCGAAGGCTGGGAGCAGGGTGCAAAATTGCTCTGCCATTTTCGGCTGTTGCAAAGAAAAAGCGGCGGCTCTGGATGCACCAGGCCCACTTCGTTCTCTTTGAGAGCTACCTTGCAAAATCTCAGAAAATTCCCCATGGGGCAGAATTTCACAACCTTGCAGGTTGCCACTCACTTCCTAGTAGGAATTGAGACCGCTGGACTCAAGGCTACATACATTTGAGGCAGCATCTGCAGGACTACAATGCAAGTAGCCTTCAAAGTGCCACAGCTGTCTTCTCAGTGTTCTGGATTTCTGAAATTTCTCCAGCACCTAGATCCGGCGAATCTAAAGGGGAGAGGTAGATGAAGACAGGCAAACGTTTTGCATTCCGTTTTCATGCTTACGGATAGAGGGAAGCGGGCCCTGCACTGCATCCTGGCTCTGCTCTCTGCTGCACCTGAAGGCACGAAGAAGAACGCAAAAGGAGGAACCCAAAGTGGAGCAGGGGCTCCACGCGCAACAGCAGGGCACAAGCGTGTACGTGCAATCCAGTGTCGAATCCAACTGTGGGGCTTGCCATATCTGGGGGTGGAAGTGGTGAAGGGAGATGCATGGTGGGGGTCTGCCTTTCTGGTGGATGGCTCCTCAGTGCCCACACCAGCTGATCCTCAGTTTTTTACAGGCAGCGGCATAATCCATAGCAGCGGCATGCTCAGGAGCAGCCACTCATCAGCTGTGGAATCTGGAACATGGCCAGGGAGCGGTCGATCATTGGGGCCATGCCGGCAAGCAAAGTGAGAGCCTGCAGATGCCGACAGCACTTCTCTACCAAGAAGTGCTTCTCGAGAAGCACTTCTTACTTGTGGGGTGGGGAGCTTTGACATCCAGGCTCTGCAATTTCCCAAGGCCTCCGCTGTGCCTGTTTTGGGGGGTTTCAGCTTGTTCCTCCTTCCCTCCCTTGTCCCAAGCCAGGATTGGGTGAACTCCTTCCTTCCCTGCTTGCACAGTCCAGTGCCTCCACCTGCATCTTTTCCTATCTCCCACCCTTTCTTTTCCTTTGTTCTCCCCCCTCACCCGCTGGGTTTATAAACATAGGCGTGGCCTCTGGACTGCAAAGTTGAATACTTCAATTCCTTCTAGGAAATGTAATGGCTTTTCCACACCCTAAATCCTCCAATGGTCTATTTTGGGGAGATTTCCCCCTCCTTTCCCTCCGTTGGGGTCTTGGTGGGGGGGATGTCATATGACTATGTTCGTGAGTGATGCCAATTTGGCCACGCCCACTCCGGCACATGTCCCTCCACCTAGCCACACCCACAGAACTGGTAGTAAAAAAATTTGAAACCCACCCCCAAACATAGTAGAGCAAAAAAGAAGAAGATAGTTCTCTGTTCATAGAGTCTTAATTCCTAGCTTGAGTGTTTCTTTTATCATCATTCCTCTTGTATATTTGTGAGTGGCTTTGGATTGTTATTGCTAAGGACCACGTGCTGAATTTCTCACGATCCATGAACATCATCCCATAATAGTAAAAACAAAAAAAAGGAAGAATCATTAGGAAGAATTACAGCAGAGTTCCAAAACAAAGAGGAAAACTGCTAGCAGATATTTTTTCCTAACTATGCTTGACCCTTGCTTGATAAGAGGCAAAGATTAAAACCAAAAGGAATTAATTCCTACAATTGCTTGCATCATATATTTTTGTGAACCTGTTTACCAAAGGGCCACTGACATTTTTAATTTTAAAAAAGTTATTTAAATTTCTGCCATATTATGGTAGAACTTTTAATGATAACAGTCGGTAAAGTTGGAGCTCACAATTCTTATGGTTCCATATTTTGAAGTTTGCAGTCTCAGAAAAAAATTGTGATAATGATGTTCTTCTAAATGAAAGCATTTAAATGTAATAGCTAAAACTTTTTGCTTATTGTGAAAACAAGAAAATTTTATTAAATTCCAAATGTATTATGCAGTCCAGTGCAGATTGAAAGTGAAATAATTTTGTAATATTTCTTGTTTTTATTTATCTACTGAATTTATAAGAATTAATTTTCCAGGAAAATAATAGTAATAATAATAATGCTACTTATTCTTTTTTTCTGTGGTGAATTATTGGTACCTTTCTGCAGAAGGAAAGTGTACAATTTTTGCACTAGAGCAATAATTTCCCCCCTGGATGAAATAGATTTCATTAGATAATGGAACAAAAATGCAATCAGTTATAGAACCATAAAGAATCTTCTTGCTCATAGCTTTAAATGCATCTACATATAGCTATTAAAAATGTGAGGTTCAAATTTAGGAGATTAGCTGCATTCTAAAAAAAGTTTGAAATATATGTTGAACAGTTTCCTGTTTACTATTGTGCATTAATTAATTCAATCTCTGTAATAAATTATTCCCAATCTAATCCTATTTTGGATCGATACCGTCTTCCATGTTTATGCTGGCTTTAAGAACACTAGTTGCTATGTAATTTCCCAGGCAATTTGCATGCAGAGAATCCCACTTTAACAGTGATTGGAAAAGATAGATTAAAAATGTACAGGATAGTTTTTAGGTTTCAAAGACCCCTTCTGGTGTGATATTTTTTTATTCCTATAGTTCGATCTTGTAGAACATTACTTTCTGTGTCCTAAGTGCAAGAAGAATCACAAAGCTTTAAGCTTTTGAAGAAAAGCTGAGCTATTTAGATTTCAGAATCTGGATTAGATTCTGTGAAGTATTGTGACTTGCTGACTGTTACTAAATAAGTCATTTTAACTGGTTGGGCACAGATAGAAAAGCTGTACATGCAGCTTTATCCATTCCCTCCATGGCTACGTAATCTTCAAGCCATTCTTAATTGGGTTTTTCTTGGCCAGACAAGGGATTTTCCCTACCTGCATGCAGTGGGGCATTAAGGTTATGGCATCTAGCCAGCCAAGGCAGCTTTAGCCACCTCTCTCTCTATATATATACAAACATCTATCCATAAGTACAATTTGTAGATTTGCATTTTTTAAATATTAGGATATCGGTGAACTAGCATCACATATAGCCTTAAACACTTCTGTAAAAGAAACTCCACACAGAATAATTTCTTTTTTCTGCCACATGTCTCATTTATGGGAATGATGCTCCTTTTTTGAAAACCGTAACTGGTGATGAGATGACTTTGCTTACACCCAGGGTAGATTCGATTTAAATCATGATTTAAATCACTAGTAAAAAGGCTTGATTTTAAATCAACTTGATTTAAATCGTAATTTTTAAAGAGCAACTGTCATTTCTGTCCCGCAGTCGCTCCTCCTCTAACCTGCTGTTGACTCACCGACAGTCCCAATATTGCAAAATATATAGCCTCATGCGATAAAACTAAGCTCCATTTCATGCTGAATAAGCTAAATTATTAACGTATCTTAAAGAGAAAATTATCTTTAGATAGATTTTTACTCCAAAAGCATTTTATTAAAATAAATTTGATAAAAAGCAAAAAAAAAACCCGGATTTAATTTTTTTAAAAAAATCTGTTTTTTTAAAAAATCAATTTTTATTCACCCTGCTTACACCACTCCACTCCCAATTTTCTGTGGGATATAATAGAATGATCAAATTGAACTTAAATTCAAATCCCTGCTTAGATTCAAATTCCCATTTAGCCATTGGGTATCCACTATATTGCTCAACTGGTCTAAAACATTTATATGTGCAATCTTGAGCTCCTGGAAAAATAAGGAATGTAAAATTCGCTGTTCTTTAACAAGATACATTCCTTTTCACCTAATGTTCATGTCTCACTTAATGGCTGCTTTCCTGCTCACTCCTTCCACAGATTACCCCTTACCTCACCACCATCCTTGGACACAGAGATATACAATATTGTTCCAAAACTGGCAACCAGATACTACGCTGCTTGTCCAGATCAATGCAGAAGGGCCAAAAGAGTGTTGGAATGTCGCCCGAGAATGTTCAGTTTGAGTTAATTTGGCTGCGGAGTACACAAGTGTGAATTAGAAAAAAAAATAGTGTTTATTTCTCAATTGCAGATTAATTTACCCATCCCATACATCTTTGCCCAGATGAGAATCCTATAGGTGTGTCAATGGACTTTCCACCTGGTAACCTTTGGGCTTTGTTGATGCTCGAGGAAGAGACAAGTCATCTCCACCAACATCATTCCAGCCAGAATATTCTCTGAGCAGCAGTTTCATGTCATTGTGCTTTGACTATTCATCCTTCACTGGCTGCAAGAATAAGCTGCTTGCTTGGGCTGTGTTTTAACAACGTTTCACTGTAAAATCTGTCATGTTTCCCAAAAGTCAGAGTTCTAAAATAAACCTGTTGATTCCTTCCCCTCCCTCTCTCAGAGCATTAAGAAAAAGAACACCAGTAAGCAAGAGATGAGCACCTATTTGCGCTTCATTGTCTCCCGGATGAAGGAACGGGTGAGTGTTATACATTCTTGATGAATATATCTTGTCTTTTTACGTACACTGAGAGCATATGCACCAAAGACAAATTCCTTGTGTGTCCAATCACACTTGGCCAATAAAGAATTCTATTCTATTCAGTTGTTGTGTGCAGGAGTCTAAGCAGATAGTTTTATGTGTGTGTTTTGCTTTGCAACTTCAAATAGTTATAGGTAGTCCTCAATTGATTGCTTAAGACCATTTGAAGCTGTAATGGACCTATCTTCAGGATGCTTATGATCTGGATTTGAAGTTCTGACGGTCAGGTTTTTCACCTAGTCAGATGACTGAACTTTGGGCGCTTAGCAACATGACCGTATTTACAGCCATTTGCAGTGTCATGGGGTTACACAACTGTGTTTTAACAACCAATACAATACAATACAATACAATACAATACAATACAATAGTAGAGTTGGAAGGGACCTTAGAGGTCTTCTAGTCCAACCCCCTGCCTAGGCAGGAAACCCTATACCATTTCAGACAAATGGCTATCCAACATCTTCTTAAAGACTTCCAGTGTTGGGGCATTCACAACTTCTGGAGGCAAGCTGTTCTACTGATTAATTGTTCTAACTGTCAGGAAGTTTCTCCTCAGTTCTAAGTTGCTTCTCTCCTTGATTAGTTTCCACCCATTGCTTCTTGTTCTACCCTCAGGTGCTTTGGAGAATAGTTTGACTCCCTCTTCTTTGTGGCAACCCCTGAGATATTGGAACACTGCTATCATGTCTCCCCTAGTCCTTCTTTCTCTTAAGCTAGACATACCTAGTTCCTGCAACCGTTCTTCATATGTTTTAGTCTCCAGTCCCCTAACCATCTTTGTTGCTCTTCTCTGCACTCTTTCTAGAGTCTCCACATCTTTTTTACATCGTGGTGACCAGAACTGAATGCAGTATTCCAAGTGTGGCCTTACCAAGGCATTATAAAGTGATATTTTGATGAAAACTGGCATTTCTGGTTTTTAGCTAAACCACATCATAGTGAACAATGGGTTTGCTTAATGACTTCTGTAGCCTCTTTATGACTACCATATTCACATAATGACTGCTGCAAAAGTTGCAAATTGGAATACATATGTTTTACAACCATTACAACTTATAACAATAATGGGGAGGCTCCATTATGATTGTTTGTATAAATCGGCTTTGGAAATGGAACAGGAATCATTTTCTACCTTCCTGTTTCCCCTTTCAGTATCTTTGTTTTATTCTCCTACCCCCCCCCCTTCTTGAATTCACCCAGAAAAAGGGAAATGGGGAAAAAAGTATAACATAAAAAATACATTGTGGGAGCCGTATCTATGAATATGAACTGAAACTTCGCAGTTTCACTCCTGTTTAAAATACACTCTGTAGATGAGCATAATTCTGTTCAGCAGATGTTCACATCTGAGACAAGCTTGAACAATTTTCAGCTAATTAAAAGAGAATTTTCTCACTAACAGTTGGACACATATTAAATGCCATGCCTGTGAAAGAGTCACAACTTAAGTGCAAGGGATTTCCACGTGTCTTCTCTGTTTCAGCATCTCCATTCTTTTCTAATCCTGCCCATTATTCAGAGACATATTTGTTGGCATTTTTTTTACAGCTAAAGTCAAAGAAAATCTATTCCATCTATTTTCAAATTTGATTTTAAGTCAATGTTTCTGCAGGGTTTTATTGTGCATCCTTCACCACTCTTCCTTGGAACATTTTATAGTGCCCAGGGTTTATTTTCCATTTAATTTTCTATTATTTCAGTTTTCGTCCACACACAAAATTTGTGGTGATAGAATAAATAGAGTAACTCTATAGCTTCATGATTTTGAAATTTAGTGGTTTAAAGGAATATTTGAAAAGGACAACCAAGGTCTTAATTCTTACCAATACAGTTAAATCTCAATTTGCCAAATTCTGTTTTGATTAATCTTCCATATAATGTTTTATCCACTGTGTATCTCCATATGTATTACTTAAAAAGTCAGCATTTTCAGCCATCAAAACTCTTGATTGGAAATATTGGCAGGTTTAGGGTTTTTGTTTCTTGATTATGCCTTTCAAATCCCTACATGTCAATCTTTTTGGAGTAGAACTGTTTAAAAATTTTAATTTGTAAACTGGCATGTAATTCAAATGCTTACGAACTTTGTAAAAGGCTATCTTACTCTTTTTTCTTGTCAGAATAGCAGGTTTCTAAACCAGTATTTTCGGTCAATTTTTAGGCCATTGATCTAAACAAAAAAGGCAAAGACAACAAGCACCCAATGTACCGTCGACTAGTACACACAGCCGTTGATGTTCCAACCATACAAGAGGTATGTCCCTATATAGTTCAGAGCTACATGCAACAGAAGAATATTTGCAGTTTTCAGATAACCGTGTTTTTCGGAGTATAAACAGCACCGGAGTATAAGACGTACCAAGGTTTTGAAGAGGCAATTTTTTTAAAAAAAAAATTTTTGCACTCTGCAGACCTCTCAAAAACAGCCCGTTTTTTAAAAAAGGGCATGAATAGCCTTTAGGAGGCTTGTAGAGTGCTCCTGGTGGGGTGGAGGCAAAAAATGACCCATTTTTTGCGAAAACGCCCCCCCCTTTTTTTAAAAGGGCATGAATAGCCTTTAGGAGGCTTATAAAGTGCTCCTGGGGACTTGGGGGGGGGAGCAAAAAATGGCCCGTTTTCCTAAAAGCTATGCACAGCCATTTTGATAAAGGGGCGGGGTTTTAGGAGGCCAAAAATGCTGTATTCAGTGTATAAGACGCATCCAGATTTTTAGCCTCTTTTTTGAGGGAAAAGGGTGCGTCTTATACTCCGAAAAATACGGTAATCTCATTTTGGAACCCCCAATATCCACACCTGGAAATCCAATTTTATTCACTTCTACTTAGAAGCAGTTTGTATGAGTTACTTAGAAGAAGGTCTAACTTGAAAGGACTACTAGGTCTTCTTTATATGGAAATGCTTTAAGCTGAAAGATGAGACCAGAAGCAAACTAAAGCTACACATTGCACAATTTCACAACTTTAAGGTCCCATAAATTACTCTGTAGAATCTGTAATTAAAAACATACTTTTACATGTGTGCTTATTCTGATTGCTGGACAACGCTAATGAATGTTATAAATAATTCTGTTTCAATCTATATAGAAAGTAAATGAAGGAAAATACAGAAGTTATGAGGAATTTAAAGCAGATGCTCAACTTCTTCTACACAACACCGTGATTTTTTATGGAGGTAGGTAGGGACTGATTGGACTTAAAAATAAGATCTTCGAGGAAAGGACATCTTGAGGGTAGAATTGATTATAAAGAATAGAGAGTGGGTGAGAACTTTACATTCTGCTCACTTTTACTTCTCCCTCAAAGCTGAATTAGACAAAGTCATAAAAGTTTAAGGCAACATGATGGGTCTTTATTACTTCCACTGTTAGAAAGCAGATACTTGAATGGAGGATGCACTTGTCATGAGCTTCCCAAAATGCATCACAAGGAATGTTGTAGGAACAATTTGTGGAATGCACATAGTTCTTCCTTACCAACTGTCTTGTTAACGACCATTCAAAGTTACGATGGCATATGGCAACCAATCATTGACTTTGTAAACATTGCAGTGTCCTATAGTCATTTGTGTGTTTCACGACTGGCGTGCGACAGATAGAGTTAATAGAAAAGGCAAAACTAAAATTTTAACTTGATGTAATGTGATGTTTCACTTAATGGCCAAAGAGGAA
Organism: Natrix helvetica; assembly: GCF_964273705.1. Classification (NCBI taxonomy): domain Eukaryota; kingdom Metazoa; phylum Chordata; class Lepidosauria; order Squamata; family Natricidae; genus Natrix; species Natrix helvetica. The sequence goes on along the minus strand of NC_138554.1, from coordinate 128,848,830 downwards.
GTGAGATCATAAGTTCATTGTAGTCAAATGTTTCATTTAGTAATTTGCATCACTTAGTAATAGAGTTGCTGTCCCAGCTGTGATTGCTAAGCAAGGACTAAGTATCGGTCTTTTATTTAAGCCAGCACATCTTATGTTTTTTTCTTTTTAATTAATCTTATTCAGAAATATTTAATTTTCTTTACACTATGAAATATCCAAGAAGATCTTTAAAATATTTGCCAAAAGGAAAAAAGCTTGTCATGTACAATCTCTGCTTATTTAATTCATTAGAGCTTTAAATCAGGTTGAAGGGACTGAGGGGACTCAGGTTTTGCAAACTGATGGGGCCTCCAGAATTCAATTGCCAATTGTTTTTCACCATATTATTTACAAAGACTTAGATGTTTGTGGGTGTGTTCTTTTTACAGTGGACAGTGAACAAGCTGATATAGCCAGGATGCTTTACAAAGATACCTGCCATGAGGTAAGTAATAGTTAATCATGTTGGTGACTTCTGGGCAATTGTTTTATCATTTTCCATATACCCCCGGTTTCATTTGTTTTGAAAATTGTTATGGATATCAGAAACAAACTTAAAAAATACACACTGCATTTTCATAGGTTAAAGTTCAGAAACTAATTCCCCATGCAATTCCAAATCCTTATCATGAGTAAAAAGAGCTAATTTTTAAAAGCTAAATAACATTTTTATCTTATCTGTCAACAATAACATAAATAAAAATAAGTAATTAGAACAATTTTACATGACTTCTATATTGGTACCTCTTTTAGAACAGGTGTTTTTTTCAAAAACAAATTCACTCTTTGATTTCAATGAAAAGCTAAAACACCTAAACCAGGGGTGTCCAAACTTGGGAACTTTAAGACTTGTGGACTTCAACTCCCAGAATTCCCCAGCCAGCATGGCTGGCTAGGGAATTCTGGGAGTTGAAGTCCACAAGTCTTAAAGTTCCCAAGTTTGGACACCCCTGACCTAAACAATGATGGTGGATTATACTCCACATATTTTAAAAGATAAAGAGTACCAGAATAATTTGAATGTACCAATATATTTATGTATGGTTATATGATTTACCTGTATTGAATAATTTTGTTTCATCCTTAGAATAAATAAAGGTTCTCACAACATAAATAAATAAAGGTTTACAACTTTTTGTTCAGTTTATACTGCTAATATGTTTCTGAAATTATTAGAGGCCAGTTAAAAATCATATCTTCAAAGAATAGTGGATACACCATATATGATTGACAGCACAGAATTTATTATTCAGTTTTTGGAAAATGTAATTACTTTTGACTTGGATCCTAAGTTATGGATAAGTACCCAGTTTCTTTTGATAATAGTACTAGGTTGGCAGAATGGAAAGGCCAATGGTTACTACTTTGGTTTCTCAAAGTTTAAGGATTTGCTTTAAAATTTGACCAAATATTTTTTATATATAATACGATATGGAAAAGGTCTGATTTTACTTAATTTTTCCTTCTCTTTTCTCCTTTTTGTGGTTTTTTTCATGAAACAAATAAATTTTCAGAGAAAGAAAATGAGGAATTTTTTTTACAATTTTAGTTCTGCATTCCAGCATTTCAGAACATATGATGACAAGTACTTTTTCTTTTCTCCCCCTCAGTTGGATGAACTTCAGCTTTGCAAGAACTGTTTCTATCTATCAAATGCGCGTCCTGACAATTGGTTCTGCTATCCTTGTGTAAGCTTACTTTTTCTCATAACTGAAATACAGAATCTGCTGCCCCGAGAAATGGTGATGGAAATTAATCCCAGCTGTTTCAAAGAATGGGATTAATTGAGGATATAAATACAAAACAAAACTGTAAAAAAGTTAGTTCTGTAGCCACCACTAGGTGGAGCCATCTTCATACTAGTACAAAGATAAGGCCAGTTGTCCCAGTGAGAGATCAAATGTTTATATTTCCTTGACTACAGTGGTCAATTCCTGTCTACCTGGCATTGGGGAAAGGATTGATGCTATAACAAAGCCTTGCCAGTATTTTCCTGGCTTAAGGGCTCACAGAGTAAAAGCATTCCTTGGAGAAAGTGGATGAACGCTCTCTATTCCCAAAATAACAATCTATAATTCATTGCGTGTGCTTGAACACTGCCAAGACCATCTGTAGTGAGCAAACCATCTTATCAGTTTTTGTATGTTGTGCAAAGAAGGCCAGAATCTTCCATTTTAGAAGTCATAATTTCCAAATTGTGGAATAAACATCAGTTAAGCATTCAGAAACATTAGTTTAAGCCACATTTTTTTAACACTTGCTTCTGAGATTTAGTTCACCTGCACAGCTTCCTCATTAGTATTAGATGTTTCCCGGGCACGAAGTAACACAATGCCAATTTTTGCTGATAAGAAGGAACATATATTTGCTTGAAGCCTCAATGAACCAGAGTTTCTTTCCTCTAAATTAACAATGCTTAGAAACTGCCAGGACAATGTTAATTTGTTATACCGTGTGAGTATGGTCTGTTAAACTATGCTGATACTGGTGTTATGTAGATCAAACTTTTTAAAGTGTTGATCACTGTTGTTAAGTCTTAGTTAATGGGTAGGTTTTGTTGTGGAGTCCTTGGTGCTCTCTCCGTTTGGTTGTTTTCTTGCAAACTTTTCATAACACAGCTAGGCAAGCCACTTGTATATATGAACCAGAGCCCACTCTCTTGCAGCACTGATGATGTTAGCTAGTTGGGTAATGGAATGTTTTCAAGAAAACCACCAAGGACCTCACAGTTCAAACCTGAATTCCAAATATTCTTTTGAGTTGGTAAGCTTTATTTTCATTATGTGACATGGTTATACCGAACACCTGCCAAGTCAGAAATACTTCTGTAACTGGTACCATATTCCTTTAATTTGTAGATACCAAATCATGAACTGGTGTGGGCCAAAATGAAAGGCTTTGGATTCTGGCCTGCAAAAGTCATGCAGAAAGAAGACAATCAAGTTGATGTTCGCTTTTTTGGCCATCACCACCAAAGGTATTTTCATTCTTGCAGTGTCTCTTGTATACTGAGACAACCAGCACACCCCTGGGTGTGGTTAATGGTGTGGATTCATCCCAGACTGATGCAGGTTCAAATTCACTTGAACTTTGACCCATTCTTTCTCAGGCCAATCAACCACACTGGATTGCCTTTGCAAGATGAAATTGGAGGTGGAGATGTTGTGGAGCTTCAACTGGAGGAAAAAGATCTAACAAATAAACAACAGTGCGCTTCTCTTTCTAGGTGTGGTGAAATGTCTGGATTCCTAGGAGGGAGAGGCTGCATTCCTGGGGACTAAAAGACAGCAGAATTTAAACAGTTTGGTTGAGGGAAAGATAGTTAAGATAGCTCCTCCCTAGAGATTTTCAGATTATATCTCTACTGATGGAAATGGTTGCTTTAGTTTGGCAAGATTTCTGTCTAAGGGTGAAGGACAATCAAGGACACTGCTTGAAGGTCACTCTGTGTCTTTCTTGATTTTTTGGGGGGCCTGATACTAAGACTCAGTAAAGTTCTAGTGTTCTCTTAACCACAGAGGCCAACTGGCACCAGTCACTTTCAGGCACCCTAGGCCATCTCATAAAGTGGTTTTGGTAGGAGAAATAGGAGTAGGGAATCGTTGCATATGTCATCTTGAGTGGAACAAAGTAAAGTGAGACATAATTCCATTAAATAACTGCATGTTTTGTCTTCCTGACATTTGTGACATTAGACAATCTGAATCCTAAACAACCTGCCAAAGAATTTGCTTCCTAAAATTGAAACAGGAATGCAGATAGTGGTCAGCTTTACAACTGTTTATTTAATAACTCTTCAAAGTTACAACGGCACTGAAACAAGTGACTTATAACTAGTTCTCACACTTATGGCCGTTGTAACATCCTGACAGTCGTATCTTCAAATTTTAGGAGCTTTGCAACTGGCATGTACATATTTTCAGTGGTTGCAGTGACCAGAGTCCAGGAGTTGCAACATTTCCAGGGGGCTTCTGACAAGCAGTCAATGGGGAAAGCCAGGTCCACTTAACAGCTACTTGATTCACATAACAACTGTAGTGATTTGCTTAGCAACATGGTCAAAAAGTGAATCGTGCCCCATTTGCAAAGTTGTTGAGAGTTACCTGTAGTCTTTAATATAATTCAGATTCATTTTTTTCCTATATCATAAGCTGTGATGTCATTGTGGAGCACCTAGATACTAATAAAGTTAAACATATTGAGAAGCTGTAATTGCACATAGAAATAACTGTTGCAGTTTGGACTAGGAGAAAATGAAAATTGAAATAGAATTAAAGTTAACATTGGGGGTATGTGAAGAGTATGGCAGGGCGGGGGAGACTCAATGTTGTATCTATGACCTCACCATCAAAACCCAATGGAGAAGACTCTTTTCATCATTTAGGTAAGATTTGCGCTCTTAGAGTTGAATGGATGTTTGGCATAGAAAAGGATGATTTGAAAACTGAATTGGCAGCCACCTTCAAAGGATGTGCTTAAGTGTATCTTTTCATTTTCATTGTCGAGGGCCTGGATTCCTTCAGAAAATATTCAGGATATCACCGTTAATATACACCGGCTACACATAAAACGTAGCATGGGCTGGAAAAAAGCATGTGATGAATTAGAGCTACATCAGCGTTTCCTTCGGGATGGCAGATTTTGGAAATCCAAAAATGAGGATAAAGGAGAAGAAGAAGCAGAATCAAGCATTTCTTCCACCAGTAACGAGCAAGTGAGTAGATGGGTTGCATTACCCCAGTTTATATATCCCAGTTGCAGTTGATTATTGAAGTTTGGCTGTTTCTTTAATCTGCTTTTTTTCTTAACGCAGATCTGGAAATCCATATATCATATGGAAAACTCTGCACCAGGTTCCGGATCTAACATAGTCTGTCTTTACACTGCTTTTAATTGCTGTATTTGATCAATAGATTTGCAATAAAAGCAATTCTTTCCTCTTTGGACTAATTCTAGAATTGGCATCATTGTTTGTACCTGAAGTATAAATTTTAAGTCTCTTCTGGAAACTATTACTTGCTTATTTTTAAATGAATAGTTTATAGAGTGATTCACATTGGGTTCAAATTCCAGAGTAATTGTGGAGTTTAGATTTTGTTCGCATTGTTGTTTTAGGTGGATGTAACTATTAGCCTTCTTTGTGGAGCTTTGTATCTCTGCCTGCTTTTTTCCAACTTCATTACATAAACAAGTTACAGCATGCCTCTGTTCTGTTTCTCAGATAAAAAAATTCCAGATAAAAAAACTGTCTTGATAATGGACTTTTTTCATGTACTCTAAAAACTTATGGGCATAGCAATTAAGAGGGTGAAGCACCTTGGTATCTAGCTATATTAATTTGGGAACTGGGATTTTACCAAATTTTGCAATTCAGTTCATGGCCAAAGATAGTTGATAATGATAAACATTTATTTTATTAGTTGCATTTTTTAAAAAATTAAATCAATATTTTTGTAACAAAAGAGACTGGCTTCTTATAGACAATTCTAAATGAGTATTTTTTTATTATTTATTGTTTCTTAATCCATTTCCCTAGCTAAAAGTTACTCAGGAGCCAAGAGCAAAGAAAGGAAGACGCAATCAAAGTGTGGAACCTAAAAAGGAAGTAAGGAACAGCATGGCAATTAAATACATGCACTTGTGGGTGAGGGAGAAAACATTATTCAAGCATTTTTCTTCTGACTGTTTACAAATTCATTTTCTTCATGTTTTATAACTCAGAAAAGTGATGATCATTTCTTAAAAGAGCATGTTTTAATCTGTTTTTATTTTCTTCATTTGGAAGTATTCTTTTATTTCATTTTTTATAGTAGCTGTACAGGTGAAACTCAAAAAATTAGAATATCGTGCAAAAGTTCATTTATTTCAGTAATGCAACTTAAAAGGCGAAACTAACATGAAAGAAGACTCATTACGTGCAAAGCAAGATAGTTCAAGCCGTGATTTGTCATAATTGTGATGATTATGGAGTACAGCTCATGAAAACCCCAAATCCACCATCTCAGAAAATTGGAATATTACATGCAATCAATAAAACAAGGATTGTACATAGAACAATATTGGACCTCTGAAAAGTATAAGCATGCATATGTACTCAGTACTTGGTTTGGGCCCCTTTTGCAGAAATTACTGCCTCAATGCAGCGTGGCATGGAAGCTATCAGCCTGTGGCACTGCTGATGTGTTATGGAAGACCAGGATGCTTCAATAGCGGCCTTCAGCTCTTCTGCATTGTTTAGTCTCATATCTCTCATCTTTTTATTGGCAATGCCCCATAGATTCTCTATGGGGTTCAGGTCCAGCGAGTTTGCTGGCCAATCAAGCACAGTAATCCCACAGTCATTGAACCAGGTTTTGGTGCTTTTGGCAGTGTGGGCAGCTGGAAAATGAAGTCAGCATCCCCATAAAGCTCATCTGTGGAAGGAAGCATGAAGTGCTCCAAAATCTCCTGGTAGACAGCTGTGTTGACCCTGGTCTTAATGAAGCATAGTCCTGTTGCTCCGTGGTCCAAAATCCTCTTTTCTGATGAGAGCAACTTTTGCCAAAAGCACTAAAACTGGTTCAATGACCGTGGGATTACTGTGCTTGATTGTCCTCTTCATTCTTCCTCCATACTCAGGGTCCTTGGTTTCCAAATGAGATGCAAAAGTTGCTCTCATCAGAAAAGAGGACTTTGGATCACTGAGCAACAGGACTTTGGACCACTGTGCTTCATTAAGACCAGGGTCAACGCAGCCGTCTACCAGGAGATTTTGAAGCACTTCATGCTTCCTTCCGCAGACAAGCTTTATGGGGATACATTGCCAAAAGCACCAAAATCTGGTTCAATGACCGTGAGATTACTGTGCTTGATTGGCCAGCAAACTCGCTTGACCTGAACCCCATAGAGAATTGCCAAGAGAAAGATGAAACACATAAGACTGAACAATGCAGAAGAGCTGAAGGCTGCTATTGAAGCACCCTGATCTTCCATAACACCTCAGCAGTGCCACAGGCTGATAGCTTCCATGCCACGCCGCATTGAGGCAGTAATTGCTACAAAAGGGACCCAAACCAAGTACTGAGTACATATGCATGTTTATACTTTTCAGAGGTCCGATATTGTTCTATGTACAATCCTTGTTTTATTGATTGCATGTAATATTCTAATTTTCTGAGATGGTGGATTTGGGATTTTCATGAGCTGTAAGCCATAATCATCACAATTATGACAAATCATGGCTTGGACTATCTTGCTTTGCATGTAATGAGTTTTGTCTCATATATTAGTTTCGCCTTTTAAGTTGCATTACTGAAATAAATGAACTTTTGCACGATATTCTAATTTTTCGAGTTTCACCTGTATATTCCAAATAGGTTCTTTCTTATAATTTCAAATAGTGATTTGGAATTGATTCCAACCTATCCATCCTTAATAGAGATAGTCTCTGAAGCTATAAGGTTTCATGCTGGTTCACTTCTGCCTATCTATAATTTAGCTTTGCCAGTGTTAACATGCATAGATGAGCTTAGGTTTTAATCAGTTAGAATCCTTGTTTGAACCAGTTCGCAAAAAGAAGGGGGGGGGAATGGGCGATGTATGCATTATGAATACATGTATTTGTTAGTTGCAAAGTTGTGTCCGATACATTGCGACCCCATGGACAACATTCCTCCAGGCCTTCCTGTCCTTTTGGTACTGTCCGTGGGGTTTTCATGGCAAAGATACTGGAGTGGGTTGCCATTTCCTTCTCCAGTGGATCACGTTTTGTCAGAACTCTCTGCTATGACCTGTCCATCTTGGGTGGCCCTGCATGGCAAAGCTCATAGCTTCATTGAGCTTTGCAAGCCCCTTCGCCACGACAAGGCAAAATCCATTAAGAATACATGTATGGACCCCTTCAATTGCTGAGTATCTTCAGAGTTGCCTAAATTCCTATTCTGTATGGTTATAATACTAGTTTAGAGGCACAGTGGCTTAGTGGCTTAATGATGCCAGAAATAGTCTCGCTCTGCCGGTTCGAGCCCTAGCATGGCAAAGCTGAGTAAGTTCCTGTCACTAATAGCTTCTGTCCACCTAATAGTTTGAAAGCATGTTCTATGTAAGTAAATTGGTAGGTAATTTCGTTAGAAAGATGAGCTGGCACTCTTTGCAGGTAGTCAGATTCCTGATGCCTCTGAACTTTCCCAGTTGCCTGTTTGCGAGGCAGCTCTGGGAAGGAAAGGGGCCTTGGGTGATGCTGCAGGAAGACCTACTTGTCTTTCTCTCTGGTGTGAAGCCAGCTTGCCCTTCTGGGGCACACTTTGGGAAATGCACAAGTGTGTCCTATAACAGAGCAGATACTTTGGCAATTCAAACTACTATTCTGCCACAGCATTGTGGTCTCTTAGCTATTGTAGCAATGTCATAGAGTAATAGTAATAACAATTAATGGAGATTTGCAGAACTTAGTAAATTTGGAAACCAGTAATAATATTTTATAATGATGAATCCTTGGTGTTGTCTGAGCTTGCTTGTTTTCTTGCAAATGTTTCATTACTCTAGCTAGGTAACATCATCAGTCACAGATGATGTTACCTAGCTTGGGTAATTAAATGTCTGCAAGAAAACAAGCAAGCTTATACAGCACCAAAGGGTTCCTCATTTCAACCCTGAGCTACAAATGTTCTCGTTTGATATTATATAATGCATATGTGGGCTCCTTGTTGGGTTCTGGGTTTTTCCTTTCAGACATTTCATTACCCAACTAGGTAACCTCATCACTGCTGCCTTGATGGTTTATCTAGTCGGGGAATGAAACACCTGCAAGAAATCAACCAAACTCAGAGATCATCAAGAATCCCCCAGTTCAACTCTAAGCTGCAACTATTTTCTTCTGTCGATATTATAATGTGTGTGATTCCCCCTACCCTTCATTGTATGAAATAATGGTGGAGTCATTGGCATGATAATGTTTTAATTGTACAATGTAGCATTACATTTTTGTCTTTAAAGAACACCCCAATTAATTTTTACCTAAGTAATATTTATAATTATGTTAATTCAATTCACATTTTTCAGTCTTTATCTCTCTGATCTAAATGGTTGTAGACCTTCTCATTGGCCATGTTAGTGACACGTTTTTTGTTATGTTAGGAGCCGGAGCCTGAAACAGAAGCAGTCAGTTCAAGTCAGGAAATTCCCACAATGCCTCAACCCATTGAAAAAATTTCAGTCTCAACCCAGACTAAGAAATTAAGTGCCTCTTCCCCTAAAATGCTGCACCGGAGCACCCAGACAAATAACGATGGTGTGTGTCAAAACATGTGCCACGAGAAATACACCAAAATCTTCAGCGACTTCAAGGATAGAATCAAGTCTGATCACAAGAGAGAAACTGAGAGGGTTGTGCGAGAAGCTATTGAGAAGGTAATTAACTGGTTTGATGGCATCTTGAGAATAATTCTAATTATTCATTGTTGCTGAAATTTATTTCTATATATACCTCTTTTCAATTGTTCGGGACTGGAAGGCGGCTCCTTTTCTGTATGAAGATGATAATCCCCTGGCTGATCACTGTGCAATTAAACTCTTCTAAAATTGATCATTTTAGACAAGAAGTCTGTGATGTCTTCATGGCAACAGTGGGAGAATGGCACAAATTTCATTCTCCTTGCATGTTGCGTTGTGATGCAGAATGACCCAAGTGGATGTGATTTGTGCAAAGACATCTTGATGTCCCCATCACTTTGTCGTCATTGGGGAATTCTACTGGGTGCCTAGGTCTCATGGATGGTCTCCAATAAAGAAAAATTACAGGAATCTTCATAGAGGATCTGAGCTGAATTTGCTCTTAATTCAAACCATTCTGTGGTCTGTGTTCTGCTTAATGCAGGGGTGTCAAACTCGCGGCCCACAGGCCAGATGTGTCACGCTCTGGCTGCACCCACCCCTGATTTAGCAAAGGGGGAAAAGTCACAATATGTCATGGGACAATGACGTGATGACACATGTTTGACACCCTGGCTTAATGTGTCCCATATTGCTTAGTTTTGGCAGCAATAATTTAAATATGGGATTGGTGATGAAACATAGTGAGTGGGTTCAAACCCCCTATTGAATGCAGAACAAACAAATCAAACTCTGGTTTAATTTGTATGTACTTTACATAGTTGCCAAACTTGAACAGTACAATTCTGGGAAGGTGGCAAACATGCTGGAAGTCTAGCATTTTTTTTCTCCTGTGGATAACTGAATACTCCGGGTGGATGTGCTTTACTCCACTGTCACCAGTGGTGGTTCCTTCTTTTTCAGTTGGAGCCCTGCAATTATTTGAAGATGAGTGCTAGTAGTCCGTCTTCCACCTAGATGGATCTAGGCCAGGGGTGAAGTGTACTTACCTTTGCTACCTGTTCACAAATGTGAGCATGCACTCTTGCTCCGCTCGCACTCTCCACCTCTGCGTATGCTCAGGACCTTCCGCGCATACGCAGAGAGTCAAGAACAGACATAATAACATCCTGGTGGGTGGGCAGAGCCTGCTACAAAGGACACCTGAAAGGTAAGTAGAACAGCGAGGGAGGGGGGTCAGCTGTGCAACACGATTTAGATGAGCTAGAAAGCCGGAAATCCTTCTTTCTAGCTTATATAAATCATGCGTCACAGCCGGGTCACCCGAACTGTAGCATTTTTTTACTACCGGTTCTATTCGGGTGAACCGGTCCAAACTGGTAGCATTTCACCCCTGGCCTAGGCCCCTTAGGGTTCAAGGGAAATGCTTTTGTTAGGAGCAACTTAGTACAAGTACAGATAGTCCTTGACCTACGACCACAATTGGGTCCAAAATTTCCACTGCTTATTAAGACAGTTGTTAAATGAGTTTTGTCCGTTTTATGTCCTTTCTTGCCATGGTTGTTAAGTGAATCACTGCAGTTGTTAAATTAGTAACCCGATTGTAAAGTGAATCTGACTTCCCGGTTGACTCTGCATGTCAGAAGGTCGCAAAAGCTGATCACATGATCCCAGGACATTGCTACCGTCTTAAGCATGAATCAGTTGCCAAGCGCCTGAACTTTGAACACGTGTACCATGGGGATGCTGCAGCTGTCGTAAGTGTGAAAAAACGGTCAGAAGTCACTTTTTTTCAGTGTCATTGTAACTTTGAAGGATTGCTAAACAAATCATTGTTAACTCGAGATTGCCTGTAATGCTGTGTTAAGTTGCCTTTTGGAGGAAGAAAGAGTTGGAAGCACCATCTGGGGCCATTCACTCACCTGCCTTTTAACATTCCAGCTGCGTTCAGAGATGGAGGAGGAGAAAAGGCAGGCTGTGAACAAAGCCATTGCAAATATGCAGACTGAGTGTGACCGAAAGACAAAGCAGGTAAAGGAGAAATGCAAGGAGGAATTTGTAGAAGAAGTTAAGAAGTTAGCCAGCCAGCACAAACAGCTGATCTCTCAGACCAAGAAGAAACAGTGGGTAAGCAGCACTACTGGTGGATTGGCTCCTTGGGCCGTTATCTTCTGTGTTCCTATCTCTGTTGGCGATGTTCCATAATAAGAACACTTTGGGATAATAAGCACATTTTGGGGACCCATTTTTTACTTCTGCTGTCTCTGCGATCTTAGCTTTCCATTTGTTGATTTCTCTGATGAATTTACTTATGGCAGGTGCAAGTAAGCTTTTACCATGAGCTCCAGCAGGCACCCCTAGCATGTCTCCTGTCTTTTCCTACCACAGAAGTCCTGTGAAGTGTGTTGGGCAGAAGGTTCTCCAAGCTGAATGGGAATTTGGAGTCTGATTTGTTCAACCATCAGTACATTAGCTTTGTATTTGCCTCTTCTTCGTCCTAGTGAATGTTGTAGTGCAAAGTACGAATGTCAGTGACCATGTGGATAAATCCCAGCTCCCTTGTGACATTGCATTGGGCTTTTGATTGCAAGTTCACATTTGCCATTCTGGGCTTTGTGGACAACCCTGTGCACAACCATTTTATAATTCTCTGCTGCCTCTTTTCACTTGGGATCTGGTTTAATTCAGTGAAAGAGAGTCCCTCTGCACTGAAGTTGTTTGAGGAGGTAAGAAGACCTCCACCGTCACTACGTTAATTTGTTTGTCTAACTTGAGCTTCTATTCTGAGTTATACTGTAGAAATGTTTTTCTTATCTGACAATGATTTACTGCGCATGTCTCCTAACACGTTTCATAATACGTCACACATTCTTGTACTTTCCTTCTGATCTTCCGTTTGCCTGCCAAAGGAGGTGGGCAGCAATTACTCTTGCCAGAATGTAAGAATTAGAGAGTAAGCTTTATTTTTATTTTCATATTAAAGTTTGTTTTCATTAGAACATGTTCTCGAGTTTTATTTATTCCTTATTCAGAGATATGCTACTTGGAAGGGCTGCGATCCGCACCTCGTTGATTGAAGGTGGGGGGAAATTTCCTCTCCTTCACAAATTGGTAGCAGAGGATGGTTTCGATCCATCGACCTCTGCTACCAATTTGTGAAGGAGAGGAAATTTCCCCCCCCACCTTCAATTAACGAGGTGCGGATCGCAGCCCTTCCAAGTAGCATATCTCTGAATAAGGAATAAATAAAACCCGAGAACATGTTCTAATGAAAACAAACTTTAATATGAAAATAAAAATAAACTCCAGGATCATTAGAATGAATCCTGGACCAGTCAATATCTTCCTCAAAATTAGCAGATTGTGAAATGACAATTACATGTTTAGGATCAATAAATTTGCTCCATTTTGAATTATCATCAATACCCATAAATCTCAGTCTCTTTGCTACTGGACCTCCTTTTCTTCTTTGAGCTAAGGGAATGTTCACCATAGTGCATGAACCAAAAATGTGGAGGTTCTTGAGATCAGGCTTGTAGCCATTCATCATGTAGAAAGGAGTTTGATTGATTACACTGCTCCAAGTATGGTTGACAATGTAATTTGCATATTTGATAGCTTCACCCCAGTATATGTTACTGAGATTGGCATCTTCTAGGAGACAACGCATCATGGTTTGCAGAACCCCTTGTCTTCTTTCTACGACTCCGTTATGAGCCGGTGTATATGGAGCGATGTTTGATGTGGGCACAGAAGGAGAGGAAATTTCCCCCCACCTTCATCCATCCTATGCTGTCTGCCTCTCTGGTTTTAGTTTTTATAGATCTCTTCTGAACTTTAATTGTTCTTATAGTTAATTTTTTGCCATTTGTAAGCTGCCCACACTTGCCTTGTTGGTGACATGGGCAGCATATAAATTTAATAAATAAATAGTCCCTCACTGTTAAGTATACCAGTTATAAGTCCATACTGGCCATTTTGGGATGGAAGTAAAAGAAGCCCACATACCTGGACATTGCCAAGTTAGGACATATTGCCCTCAACCATTAAGGTGATGCTGGCACATTTGTTGGTTTTAGGTCTCTAAACCAGCATTTAAAATCATGATTGGTTGTTGGCTGGCTGATTCTCCCACTCAATTAACAAATGGAGCTTAATGTAGGAATGTGTTGTGCAAAGAGCGGCATGATGGCCTACTGGCGAAAATACTCACCTCCCACTCAGAAGTTTGAGAGTTGAATTCTAGGAAGTGTCTGTTTCTCTCCTCAGGTGCAAAGAAGAAAATAACTGCTGGGAACTCCATGTAGGCATCAGGAAAGGCTTCCGGCCAATAAATGCTAAGCTCTATCCAATTGCCCCAACTACAGGGTTGTGAAAAGGGAGTTTTCTGTTATGTAAATCCAGTGTACCAAATGGAATGTGGTTATTTTAGATTTACAACAAATTGCAAGAAACTATTCCTACAGAGAATAAAGGAGGATTTAGGAGAGTTTAGTATGGAGAAAAAGAGGTTGTATTTCATAATGATTTTTCCTCTGTCCCCTCAGTGCTACAACTGTGAAGAAGAAGCTATGTATCATTGCTGTTGGAACACTTCCTATTGCTCCATCAAGTGTCAGCAGGAACACTGGCATGCTGAGCACAAACGTACCTGTCGCCGGAAAAGATGAAAGCTTCCTCACCTCCACCTGTTGCCCTGATTCAGTGCTTTCCTCTAACACAGCAGGTGCTGGGTATCGTCTCTAGTTTTTCATGTTGGTTTCCAAGGGGTCAGAATTAATGTGAATTCATTCCCCATTATGATTAATTCTTATTATTATTATTATTACACCAGCCTTGAAAACACTTTTTCGTAAAAAAAAAAATTTTTTTTTTGCACAGTTAAATTTCAGCCTTGTGTTTTGACACTCTGCTTCCAACGGTCATTACCTTGTGGCCCTCTTCCCCCTTTCTTTTTTGCTGAAAAGGTAATTTGAATCTCAGTTGGAGCACATTACTTTTTGATAAATTTTAACTGAGGGAGTTTGTTGCATTTTCAGCAAATTATTTAAAAAAAAAGGATTCACCAAAACAAGGAAAGGTGATAGGAACATTTTCAAGAGACCTGAATGTAATAATAAAATAGAAAAAAAAGCATACTACCTGGATATAAGAGACGTTAATAATTCCAAATGGTTTTCTTTAGCTTAATTTACTGCTTTGAACGCATTATCTCTTGGCTTGGGTATACATTTGAATTTTGGGATCAGGGTTGACACAGCAGATGCTAGTCCTGCCACTTTTTAATGTTCTTTTTTTTCCCAATTGTGTTTGTTCCATTATTATTTTTCTTCATCATTTAGCTTTTATAATGAAAATATTAGCTTTGATCTTATTGTTTCAAAATCACCAGGGATTGGGTAGTAGGCTGAGCCAGATCTTAAGGGGGGTGGTGGGGAGTAATATTTAAAATTTAAATTTTTGCACATTTCATCCTTCTAATACGAATACTTGTAAAAAGAAAGCCAAAAACTGAAAGAAAGAAAAAACACCCCCACAAGAACCGCTCAATTTTACGTTTCATCATATATGGAGTTCAGAGGTTGAGGCATACAAAGAAAAAGCTTAATATTTGTCCTGCCCTTTTTAACCCCTTCCAGCCTCTTGTCCCCCATTTTTACCTTTCGAAACACTAGTTGATTATTAATCTGATTTATGCACTCAAATAAGAAATTAAGTCCGAGGGATGGGGAAGCACTTAAGTTTCACAAAAGCAGTTATGTCTGTAATATTTGGTTATTGCCATTTTTATGCTAGAATGAAGAATAATGCATGTTAATTTTCCTGTATTAAAGATGCTGTGATTTGTAAAAAGTTTGTCTTTTGCGGAATGTTTGGATAAAGAAGTGCTACCAATAGGAATGGATCGATAGTTGAAAAGTGATTTTTTTTCTCCTTCTCTTCCCTCCCTTTTGTTTATTTTATGTATAGGTATATATATAAATTTATATATATATATATATAAATTGCATCCATGTTCAGAGACATTTTTTTTATACAAGGTGTAAACTTTATTTAACCAACTTATCTTCTAATGCTCTTGCCATTGTAGGGTTCTTTTCAAGATGGTCTTAAAATTCAACCAATTTCCCCTGAACATTCTTTTTCCAAGTTCAAACAAAGTAAATTGTAAATATTTATGTAGACCTTGGATATTTATTGAAAGTGATAATACAATGAATCATACAAGTAGGAGAAAAGGATTTTGGAAAGAAATTTATCTGAAGTTTGCTAGGATCAATCAGAAGATTAAATTCCTATTAAGCTTCCTGTAATCTATTGCTATGGTCTAGAACAGTGTTTCTCAACACAGCAACTTTAAGATGGTGGACTTCCACTGTCTTAGGAATTGTGGGAGTTGAAGTCTTTCACCTTAATGATGTTCAAGTTGAGAAGCATTGATATTGATCATTAAGCGAATAATGGCAATTGAAGTAGAGTGCCAGTTTTCATGAGGAACTTGGAAAATTCAGGCCACTTAGCCTGAGTTTAAACGAGATAGAGTTAGTAAAATGAGGGCAGTATCTCTATATTTGCCAAATTTCATGGCAAATGGCTTGGAATGCCTAGTTGCCCCATTTATCCTGGTGGACCTTCATTATTCCATCACCCTGTAACCATTCTCTAAAATGGACGGGTCTGGCAAAGAAGCACCCCATACAAATGGAGCCTCGGTGCTCCCAAATAGAGGTTAGCTCGTGCAAATACTAACTTTATCTAATGACTTAAATTTTTTAACAATTAAGCAATTATGTTATGACTATATATAGGAGGCATTCACCCTAGAGCAAGTGCAACAAAGAAACACCCTTTGATTGTTTTATTATTGTCCCTCTTCACCTTACTTAAAATTAAGAAAACCTTCGGTCCAACCCTATAAAAACAAGTTTTTGTGAAAACTATTTTTTGGGGGTATAAAATCATTCCGGGATATGTAATATTTAACTGAATAGCTGCATGAAAGTAAAATTTGTGGTTTTTTTGCCTTTTTTTTCTTTTTGTCTCTGTTGACACGGTTGCACATTTTCAAGTTATTACAGTATGAAAACTGTGGGGTTTTTTTTTTAAATCAACAAAAGAACAAGAAAAAAATTGTGGCCTGGTTTTGTATAAGTTTTAGGGGAAAGTATTGTTTAGAATTCCTGATTTCAAACATCTTTTTTTTTCCTGCAAATCATAAATCTATATTAAAGTGTTGAGCTTAGCCACTATGCACATTGTAATTTACTCATTGTGGCTGTCCAGTCTATGACGCATTCTGGCATTTTGTAAGCTGCTCTGACTAGCAACATATAGAGTCATTAAATGTGTTAACATTGGTTAATAAATGTATTTGAAAAGGCAACGGCGCCTTCTCGTTTTTTGTCTTCATTACTTTCGACCTTTCCTAAGTTAACGCAAATTACACACATTGTCATCAAAGATTTTTGTAGTATTGTTGGCTACTTTACTCTGGAAAAGGATGGCATCTGATAAATGTAACAGCTTGTTCAACATGGTGTCAATTGATTGCTGTCAGCTGTTAGAACTTCCCGGAATACTATCTAAGATATTAAATACAAGAATGGGGAGTGAAAAAAATAATACCACCCTTTAAAAATGATGTTGAGATAGAAGTTCCACTTAAAATGTTTTCTGCTAAGAAGGTCTCTGACAAACTAAGACATGAAGGCTTTCATTTTAGTTTCTTCTCCTATATTCATTCATGCTGTCATCAAAGAAGTTGCCACAGGCAGAATCATGTTTCTTCTTACCTCCTTGATCCAGCTACCTAAGGACATTACTTCTTCACCTGTTTATCAAAATGGACTATATGTACATCTTGCATTATCATAACGAACATAAGTTGGCTGGAATGGTAGAGATTAGAAAGCATTGGTGGCACTGGTTAGAATGCAGTACTGCAGGTTATTTCTGCTGACTGCCAACTGACCGCAATTTGGTAGATCGAATCTCATCAGGCTCAAGGTTGACTCAGCCTTCCATCTTTCCGAGGTGGGTAAAATGAAGACCCAGATTGTTGGGGGCAATAGGCTGACTGTAAACTACTTAGAGAGGGTTGTAAAGCACTGCAAAGCGGTATACAGGTCTAAGTGCTATTGCTATATCACACCACAAGCTTCCATGTCCAGTTGACTGGTTCTTTCCAAACCGAGTCCAGAATAAATTGGATTGATCCTCATCTTCGCAGCACTTGGGATTTTACTGATTTCTTTACAAGTACAAAATCTTCAAATTTCTGCTTTACTTTTTTTTCCAAATAATTAGGTGATAGTATCATTCCGACATGCTTTCAGTAAGTCAGTGATACAGATAACATGTATATGAATGGTTCCGAATCTGATTATATGTAATCCTTCACTTAACAACCATTTATTTAGTGACAATTTGAAGTTACAATGCCACTGAAAAAAATGACTTACAACCATTTTTTACATTTATGCCATTGCAGCATCCCCATGGTTACATGATCAAATTTGGAAACTTGGCAATTGACTTTTATTTATGATGGTTGCATTGTCTTAAAAAGGAGTCAGTGTCATAAATACAAGTCATGTGATCACCTTTTGTGAACTTCTGGCACAGCTGTTTGCAGCATTCTGTGGTCACACAACCGAGTTTTACGACAGCTTTGCCAAAACTGGCATCTGCTTTCAATTTTCAGCAAATCTGGGATCCCAGCAAACCATTGTTCACCTTATCTAGTGACTGCTGCAAAAAATATAAGATCAGGTCAGTTATGTCTATTTTACAGCAGTTTCAATTTAAGACTGTGTTGGATAGGCTGCATTACAATCATTTTAAGGATTACCTGCATTCTATATAGAAAGGCCCATTTAAGCTTATAATGGGCAAATGTATCAACTCAAGGGTGACTTTTGCTAATAGGGAAGCAAGGAATGAAAGGACCAGTCTCGCTTCCATTTCCCGTGTAGAACTCCACATTTTATCCATATGTGCATGTAGGAATTGAAAGAGTAGAGCTGTGATGGTGAACCTATGGCACGGGTGTTCGAAATGGCATGTGGAGCCATGTCACCTGGCACGAGTGGCGTTGCCTGTTCCTCTTCCGGGTTTCTGGTGGGCACGCACACATGACGATCAGCTGGCCTTTGTGCGTGCGCCAGTGCTGGAAACTGGAAGAGATGTTCTTCCATTTTCCAGTGTGAGCATGTGCACTGGCCAGCTGATCAGTACATACGCATGCGAAGCAGTAACCGGAAGACTTGCTGGCCTGTACACATGCACGCGCCGGAACCCAGAATTTCATTTTCTGTCGCATGCATGCTCCCTTGCCAGCTCCTCTTCCTGGTCGCGGCCTAGATGAGCGCATACGAAGTGCTCCCTTTTCGGCAGTTGGTGCTGAAAAGGTTTCGCCATCACTGGTATAGTCATAAGTGCAAAATTTCTTGCTAGGTAGTCTAATATAAAGCAGTTTCTGCTCACCTGCTGATATAGGCACACACACACACACAAATAATTATTTGAATAAGAATTGTGATAATTAAGAATTTCCTTAATGTAAAACAGTAAAAATATTTGAATTGGAATATTATGCCTCATAGACTAAAAATAGATACAAATTCCATAGACAGAAGGTGCCTGTCTATAACTGTCTGTTAATGGTTTCTACACAAACACTTCCAACAGAGTAAACACATTCTTCCATAAACACTGCATTTGCTATAAAATGCATTATTTCCCCTTAGTTCATTTTTACCTCCAGTAAGATCGATGGGATAAAAAGAAACAGGTACATGATGCACATAGGGACATTTTGTTTCAATAAACTTTCATTTGAGAGGTAAGTGGGTAAGGCTCTGGCAATGGATTGAAGGCACCAACAACGGATAAGTTACCTCTTGACAGAATGAGGGGACAACTGACCTTTGATGGTCAAATAAATAAACCTTTTTATTACGGTTCCTCAGTCAAATGTTTAGAGTGGATATGGCATTTTTATCGGCCTACCCAGTTCTTTCCAAACACCTGGGATAGGAAGATGCTCTTTTTCGATGATGTTGAAGGTAACACCCCAGTTTATTTGTCATAGGTAAACACCTTCCAGTAGTCTAGTTGCTGGCCCTACCAGGAGTAGCCCATTTGTCACCAAATGCCCAGGAGTTCCCAACATCTAGTGTGGTCTTTGCTGACCCAACCAATGACCGGTCTAGCAATAATTTCTATAATTTACATCTCACTATATTTTTTTAAAATAAATCAACTGATTCCTCTGATGAAACCAGTCCTGTCTGGCATAGCTCTCTGCCTTAGAGCATACAAGCCCCACAAACATATTAATTGGGCCTAATGGGTGAATTATTGTAATTTCTATCTTTTGAAGAAGGGATGCGGTGGCTCAGTGGCTAAGATGCTGAGCTTGTCGATCAGAAAGGTCGGCGGTTCGAATCCCTAGTGCTGCATAACGGAGTGAACTCCTGTTACTTATCCCAGCTTCTGCCAACCTAGCAGTTCGAAAGG
Organism: Natrix helvetica; assembly: GCF_964273705.1. Classification (NCBI taxonomy): domain Eukaryota; kingdom Metazoa; phylum Chordata; class Lepidosauria; order Squamata; family Natricidae; genus Natrix; species Natrix helvetica. Next base: position 128,828,979 of record NC_138554.1, on the reverse strand, counting down.
ACATAGAAATGCAAGTAGAAAAATAGGTGGGAAGGTAACAGCATTCCATGGCGTTTAGTCATATCGGCCACATGACCACAGGCAGCGCTGTGGGCTTTGGCTTTGGCTTTGAAATGGAGATGAGTTTGGAACAACTAGCACATGAGTGTGAGGGGAACCTTTACCCTTTACCTATCTTTTGAAATAAAATCAAATTAATTGTGCCAGGTTTAAGGGTGATCTTATTGTCAAGATTTTAAGGCAGAGCTATCAAACTCATGGGACGCAGAACGGATGTATCATACGCTGGCCATGCCCATGCCCAATCGGGCATGTAAGTGAAAGGGGGGAAAAGTTGTGATACATCACATGATGCACCGTAACACCATGAGTTTGACACCCCTGGTCTAAGACTTCACTATAAGAAAAAAGAGGGGTGGGTGGGGATTTGGTAATCAATAAACGCAAGAAATTGTTTATTACTTTAGTCAGCAGTCAGAAGGAAGGGAGAAAAAGTAATAGGTTGTAGGCCTGTTAGAAAAGCACACTATTTTGTACATGGAATTCTTTTTCTTGTTTCCTTTTTCATCATCACCCCCACCTCAAAATATATTTAAAGGTTTTTAGGTGATTAATAAAAGCAGTGATGAAATCTAAATGTTTTGAAACCAGTTCTGTGGGCGTGGTGGTGGGAGTCGTGACTTGGTGGAAGTGGCCAACTTTTTTTCACTTTTTAAAGCATTTTTTCCTGCCAGTTCGGGCAAATAGACAGGAAAAACATGCTTTAAAAAGTGTGGTGGTGGTGGGAGCTTCCGATGATTGCCCAGCTCACAGCTGAGCTGCATGATCCTGGGAAGCTTATTTTTACTACTGGTTCACAGAACCAGGGACAATTGTCCCTACTGGTTCGGCCAAACCAGGCTGAACCGGGAGGATTTCATTCCTGAATAAAAGGCATTTAAAGTTACAAATTCTGTTAATTCTTTCCAGACCAACTATTTTTTTTGAGCATTCAGGAGGGCACTTCAAATGTGCAACATAATTCTGGGGTTCATAAATGCAGGCTTTGCATTTATGAATTTCCCATCATGCATCTAGAAAACATGGCCTGCTTTCTGGGGAGAGGATAGCCATAATATTTTGTGTGTCAAAGGCAAAAGGAAAAAATAGTCTCTCTCCTTCCATTCCCTCCTCCCGAATAAGGACCCTAATCACCAAATTCTGGCAAGATTTTTATGTTCATTTCAAAGGAAAGAAGCCTATGAGATATGATTAATCTAACTTTTTTTAAAAAATAAAAATATTCCACTCTGTCCTTGCTAAGATCCCCTGACATCTTCAGCATTCTCTGTATGGTTCTTCCATTCCCCGACTCGACAGAAGTGAATTATATCAAATCCAGCTTCACAAAATTATACTTGTTTGTCTAGTCTGCCAGGTGTGGCCTTCAATGTAATTAATGACTTTGACCACTAGAGGGTAGTCGAGTTTCATAAACTGACCATTTTCAGATCTTGGCTTGAAAGAGAGCTTTCTTCAGGGCCCCCTTCAAACATAACTTGTTCAGATGGAGATGCTCCGATCAGGACTTTGGAATAGCATAGCTATATATCAACCAAAACGTTTGGGAATACATTGCTTGTGCCAGATGAGTGAAGAGTTTCCCTTGCTTTGTCTTAATTGACAGCAAAGATGCTGTATTGTATGTCATTTTACCCATCAGTTTGCGACTCAAGAGACTAGACCAGACTAGACTAGAATAACAGAATTGGAAGGGACCTTGGAGGTCTTCTAGTCCAACCCCCTGCTTAGGCAGGAAACCCTACACCATTTCAGACAAAAGGCTATCCAATCTCTTCTTAAAACTTCTGTGTTGGGGCAATTCACAACTTCTGGAGGCAAGCTGTTCCACTGATTAATTGTTTTAACTGTCAGGAAATTTCTCCTTAGTTCTAGGTTGCTTCTCTCTTCGATTAGTTTTCACCCATTGCTTCTTGTTCTACCCTCAGGTGCTTTGGATAATAGCTTGACTCCCTCTTCTTTGTGGCAGCCCCTGAGATATTGGAACATGCTATCATGTCTCCCTTAGTCCTTCTTTTCATTAAACTAGACATTCCCAGTTCCTGCAACCGTTCATGTTTTAGTCTCCAGTCCCCTAATCATCTTTATTGTTCTTATCTGTACTTTTTATAGAGTCTCAACATTTTTTTATATTGTGGTGACCAAACCTGGATGCAGTATTCCAAGTGTGGCCTTACCAAAGCATTATTAGGTGGTATTAACACTTCACATAATCTTGATTCTATCCCTGTTTATATAATCTAGAACTGTGTTGGATTTTTGGCAAGTGTAGCACACTGCTGGCTCATATTTAAATGGTTGTCCACTAGGACTCCAAGATCCCTCTCACAGTTACTACTATTGAGCAAGGTGCCACACATACTGTACCTGTGCATTTTGTTTTTCTTGCCTAAATGTAGAACCTTAGTATTTTCATCATTGGATTTCATTTTGTTTGATAGCACCCAATGTTCAAGTTTGTCAAGATCCTTCTGTATCTTCTATAGTGTTGGCTATTCCTGCCAGCTTGGTGTCGTCTGCAAATTTGATGAGTTCTTCATCTATCGCCTCATCCAAATCGTTGAAGATGCTGAAGAGTACGATCAAAGTATTACAGAAAAAGCTTTCATTACAATTATTTGTTCTTTGGAACTTGTTTAAACCAAGTTAATGGCCTTTTAGGCTTCATCCGCATGAGTAGAAGTTCTCTTTTTGAATAGTAAAAATATGCCATAGGGGAGCGGGGCATCAGGATTTTATAGATACTTAGGTGGGGCATGGCCAAAAAAGGATAGGAACCACTGGTGTAGATGCAGTTCCATTGAGGACTACTTGAGTGTGGTTGGTCAGTGGAATCCATCTGCTGGTGATGTTGCCTAACCCACATTTTACTATCTTATCAAGTAGTAGATCATGATATACTTTATCAAATGCATTGCTGAAGTCCAAGTAAATTATATCCACAGCATTCCTTTGGTCCATTAATCTTGCATTCTTTGACAAATGATAACCATAACATCCAGATTCCTGCTTAGCTTTGAGGTAGTTGGACCTTGGAGAAAGAGAGCAGTCCTGAAAAATTAATTCTTGCTCTATTTTAATTATAATGAATTAATTTTAATTAGTTACTGCTCAAGCTTTGGAATAGATAACCAAAGAAAGTTGTTGCTGGGATTTTCAAGTAACCATCCTAACCACCTCCTCCTCTGTTTCCATAATTCTGGCAGTGCTAAACTACTGTGATTAACTTAAAAATACCTATGCAATGATGCTGAACCACAGCAACGGTTCATTTTATCATGCTCTTTGCTTCAATTTAAACTAAAATAGCCAGCTTGGCCAAGTGGCTAGCCTTCCAAATGTGTTTTCATGTGGTGCACAGCATCAAACAGAAGGCTATTAAATATGGAAAGCTATTGGATGTCCAAGGTGGCTGTTTTAGGTCATTTGCGTACAGGAGGTGAACAGAACACTTCTATTGATAATGGAAGTTTACAAGATACTTTGATTTCAGCCTCCAGATAGAAATTTGCCTCCATTTCCCCCTCTAGCATTCACATTCAATTTAAGAGGGTTTGTTTTGCAAATGTTTTTATGGGAAAAGAAAATGTGAAATATATTTTAGGGAGGGTACTAAGTCCTTCCACTTAGAAAAAAGATGGTCCACCTGCCAACATACAATCCTCTCTCCAGTAGATTGCAACTCCTAACTTCCTGATTTCCAGTGACCTCCCAGGCCTACTAGGGCCTTCCAGAAGAGATATGACCATCATTACTAAGAAAAAAAATTCCTAACCTGAGGAGAACCGGTTGGTGATTTGCTTTTCTGCCCAATCTCCTGGCCACAAATTCTGGTGGAAAGTTTTGAAAAGCTGGACTTAACTTTGAACTATAGAGCTGGAAATTTGTATTTAAAATCTCCTGCATTTGTGCTCTACACCTTCCATCGCTGTTTAACCATTAAATATTATTTTACAGGGGTGTCACATCTTCTGAAAAGTGTCTATTGAGCACCAAACACTGAATATTCATATTCTCACTTGGGGAACAATTGAAAAACATTTAGCAGGACCACATACTTAAAATAATACTCCGAAGACAATTTTTCACCTTTCACTTATAAAGTAAAAAAGCAATGTAGATACAAGTAGTTCTCAATTGGAGAAAGAATTTTCATTGCTAAACAAGGTGGTTGGTAAAACAGGTTGTAACTGACTCTATGACCTTTTTTGATGCACTTGTAAGTAAATTACTGCAATTAAATGGATCATGTATTTATATAATTGAATTTGGTTTCCCTCACTGATGTTTCTTGTTGGAATTTGGTTGGGGAAGGTCACAAATGTAAATCACATGACTCTAGGACACTGCAACTGTCAAAATACGTGCTGGTTGCTAAGCACCTGAATCCTGATCACATGACGATACTTTGATTATTGTAAGTATGAGGACCATTCGTAAGTCACTATGTGCCGTTGTAACTTCATTGTAACCCATGAAACAAATGGCTTCAAATTGAGGACTATGTGTGATGAATCAATCAATTCACTCTAAAATGTTTAGAAAGAGGAATGACACAGAAAATACCTTTGTTCCGTGCTATTGATCTTTCTAGAAAAGTGTTGTGTTCTTTTAAGGTCTTTGAAATGCCAAATATTTAATATGGTTTTTCTTAACCATGCAAAGATGCTGTATTTTGTTCACCTATGCTTATAGAGAGAGTGTACATTGCATTTGCAGTTTTTGCAGGAAAGAGACCCAACCTTTCCAGGAATACCATGAGTAGGAGAGCGAGTAGAATCCTAAGTCTATATTAGCAATCAGATACATTGGCAATTCTATTAAATCAGGGTTTTCCAACCTGGGTAATTTTTAAAATGTGTGGATTTCAACTCATGCTGGCTGGGGAATTATAGAAGTTGAAAGTCACATATATTAAAAGTTGCGAAATTTGAAAAAAAATGTTTTGGATGAAATGATGCAATGGCCAGAAATATCTTAGCTTTTGGAGTAACTTAGTCTTTGTAGATGACCAGTCCAAAATAGCATTCAAACAGGATTTAAACCTGTATTCTATTGATTGCAATCTTAGCATTAATGCATTTTAATCTATTATCTATGTCTGTCTGTCTGTCTCTGTATGTATATATTTGTGTGTGTATACTTTGAATCATCTATCTATCATGTATGTATGTATGCATCCATCCATCCAACCATCCATCCATCCATCATCTATGTAAACATATAACCACAAAATAATCTGTCTGGACATGACTCTATTTTAAATGCACAATAAAAATTCAGTGCATCAATCCAGCCTATATTTGTTACCCATAAATTGGATATTTATTTTTGGGGTATACTTATAACATGTGATATGACTTCAAGACAACTAAAAGTTGCATTTTACAAAACAATAGAAAAATGTATGTGGTGTGAGAGAAAGCTCTGGAAATTCTTTAAAAAAACCCCAAAGAACCATTTTGGTCATTAAGCAAGCAAACAAACAAACAAAAAAAACCAAAACACCCACTTCTTTTCAGAGCAACAAAAATAAAAGCTTTTATTCGTTCATTTGAATATAAAACAGGCGTTATCACAGATGTACAAAGCGTACTGGTGTTTTAACATACAAGAAGGTTGCTGTTTGCACATAAAAATTCTTTTTTTGGAACTGTGATTGGCTGAGTTACATGGATGTCTCTAACCAGTCACCACACTCTATGAAATAACGCTGCTAACATTCAACTGATAAAAGGGACAGTCTCCCCTTGGGTAAAGTGTCAAGCAGGATTAAATATATATAATAAACGAGCACCATGAAGAATCTGCTCCTGTTGCTTAGTTTTGTGTTTCAATATTCACTGTGAATCCTCCTCCTTCATTTGCGTGTTCGGGATTGTTTTTTTTTTTCTCTTTCTTTTCAGGTGTGCATCAGGTTGATTACATGATTTTGTCTGACTTCAAAAGCACAAGTTCACAAGACAAACAGTTTATACATTCTCATGAATGGTTTATCTACAGTACAATTTCTAATACAGAGCAATCTTTCCTTATTGCTGAATCTGATGGTTACATATGGTTTTTTTTTCTCTTCACTTGCATGACAAAACTAGGATATTCAGTTTACATTTACTGTCCTAATTTTTTTTAAGAGTTGAAACGACCGGCAGGTTGCCGAAGCGATCACGCTTCCCCAGGAGTGGAAAGTTGTCTTAAGTGAAGGTTAAAAGAGAGGCAGTCGCAAAGCGACAGCTGGATTTGTGTCAGCGGTAGCAGCGATGTCACATGTTAGTTCATACATGGCAGTTAGGCTCATGATCAAGTTGTGTGAACTTTGTAGCAACTTGATGTTCTACAAACAGATTGTATTTTTGATGGCCCCACACAGAACAATGTGGCAGAACTCTTCCCTATCCAGAGGTCTTTGGGACGTGAGAAATATTCACAGGGCAAAGAAAATCTAGAAAAAGTTCATCTGAAACTTAAAATGCAAAAAAAAAAAAAAAAAAACATGAAATTGTACACGGAGGCTACAAACCATTCCCATCTATCAAAGAAGAAAATAAAAGAGGATGGACTGGAACCCAAGGAAACCTGCAAAGGTGCATCAAAATAATTCCATTCTATACGAGATATAAGGTTCCCGAGATGTTTATCCTATAACTCTGTTATGCATGCAAATTTCAATGGATGTTAAGCAATTATTCCGAACCTGTAAAAAAAAAACAAATTAAAAAAGGTGTTCTTCCTCCTGGTTAATCTTCATCTTCTCATCAAGCATGGGTGACCTGGGGATTACTAAAGGAAAATGAAATCAGCAAAGACGACAAGGAGAAAACCAGAAATGGGAGAGGCGGTCGATTTACCTGAAGAGATTTAAAAATGGCCAAAGATTTATATGATCCGAAGAGAAACCAGAGCAAAAAATCAGAGCAAAAGTGAAGGGTGGGAGAACAGAGAGGCAGCTGGGGATACGTGGTTTGATTCCCTTCGCTTCTTGCTCTATTGGCAGATGGAAGGATTGCATCACAGCATTTGAATTTCAGTCCCTCAGTTTGACAAACGTTAGCAGGTGCACTAAACTAGGCCAAATCACTTAGAGAGGATTTCTGATTATTGCCCAATAACAAACAGGATACTTTTTCAAAGCAACAACTTTCTACAAAGGGTTAAATAGATGGACTCTCTCCTTGCCCCAAATTAAACCAGATAGCAGAGAGACACTTCTTTTCTTTTTACGCCACCTCCCCCCCAAAAACCCTTGTGCAAAATGACCATCAAAAAGCTAACAAAAAATGTTCTTACCACAAGGGGGGGGAAAGCCCCATTAAAAAGTATTAACAAAAACGAAAGTTGAACTTGAAAAGAAAAAGATGACGATTATTGTGCATCAATATTATGCATCTAAGGAAAACAGTGCTATACTTCAAAGCTGCCTTTTCTAACATCTAAGAAGTGTATGAACATACATGCCAACATTTATGGTCACCTCGATGGTCAAGAATAGTATTCTTTGTAGTGCACTGTTCAAGTCTTTGGCCACAAGTCGATCTGCTGTGGGAAGAGTAATGATAAGCAGGTCCTGTCCTGGTTTAGTTATCCTGCCAGGGGCATCCTGTAGTCCCTTCCCAAGAGACTAGCCAAGACTTCACGGCCCTTCCAATTCAGCCTTCATTCTTGAGAACTGCAGCACCATCGGAGGAAAAGGATGGTGGAGAAGAAAGCAGGGCCCTTGTGGGGAGCTAAAGCAAGTTTGGGGGAACAGCCAGCTGGGAGAGTTGGGTGGGCAGGGCCCTCTACTCCCAGGCTCCTAAAGGGACTGCTTTACCTCTTGCCATTGGTCTGAGCAAGACAAGAAGTCTGCGACCTCGAAATCAACTCACTGCCTTGCAAGCGGCAGCAAACAAAATTGTATCTGCTGGTATATGGAAGATTCTTTTAGGTGGGGGCACTGCGCAATCGAGAACTGCTGTTTTCCCCCTAAACATTTGTGAATTATGTTCATTATCTACAGTGGGAAAAGAGACACCATGCAAGTGACGAGTACTGCATCATTTTAAAACTTTAAACTCTTTTTTTGTCATTAGTGAATTTATATTTCATATATATATATATATTTTTGATGTGATACTATCCACTCAAGATAATACAACCTTTTGTTTTTATATTAGCAAACATTGCAAGAGTTTAATATTCTTGAATGCTTCTCTTTTATACTTCTAAAGAGATCAAAATAAATTAAAGGTTTTGTACATAATTACAGAAGTAGTTAACTTATTTTATCTTTTTAGTTTAGTACAAAGATATCTGCAAGTTCATTGCCGAAATACACCTTATTTATAAAGATCTGTTCATTCTAACACTAATAATCAAAGGCTTTTTTTTTTACCTCTGAACTTCAGCATTTCCAGGAGAGAAAGCTGTTAAAAAGTCTAATTTGAGAAGGTGCTGTTTTGAGCATTTTTTTTTCCTCGTACCTCAGTGTAGCTTCCTTGGCGAATGGAATAGAAAACGGTTTAAAATTAGTAATGGATCCATAGTGAGAAAAGTTTGATTTTATACAGACATTTTTAAAAAGAAGCAAACCAAAACAATTCAGTCATATCATGAGCTGTTCAAAAATATCCATGTGTGGGTGAATGGCTAGGTGGGGGCAGATTAAAAAAAAGCTATTCAGTTTAACGTAAGATACAAAGCCTATTACTTAGAAAGCAGTATTCATCCCAATAAGCAAAAAATAATCTTATTTTAAAAAGTCTAGTAATGGGCTTTCCAACAAACCGAAGGCAGTACCCCAAAGTCCTTCTGTGCTAAAATGTAGTGGTAAAAGAAACACATTTCACATTTTTATGTCCTGCCAATAATGGGTACTTCAATAAATCCTAAGAGAAAGAGTTCCATTCTGAAGACCGTTACTTGTACATTGTTTAGTGTACATTAAAAAAAGTGTTTTATACATCTAGAGTCCAGTCCATGGGAAACCTTAAAGATATAAGACTACATATTATAGGCCACATAGATCGGATCTAACTGGTCTGCCAAAAATCCATCTCGTAGGTGCATTCGCTGCTTCTCTCCACGGGAGTTGATAGGGATGACTCCAACGTCCACTACCACCACGACCCCAACAATCAGATAGTGTTCCTCCAGGACCACATTGGTGACCAAAGGAACAAGGTCTAAGGCTTCTTGCTCTGATCCATCCAGTTCAACGACAACAACCAACAAATTTGTCCAGGTAAACACCGCGCTGGAAGGTGATGGGGAAAATTATATCAATACACTCCATGCGTGGAAAGAGGAGAGAGCGAGCCAACATAATTATTGCACTACTTGGGAAAGATAATTCTAACCTGTAAAAATGTATTGACAATACATGTCAACTTTGAAATGGATCTGTTTTTATAGAGGGCAGAGAAGAGGATTTTCAATCAGTTTGGCTAAATTTCCTGGAACTGTTCAATGCCATCCATTTCTATATCTATATCTAAATTCCAGAAATTATAATTATATGTATACTGTATTTTTCGCACTATAAGACGCACCTGACCATAAGATGCACCCAGGTTTAGAGGAGGAAAACAAGAAAAAAAATGTGAATATGGAGCACTGAATATAGAGCAGCAGTGTAGTGAGGGCAGGAGGCGGAGTCTGAGAGGACCACAAATAGGTATCCTCTCATGTGTCCTCTCATATTGACGCCTGCACTCTGGCGGGGTTCAGCACTGTAAAAGAACCCTGCCGCTACGGCCCAGCTGCGATATTCACTCTATAAGATGCACAGACATTTCCACCCACTTTTTGGGGGGAAAGTGTGTGTAATGGAGCGAAAAATATGATATTTACACTAATATAATTTAAACATGTCTATGACATTATTTTTTTAAAGAGCAAGCAACACACACCCACACCCACACCCAAACACACACTATTGCTTGCCATTTAAAAAAATTAATGTCATGGGCAGTGTTTATATTTGTGATTCTATTAGCTTATTTGGTTTGATAAACTGTTTTCCATCTTTCATTAATAAAGAAAAAGAAAGCAACATAGGCATTGAATTAATCAGTTCATGCTAAAATGTAAACCAATTTGTTTAATCTGTAATGCAGAGCTCATTGTGGCTATTTTCATGAATGGAATTAGCCCTAACTGCCTTTTGGGGAAAACACACAAGCCTTGAATGCAAATGAAAAATAAATATTCCTGGTTCCCGAAACTTTGATGAGCTGTTGAAATCACCAATCCTGCTGGCATTTTCTACTCTTCTGAATAACCCAAATGACTTTTTGGTACACTCATCATTGACTAACACACTTATTTCATTCATTCAATGATTAACATGGTTATCCAACTTACAAATGTGACTTAGAGCAACTAACAAAAAAAAATGCCAAGCAAAAAAGTGCAAGTGGTACAAGAAAACAGGATCCAAGTGAATTTGTACCCAGTCCAAAGAGGTGTGGCATTCTTCAAACAAATGCAAGCACTCACACAGCGAAACCCTTACCCCTGTACTTACCATTCCGTAATGCTTTTGTGTGCTCTAATTACTGATGTCTCTATATCTATGGGGTGATACCGCATTCCTCGCAGTTCCATGGCTTCATCTAATGCACCTACTACGTAAAGTGCATCGTGTCGTTCTGACACCATAAGAGGAAAAAGAAAAACAGAAATAGTTCATTATACAAAACCATCAGTGACAGTGACAGTAGAACGATCAAATACTGAATTTAAAGTTGTTTTCTTTAGGAAAAGCTTTTCCCAACCTGGCTTGGAATTCTGGGAACTGACCTAGAAGGGCTGACAGGGAGTGTGGCTGGGGGTGGCCGTGGTCATGGTGGGTGTGGCTGGGTGGGTGTGACACAGGACTCATGTCGGGAGGGGCACCTGTAATGGCCAAGTGCTAAGGCAGGGCTTCTCTGGGACCCTCCCTCATTCTTATTGTACAGATAATCCTCAAGGCCAAAATGGAGGTGTGGGAGGGCCACATGTGGCACCCCACACCCCATTTTTCCTAACAGAGGCACTGTGGGCTAATCCTTTGCTATTTCCAGGCTGGCGCCCTGTGGGCCAGATCCGGCCCGTGGGCCTTGAGTTTGACACCCCTGCAAAAGAAGGTCTGGGTAAAGCAACTTCTTCTAGCCAAAGCATATTATCCTTCTCATCCTTTCTATAGGCCAGGCATGGTTGCATTAGTTCATGTAAACAACAGAACTGCTGAGAAAATATTGCATAATATACTGCAACTATGTGCCACTCCCCAAAAGCTGTGCTGGGTACCTCTTTTTCAGAACTTAACCAAAGAGCCTACCCCCATTTGCATCTGTAAGTTCTGTTCTCCTCAAGAATCCCAGGTAGCCAGTCCGTGCCCAGATAGTTTGTGTGTCTCCAAAACTCAGTCTTGAGTTAAAATGATCTGATTGCAGGGATTCATCACCATAGATTGTAAAATATCCGCTGGCATTGTGGGCACTGTGAACCCATATCTATGTGAAACAGGAACAAATATGTTTTAATTGCTTCAAAAGGTTTTAAACCTTTGGTCTTTCCATGAAAAGCCTTCACTAAAAGGAACATCAATTTACTTTCAGATAAGTTAAGGTTTGAGAATCACTAGTAGCCTTTAATGTGGATCCCAATTATGTTATGGTTTCTCAAGATTAACACATCTTGCAATTTGGCATTCCCTCCCCCAACATATCACATGAATTCAGGCAGAACTTTTTTAAAAAGCAGCTGTAAAAACAGCCAACCAACAACAACCGTTGCAGTCAGTGGTGGGTTCCTACCGGTTTAGACCGGTTTGGCCGAACTGGTAGTGGTTTGGCAGCCTGGGTCGCTGGAACTGGCAGTGACCCAGGATTGCCACCTCCCTGAACTGGTTCTCTGGGTGGTGGTGTAGGTGCCACCATCTTGTTTTTTGTTTCTGCACATGCACAGAACAATTTTTATTGCACTACACATGCAGTGCACATCAAGCACACAGCGCGCCCACGAGCGAATTAGCAGTAGTGACTGCTAGAATCTACCCATGGTTGCAGTGGGTGAGTACTGTCAAAAATCATGCGTTCATCTGCAGCTATGTGCTGCATGTACAGCAGGTGTTTTCCTGGAGAACCATCTGATTAAATATAGCCAAAATAGAAAGAAAGAGGGAGAAGGAATAATCTTAGAAAAAGAATTAATGACTCAACTATGACAATGCAAAGTAGAAACTGCCTATCATTAATTCCGCACGTATTCATTAAGCTGTGCGATATATCACCTGCTAGATTAGGCTGCCCAAATAATGATATGAGAAAAAAGGAGTTGACCTGTAATCAAGTCCTCTCATTCAGCCCTGACCTTGGCACAGTGTGGGACTTACCTCTCCAAGATGAGAGTCACCAAGGGGACCCTTTGTTTCTGGATTAGCAATAATGATACGAACGCCAGGGAGGATCTATTGAAAGACAAAATGAGTCATATTTGGTCAAGAGCCAGGTTGTGTCTATATTGTTTCACGCAACAACAAAACTTCCCTGCCTCGTTTCTGAAGTCTTTAAGAAACGCAGCAGGCTTCCCAAAAGGAAAGAGTTAGGTGCAACTTCCTCAAGGAAAGTGACACCATACTCAAGCTTTTTAAATTCATTATTGTGAATTAGCTCTTCACTAAGGAAGATGACTCATCAGTCTTGGTGTTTTCACTTGTGCCCAAAATTATGACCACCAGCAGTGCTAATGATCTGGAAAGCATATGGTAAGCACGTATTCTGCATATATAAGGAAACAGATACAATTACTTACAATGAGTTCCCTCAGGAATTATTGCCAATTAGCATAGACCAGAGAGGAGCCTTATGGAGCTCAGATGCACGATCTTTCCGAAATGTGAGGCGATGGTGAGGAGAATCATGGAGATCAGCTCCAAATCCCAAATTATCTGTTAATTCCTAAACATCCAATCAATCTGTTTTCCGTATATTTTCTCTCTCTCACACACACATCCATTGCAATGTATCTATTGTCTCAGGAAGATTGAAGCTACATAGCATCTTTCTTTCTTCCTTCCACGCCCTATATATCTATTGAACTCCATTCTCACATTTCCCCCTATATCATTTCATTCACATTTCTTCCCAGTTGCAAAGTTTCCTTCCTCTCATTCATACATTTCACCTCATTCGCACAGTTTCATTCAGCTTTTCTACCATGGAGAGTTGACAAAAATGGGCATTCTCTTTCTTGTGGGATAATAGGGAAAGAAAAGCAGGATATATTAAACCTCCAAAGTTGCATGTGTCCTTCAGACCATAGTTTGACCACATGTGATACAGATAATATTGATACAAATGGATGAAAAGCTTTGATATAAATGATTTTTGCCAACTTGAGGAAGTCCAGGTGGTTTAGATTTAACCCTGGGAAGACCAAAGGTGTACTTGAGACACCATCAAATAACTGGAAATATTGATCTTTAATAGCAAGAAAACATTTTTATTTATTTATTTAAAAATAAAAAATGGCAAGAAACCATAATGCATTTACTCATTTCAGAATCCTAAATTTCTAGAACTTAATAATATGCATGACTCTGCGCTTTCTCAGTGTAAATAATCATATATCTGCATGCATATAACCTCCTTAAAATATTTGTTTAATCACTCCATTCAGATGGTTAAGAATTTATATATTTTTACCTTTCCTGATTCCATGAGAGGCAAACTATGGGGAGATCCTCTTTCTACTAAACGCACTCTGAAAACAAAATAAAATAAAAATAGGATTATGAATGAACAAAAACTGCAATACCATATGTGCATACAATTACGCCTCTTAAGTACATGAATTTCAGCCATTGTTAGTTTGCCCAATTGCTCTCTATTTGCTAAAGGGAAGATCCAGCTTAAAAACAAAACAAAACTACAGTCCCCTTCCTGCTTACTGGATAGGGCTACTGGACACAACTTGAATTACTTTCAAGTCAGGATGCATTGACTGAAATCCCAACCTGTGCATAGCCCAACAACCTTGTATTGTGATCAAGGGGGTTATTTAAATGTAAACCAGGCCAATTTAACTAGCAGGAAACAGAATTGGTAGGACCATTGTGCCCAGAGACAGCTTCCCATGCTGTGTGTTTGCATGTGTGTGCATTCAAGTTGTTTCCTCCTTTTGTTCAGAGACAATCTGTGTTCAGTCTCTGGCACTTCTGGGTTGGCTTAGTTCAGAGGTCGGCAACCTTAAACCCTCAAAGAGCCACAAAGGTCCTAACTGGAAGTCCTCCGTTCAGTTCTGGAGCTGACCAGAAATCCAGTTCCCCCACCACAGAGTCTCCTCCTAGCACAGTGTCCTTTTTCCTTTACCTATCCTAAGCAAAAGTCCTATCAATTGTGGAGCTGACCAGTGACAGGGAACCGCAGCAGAAGGATGAAAGAGCCACATGTGGCTCCAGAGCCAGGAGTTGCTAACCCCTGGTATATTTCGTTATCCTTGCTTCTTTCTAAGTAGGTCTCCTAGAAAGCCTTCAACATTAGATTACATTCAGAACTACAGAGGTCCTTCTGTGGACCTCTCATTTATCAGATCCTTGTCAGATCCCACACAGGCAGTTAGCAAACGATTGAAAAAAATTGATGTCTATGGGTGCAAAAAGTCAATATGGAACGGAAAACCACATAATTTAGAGCATGTCCTCTTTTTATGTGCATGCAATAAAAAACCTGTTTTAAAAACCCTCAGCCTTAACAAGCCAAGCAAAATTGCTTTCTTTTCAAGCTGAGATTTTGAGAAACTGTCATGAATTGCTAATTCAATGTTTCTCAACTTTGGCGACTTTTAAGACGTGTCAACGTCAGCCCCAAGAATGATCACAGATCTTTAAGTTAACAAGATAGAAAAACACTGGGCTATGTGGATTCCTCAGTCAGAGGAACTCAGGATAGTTAAAATATTGCACTATATTGTTATTCCTAAAGAGGGAAGAGGGCATTATTAAATACACTAGGAAGAATATTAACAGAATTACATTAAAATTTGTTTAATACATTTAATTTTTGCCAGGGATGGGCTTCTACGGGTTTGTTCGAGATCGGGAGAATCACAGCTAACATTATGGCTGGTTCAGAGAACCTCCAAATCCCACCCCTAGCTGGCCCCTCCCCTCCCCTCCCCAGAGTCTCCATGCAGCCCATTTGGATGCGAGTTATGTGCAGGCCCCACGCGGAGGCTCAGGGACAGGAAAAAATGGGCCTCCTGGACATTCTGGAAGGCAGGAAATAGGAGGGCTTCCGGAACCTGGGGGAAGCAGTTTTTTCCCTCCCAGAGGCTCAAGGAAAGCCTCCGTAGCCTAGGGGAGGCAAAAACATCCACCCTGCCATGATGCAAGAGGCCAATTAAGCCACGCCCACCCAGCAACCGGGCAGAGAACCCGTTGCTGAAATTTTTGAAGCCCACCCCTGATTTTAACTGAATTACCTTGTCCTTCTCTCCTGCTCTTTTCTGGTTCTGCCTAATTATGGGAAGCCAATGACAGTTCTTAGCTTGAAAAAAGCTGAAATGAGTTTCTATAGGTAAGACTTTGCAGGGAGAAGACAGAGCAGGTCAAGGAAGGGTAGACCTAAGAGGACACCAACACTTGAGTAGAACAAAGAACGGTTGTTGCTGCTGATATTTTTTCACTGTACCTCAGCTGCATCTAGAGCTGCTCAATTCTTTTGCCAGGATAGACTATTAATCTATGTGAAATTGCTTCCTGACCTTGTAGAATATGCAGCTTTTGTACACTGGAGCCAGAAAAAGAGGAATAAAAGGAGTAATTTATATTTATATACTCCTTCAAAGCAGCAGTTTCTCAAACAGGTCAATCTGAACATTGACTTTTCTTTGTCATCCCCGCAATCCCTTTGAAAAATGATAGACTGGTTTTAATAACTATTTATTAAATAATTACTATTTATGTAACATAGCATGCTTCCCCTACAGAGCTAAAGATTGTATGTAGGAGGTTACAAACAGCAACTAGGCTGAAGAGATGGTGCGCCTCACGCTCAAGTTCCTGAGCTTTGTGTTTCAAATGGGATTGAATTCAGTGCCCATTTCATTGTACCACCTGGGACACTGGCCTGAGTGATTTGCAGAACAGAGGCTAAGAAGAGATGGCCCCACATTTTTGAGAACAATCAAGAAATATATTAATATAAATTTGTATATAAATGTAAACTACCACCCCCCCCAAAAAAAAAAAACCAAATATAGAACTGTTGTGTAGTGTTTTGGATGCAAGTGCTTTTGGGAGCAAACGAGTGCCCAGGTAGCATTTCTCATTAACCAGGAAGAGCCATTTTCCTCCTGTATTCTGGCCCCTTTCCCCTTTGAATCCCTATTCTAAGCCTTTCTCTCAACTGTATCCACTTGGCTTCAAACCAGTGCTAATTTTCCAATGAGATCAGAGCAAACAGCTAAACCCTCCAATTAATTTTGTACAGAAAAGCAAGAGACCATCAAAAGTTGTTTTGTTCTTTTAATAAGGTCTCTCAAACGACTCCTATTTAGGTTCTACAGGCAAACATAATCACATGGAAGAGTGCATTTTTGTTTTTAAAAAGTATATTCATCCACAAAAGGTTTATTCATCCAAGTTCCAAATCTCTCCTCTTACATCACCACGTATTGGCCAGAGGTACACATGAAAACGAAGGCTACAATTTCAACAACTTTTACTGCACCTGTTGCTGCAAATGTCATCCCAACAGTAGAATTTGCATTTGCTAGGACAATAAAAGAGGCTAAGAAGCAGCTGTAAGGGGAATTGGCCATATTTTGGGATGCTCATAGATATAGGAAGAAAGAAAGTAGGAATATATATTTATTCATTGGCTTTATGTGCTGCACATTTTAGCTGGAGACATCTTTGAGCACTTACAGACATTAAAACCAAAAACATTGCAAAGATAAAACAGAGATAACAATAATCATAGTTATACTAAAATATAATTGAGAGATTAAAAGGGGGGAGGGAGGGAGGGAGAGAAAATAGCAGGAATATGACAGGGAGGGGTAGAATCTTCTCTTAGTCTATTAACAATCCCCAGAATGATACTCTCTACCCCCTCAAATTTGTACAGTTACTTACGAATTATGGACTATGAGGAACCAATGTGCTTTTAATTTAATAATGTAGAAACGCCATCTGAAAATTCAGTCCTTTCAGGTAACTGCATTCCTTTCTTTCGTTATATTTTTTAAAGATATGCCTTTTACACTTGTTCCTCACCGTCTAGTGTGAATTTTGCAAAATTAAAGTAAAACTTATACCTGTCATGTCTGAGAGCCCTCATGTCAACATACACAGTAGTTGGGTCTGGCCCAGATGTTCCCTGTAAAAAAAAACACCTTTCAGTTAGCTTCTGAAATAATAGGTTGTTTTTGTTTCTACATTTTAATTATTGTTACAATTTTAAAACAGCAAATCTGTTATACTGTCATGGTAAAAAAACAACAAAACAAGAAACACATTAGTACCTATGTGTATGTATGTGGAGATTTTATAATCTCTTCCTTGGCTTCTTCATTGGAGACATAATTTCTAGTTGATCACCTTTCTGAAAATGAGCCTCAATCTATATATATACATAAATATCTCTCTCTCTGTCTCTCTCTCTCTCTCTCTCTCTCTCTCTCTCTCCCTCTCTCTGTGCGTGTGTGTGTGTGTGTGTGTGTGTGTGTGTTTATGTTCCAGCATCTCTGGAACACCTCGAGCAATTTCAACCAAACTTGGTACACAGATTACTTACTCTCTGGAAAAAAATACTGTGGGGGGTAAGATACCCCTAACACTGTTCTGTTAAGATACAGCCTATTGTGCCTTAAAATGGCTTCTACTGTACTGCCGTAAAATGGCTTCTACTATATAGCGCAGTGGAGTTGCCATGGTAATAGCTTCACAGTACTCCACAAAGGGACTCCCTCTGGTAAGGGGGAAAATCCAACACTGGAAATTATGTTTGGTCCAGACATTTCCCCCCTATAAATAAATACCTGGGCAACGCCGGAATATCAACTAGTGGAAAAATAAAGAATGGTGTCCAGGTTTGGCAAATTCTAAAGAAACAGAATTGGCGGAGAACAACACAGCCTGCAAAGGTTCAAGATTAAATTTCCTGAGACACAGATGCAAAGAGCTTTATGTAAAGTTGAAAATGTTCTAAAGCAAGATATTTGATACCTACGTATAGAAATTGAGGAAGCACACCCAGTTATTCTATTACTTTAAAACATATTATATTTTTAAAAAACAGCCGCCTAATTTGTTTGTGGCCATTTCACCCGCAATTCAGTAATTCTGTCTATGAACCCATGTGTATGGTCTTTATAGAAGACTTCTTTCAATGTGAACACTGGGTTCACACGCTACATTGAACCATTGTTTGTTGCCTGGGATCACGCAAGCCAAAAACATGATTTACAAATAACACAGACTGAATTTACACTGAATGCTAAATGAACAAACTGGCTTAGTATATCATGTGAAGTAGCCCAAGAGAGACTTGCACCTCAGTGCAATTAAAAGAAAAACTAAAGCATGGTAATTTGAGCTAAGTACAATACAATGCAGGACAGATTATTTGGATTAGAAACCAAATGCATTAAACCACATTGCTTTCTAACTACCTTCAGGTTCTATTGCAACACTGGCACTGCAAAGTCACTTCACATGTCTGGAGATGCTTTAAGACTTAAAGTGCCCAACCTGCCCTGTGCAATGTGCATTTAAGGAAAAGCACATTCTTACTGGTTCGTTTTACAGTATATATTCTGTTGATGGAAACTCCTAAATCTGAATATGTCAGCTCAATTGCTACGGTGGGGAAAAATTGGAGAGGATGTTATATGTATTGCCTTGAGCTCCTGGGCAATAAAGAAATGATAAACTATCTACAAATGTTTTGTAGATGTCTACGGGACATCTACAAAAATAAAGCAGGCCGGCACAATGTTGAAGAAGAACGGATATTGAACTTTGATTCTTGAGTTTTGAGGCTGTTTTTTGGCACTTTATTTCTTGGCACTCCTTTTTAAAAAACAAAATCAGGTTCTATCCTAAGGAAAGCAGGAGGCATCTACAAAAATGTACTAAACGTTGACCAGAATCCCATCACCAAGAGAAGGGAAAGGAGGGCAAGAAAAAATTATAGGAGGGCATCACTAGGCAACTTGGCATAATGTCAACACATTATATTCTTGTGTTGGCATCCAGGGTTTCAGCATAGCTCTCAATGTACTAATATGTTTAGCTGCAGACTAACAGACTAGTGCTCAGAGTGGAGAAGCCTATTACCATTATTAACAAAGAGGAAGAGTGGGAGAGAGAAGCACTCAATAAATACAGGTAGTCCTCAACTTACAACCACAACTAAACCCAAACTTTTTTGTTGTTAAATGAGACACTTAAGTGAGTTTTGCCTCATTTTACAACCTTTCTTGCCACAGTGGCTAAATAAATCACGGCAGTTGATAAGTTAGCAATCCAGTTGGCTCATGACCCTGGGACACAGCAATGGTCATAAATACGAACCAGTTGCCAGGCATCTGAATTTTGATCACAAGATCATGGAGATGCTTCAAAGGTCATCACTGTGAAAAACAGTGGCAAGTCACGTACAGTGCCCTTGTAATGTTGAACTGTCGCTAAATGAACTGTTGTTAAGTCGAGCATTACCTGTATTACACTAGGAACTGTTTTCATGATTGACCGGGAGCAGTTTATAAAATTCAACTGTTTCCATTTGTAGGGTCATCATATCTGGGTGTTGTTTTTTAGGACACATTCCCAAGTATGTGATGAAGTGTTGATTGACTCTGGATGAAGACTATATCTGTATAACAGCTATTAATTATTTCATTTCTTTGCACAAAATTTTATTTCCTTGGCATTTCCTGGCCAATTCTGGCTATTGCACTGAAACACACTGAACCACGTGTACGCATCAAACATGTGTACATCCCCACTCAAAGTTCTCCGGATTCCGTCTAGTCTGTCCATTGCCATGTGGATATTTTACGGAACAGGTAAATTCCCTACCTGCTCGCCCAGTTTCCCCAGCCCGTGCGGCTACAGCAGCAGGAATAGGGGGAGATGGGGAGAAGGAGAGACAGTAACACATGAAGAAAAAAAAACCAATTATGAAGATAATAATAATTGAAAAAGAAATGGAAGTTGAGAGGAAAATAAAGAGAATTATGCACAATGAGCATAATGAAATAAAAGGAAAAAAAAAACCATGTCCAATATAAGGATTTTATAAACTATACATTTTATTATTTAAAGATCTAGAAACGAAAATAAGATGGAAGTGCCATTTTAATAGAGCAACAGGAGAGGCAGACATATGTAGACTTACCAATTTTTAACAAACAAAAGTTCAGCAATTTAAGAGACATTATAAATACTATTGAGGGCCTTGTGTGAAACTCTACTTTTCAGATGAAACGGTGCCATACTATACCTTCACATTTTGATAATCGCCATTACATTTTTCAAAAGATTAAAATGAAATGGAACACTCCTTTGTTAAGCCTGAAAAGCACATCTGGGTGTACAGGAAGGAACAAGTCATCCATCTTGAAAGGAAGCTCAGCTCCTACTTTTCAATGGATAATTCTATCATGACCACCTGCCTTCCATCACACACAAGTTTGCCTCTATGAATGAAACGGAGCCAGGAAGTTCTCTGTTCCCCGAACTGAAGTATAAATTTGCTAAGAAATTTCATTTATAAGGATGCTTCTTCCTAAGGGCAAAAATGGTACACTCATATCCTTTGCTTCATTGTAAGGGAAGGCAGACTACTAGAGCATAAAATCAGCTCCATGGGGAGTCTGAGACTACTTTTATTGTAACAAAATCTTGCAAGTCTGATTGTGCTGTATCTCCTCCTCCTTCTCTTTATATGTCAGCAAATTAGGGAGGCATCTGCCTGAGACACTTCTAAATGTTATTGTCAGATTTGGGTTAATGTCAGGGTTCCAAGTAACATCTCTAACGAAAGAAGATTTCCTCAAAGTTCCATTTTATTAGAGATGTCATATTGGCACATCTGGAAAAACCCGAATCTGAAAACTTCCAGGTTTTCCCCACCCAAAAGGAAGTTCACATCCCTGCCCCAGCACCCACATGTCCATCACATGGTCCAATCAGGCACCGTCCCAACTGAAGATGTCTCCCAGTCACACCACTCCAGGTGCAAGATGTCCTTAACTCTCTGAGAAAAGAATGTTATTTAGAATAGGTATCACCCATACTCCATATAATCCCCCTTCCCATTTTCCCACAGTAGAAAATGTCCAATGTAAAAGACGGCTTCCAGGCATGACAAGTTATCTTGTTTTGAATTTTGGGGGTGGGTGGGTGGGCGCAATAGAGCCACTCTTGCAAGATCATCTCTCCACAATACATTTGCCATTCCTGCTTGTTGCAGTTCTACTATCCAAATCAATATATGTACAGCACAATCCTGCAATGTTTATTCAAGAATGGACTATATACAGGTAGCCCTCGACTTAGAATGGTTCATTTAGTGACCATTCAAAGTTACAGCGGCACTGAAAAAAGTGAGTCACAATCGTTTTTCACACGACTGTTGCATCATCCACATGGTCACATAATCAAAATTCAGATGCTTGGCAACTGACTCAAAAGTATGACAATTGCAGTGTCCCAAGGTCATGTGATCACATTTTCTGACCTTTTGACAAGTAAAGTCAAGGGGAAGGTGATTCACTTAACAACTGTGTTACTAACTTAACAACTACAGTGATTTACTCAACAACTATGGCAAGGAAGGTCATAAAACGGGGCAAAACCCAATAAATAACTTGCTTAGCAACAGAAATGTTGGGTTCAGGAGGTTGTATGCTGAGGGCTACCTGTAGATAAGATTGAATAATTTTCAAAGAAGGAAAATACCCGATTTCCCATCATACAAAGTTTTGCATTCAATAAAGATCTTTTTGCAGGAAGTTCCTGGATCTAAGTATCATTAAAACACAGTAGAACACAGGAAAGATATAGCTAATCTACCAGGAACTATTCAGATCAGGAAATAAACTTCTAAGATCTGATCCTTGTGGAAAAGATACACCTAGGAAATATTGTCTGTTGTTTTAGAATTTAAGTCAAATATTCAAAGACAAATATTATTTGAATATGCTAATAATCTGCAAATAGCAACATTCTCAGAATCGTGCATAAATAAAATTTGCTGCTTCTTGATCACAAGTAAATTCTATCTGAACAATTAAAATAAAGATCAAGTTAGCAAGTTTAAAATAAAGTTTTTAATAGGCAAAGAACTATAGACTTTTGTGAATGGTATCTACAAATATTGTATATCATCAAATCTTCGTATATCATCAAATCTTTTCTTAGATTATATATTTTACTGAGGACTGAAGTGTGATGGATTGGATCCAAAAATCAGCTGTATTTTGGTTCTACTGAAACTAATAAGGCAAATCAATCTGAATTCAAAATATTTTATTCAAAACAAAATAAATTTACTTTGCTTCATTTGAATCCAAGTCAGTAAATATATGTAAGGATGTAATGTTTTTAAAATCAAAATGAAAAATGATAGATAGGCAGGATATCTTTGCATGGATATCCATTAAGTTCTGCATATAAGATAGTAATCTAATTGTGAACAGCTGATGTAAACACATTTATTTAGGAAATGTACATTTGTCTGTTTTTAAAGCAGAGTTTAAAACAACTTTTGGAGGCTTACTTTCCTGAAATTTGAAAGTAAATGAATCTGGGAAAACCGCCTCTATTATCTCAACTTCTTAAAACATTAGTTCAACGTGGAACTAATGAACTCCTTCAGAGTAAGCATACTTTAGGATCTTCTAAATGTGGAATGGCTAATGTATACATTTTGAATGCACATCAGTGTGGAACAATCATTGTAATCTAGAACATTGTTCACAGCCAAGGCTTATGAACACTAGTGGGATTCAACCAGTATAACAACCGGTTTGCTGAGCGTGCGCTTTGTGCTCACAGGCACACGCCAAACACATGTTCCGTGCATGCGCAGTGCTTTTGAAAACAGCTCAAAAACTTACCTTCTACTGTAGCCCCAGTAAGTAAAATAGCTGAGGTGCGGACATCCCCTCTGCTGCGCCTATCAGCTAGGCTTCAAACAAAGGAAATATAGGACAGACTAGCGCAGAGATGGGTGGGCGGGGCCAACTGATCCCTGGAACTACCAATTCACCTGAACCGGTCTGAACCGGCTGAATCCCACTCCTGCTTATGATCTCTTGAGCAGTTTAGGCCATGATTAATACTCCTCAAAGAGACCAGAAGTTGCAAAGTTTCGGTTGAAAGCTTTAGTAAGTTATTACAGTTTGGGTACATTACCACAGAGTAGTGGAATTATTCAGTTGTATATTATTTCTACAAAAAAATTATACACTGTGCAATATTAATATTTCTGATGGAAAATGAATAGTATGTTATTTTCATACCTAAAACTCCTAAGCTTTAAAATGTTCAGGCCACTAACCAGCTAATAAAGCCAATTCATCTTAGCTGTCACTGATTTTCAAAGAAAGAAATTATTCTAACAATGACACAATAAATACCTAAACAAATACCAAGGTATGGTGGGAAACATCAAATTTGGCAGGTTTATAATTGACAAGCACCATAGCACAATCTCCTTTCTCACTAACAAATGAAAATCTTAACATACTATATCCACATTGTAAATGTTCTTTAGGAAGATGAATTAGTATAATATCTGTATGTATGTATGTATGTATGTATGTATGTATGTATGTATGTATGTATGTTGCTAATTTATAATATTCTTTACTGCATTTTATTTATCTTTTTTATGACCCACCCAAGTTGAAGATACCAGAAATTATCATGAAATTTGGAATGGGAATAAACTGTATGACTTAAGTAAGTCAGGCCATGTTTGTATCCTCGACCCATTTTGCAATGCTTTTGGTATTTTTCTGAGGCCAGCAGGCTTCTCTTCCATTTAGTATGTTGTCTTAGCAAAGCTACATCTTGGCAAGAAGGTATTGTGTGATCAGAATGGCCGCCTCTCTGGGAGATTTTATTACTGTTTTCTTTTATGTCCTGGGATCGGGGCACTAAGTTTTAGAACTGAATGCAATGCCATCTAACTTTATAGAAGAAAAGAAGTATGGAAAAGAAAATCTGGTTATGAAAGTCACAGGATTAAAAAATCTTAGAATGCATTCAGGGAAATAGTGTAAAATCTGGCCGATGGAAACATTTAAATGTCTGCTCACTTTACAATCCCCTCACCCTTGGCTAAATAAATATTTAGGGAATTATTGCCCAGTGGTTTGCGTATTTTTTATAAAAATCATATTATGCGAAGAAGGATCACAATCCAAGTGATATCTCCAAGTGATGTGACTATTGGAAACTGGAAACTAAAGTTACAAAGAAAAGAACTCCAACAGGTGACCAAAAGCTAATAGATATATTTATATATGTAAATACTAAGGAATTACTATTTTTTAAAAAATCCAAGTCATTCTTAATATGTGAAAATAAAATGAAATGGGAAGATAGAAACCATCAGAAAACAAAACTGGAATAGACAGCAGGAAAAGGTAATGTTTTCCCACCCAAATAAATTTTTATTTGAAATGGATGAGGTTCATCTCCATACAAACATGATACAAGCCTAATTTATAAGACTGTAATAATAAAATGTTTGTAAAGTTTATTACAGGAGGAGGAGGAGCTTCCGGCGATGGCAGTCGCCTCCTGAAGCTCCAGAATACCACGGAGCTCAGCGATGGGCAAAAAGGTTATTTCCGACCCTCATTTCCATCTGAGGGTCGGAAGTCAGTTAGCATGACCACCCTGGCCCATTTTCGATCCATTTGGGTCCGCTAGGGTGAATCAGAAGACTGATTGGACAAAGGACAAAGAGCGAACGATTTGTGGAATGGGGGAGAGAGACCGGCATCGGAAATGGCGGCGTGAGTGGAAATGGCAACGTTCGGAGCGTTTTGGAGCGTTGTGGAGCGTTTTGGAGAGAGTGCTTAGAAAGAGGAATTGTGAGGAGAGGCTGGAAGGAAAGAGGCTGAGGCTGGAAAGAGGCTGGTGAGCTGGACGTTTGTGACTGCGTTTTGGAGTGTTTTGGAACGTGAGGCTCGAAGGGAAGAGGCTGAACTTGAGGCTGGAGGCTGGAGCGTTTTGGAACGTGAGGCTGGAGGCTGGAGGCTGGAGCGTTTTGGAACGTGAGGCTGGAGGCTGGAGCGTTTTGGAACGTGAGGCTGGAAGGGAAGAGGCTGTCCCGCTGGTGAGGAAAGAGGTTGTGAGCTGGAAATGGCGACGTTTGTGACAGCCTTTTGGAGCGTTTTGGAACGTTTTGCAGAGAGCGACAGGTAGGAAGAAGGTGAGAACGGCTGGAAGGAGGAATGTGAGGTTGGAAGGAAAGAGACTGGTGAATGGGTGAACCGAGAGGATTGGAAGGAGCGAGCTGGTGAGCTGAGAGGTTTGGAAGGAGAGAAGGAGAGACTGGAAGGAAAGCGAGGAAAATGGAGAGAGAGGAAAAAGAAGGAGTTGGAAGGACACTGGAAGGTGAGAGGCTGGTTTCAACAGCAGCCGCAGAAAGAGCTGTCATGGATGCCAGTAACATCACTAGGACATTGGGACTATTTGGATTATACCCTAGACCATCTCTCCTCCACCCAGACCACCATTTGGTCATCTAAGAACTCTTTCGCCCCCTTTTTTTTCTATGACTGACCACTTACCATCTATAACATTTTGACCCCATCGTGTTTTTTAAGATTCTAAGATTAAGATTATTTATTCGAGGTTTGACCTGCTCCGCCTGCGGGAGACCCCCCTCTCGCAGGCATGGCCCTTGACGCTTGCAAGGGCCCGCCTTGATGACGGGTTTATAGACCCCGAGAGGTGGAAGAAACGGAGGCTCAGGGGTTTTTTAGTTAAATGTTTTTTAAAATCTTTTAGGGGTTTAGGGGTTGGGGGGGTGGGGGGGTCAGATCAGGAGCGATGACAGAGCCAGGTCACCAGGTGGGGTCACGAGCAGAAGGAGCGGAGAGGAGGAGGGGGGAGAGGATATCATTCCTATACAGGGCTCTTTGATTCCAACAGTCGTAGGGAGGGGCAGATACGAGGACAGATTAACTACTCACAGTCGGTTGGGAGACCGTGGGTGCTGGTTACACCCGGTCGCTTGTACCAACCCCCGCGTTCTAGGTGGTCAGGATCTGCAGGCCCAGGGCCTGAGGCTGTTGTTATGCAATGCGAGGTCCGTTGTCAATAAGGCCCCCCTCATTCATGATCTAATTTTGGAGGGGGAGCCGGACCTCGCGGGAATAACGGAAACCTGGTTGGGCCACGAGGGAGGTTTACCCCTCGTGGAAATGTGCCCACCAGGTTACCAAGCATTTCACCAGCCCCGGGCCCGGGGAAGGGGCGGTGGGGTAGCAGTGATTATCCGGGAGGACTTAGAGCCGAGGGAGTCCACTGTGCCACAGACGTCCGGATGTGAATCCCTTGTTGTGAAATGGGGCCCTGGGAGGCAGTTGGGCCTGCTGATAGTATACCTGGCTCCCCGCCATACATCAGCGACCCTGCCTGAGCTCCTCGAGCTGATCGCATCGGTGGCGGTTGAGACCCCCAAACTTCTAGTGATGGGGGATTTTAACCTGCCATCGGTGGGAGAAGCATCAGAGGGGGTTCGGGAGTTCATGGCTTCCATGATAGCCATGGACCTGACTCAAATGATTCAGGGCCCGACACACGAGGGAGGTCACACCTTGGACCTTGTTTTTGTCTCTGGCCAGTGGTTGAGTGATCTGGGAGGAGTGAATTTAACCATCACTCCTCTGTCATGGTCAGATCACTCACTCCTCCGACTTGACTTCCCTGGTGCTACCCCTCGCTGCGGGGAGGCGGAACCGGAAAACACTAGATGGTTCCGCCCCAGGCGCCTGATGGAACCAGATAGATTCCAGACGGAGCTTGGGCCACCTCCTGCAGCCCTGACCCGCCCTCGGGTAGAGGACCTGGTGGCCGCGTGGAATAATGCGACTACCGGGGCCTTGAACCGGGTGGCGCCTTTGCGGCCTCTCCGGCGGCAACGATCCACCCTGGCTCCTTGGTTTACCGAGGAGCTAAGGGTGATGAAGCGCCGCAAGAGATGCCTAGAGAGTCGTTGGAGATCCTCCCGATCCGAATTTGACCGAACACAGGTACGAGCCCATTTAAGGACGTACCTAGTGGCACTGAGAACGGCCAAACGCCAATATTGTGCCGCTCTCATTGCATCCGCAGAGAACCGCCCTGCCGCCCTGTTTCGGGTGTCCCGCTCCCTTCTGTTTCAGAGGCCGCGGGAGGCCCCTTTACAGGGTAGGGCAGAGGAATTTGGGAAATATCTGCAGGATAAAGTCGCTCAAATCCGGAAGGATTGGGTCCCCTTCAGTGGCCCAGTCGAGACGCCAGTGGTGAGTCTTGAGAAACCTTTTTGGGAGGAGTTTGACTTGGTTGTCATCGAGGATTTGGACAGATTGCGTGGACGACTGCGACCTACCACATGTTTACTGGACCCGTGTCCCTCCTGGCTTGTACTGGCATCCTGGGAGGTTACACGCGACTGGCTCCTGGGCCTAGTGAACGCTTCATTGGGTGAGGGGTCTCTTCCTGCCGCCTTGAAAGAGGCGGTGGTGAGACCCTTGCTCAAGAAGCCTTCCCTGGACCCTACGGAGCTGGCCAATTATCGTCCTGTCTCCAACCTTCCCTTTTTGGCGAAGGTTGTAGAGAGTGTGGTGGCTTCTCAGTTCCCACGACATCTGGAGGAGAATGATTATCTAGACCCACGCCAGTCCGGCTTTCGCCCCTGGCACAGTACAGAGATGGCCTTGGTCGCGTTGGTGGATGATCTCTGGAGGGCCAGAGATAGGGGTTAGACCTCTCGGCGGCTTTTGATACCATCGACCATGGTATCCTGTTGCACCGACTGGAGGGGTTGGGGGTCCGGGGCACCGTTTTGCGGTGGTTCGGCTCCTACCTCTCTGGCCGGACGCAACGTGTGTTGGCAGGGGAGCAGAGGTCGACCCTAAGCCCCCTTACCTGTGGGGTGCCACAGGGGTCGGTCCTCTCGCCACTCCTGTTCAACACATACATGAAGCCGCTGGGTGAGATCATCCGTGGTTTCGGGGTGGGATATCATCTGTACGCTGATGATACTCAGCTGTACATTTCCACCCCGAACCACCCCAACGAGGCCGTCGAAGTGATGTCCCGGTGTGTGGAAGCCGTACGGGTCTGGATGGATGACAACCGACTCAAGCTCAAACCTTCCAAGACGGAGTGGCTGTGGGTTCCGGCCCCCCGGTTCAACCAGTTAATCTCATCTCTGGCCATTGGGGGCATTCAACTCGCCCCCGTAGAGCGGGCGCGCAATTTGGGCGTCCTCCTGGATGCCAGGCTGTCCATGGATGACCATGTGACAGCCGTGGCCAGGGGGGCGTTCCACCAGGTTCGCCTAGTGCGCCAATTGCGCCCCCTATTGGACCGGGACGCCCTACGCACAGTCTCCCATGCGCTGGTGACGTCTCGCCTGGACTACTGTAACGCTCTCTACATGGGGCTTCCCTTGAAATGCACTCGGAGACTGCAGTTGGTCCAGAATGCGGCCGCGCGGGTGATTATGGGGAGTACTAAGAACTCCCATGTGACACCTCTCCTGCGCGAGCTGCACTGGCTTCCTGTGGTCTATCGGGTGTGTTTCAAGGTTTTGATTACGATCTTTAAAGCGCTCCATGGCTCAGGACCTAGTTACCTGCGGGATAGTATTCTGTCCCATACATCCCTACGACCCATCCGCTCGCACAGAGAGGGACTTCTCCAGGTGCCGTCCACCAGACAGTGCCATGGGGCGGCGCCTAGGAGCAGAGCCTTCTCTGTGGCGGGCCCAGCCCTGTGGAATGACCTCCCCCCGGATATTAGGACCACTACTGACCTCCGCTCCTTCCGTGTAAAGCTCAAGACCCACCTATTCCAAATAGCTGGCCTGGCTCAATCATAACTTCATAACGCTCCTGATGGGTTTTTTAATTCAGTAATTTTATTTAATGGGATTTTAAATTGTGTTTTTTAATTGTCTTTCACTTATGAGTCTACCTCCTCCATGCACATGTATATGTCTTTGTTCTTTATGTATGTATGTTTGTCTTTATCTGTATTTTATTTGTTTTGATTGTACGCCGCCCCGAGTCCTTCGGGAGAGGATTGCGGCTAATCAAATAAAATTATTATTATTATTATTACAGTACTGTGACTGCAAATAGCTTTTTACTCTCTAAAATAGGATTACAGGGAATCCTCAACTTATAACCATTCATTTAACATCAGTTTGAAGTAATGACAGGCTTGGAAAGGTTATTTTATGGCCTGTAAAGGTCTTCCGTTGCAAACTGTGCCCCCCCCCACAGTCATGTGACTCTGATTAGGGTGCTTGGCAGCCCTTTTGCATCAACCACCAATCGCCAGGAACCCCACTCTCATGTGATTGCCATTTACAATCTTCTGCAATCTACCAGCTCCCCCAGAAAGGCAATGGATAGCTGGCAGGGCAAGTTGCAAGCTGTTGCCTCCTGCCAACAAGACTCCATCTTATGTTGCGGGGGAGGGGGCACTCAGGGGGGACACTTAACTGAAAGAGCTCTCTACCAAAATCCAAGCACACAAAGAGTTGAAATCCTTTTGCAGAGAGCTCTTTTAGCCAGTCCCTCAAAATGAGAGGGAGCTAAAATTCAAGCAAGATTTTCAGCTCCCCTGAGTGGAAAGGCAGCATTGTAAGATAAGGAGGACTAAGAGCTCAGGTTTGGGGGAGACTCTGGAAAGTCTGGAACAGACAATGGCGACCGTTTCTCCACTCAGAAGCTGAAAGTCCTGCTTTCAAGATTTGCAGGCTGTCTACGACTGCCTTTCTATTCAACTTCTTGGATTTCATAGGGGGAATTGCTAGCTCCTTATTGGGGAGACACTCACAGGGGTGGGTTGCTACTGCTGGTTTGGCATGCTAAATTTTTTGCGCAAGCAAGCTCGCTTCGCTCGCACACCAAATGTATGCTCAGCGCTCGTGCATATTTACACCTAAAAAGGTCTGCACATGTGCAGAACGTTAGAAAAGGGGGGGGGGATTACATTTCTGCAACAGAGACACCCACCCAGAGAGCACTCTACAAGCCCCCTAAAGGCTATTCCTGCCTTTTTTTTGGGAAAAAAAGGTCCGTTTTTTGCTTGTTTTGGGGGGCCCCCACCACCCAGGAGCACTCTACAAGCCCCCTAAAGGCTATTCCTGCCTTTTGGGGGGGGGAAATGGGCCCGTTTTCGCAAAAACCGGGCTGTTTTGGGGAGTTTTGCAGAGTGCAAAAACTTTTTATTTTTAAATTCGCCTCTTCAAAACCTTGGTGCGTCTTAAAATCCGGTGCATATTATACTCCGAAAAATACAGTAACCATCTCAAGTGAAACCTGGTTGTTTTCCCTTAAGGAAGGGAAGGGACTGCTTTTACAATTTTTGCCAACAGGAGAGAGAGCGAGAGCCTTACCTGCAAACATATAGCCAAGTTAACTCTGCAGCCAAAGGATGTGCTGACAGCCCTGGGATGGAGGCCCAGATCTTTAAAAAGCTTTGAAAAAGATTGTGTCAGAGCTATTCGGGGTCGTTCTTCTGCCACAACCACACATGTCCGCACCCTTGATAAGTCCAGTCCCCTTGCCTGGAAACAAAGAACAAACTCAGGTCATCCCAAGGGTAGTGTTGACATTTGGACAGATGAAATAGCCAAGACATCAGAAGCAGAAATGAACTTTGGGTTACAAAACTAACTGTATTTTGGAATAAGTGGGGGCATAATAGAATAGAATAGAATAGAATAACAGAGTTGGAAGGGACCTTAGAGGACTTCTAGTCCAACCCCCTCTGCCTAAGTAGGAAACCCTACACCACTTCAGACAAATGCCTATCCAACATCTTCTTAAAGACTTCCAGTGTTGGGACATTCACAACTTCTGGAGGCAAGCTGTTCCACTGATTAATTGTTCTAACTGTCAGGAAGTTTCTCCTCAGTTCTAAGTTGCTTCCCTCCTTGATTAGTTTATGCTCATTGCTTCTTGTCCTGCCCTCAGGTGCCTTGGAGAATAGTTTGACTCTCTCTTCTTTGTGGCAGCCCCTGAGATATTGGAACACTGCTATCATGTCTCCCCTAGTCCTTCTTTTCATTAAACTAGACATACCCAATTCCTGCAACCGTTCTTCATATGTTTTAGTCTCCAGTTCCCTAATCATCTTTGCTGCTCATCGTAGCAAACATCATAGATGTTTTTGCCAAAGTTTCCAGGTTTCCCAACCTTGGCACTTTTAAAATATGTGTACTTCAACTCCCAGAATTCCCCAGGCAACACACTGGCTGTGGAATTCTGGGTATTGAAATTGACACGGTAGAGCATGCTGTTAGGAAATTCTGGGAGTTGTATTATTCCATATATCTTAAAGTTGTTACAGTCTCATCTACCTATAATTCTGCATTAGGGAGAATAGAGAGTGTTAATTGTTTTTAGTTTACCCCTTCTAAAAGCCACACAAATTTAATTCTTAAACTGTGAGCCTGTTTTGAGCAGATATAGGATGGGGCAATAATTATAATGCAACCTGTTAGCCATTTTGAACCCCGTTTGTTAGAGAAATGGGAGGAAAGGCTCAGCATGGCTTGAAAACCTTATTTGCAGCAAAATCTAAAGAGAGTCTTCAAGAGGAAAGTTGAAAGGGTGTGAGCTCACATACCAAGCTATGATTTAATTTTGACTAAATTCACATAAAGTGGAAAGTAGAATTCTACTTGCCTAGGTAAATGTGTACTTCAATCCTTGGTTCATAAAGGCAATTGTTTATCAACTATATATAGCAATTCCCCCTTTATTTATCAGTACAAATACAACACACACACACTATATATATATATATATATATATATATATATATATATATATATATATATATATATATATATATATATATATATATATATATATATATATACATACATACATACATACATACATACATACATACATACATACATACATACATATACATATACATATACATACCAGGGGTCGGCAACCTTAAACACTCAAAGAGACACAAAGGTCCTAACTGGAAGCCCACCGTTCAATTTTGGAGCTAACTGGAAGTCTGGTTTCCTCACCATAGAGTCTCCTCCTAGTGTGGCATCCTTTTTCCTCTACCTGTCCTAACTGAAAGTCAATTATGGAGTTGATAGGAAAACCCGCCCCTTGCTATAGAGTATCTTCCTAGCGCGGCCTGCTTCCCCTTCCCCCTAACCAGAAGCTCCTCTCAAAATTGTGGTGCTGACTGGCGACAGGGAGCCACAGCAGAGGGATGAAAGAGCCACATGTGGCTCCAGAGCCACAGGTTGATGATCTCTGATATATACAGTGATATCAAATGGGGAGAAGAAGCTCAGGCAACATAGGCTGTAGGGTGGGGGGAAGGAAGTGAACAAGGATTCCTCACCTTCAGAGATTCTGTTTGTGAACCAAGGCCCTTGGTGCAAAGCTCCATAACCGAGTAGGAACAAAAGGTATCTCTTACTTTGTACTGGCTCACAGCCAGAAGCCATAGAGCAGGTGTAGTTTCCAATTCTGAGGGGGGAATTAAAATAGACTGGTGTCCTGAATAAACGCTGTAAAGACACAAGGTTGGTTAATGCCATGACGAGAAATCTATCTTGAGACCAGAAGATGTCAAATTGAAAAGGAAATTATTTTTCCAAATTATGGAAGGAGACAGCTCTCCCTGACATCTTGTAGCTCAGGGTTGGACAATCTGAAGCTCTCCAGATGTTACTCAATTAGTTTCCAATTGCTCCATCAAGAATAGCCAATGGTCAGAGATCTTGTCTACTAAAGAAGTGCACCAATTATCAGAGGGCTACAGTTTCTCCATAGCTCGTAAATCTTAGAAATCAAAACAGTGGCAACAAATATATATTCCAGAGGAAAAAGTCAAACAAAATGAGCAAGCTTTAAATCAGTTTATGTGAAGAGAGACCCAGTGGTTGGAACTTTATTTTGCTTACATTAGATAGTTTTTCAATAGTAGCATGAAGATGGCAAGCTCCCTGTGATGAATTACTAGTGCTGTCAAGAATACTCCCTTGAGGAAATATTCTTTAGAAAGCAATCTTTAGAAGATTCTCCTTCTCTGGGATTTGAAACAAAACATGGATTGACTGAGCAAGTGGTTCAACCAACCAGACTGCTCACCTTGTGAAATGATTAACAAATAATGTTATAGGAATATAGGAATGCTAAGGATGGCAAGGAAAGTCCTTTGCATACAAAAGAACCCATCTTTGCTCACTGAGAAATGGCTTGGAAATATCTCGTCACTTCCTTTTTCTGAATGTCATCATATGCAATTCTGAGATTTCTAGATAGTTTGTAATTTAATTATTAATTGTATCTGATTCTGGTTGGCTTTTTAAGATCTAAACAGATAATGCTGCCTTCTAGATGGGATATTTGCATATACTGCATCCTTTTTTTGCAGAATGAGAGAACCTGAAGAGGGCTTTTAATACACTGAAAGAATCTCTTGGTCTTTGCAGAAATTCAGTTAAAGGCATCCTACAACAAACACACAATCTAGATTCTATTTGAAACATACCACTCTAGAGGGAATTCCTAATCTTGTTTTATTATTTTATGATTTTGTTTCCATGAATTGCTGTTTTTTAATTTGTTCTACATCCTTCCTTTTGGTGATATTTGCAGAAGTGCAGCGTTTAAAAAAATACAAATCCAGCTTTCAAACCATCTCATGTTATAAACTAATGCTTTCAGTAGAATTTAAATGTGAATGCTTCAATCATATTGCATATATGTTTGAAATCTACTCTGGCTAGCCTATGCTATTTTAAACACTGATTGTTGCACATACAACAATGGATGGCTTCACACATTCCACTTAAACAAAAGTGAACAATGCTACATTCAGTATGAGGTATGAACCAATTTTCTAACAAGGCAAGTTTATGTATAAAGGTAAAAGGTAAAAGTTCTCCTTGCACATATGTGCTAGTTGTTTCTGGCTCTAGGGGCGGTGTTCATCTCCGTTTCTATGCTAAAGAGCCAGCGCTGTCCAAAGACGTCTCCGTGGTCATGTGGCTGGCATGACTCAATGACAAAGGCGCACAAAACGCTGTTACTTTCCCACCGAAGGTGGTCCCTATTTTTCTACTTGAATTTTACCAGCTTTTGAACTGCTACGTTGGCAGAAGCTGGGACAAGTAATGGGAGCTCATTCCATTACACGGCTACAGGGATTTGAACTGCTGAACTGCCCACCTTCTGATCGACAAGCTCAGCGCTTTAGCCACTGAGCCACTGTGTCCTTTAAGTTTATGTATAACTTGATCTAAATGGATCTGGTTTATTAATAAAAGTTCACCTAGAACAGTACTAGCCTTTCCTAATTATGGAAGGCATAGAATCCACAGATTCAATATTTTCAATTTTGAGCAGAAACACCATTTTAGAAACCTGCCCAGATCAAAATGAAAATGATGGTCAAAGACCTAGATCTTCTGCATGAAAAGCAGTGCTCTCCCACCAGGTTAACAACCCTTATGTGGCTGTTGTTAGTTTTGCAAAATTATTTATCCAAAAGAAAATTTAACATTTTAGCTTAAAGACTATCCAGGCAGTTCACAAATTTACATATAAGTATGAATATTGGGCAATTAAAACAGTTCAGGTCCCACATAAAAGAAATAAAACTTGGACAAATTAAACAAAAGTCATGTCATGTGTTCCAGACTTCAGAATCAATACCAAACTGAACTGCTGCTAGAATAAGCATATTTAGAAAGGCTTTAAAAAATCTTCCCAAACCCCAAAACATGGCAGGAGGGGAAAAATGACAATACAATGAAGCCCAGCACTATGTCTTTGGCACAAACAGCTAAAAGGTTTAGAAAGACTAATGTCCATGAACTCACGTTGGCCTGACAATTGTTGTTCTGCCCAGAATGCATCAATCTTTGACAAACATTTCCAGGAAATCCTGCTGGAGTAGGTGGCCAATTGATAGGAATCTGGAGAAATTTTGATAGAGGTCTATTGCTCTGCTTTGCAAGGTTTCTTTTCATTATTATTTTATACCCTTCGGGACATAAAATAAAAACAAAAACAAAACTTTGCAAAACCATGCAATACAGCCATGACTTACCAATGGCCTGGCTCCATGCTCCAAGGGGTTTTCCTTAGTAGTTTGAAAGTCCCAGAATGCTGCATTCTGGGACATCACAATGGAGCAGGCCAGCACAACTTCATAGCATCTATAACAGGGATAAACAGATGGTTTTGCTGTATTATTATGTTTTATATATAGGTATAAATTTGGCTGCTTGTGCTCAGATTGCAAACCCTGGATAACTAGGGTTCAATCCTTTTTTACACTCCTGTAGCAGTGATTAATGGCAATGATACCAAACTGGAATAAAAACAATGTTGTCACAAACTGGCACCCTTTTTTAAAAAACACAATTTAAATTTACTTCAAATGTGTTTACATGATCAAGAACATCCTCAGAGAGCTTTTAAGAGAGCTGCCACTCTTGAAATAAGAGTTTATCAACCCTGTATTTGTTCTAACGCCTATGCAACAGAGTTGAGAATTCCGTTTCAAAATGTATGCTAAGAATCAGGTAGTCCTCAACTTATGACCACAATTTAACCCCAATTGTATGTTGCTAAGTGAGACATTTGTTAAGTGAATTTTGCATATCCCTTTTCTCTACATTAAAAGTTGGAAATGTAGTTTTTGAAATAAGATTCTTAGAATCTCTTAGCAGAAATGGTATTGGAGTTCTTTTTCAGGAAATGCTTTTGGAACAATACCTATAAACAAGTTCAGCAGGAAGCAAAAGGACATTTTGTGTTAAGTTTCCAATAGCTTAAAATATTTAGGAAAACTGGAAGAGGCAGATGAACTTAAATCCTGCACGTTAAGAGAAAATGGGTTGAAGGTTTTCTTCCCTTTCAGTGTCAAGATCACCTTACTAGCCTCCCCCTCTTTATATCCTTTTTC
Source organism: Natrix helvetica (assembly GCF_964273705.1). NCBI lineage: Eukaryota > Metazoa > Chordata > Lepidosauria > Squamata > Natricidae > Natrix > Natrix helvetica. Next base: position 128,792,738 of record NC_138554.1, on the reverse strand, counting down.
TAACAACGAATTACAGATTTTATTTCCCAATTTGGTATATGCCACACTCATGTAATGTTTCGGTAACCAAAGCAGCTTTATCCACAGGGAGAGATTAGAAAGTTTGGAGAAATGTCAAGAACTGTGCTGAAAAAAGAAGAAGTATGGGTGTGATATTCCATTAAAAGCACTCCAGTGAGAGTTAGTGGCAACATGGAATAGTATGAAATAAAAAAAAAGAATGGTTGTCTTAAACTCTGAAGAGGATTGTTTCACACAGCAATATTTTCTTGTATACCTAGCAAATTTACCCACTTGCACAAATATAATAAGATACCATGACTCCATTTAGCCTCTCTATTTTGCTTCTAGAACAGATAGGCTGGTCTTCAAACTTACATCTAACTTCACTCTTTGCTTTGATATGTCAATTGATCATTTTCCTGGGAGATGATTCACTGGATCTCTGCCTTGCGTACACATACACATAGAGTCTAGCAAGGGGTGAAATTCAGCAGGTTCTGGAGAACTGGTAGCGGAAATTTTGAGTAGTTTGGAGAACCGGCAAATACTACCTCTGTCTGGCCCCAGAGTGGGGTGGGAATAGAGATTTTGAAGTATCATTCCCCCAGGTGTGGGAATATGCTTCCCCTGCCATGCCTACCAAAGCATGCCCACAGAACCAGTAGTAAAAAAAAATTCAATTTCACCACTGGTCTAACAGTAATGTCCTGCCACTTCAAAAAAAAAAAAAAAGATACTTGACAGTTCCCATCAGGAAAACCTACCTACAGAGGCACCAAAGGACAAACCCCAGTCCACAATAGGGATCCAAACAAATTGCAACTTCTCTAGAAGGATAAAGTTCACACTGCAGCTTAATAGAACGACAAAAGGCACTAGTGGCTGCATGAGACATCTATAAGAAGAAGAAGAGAGAGAAAACATGAATCAAAATGATAAATAAACTATGCCATTCTATGGGGTTGCTTCTGAAGCACTGTCAGATCTTAAGTTAGTAACAGAATGAAAATAATCATCTCCCCCATCCCTTCTCTCCATACTCTCATTTCTATCTCTTTAGAAGCAAATCTTCACTGAATCTTTTCCATGTTATTAAGATGCACCGGCGCATAAGACGCACCAAGATTTCGAAGAGGTAAGTAAGAAAAAAATGTTTTTGCCCTCCCCGGCTCCCAGGAGCACTCTGCAGGCTTCAGCAGGACTGGGGGTGGCAAAAACACCCTCATTTTTGTGACAAACGGATGGATTACCGGCTTTTTCTACAAAAACCGGGGCATTTTTGCCTTCCCCCCAGCTCTGCTGAAGTCCGCAGAGTGCTGCTGGGGGCTGGGGGAAGGCAAAAATGCCTCTGTTTTTTACCCTTTTTTGCAAAAATAGAAGCATTTTTGCCTTCCCTCAGCCTGCTGTAGCCTGCAGAGTGCTTTTACGGAGCAGGGGGAAGGCAAAAACGCCTCAATTATTTGCAAAAATTGGATATGGGGGCAGGGCTTTGGGAGGCCAAAAATGGCTGTATTTGATGTATAAGACGCACCAACATTTCCATACTCTTTGGGGGGGGGGGGGAGAAAGGTGCATCTTATACTCCGAAAAATACGGTAAAATGTTTTCAAAGAAGAACTATCAATTAACGCGGCAAACGAAAAACAAACAGAAAAGTGACTCATTGTGGTTTTGATTTCTAGGTTATAATCCAGAACTGCTGGAAACTACATGAAACCCTGAAGAGGAGGGTAAAAATAGAAAGTGCTATAGATGGCAGGCATAGATCAGTAAAAGACCAAATGCTTAACATGAAAAAAAAGGTAAGGATCTCGTACTACTGTCAGTTAAAGAATGTTCTTACCACGTGAAAAAACCTCAAAAACTAGCTCTTGCTGTCTTGGTTTTATCCTAGGGTCACAATATTACCATATTTTTCGGAGTATAAGACACACTAGAGTATAAGATGCACCAAGATTTTGAAGAGGCAAATTTTTTTAAAAAAAGTTTTGCACTCTGCATACCTCCCCAAAACGGCCATTTTTTGCTAAAAGAGCCCGGGTTTTTTTTTTTTTTAAAAAAAAAAAAAGGGCATGAATAGCCTTTAGGAGGCTTGTTGAGTGCTCAGAGGGTGGGGGGACAAAAATGAACAAAAAACGGCCTGTTTTATGCCAAAAAAAGGGCATACGTAGCTTTTAGGAGGCTTTTATAGTGCTCCTGGGGGCTGGGGAGGGCAAAATTGAGCAAAAAACAGCCTGTTTTTTGTTCATTTCTACCCTCCCCAGCTCCCAGAAGCACTCTGAAAGCCTACTAAAGGCTATGCACAGCCATTTTGGTGAAGGGGCAGGGTTTCGGGAGGCAAAAAAATGCTGTATTGAATGTATAAGACACCTTCACATTTTCAGCCTCTTTTTTGAGGGAAAAAGGTGCGTCTTATACTTTGAAAAATATGGTGGGTATTGTACCTCCTGTGAAAATTACAGAAAAATAGACCACCACCCCTAAAAATAAAATAATAAATCATGGAAGCAGCAGTTAAGGAAAAATAAGTGATGCAGCGGTTTGAGTGCCGTACTGCCGGCTACCTCTGCTGATCACCAGCTACCAGAAATTTGGCAGATCAAATCTCACAAGGCTCAAGGTTGACACAGCCTTCCATCCTTCAGAGGTGGGTAAAATGAGGACCCAGAGTGTTGGGGGGTGATATGCTGACTCTGTACACCGCTTAGAGAGGGCTGTGAAGCACTGTGAAGCGGTATGTAAGTCTAAGTGCTATTGCTGTATTTTTTCTTGTTCTTCCCCTACACGTGTCTTATCCAGATGTAGATCTTCACTTATCCAGTGTGAGTGTGTAATTCTTACCTTCACCCCAGCTAACATTCCAGTTGTAGATACACTGAAATCGAGATAAGCTAGCATGTCAGGATTCGAAGGTTTGAAGATCTGAGGAGGCCGTTTCTTTGGCAAATCGTCTATGAAGAAAAAGAGAGATGCTTGTGACATTGTGAAAGATGCAAAAATTCGCAACAGAACGAAGATGTATAACAAAACAAATATACAACATACCTGTGTCTAATATAGGTGGCCACGTTCTGACATCCACTGCTGCCGCTGCCTCCCGAGACCGTAATAATTTACAAATTAATTGTGTTGTCATTAAACAAGCAGAACGACTCACCTGGGAATTTCAACAGAAAGAGAAAGAAGAGATTTAAATATCTACACTTTTTTTTTGTTTAATCATATCCCAATTTTGGAGACTGTATAGACAGGTTCTTGCAGTTTTCTTGCCAAAGTTTTTAGAAACAGTTTACCATTGCCTCCTTCCTAGGGTTGATAAAAGTGTGGCTGGATTAAGTTCCCCCAGGCGGCTTTGTGTCTAAGGCAGGACTAGACCTCACAGTTTTCCTGTTTCTACCCAGATGCTGTAACTATTACACACAACTGGCTGTTTGTTTCACATTACAAGTCAATATATTTCACTTTTTATAAAGTACATCTTCAGTTTAAAAAGAACACCTCACTACTCCAAATGTTTTCAAGTTAAGACGTACAATACAGATTCCTCCCACCCCCGCCAAAAAATTATGTGATGAGGTGGAATGCAGCCACTATATCAATAAAAGGAGAATATTTATAGCTCAGGATTGAAATGATGGATCCTTGGTGTTCTCTGAGCTTGCTTGCTTTTGCAGATGTTTCATTATCCAAACTAGGTAACGCCATCAATGCTAGCAGAGTGCTGTTTGTTTATATCCTGGTGTCTTGCCTGTCTGTGTCTTAGGGTGTTCTTAGGGATTCTTTGGTTGGGCTGTTTACTGATGGCTCTTCAGCAGTTTCTTGATTGGGGTATTTCTTATTTGATTGTTGGTCTGATGTTAACTTTGGAGTTAATCTATGCTGATCTGAGTGCTGATTACTGCTGGAGAAGTTCTGGAGTCTTTATGTTCTCTTTTGGGATGGTTGATTGTTTATTTTGCATAGCCTATAGATGTTGTTAATGTCTGTGTGTCTATTGATGGCTGATTTGTCAGAGTGCCAGGCTTCTAGAAATTCCCTGGCATTTTTGGATTTGACCTGGACTAGGATGGTCACAGTTTCCCAATTGTAACTATGGTTAAATCTATCTATACATTGTGCAGCCACTATACTTACTATATCCCACAAACCTAAAAGCAATTCCTCTATGGGCCCAAAAGTTTTAATTGTTAACCCTTGTTATGTCCTTGCTCTACCAAAATCTATTCCTCATTGCCCAGGGGGACACAAAATGCAACTCCAGGATGAAAAAGGCAATCTATGCATGTTCTAAGTTAATCATTATTAATGGCCCACTGACCTCCACAATCATCTTCACAGTGGGTAAGGTTGTTGCAATGTTTTGTGGATGGGGAGGCCGAACTGTTATTGGCACACAGCCAGCATATAAACATCCATAAAATGCAGCAATCAGATCTATGCCTGGATGGGACAAAAATAGGCATGACTGGTTAGCGAGGAAGAAAGCAAAATAAGAGTAATTTCTAAGAATACCTGTATAATTCCACCTTCCCTAAACTAATGCTGTTCAGATGTGTTGGGAATACAACCTAAATTGAAATGTATCTTCAATTTTATATCCACTTACCTAGAAGTAAGGATCACTGAACTCACTGGGCTAACATCTGAACAGACATGCATAAGATTGTGTTGTTAAAAGGAGAGAGAAAGAGAAAGAAAGACATGTACAGTTTACTTCTACTGAAATGATCTGAATTCATTTGGCTTTAGATGAGCAGATTTCTCATACAATTGTGAATTTCATTTAGCTGCTGGAGGCAGTTTCTCCAGCTCTCTCACTGAGTAAACCTGTACATGAAATTCAGCTCTTTATCCCTCGTGCTTATAAGATGGGGGGATCCTTTCTTCATTGTTCCATAGCAATTCTGCTTTGGAAGTCAGTGCATTTAAGCCACTACATATTCAACATAGGCTGAAGTTGTAGGCCAATGTTTCTCAACCTTGGGAACTTTATATATTTAATATAAATGGACTTCAAATCTTAGAATTTCCCACCCAGCACTGGGGAAGCATTGCTAGTTGGGGAATTATGGGAGTTGAAGTCCATATGTGTTAAGTTGTCAAGATTGATAAATATTGCTCTATACTGAATCAATTTTGGTTGAAATGAGTAACAACAAGAAGAAATAAAAAATGTTAGACACCCCCAAATCCAATTGAGAGCTATAAGAACTGGTCTAACAACCCATACACTGAAAGACAAACAGTGATGAAAGAGCAATGAGAAATTTTGGAGTATAATCCTACAAATTTACTGTATATAGCAACCAGAAAGACCTATACTTGAAGCAAAAATATTTGTACTCTTCAACCTTCCAACCAACCAACCAACCAACCAGTCAACCAACGAACCTTATTTATGCGTCAGTCAAGGATTTTATAGATAGAACAACATTGTTAGAGAATTGCAACTAAAGTATGCTTGTACAATTTACCTGGTGGGTAGACTAAAGCAACATGATCACCATCTTGCAAATGACCCCTTTCCATCAACATTACTGCTATCTTTTCAGCTCGTTTATGTAGCTGGACACAGGTGAGAGAATTTGCTATTGTCCCCTTCATTAAGGAAAAAAAAAGTAGAGACAAAGAAGAAAAAATTTAAATATGCAGCTTTTTATTCATTAACTGAGTTATTGACCTTAGCATCTGAAACTAGATTGGTGATATAAATGCCACATATTCATTTAATTTTAAGCTGGGGGGGGGGGGGAATCAAAGGAAGCAAAGCCTATATCTTGATTAGGTCAGTTGAAAGGTAGACTTTAGAGCTTTTTACCTGATTAACTATAAAGTGAACTATTTTCCCCCCCAGGAAATTATAGCCACCACTGAAGAATATTTCAAAATAACCCACACTGAAATTTAGTAAGGATATAACATGAGGAACTGAGTGCTAGCTATTAGTAATCACTGTTTTCAAATGGTAAAGTGGTTTGAAGCAAGCCTTAACAAAACCCTAACAGCTTCAGATTTTTCAAAAGTAAGAAATTATCTATGTCATAGAGAGAAATTACATTAGATTGCCTCCCAAGTGGTACCATTTACAGATGCAGTTTGCACAAGTCCATATTTTAGACTATTATTTCTTAGTTTAATTCAATTTGATGCCACCTGACTCCAGAGCAATTATGGGCAATTCATGAGACCCAAACTACAATAAAAACAACATAATAACAGGCATTGCGCAAAAGCCAGGCTAAAATAGAACAAAATGGCAATTCCAGCAACAACTAAAACTCCTATAACAAGGGTGTCAAACTGATTTCTTTGAGGGCCAGATCAGCATTGTACTTCTTCTCTACATGCATCCCCCTCTGTCCTGTTTTTGGCCTTCCTGGCTTCCAGCAGTACTATTCCAGGCAAAAACATTTTGGCCAGTAGAGGCACTGCGGGCTGCTCCATTGATATTTCCAGGCTGGACTCGTGGTCCAGATTTAAGCACGCAGTGGGCTTGAATTTGACACCCTATAACCATGATGGTGAACCTAAGGCACACTTGCCAGAAGTGGTACACAGAGCCCTCTCTGTGGGCATGCGCATTGTCGGCAGCTGCTCTTCTGGTTTCCAGTGCGCCAGTCAGCTGGTCTACACAGGCACCAGATCGCTGGAAAATGGCCCAAAAACAGCCAAAAAACAGATCGCTTTCCTGGGCTGTTCTCAGGCGCTCCGCGAAGACCAGCTTGCAAAGACCATTACAAAAATGGCCTGAAAAGGGCCTGAAAAATGCCCCCCAAAACAGCCAAAAAAGAGGCATGTGTGTGCCACTAAGCTGGTTTTCAGGTTTCCAGGGCTACAGCGCAAGCAAATACACACAAATGCACATGCGTTCCGGTTTGGGCACTTGGTGTCAAAAAGGTTCACCATCACTGCCATACAACATGGGGACATTCCAGCAAACCTATAGCATAGTGGTTTACAGCACTCTCTGGGAGGTTTACACTGTTTTTCATATTGCCCCCAACAATCTGGGTCCTCATTTTACCGACCTCAGAAAGATGGAAGACTGAGTCAACCTTGAGCCCTTCAGGATTGAACTCCAGGCTGTGGGCAGAGTCAGATACAATATTGTATTCTAACCTCTGCGCCATCAGGGCTCATACCTATCCAAAAGCCTAGGAGAACAGCCAGGTCTTAATAGTTATGTGAAAGGATTGGTTCATTGTAGGATACTTCTTTGTCATTTCAAACTTGGTTTTATATTTAATAGTTCTGAGTTGTAAGTTTGTTTATCATCATCATTATTTATTTAATTTGCATGCTGCCTAATTCACAATATTTCATAAACTTACAAATAAGAAAGCCAAAAAATATTCTTACCCTACAGTTTAGTAGAGTATAAAGTACATGGTCAGGAGTTGTCTGTGCCCTCCACTGTAAGACTTCTGAGAGGAATAAGAACTGGTGGGGAAAACAAGATAAAACATTAAAAAAGAGAGAAACATAAGAAACACAATTGCTTCTTTAAACATCTTTTAGGCCTAGAAAGAGCTCTCTTTTCGCTGAACTGCAAACTGCTACCAGTTTGACAGATTCATAGCTATTATTACTATGAAGAAAAGAAATTTAAGGATGTTGACAGTAAAAAACTGAAAATACTTAAAAATCAGTAACATATAATAAACTGCTGACCTTTTTTTCCAATTAGTCAACACAGGATTCAATTAATTCATTCTTGTTCTAAATAGACTGAAATTACCAGCAACTTAGAAGAACTGCATGTATGCACTGATGTGATCAGGAACAACATCCAATTAAAGGTAAAGGTTAAGATCTCCCTTGTCCAGTCCGTGTCTGACTCTAGGGGGCAGCGGTCATCTCTGTTTCTTAGCCAAGGGAGTCAGCATTGTCCGAAGACATTCCCGTGGACATGTGGCCATCTTGACTCTATGCTGAGGCATACGGAAGGCTTTCCGCCGAAGTGGTACCTATTTATCTACTTGCATTTGCATGCTTTCGAACTGCTAGGTTTGCAGGAGCTGGGGCAAGTACCAGGAGCTCACCCTGTTGCGTGGCGCTTAGGTCTCAAACCTAGACTGTTGGCTTTCCAGTTGGCAAACTCAGCATCTTTAACCACTGAGCCATTGCGCCCCTAATATCCATTTTGTATTAAATATTTATAATGGTCAGTTTTAAAATAGACAACTATACATGATGTGTAGTAAGTAGAAACACGAATACATATTTATCCAGAATTATATAAGACAAAAATAGCATATTTGCATCAGATCTGCAACTGTGATTTGACATAGGTTATATATGGTTTTGATATTATATATTTAGCCTTAGAAAATACATCCCTTGATATAAATATTTGGTCTGAATATATGGACTCTCATATTCTCAGTTCTGAATGGAAGGAAAATTGCGGTAAGTATGCTCTTCTCTGCTCGTTATCCACTATACCTATGGAAGATTTAGGGCTTTACCTTTCTAGCTTGATCATTATCTTCTATTTGTCCCAAATCTCTGCCGCTTGCCTGTGCAATCCTTTTTCCAGAGACCAGATTCCCCACCATCACAGAGGCAGGACCAATTTCTACAGTACATCAGGAAGATGGTGAAAGAAGAATTAAGAACTTCCTTTCCAGTGCAAAATTCATATTACTGTGCTTCCTCATCTAGACTGAAACTATCTCGTATGAAATACCCTGCCATTTTAGCTGCAAATAATAGGAGCAGCTCCCAGCAAATTGAAATTACTGGATTATTATTATTGTTATTATTATTATTACTTTGCTGTCCAATTCCTGCAGCTCAGTTCTTGAAGCTCTGATTTCCAAAAACTGGGTTGTTGTTGTTGTTTTTTTAAAACTCATCAGAGGAAATGAGACAACATTTGGTCAGTTGGGATCATTACATTTGGTAATCTCATCTAGCATTTGAGGAGCAAGAGAGATAGCTGAACCCAGACAATTTGAGATAACTAATAAAATAGGCTTTTGTAGATTTCCTCAGTAGATGGGAGTCAAAAAAATTCTCACCCCTTCCTAAGCCTTTCTGTAATGTAAACAAAAAAATATAGCAGATTCATAGGAAAAGTACCAACTGTCTGAATTGCTAAAAGTATCTTTGTAATAGAGCACATAATCTTGTCTATCAAAGTGTTGCGGATACAGGAATCATACTGAAAGATCTCTACTTGCTTTCTAGGTACAATTTAGAATACTGATGTTAATACAGTTTAGGTCTTACTATTTGAGGGACTGCTTCTCTATTTACTAATCTGTGTGAATTCTAAAATCTGCACGAGTGGCTTTTCTAAAGTTCTCCCTACTCTGGGTTGCCTTCTGCATCAAACTCAAACTACAGAATGCTGGTTCTTCATATTGCAATAATGCCCTGCCTCTAAGGATGCCTTACTTTTGCCAGACATTTCTTGGTAAAATTATCTGTTTTAATTTCTATCCATTTGTTATAAACTGCCTGAGGGACATTTTCAAACAGAAGGATGGTATATAATTAAATGAATAAAAAAATCCATAAAGCAAACCAATATTCCAATCACTGAGTTGAAAACTAACTAGCGCACAGTACATCCAATCAAAAGGTCTTGAACTATGAGGAAATCTAGCTACTCTTATTTTTTATTTTTATTTTTAATTTATATGAAATTTATATATGGGACATCTCACTATCGAGTCACTTATCATGGGATTTCAACCCAAAACGCAAACGTTAGACTTGCCTGGTTGTTTCTGTCTTGGTTTAGGCAGATTTGTTACACAGGTGTGTGGACACATCAGCACATTACAGGGGTGCAATGCTCCTTCAAGGAAGAGCTGTTTTGTTTCTGATAAGTGGATCCCACCAAGCGGAGTCTTTGGGAGTGTGTTTGCTGGTACCAAGGCTAGGCAGTAAACTCCTACTTGATGAATACTGTCTATAGCCTAGAAAATACATATAAAAAGAAGAAAATTACTATAAGGGTGGGAACAGGATTGAGTTGGTCGGCTCACAAGCACGCAAATATCTAAAAAGCCATGTAGCCGCAGAAAGGAACTTTGGAACTCCCTACTAAATACGGACCATGATTACACAATTATGTATCTACAATTTACTTAGCCATAATTTGTCATTGCTTCAATTTCATCTTTATGCAACAAAAAAAAAATATTAATCCCCCAGGCTGTGTTCACAGAGCCCAATGTTGCTAAAAGTCAGAAGTCTAAATTGTAGTCCAATTGCAGCTCAGTGTAGTATGTGAACTACAATGTCACCTAATCTAAATGTAAAGGTAGAAATAAAAAGTTAAATAAGTAAAAGTGACTTTAAATCATCAAGAAGTTATATAATTTCTGTTAAGGGGTTAAGGAAGGGGTTATATGTTTTCACATACACACACAAAAATGCATTAAAACTAAAAACCAGACAAAAGCCAATCTAGAAAGCAAGAGAGTGAGTTCAAATCCCACCTTAGTCATGAAAGCTGGCTGGATGACTTTGGGCCAAAAAATTTTTCTCAGCCCAAACCCATCTCACAGGGTTGTTTGTTGTAGAGAAAATGGAAATAGGAAGATGTGTTGGATATGTGTGCTACCTTGAGTTATTTGCAAAAACGATAAAAACAGGATACAAATTTTAAAACGCACATTTTTCCTTGCTTGCTATGTAGATTTGCGGTACATTACAAATCAAGACTAATTTTATCTCTAAGGATTCAAGAGATGAAGAAATTGTTTTAAAATCATAGATTGTGAGTGTCTAAAGAAGCAAAAGAAAGAACAACATTATGTTCCTTTCTTACTCAGAGCAATTTGATTTTAATCTATCTATCTATCTATCTATCTATCTATCTATCTATCTATCTATCTATCTATCTATCTATCTATCTATCTATCATCTATCTACCTACCTACCTACCTACCTACCTACCTACCTACCTACCTACCTACCTACATGACTCTGTGTGTATGTGTGTGTGTTCCAGCATAACTTTGGAACGCCTCGAGCAATTTCAACCAAACCTGGTACACAGATGACTTACTTTCTGGAGAAAAATACTGTGTGTGTGGGGGGGGGGGGGGGTAAGCCACCCCTAACACCTCTCAGGGTGTGTGTTCTGTTAAGATGCTGCCTGTTGCGCCTTTAAATGGCATCTACTGTACTGGCGTAAAATGGCTTCTACTGTACAGTGCAGTGGAGTTGCCATGGTAATGGCTCCACAGTATTCTAATAAGGGGGAAAATCCAACATCAGAAATTACATTTGGTCCCAACATTTCCCCCTATAAATAAATACCCTGGCAATGCCAGATTATCAGCTAGTATATACTAAATTCACACTGGTGAAACTGTATCCTGGTTAAGGTTTATCAATCAAAGGTCTCAAAAATATTGGCCCTCACTGGTACCCTACAAAAATTGGCTATATAAAACAGAAGTGGACAATCTGCAGCCTTCAGAAGGCTTTTCACAATGAAAATACCAGTTTTTAGATCACTGCTAAAAGCTGTTCATTCCTTCTCTTTCTGTTGTCTTCCTGATCCAGCAGGAAGAAATGTTGAAGGGAAGAATGGCGACTGTCATTCAATGTGGCTCTTTTTACTTTGGCTTAGCCTTAACCCATCAGTTTTCTCTTAGCACAACACAATGTGATTGAGGAAACACAGCCACTGAGAGAAAAAGAGGCTCTATTCCCCCTTCTCTAAAATATAGAAGAAGGGACATAGATTGCTTCACTTTAACAGTTATTTAAAGAAATATAAACTGGACAGTGAAAAAGTCAGGCATTTCACCCCCAAACTGATGAAGGACATCAAGTTCTAACGCTTGAGGGCCATTAAGAAGGGAATGTAATATGCTGAACTGAATTCTACTAGTCCCATCTACTCAAATTGCCAATGGGGATGAAGGCAACTGGAGTTTATGGGCAAAGGGGAATATAATTTGCATTATAAAAGGTAAATTTAGGGCAAAGCTTTCCCCTGTCCACTCATGTATGACTCTAAGGGGCAATGCTCATCTCCATTTCCTAGCTGAGGGAGCCAGCATTGTCCAAAGACACTTCCCTGGTCATGTGGCCAGCATGTCAAAGTCACACAGAACACTATTACCTTCCCACCAAAGTGGTACCGATTTATCTATTTGCATTGACATGCTTTCAAACTGCTAGATGGGCAACCCCAGAAGAGAATTGTTATCATCTCTTTCCTGCTTAACAAAATCTACCTTTTCTACTCTCCCTATGTTCTTGCTTGAACTACCTTTCAAAACATCTATGGTTAATTCTTTTATATCCCTACTCGTGATGCATCCTTTGAGCAGCCTTTGTAGAATCTGGTATTATTATTGCATGCCACCATGTCATGTAGCCAAAATGTTGTAAATTGCCTGATTCCTTCCTGTCTTCCCCATCATTAGGTTTTCCCCTTCCTCAAGAGTTCCCCTGATGATGTTAGCTTGCAAGATCCTCACACTGATGCTTCCATCAGTCCACTGTGCAGTCCACAAAGGAATTTGGAGAGCTAAGTTGCTCTTACTGTACTGTGTTTATAAGACCTTGCTTGAATGCTCTAAAACTTTTTTTTTTGCTCCTTGTGTTTCCTCTGGCATTTACATGGATGTAAAAGAAAATATTCTCCCAAAGAGGAAGAGGTATATTATGGGCTATGGAAGTTACAACTACATGTACAACTACAGATGTCTTGCCCTTATTCTACAGAACAGTGAGGTGAGTATGCATCAGCTTCTTCTTCTTCTTAAGTGGATATCCTATCCTTTCAATCACAAGCACAGCTCAAGAGAGCCCAACACACTAACCATAAAGCTGCAGAGTGGAAAGAATGCAATACTCATAAGGCAATGCCATTACAGAATCAATAAACGGCCAATTAGTAAGCACTTGAAGATCAGTATTATATAGTTCCTTCCCGTTATTATAAGTTATGTTTTTTCCACTCTGTTCTCTGAGTTTCTTAAAAGGCTCTGCACACTAACATTGCTGTAGCTGTTTTGAAAAATACAGTAATCATCTGTTCAGAAAACATAGGAAGGGGGGGGGGGAGAGTGGATTTTCATAGTTTAATTCAAAATTAGAAGAAAAATTCCAGGAAAAATTAACTAAGATCATCTGGAACAGGAATAAAGATTACTCTTTCACCTAGATATGTTTTACCTCTGTTGGAAAATGCAATGAATACCTATGCTTTTACGTAACAGGGAGCTACCTTGGCACATCATATCTTTCCATTTGACGTGGGTGATTTATTGGTTTAGCAACTATACCTGCAGGACTCTGCTCATCCACTGAAAGCTGTCTTCTTCAGTAGAATCCGGTCTCTGCTCAGCCACAATGACTATTCGTTCATCATGAAGGACACTCACTGAAAATACTGCTATCCTGTGGGATGTGCAAACCAAGACATTTGCTGTTGGATAAAAAGACTAAGAGCCGAGCAATTCCTTTTCATGATTTTTGTGTGACTCAGTTCTCATTAGTTATGCAACAGAGAAGATTAGAGCCCAAGTTCTTTATTTCCTCTAGAAGACATCTGCACTGAACACCTACATAAGTTTAAAATAGAGCACTAACTGGAACAGCTATTATAAAAGCAAGCTCATGTTGGCTTTCCATAGAGTAATGCACCATCATTGCAAACAGTATTTCACTCTGAGTACATTCTATCTACAATATATACTATCTGAGGCAAAGAAAACGAGCATAACAAAGTCATTCTTGTCTATGTTTTTATTTAGAGAAATGGAAATATGCAAAGTTGTTTCCATTTGTAGCATTCCTGCTTTGAATTTCCTAAAGAGGTTTGCCGGATATCCATTTCGAAGCCAGATTAAAGTCTTTTTCCCAGATGCTTATACTGGTTCTATTTGCAATTGACTTTCATCTATTTTTTTTCTCTAAATGTTTTACTAGGGGTTGTTTTATTTACATTGCCTTAATTTGTCCTTAAGCAGCCCCGAATATTATTTTAGATAAGTTATACAGCTGCCCACGTTACAACTTTAGCAACATCGGGAAGCAAACAATGTTAAAACTACAAACAATAAGCAGAAAATGCATTAATAGCTGCTGAGGGCAACAGACACAAAAATAATGCATTCATATTATGGCTCCTATTACCGTAGGTATTAACTGTAACTTACTGATAAGGTGCCATATTGTGAGAGGGGAGGCTGCGTCAAAAATGGCCCACAGCTGTGTTGCTGTTGTCCTGCCCCTTTAAGCTTTCTCCCAGCCAGCACAGCGCCGTCTGCTATAAAAGCAGTGCTGAGAGAGAGCTGGGCGTATTACTGTTTGTGTGTGGGAAGAGGTGGGTGGAATTTCATGTGGGGAAGAAACGTAGCCTTAAGTAGCCTGAAGTAGCCTGAAGAAGCTAGGAAGAGATATTATCTTCTAGTAGGACTTACAAGGAATAGTTGGAGGAAAGTAACAGGAAATATAATAGCTGTTGGGAAGGGTTAGTGGTGGGCACTGAATACTAGCTTGTGAATGCTTATGTGTGCATTACCTTGTGTTCCTGGGCTGGCTTTTGTATGCTTTGGAACTTTCTGACTATAATCCATGACAAAGGGTGGGATATTCAACAAGAAGGAAACCATACAAGTGAAGGTGGCTTAAACTTCACTAAACACTTTATGGAAAGAAAACAAACTTTGGCTGAAAGGGAGCTGCAAAAAAGGGAGGAGTTGGGCTCTCACTTAGCAGGAATTAGCCAGCTGCTGCCTGCAGAAAACAGGCTTAATACCAGAGCCTACAACAAACAGACATCGGCAGAAGGGATAGATACTACTACTACTACTTTAGTAGAGAAGCTAACTGTAGTAAAGGCTATTACTTTAATAGAAAGCAACTAATAGTGAAAGCAGAAAGTAGACCAGCCAGAACTACCTGGGCTAATACCACAGAGATGTTGGCCTTAATTAAAAGAGGGCATTTTTAGTAAAAATTAATTCATGTTAGCTAATCTGTTTGGAATACTAAGGTTATCTAAGGTTTCTCTGAGCAAGGGAAGCACTCTTTCTATATCCTATTTTAAAAAATCCTCAAGGGAAGAAATGGAAGCCTACCTTCCCCTGTAGACAAACTTCATTGGTTCCACTGCCAACGCTGTAGCTACAATATCATCTGCATTGTGTCTTCTCCCACTGACAACCATCAGACCATCCATTTTACCAACCACAAAAACAAGTCCTCCAGGGCCAATGAAGCCAAGAAGTCCAGTTCTTATAAAGGGATATTCGCTTATAGGGGCACCTGAAGTAGTCATTGGGAACACCTATGAGAGAGACAGAGAAGTGAAAGTGGGAAGAAGCTTTATTTTTAGGATATTTGGGTAGTTTAGATCCTTCCAGGAGCATATCTTAAAATTACTACACATGAACTATAACTCCCCTTCTATTTCTCCATGGGAACACTAGTACTATTTTTTGTACACCCATTGTATTAAACAATGATTTGCTTCAGTATGTGGGTTTCCCCCCCCCACACACAAATTATTTTTTTTATTTTTGATATATAAAGAAAGAACAACAATTTCAATATATAAACAGTGTGTTATCTGGTTACAGTTAGTTTGAGCAATAAACCACCATCATCATAATCTTCATTAGTAGTAGTCCTATAAGTGTTTTCTCATAATAGTACTTATTAATTGTTAATACTAATTCATAATAATAAACATAATTCTCTCAAAGCAAGATTAGTCCTTCTCTTATAATTTTAAACATTCTTGTTTCTGTTAGTTAACCATTGATAAAACAAATTCCATATTTCAAAATATTCTATGTCTTCCTTCTCTTTAATTTCAAGTGTTAGTCTGTCCATTTCTGCACATTGTAGTTTTTTTTTTTATTATCATCTCTTCTGTAGGGATCTCCACACCTTTCCAATGCTGTGCAAATGCAATTCTAGCCGCTTTTAAAACATGTAGTATTGGATACATAGTCTCTTTATTATATTTTTCTGGTATAATACCCAACAGAAATATTTCTGGTTTTAGGTTTATATGTTCCTTTATCATTTTTTTCTATTCAAGTATGTATTTTTGTCCAATATGCTTTCACCTTTGGGCACGTCCACCAGATGTGCTAGTACAAACCCGGAATCTAATTGTACTTCAACATTTAGCAGACAGATCTTGCAATATTTTAGCTAGTCTTGCTGGTGAGAAGTGCTTTAGCATGTGTTGTTGAAGTTATAATAGTTATGACATAACAATATATGATGTGAATGATAATTTATAAAAATGCATTGGTTTATACAACACCCTAAAGCATAATCAAGCAAACCATAAAAATGCTCAATGAGATTTGGAAACCCAACCATTCATTACAATGTCCCTAAAATTATATATTGCAGCGCTGTGCTTCTATCACTATTTATTTATTGGTAGAAAACATTTGTCTGAAATCCCAAATTTCAGCCTAGTGCTTCCAGGATGGTACTGCCATGCCTAATCTGGAAATAGGGGGGCAAAATATGAATAGTGACAGCAATAGCCAAAATAAAAATGGTCAATAAAATTTTCAGAAACAATTGAAAAACAGAATGCAAAAATTGGGAAAGGGATTAAGAAAATACAAGCCGATAATTTGCTGTTTTTCCAATTAAAGTGGTATGTGTGTGCACTGTAGAATTAAGATAGCAGGTTTTCTTTCCTATTAACACACACACATACACACACACACACACACACACACATTAATGACTGTGGCATTCACAGAAGAAAATTTTAGAAACTTTTTGCAGCTGAATTCATACATACAAAGTCAGTATGGATTTTATACTGACTTACATAAACTTATAAGTTTATAATTTCCTTTGCTTCTTACTCTTTTATAATGTACATGTGAACATACAAAACATTATTTTGAGAAAACCTTTAACTGGAAATATTCTACCAATCAGAATTAAAGAGCTGACTGGTAAAATATGACTCCTTCTGTATTCTGGAGCCCTCTAGAACTGCAGTATGCCAATCTCCACAAGTCAAGTCACTGAGGTATGCTGGAGCAGATGTCCAGTTTGGGAATGACTGGAGAAGACAATAATGGCCCAACTTAATAGAAGTGCAGCCTCACAAATGAATCATTGCTATGCATGTGAATCCGAAAGGTTTTTCTTTTCTTTTCTTTTAAATGAAGTTAACAATTTACCAGCTTACCTCAAATGTATTTTTGGTCATTCCAGAGAGTCCATAGTAAGATGTACCTGTGGCAATAGCACATACA
This sequence comes from Natrix helvetica, assembly GCF_964273705.1. NCBI lineage: Eukaryota > Metazoa > Chordata > Lepidosauria > Squamata > Natricidae > Natrix > Natrix helvetica. The sequence goes on along the minus strand of NC_138554.1, from coordinate 128,775,507 downwards.
CAGAGTTCACCAACTTCATCTGTTCGGCAGAGTTGAGGAACTCCGTCTGGTTTGACAGCACACATTATGGCTATTGGTGGGAAAAAGGAAAGAACAGCATTTTTCCTAGTGCTGCGTAATAGACATTGGCAATGTCAATTCACAGAGCTGTTGTTTTGGAAAAATTAGGAAGGGGAAAGCAGTATGCTGCCTTGACTGCCAAAAGAATTAAAGGCAGGATAAATCTAACATAATGTTCAATTCAACATACGACACCGAATCTGGGTTAACGGGGTTATGGGTTATTTGATTTTAAACTGTCAATCATTAGATTGATCCAGATTCATAATCACAAGGCACTAGAAAACTGATTCTAGAAATAGCACTAGAAATTAGGTATTTGTATCTCCTCAGTGACTGGGAAGAAAACGTATTTTATATATAAAATAATGCTGGGCTTCTTGGCTCCCATCCCTTTTCCCCGCTTTTTTCTAACTCTTGGAATGTCAGCTCACTGCGTCTCACACTTGGGTCTTGAACTGGGAACCATTGGTCTTAACCGCTAAGCTATTGCGCCCTATTAAAAATGCTAAAAACTCATCCAAGTTAAATATACATAGAAGCAAGGTATTTAGCTTGTTAGCAAGGTATATAGCTAGAAATAGAGCCCTTGGCACATTCAGTATCTTAGGCTTTAGGGCACATGATCAAGTTTTTAGGGTCTTACAAAAAGCTAACTAGGTTGGGGCCATTCTGATTTCCAAAAGGAGGAAATTCCATACAGCAGAGGGCAGCTACAGAAAAAGCTGACATTCTATGTAAATATACATAGATGGAATCTGCATCATATGCATTCTTTTTTTTAAAAAACATTGTGTTTATTATATTTTCACATTATGTACATAAGTGCTTAGTGAACAGCGTATTGTCTGGATCAATTTATTTTTATACAATAATACTCTTCCCACACCTAATTTCTATCTCTACTGTCCAACCATTTATAAGGCAAGTCCCATGTTTGAAAATCCTCTGTATCTTCTTTTTCCTTTATTTTTAATGTTAATCTATTCATTTCTGCACAATCTAAATGTCTTTTAATGATATCATTCACTGTGGATATGTCCTCATATTTCCAGTCATATGCCTTCTTTGTGAGGCAGTCGGATGGACAGAGTCTCTTTTAAAAAAGGCAATTCGTTGGGTATTCTGAAAAGTAGGGCCTTATAGCACCTTGAATTTGGAAATACCAAAAACCCCAACTCCTGCTCGAGCTGCCCTGGTTATGTATGCCATCGTATGTGGCACCATTTACAACCTATGCTTCTGCATTCTGAGTTGGTTGAAGTTTCCTAACAGTCTACAAGTCAGCCTCATGTAGACCATACTACAGTAGTTTAACCTGGTGATTATAAGTGCCTGGATTACTGTGATCAGGGCCTCCTGGTCCAGGTATGGGTGCAACTGGCTTACCACCCAGAGGTACGAAAAGGCTGCCTTGACCCTGACTGCCACTGGCTTTTCAAGCAGGAACCACAAGTCCAGGATGACCCTCCTAGATTGTTCACACAGAGTCTGTTTGGGGCAGTGCAACGCCAGAGATGGAAGAACCTCATCTTCAGGGTTCTCCTCATAGCCACTCTGTCTTGCTAGGATTGAGTTGGGGACTGTTTCTTCCTATCCAGTCCCCAATAGCCCTATCTGGGATAGAATAAGCAGATGACTATATATCTCAACCCAAACCGATGGATCACTTCACCTAGCAGCCTCATGTAAATATTAAAGGGAAGAGAGAGAGACCGGAGCCCTGAAGCCTTCCGCCCTTAGCATTGGTCACAAACTAGATCTCTCTCTCTCTCTCTCTCTTTCTCTCAACTGGACTAGCTCCCGAGTAAGAAGAACCAGCACAATACAGTGCTGCCCACCCCTAGTTCCTAAGTTGACCCTGAAGGATACCATGACTGATGGTATTAATGCCACTGAGAGGTCAAGAAGAACCAGGATTTATGCATTACCTCCATCCCGCCAGAGATGTTGCAGAAATATGGTGTAGAGAAGATACAGAAGATAGAAAAGTTAATTCCCCCAGGAAAATTAACACTAAGGAATTAAATAAAATAATGAATGCAGTTCATGTCCAACAGCTAAACCTGTAAGAATAAGTAATTCTGGGGAAGAATAAACACATTCTTTAATCTTAAGAAGAAATGACATAATCAAGAAAGAAGTCTTCCAGAGTCGAATTCCAGACTCCTGGTTATTCTTCCACCCTGTTAAATATACCTTGTTGTAACACTTCTCTTTCCAATCTTGGGCATAAAAAAGAAAGTGACCATATATGACTCCTGATGGATTGCTAACTATAGTTAACCCCAAACAACACAAGTTTAGGCATGGGAAAGCTGCCAACATGACAGGACTGGAAGGGAACCAGAACAAAATGCTTTTGTAACTGGCTTTTTTCCAATGGGAACGAGGCATAGAATCTCAATCCTACAAATTATGTAATGAATCTATATCAGATTTATGAAAAAGGTATTTGCTGTAAAAGTTTGAAGAAAACAAAACTGTCTTGTTATGGGTGGATCGTACTTAGGATAACATTCTAAAATGCCCCCTAGGAGGTCATTTATGTACATGTTTAATAGAGGAAGAATAATTTTTACTGTCAAGGGTAGGATAAGCTAAACCACAAAATATATCGAAAAATGAATACTAGCTTTGAGGAAATAGTGTCTCTGCGAATACAACTTTCGTTAAGGCAGTGCAGCCTTGGCAAATTTAAGATTTATGGATTTTAATCTTGGAATTTCCCCATTCAGCATGCATTAAGAGAAAAACAATGCAAATGTTATACATTTTTTTGAGTAAGCTTACAGAAGCCTTACCTCCAGGCATCACCAAACCAACATCTTGCACTGTTAGAACAGAAAGCTTTTCTTCAGAATCCACTCTGATTACTCCATAAGTAAGCCCGTGCATTGATAGTACTCCCCTTCCAGGTGGTTGGTTGCTGTCATCTGTTGGTCTGGAAATGTATGGAAAATGTCAATGATGCCAGCAACTCTCATTTCATATATGTGATGTGCTTGAGAATAATGCCAAGGTTGAGTGACCTCTATAGAAATATTTATTCACTTCATCAGATCTTGCAGGAAGGGGAGGCTCTGGCTTCCCTTCCATTAAATAATATTTTGTTGGGCTCCGGAATTGTGCCTTTTAGCACACGTCCTGTTGAACAGAATATTATGAGATACCCTCAATACTGTTAGCCTTTTGTTGTAAGACTTGGCATTTCCCCCATGCCCTTGACCCCCGTGAGATATGATGGTTGGTTAATTTTGTTTTTATGGGTTGCTTGTATTTGTTGGGCATCATGGTTGTTGTTGACGTTCTAATCTCTATATACTGCCCAGAGTTATTTTTGGTATCAGCCATATAAATTGCTTAAATGAGTAATAAAGCTTGATGTGTGTGATGATGCCTCTAGAGAGGAATATCCTTCTCAAATATTTCTATTTTTCTTTGTCATGTCCTACCATGTCTCATAAGCTGGAGAGAAGTTAGGCCTATGCAATCCAGCTCTCTAGATGTTACATATTGATGTATTCTACTTGAAAAAAAGTGAGCAGATATAAATGTAGTAAGAAGAGGTTGAACAATAAACGTGGGTACTTAGATACATACAATCCCCTTTTAGAAAAGCCTTGGTGGAGGCCTCTAAAGTTGCTATTAGATTGCAATTTGAAAAGTGCTCCTAATTAAAAGTTGAATAAGAGAATATAGTAGGGAATAGACACAAGGAATAATAGTTTCCTTAAGTATTAGATATGCTCTTGTTCATACCACTTAAATCCTATACTGCTGGCTTTTGAAGGAGAAACTTTTTCCACAATCAATCAGGCATTGGCTGTGCAAACAGGCTTTGAGGCAGGGGTTTTAATCTAAGTTCTTTGAATCCCTTGTTTCCCATCATCAGATAGGGATCCGGTCCAGTTCTGAAATGATTTTTTTCTATTTACTTGTGCAAATCTCAAGTTCAAAAACATACAGGAAAGAAATTCAATGTTTGTTTTTAATGATTCCTCCACAGAAACTTTTTATGACAAAATCCATACCAAACATTGATATTGGTATATACCTATGTCTTTGACTAGTTGTCGTAAGAAAAAAGTTCAGCTGTATGTTTAATCTTAAATTATAACGGTGGTTCTCAGTGATACTTGAAAAACTGGATGGTACCCAGATTAATTAGAGAATGATAGGCTCCATAAATTTTGATTAAAAGGATCACGTATGCTAGCTATGGATTGAATTGAATGTACATTAGGGAATAACAAATGAGAGGCAGCTAACTGGGTGGCAATGATTAATGGCATTCCCTTTACCTTGGACGGATATTTCACCACGATATTGATATTTTTTTAACTCTCCACGCGTACTTTGGTTGCCTGTAAGATGATCTCAGAATGAGAACTCCCACCATATTAGGGATGGAAGAGATTTACTGTACTCCAGTAACCTCTATGCCTAATATTGATATAAGCAAGTTGCAAGTACTAGGCATAAATGTAACCTCATCAGAGGAAGTAAATTTATGTTCAGCTTTCCCATGGGATACAGATGTTGGACTCATTACAGTAATATAGGAATCACAGAAGTTATTGTCATAAAAATATACTGAATAATGGAACACTGTTTCTCAAGTTGGTCGTGGAAATCTGGGGATTGAAGTCCACACCTATTCAAGTTGAGAAACATTGCTCTTGATTGTGATATAATATAGTTCCTAAATACTTGAAAAAGACAAACAGAATATTATTGGATAGTTAACTAACTGAAGCAAAGTTTAAAACTTAGAATCCAAAAGATTTTGGATTCATAGTTCAGTGAGTTATGCCTACAAACATCAAGTTGAATTTCAGTCAGAGAGAAAAGTTCTGACCAAGGACTTCAATTTAAGCCGTTATCTTTATTGCAGTAAATAGTACAACATCTGGAAAAAGTTTCATATCATATCATTAGTAGCTGTTCATCCCATACTGAAGTTACCTTGAATTGAATGACATGTATCAACAGGAAATAATCTAGAAATGGAGAATGTTATCATGACATGAACATCCGTTCTTTCTCCAAGGACTTGCATTTTTTCTTATCTATGTTTTGCTTGCAACACCTTTATGAGATAGTTAACTAGAGATACTATAACTTGCCTACATTCATACAATGGACAGATGTCTGGATTTGTTTCCCAAAGTTGCAGTTTGGTCACTAAACCACACTGTTCTATTATTTTGACTATGTCTCATAGACTATGTCTATGACTATGACTCATGGAGTATCACTCTAGAATATTTTTGATGCCTTCTTAGGTATCTTTTATATATGAGACTTGTACGTATTTCTCCATTGCTGTTTATTAATATTATTATGATTGAAAAACTTAATTACTATTGAAGAGCCAAAGAATGGTATTAAGAATGGTATTAAGCCAAAGAAGTATTAAGTTCAACAAAAGTCTGTTCATGATCTTTTGAAATAAATCCAAGGATATTAGACTGACACAATCTTGCAATAGTGTATTTCAACATTTTAAAAATGGAATGCTTTAAAGATCAAAGCCGGCATACAGAAAATTGACACAATTATCTAAACACAATTGGTCAACCTTTTGGTGAGGATTTCATTCCAGGCACAGATAACAAAATCACGTATAGCAGGGCCTAAAAAGTTTTTCCTGTCCAGTTGTGTCTTGACTCTAGATGGTGGCGCTCATTTCTTTCGTGGTCTTGTGGCTGGCAGGATTATATGCCAAGGTGTAAAGAATGCTATTTTCCCACCAAAGTGGTACCTACTTGTACCTACAATTCTACATCATCTTTTATGTTCTTGAACAACCGTATTTGCAAGATCTGGGGCTCATCCTGCCATGTGGTGCTTGGGTCTCAAACATTTGCCAACATTTAGATTGACAAGCTAAGCGCAGTGTCTAGAAAAATGTTTCAGGCAGGTGTGCAAAATGCCCATCTGCCATAAAGTACACAAATACTCCAAAAGTCTTTGAACCCCCAAACAACAGACATGTGAAATGTTTCACTTAAGCAATCCTGCTTAGTGACCAGTTCTTTTAGGGCAATTCAAAGTTACAATAGCATTGAACAAGTGTTTCCACTGATAAATGGGGGCGGGGGGGGGATAGAGGGTGTATAATGCTCCTTCCTCCTCCTATTGTTACTCCAAGATTGTTTCCATTAAACTTCATTGCCTTCAGGATTTCACATTTATATTTGACTTTACAAACCTTCTAATAGCCACTGTCAGAGCCTCTGGTGAACTAGCACAAGGACAGATGACTTCTTGTCTTAGGCCTTTACTTTGGAAGACATTTAGAAATGCATCGCACGAAGAAATAGACCCTGGAGTTAAAAAGTACACAGACAATAATATCATTCTATGTGCAATAATCAATAGTTCCTCACAACAAAACAGAAATTCTAAATAGGAGGTTCCAAAAATAGAAATATAGATGCCAATCAACCAATAAATTCACCGAGTGATTGCGAATAATTGACCTGTGGGTTGAAATCTATAGATGTGCCTAAAGTGAGTCTCTAATATACCAACCCTCATTTCAACTTCTTTTGTCCAGAGGAGAAGATTGAAACGCACTGAGCATACTTCTGCCCCCAAATGCAACTAGCTCTTAAGGTTAACTGAGTCGCTATTGTATAATCAAGTTCTTTATATACAATGGAATGAAACTATGAGCAGAACCAAATATTACTCTGGAAATTACATTTCCATTGAAGGATATTACTTGTACTGGGTACATGAAGATCATTCCATTTTGTACAGAGCTTCATGAATTGCCTTAAAAAAAGTATTTGTATTCCCTTTACTTCTAATAATTGAATTTCAGTTTTCATTTTGTAAGGTCAGACATGTCACAGGACAAAACATACAGATGATGTCCAACTAAAATCAACTATTTTCAAAAATCTTTGAAATCCTGGTTATTATATATTTCCTATATAATACACTGGTTTCAGTTTTGCAGCCATTGATAAAAACTTAAAACCCAAAATATTTGATATGAAGTGGCCAACATTGTCCATCATGAATAGAGGATCTTATAATCTGAAAATTCTAAGGACAGTAACAGGGGAAAAGGTCGTCTCAGTGCTAAAACTAAGATGTTGAACTATTTCCCCTGTTCTTTTATTACTTTTTGCACCAAGTAAAAAACTGTTTTTTTCCCCCCAGATACCACTGGAGATTCAATCAATTTCAGTTTAATTTTCTAACTTGCTTTTGGATCATGGTTTCAATCTACTTTAAAAAGTTAATATTTATATAAGCTGCCTTGGATCTCAGTTTGGGATATTTAAAATTGTAAAAATACGTGATCAAATATAGTTCATGTTTTTTATGCCTGTATTTGACCAAGCAAAGAAACCACCTCGATCGATGCCTAGTTTCAACTGATTTCTGACAAACCTTCAAGCTCTTTTCTACTTTCAATGAGAAATTTGCCAAATTATATAGAACTACGCTGCCTTAGCTTATAGTACTGTGAAATATTGGGTTTGCTTTAGGATATTACTAAAAAAATGAAACTTTGAAATATAATTTTTTGGTGGATTCTGGAATAGAAATATTTTTAGACTCCGATTTAAAAGAGATATCTCAGGAAATGATACATTAAGATTACAGACATATATCCTTGTTTAGTGGCTTCATTGACTGTTGACACAGAATGTCCAACAGTAAAGCCAAATAGACTGTATTATTTGTTCCATACTTATCACTTACATGGATTGGCGCCATCAGCCACTATCAACATTCTAAGTGAAGAGAGGTTGATATCACGTTGATCTCTGTGTGCTACTAATGCCCAGTGCATATCCCTGGATTTTACACAGGCTACTTTTGCTGAGAGATGTAAAAGAAAGAGAAAGATGACCAATGAATTAATCATTTATCATTCCACTAAAGTATGCAATAAACAATCAAAGATATTTAAGATATAATTCCACTACTAAATGTCCATAATGTATAAAGTATGACCAACTGGCAGAAAAATTGGATTTTAATTTGGAGTTTCAGTTTTTGTAATATTACAAGCCAATCTTTCACAGATTGGATGTGAAAAGGTGCAAGAGAGATTATTTCTATTTTGCCAGTTTAATACAATAAATCCCACCTCATGCTCCCACAAAGTAGATTGATGTAGCCTTCACCCTTACCTTTGTACTGGCACACCTTCTGTATCCATGAAAGTGGGTTCACTTTCATTAAGGAATACGGGATGCTTATTACATGCATCATGTTCATAACACTCTGAAATTAAAGCAAGGAAATAGAGGTATCAGCAGTGAAGAAACAATTATCAATTGGGGCTAATGGTTAGTTGGCATAGTCATGTTTTCAAGGCCTTTTAGAAGACGAAAAGGAGCAGATGTAGACTGAACCTCTCATTCTCTATTAATACTCACTAGTATTGGCCTTGGAGAAAGGAGTCGAACCCGCACAAGACAGTCCTAAATTCAACAGATAGGCGCACGGCTGATGGTATCAAAAGCCACTGAGAAGTCAAGGAGAGCAAGGATGGATGTACACCATCATCCTGCCCTGGCCATAGATCATCCACAAATGTAACCAGTGCTGTTTCTGTTCCATAACTGGACCTGAAACATGACTGGAAGGAATCCATTTCATCCAGGATCTTCGAAAATATTTCACCTTGTATATAGACTGGACAGACGTTGTCCAGATAGGTGGGATCCAGTGATGTTTATTTAAGGAGGGGCCACACCAAGTTCTCCTTAAAAAGATTTGGGAATGTGCTCTCTTGCAGTGAGAAGTGGGTCTCATTCCTGCACGGACTGACCTTCTAGTCGTTGTCCTGGAAGTTTTCACTAACCAGGAGGGACAAGGATCTAATTTATAGATGGTTGCACTTGACAGTGTTGAGAACCAAATCCAACAGGATTGAACTGTTTCCAAATAACTAAGCAATTCCTTTCCCCAGGCATTTTAAATACCAGGCATGGGTTCTAACTAGAATGAATCTGAGTGATTTGGTGAGTGGTGGCAAGCTGTGGCTTCCATGAATGATCCTGGTAAAAGCACCCTCTTGCCATGAGGAATGTCACTGTCTGAGCCCATCCCAAGCCCTTTGACATGCCACTAAGGAGAAGTTGTAGACTGAACCTCTCATTCCCTATTAACACTCATTAGGACTGGCCTTGGAGGAAGGAGTCGAACCTGCACAAGATCATGCCACCCAGGCGTGGTCTCAACGGTGGCGCAGAAGAGATACCATTGTTGATAGTATTGAAAACCACTGAGAAGTCAAGGAGATGAAGGATGGAGGCCCACTGTCATCCTGCCCTTGCCATAGATAGTCCACAAGTGCAATCAATGCTACTTCTGTCCTATAGCTCATTGCACCTCATTGCACCTCATTCCACAGTGGTGGCAATGATCTGCAGCTGATGTTGGGCCCCATCAGGATCCCTATACACTACAGTCACTCTCAGAGTCCAGCAGAGAATCCCGAGCCCTTTGACATGGCAAAAAGGAGCGGATGTGAATTGAACCGCTCATTCCCTAGTAGCACTCATTAGTATTGGCCTTGGAGAAAGAAGTCGAACCTGCACAAGACGGTCCTGTCCAGCCCAAATTCAACACATTGCTGCACGGCTGATGGTATCAGAAGCCACTGAGAAGTCAAGGAGAGCAAGGATGGATGTACACCATCATCCTGTCTTTGCCATAGATCATCCACAAGTGACACCAGTGCTGTTTCTGTTCCATAATTGGATCTGAAACGTGACTAGAAGGAATCCACTTCATCCAGGATCTTCTAAAATTGCAAAATATTTCACTTTGTATATAGACTGGACAGACGTCGTCCAGATAGGTGGGATCCAGTGATGTTTATTTAAGGTGGGGCCAAACTAAACTCTTCTTAAAAGGGTTTGGGAAAGTGTCCGCCTGCAGTGAGAAGTGGGTCTCATTCCTGCCTGGACAAACCTTCTAGTCGTTGTCCTGGAAACTATTACTAACCAAGTGGGACAAGGATCTAAAGGTGTCATTTGTTTATTTATCAACTCTTTTTAGAAGTCATAATTCCTCTATGAATGACAGGGACCAATGGGAATGATGGCTCAAGAGAGGCTGCTCAGATACTATTCTGAGAGGCTGCACTTGGCCACTCTTTGATTCCAGTTGCTAAGGCTTCAACAGGGAGCTGGATGCAAATGTGCTGAAGGTGTAGAAGAGCATCAAGGAGTGTCTGTGGGCTGAACCACTCACTCCATATTAACACTAATTAGGACTGGCCTGGGAGAAAGAATTCAAACAAGGACAGTTCTGGGCTGCCCAACCCCAAATACTGCAGCCCACCCAGAATAACACCATGGTTAATGGCATTGAAAGCCACTGAAAAGTCAAGTAAATCAGGGATGGATGCATAACGTCATCCTGTCTATGACATAGATCATCCAAAATTGCTCCTTCTGACAGTCACATAACTGTGAATGAAACCTGATTGGACGGAATCAGTTTCATCCAGAAACCTCTGAAGTTCCCAAACATTCCACTTTCGACACTACTGTCCCCAAAAACGGAAGGTGGGAGACTTGACCGAAGCTATCCTGACAAGTGGGAGGAGAGTTTTATTTTTAATGATGGACAGGGTGGCAAACTGAGGCTTCCATAAAAGATGCCTGAAATCGGCCCTCTTTCAGAGAGGAATTTCACCTGCTGCGACCCCCCCAAGGTCCTTTCCATCCTGGAGCATTTCATCAGCCGTGGGGGACAAGGATCTTCATTTCAATCCAAGGAATGTTCATTTATCTATAAAGAATTATATCTTTGCCATAGATCATCCACAAGTGCAGGCAAAGGTGTTCCCAGTGGCGGATGAAGGCTCACTGACAAATCTCGGTGCCCCTCCTTTGTACATACTGTATACTGTACAGGGTTTTTTCTTTTTTCTCAACTTTGGAGTCCCTTCTTTGGGCCTGTTCCCCTAAGCACTTGCTTAATGGTTCATTCACCACTGGGTGCTTCTGTGAAATAACTGCAGCAGAAAACCTGACTGGAAAGAATCCGTTCCATCCAGAATCCTCTAAACATTCCATCAGTCCCAGATGACATAACGGTATTGAAAGCCACTGAAAAGTCAAGGAGATCAGGGATTGGATGCACACCGTCATCGCATCCTTCCCATAGATCGTCCACAAATGCAACCAGTGCTGTTTCTGTCATGTAACTGCGACTGAAACCTGACTGGAAGGAATCGGTTTCATCCAGAATCCTCTAAAGACCCCAAACATTCCACCTTCTACACCGCTGTCCATAAAATGGGAATGTGGGAGACTGGACCGAAGCTATCCTGACAAGTGGCAGGAGAGTTTTATTTTTAATGATGGACAGGATGGCAAGCTGAGGCTTCCGTTAAAGATCCCTGAAATGCCCCCTCTTGCAGTGAGGAATTTCACTCTCTGAGCCCCTCCCACAAGGTCCTTTCCATCCTGGAGCATTTCATCAGCCGTGGGGGACAAGGATCTTCACTTCAATATAAGGATTGTTCATTCAGCTATAAAGAAGTTGAACTACACATTTTACATAGATTATCCACAAGTGCAGGCAAAGGTGTCATTTGTTTATTTATCAACTCTTTTTAGAAGAGGTCAAATCCAGAAATGACAAGACTAAAGTCTCCCAGAACTGTATACACTGGCAATGAGGTCACATCATCCTATGAGCCCAGATTCAGAAACAAGGTCTCACAATCAGAAACTTGGGAAGCAAGATCTTTCAAGGCCAACGAAGATGCCTTCCCCTGTAAGGATCTGTCCTCTATGCTCTGGCTCTCATAGCATCCCATGCCCATTATCCCTGCAATGTGTTATTCTGCCCCATGTCCTCCAAGGTGATTATCCTCCTCTGCCCTGATCTCTCTCCTCATAGAACCAAAGGCTCTGGCATCCTCCCCAGCCATTCTTATTCTTCTGCCAGGCATCCCTGGGAAGACAGGTGAGGGAGAAAGCCCCACAGAGTGCTACAGCTCAAGCTCTCGGCACCAAGGTCTCCCTCCTCTTGTTAACCCCCAACCTTCACATTGTCTTCTGCCTTGGACTGTTTTTTCTCACTGGCCCACCAGGTGCAGAACAAACTGGGGGGAGGAAGGGGCTACAGACATTCACTCTAGCCCAGCCCACATTCCAGCTCAAATTCAACAGATGGCCCAAAGTCAAGTCAAGGAGATGAGGGATGGATGTACAACGTCATCGTGTACTTGCCATAGATCATCCACAAGTGCAATCAGGGCTCCTTCTGTCACATAACCATGACTGGGTCCTTGTGACCATTGCAATCCTGGAGGCTACCTTCCACTGAAGTGATGCCTATTTGTTGACTCTCATTAGCATGTTTTCTCAGTGAGATCAGACATCAAGTCTTACCTGGGTTCAGTTTTTCTGTGCCCTATCCAGATCTCCACAACCTCCAGCAAAAAGGAGCACATGTGGACTGAACCTCTCATTCCCTATTAACACTCATTAGGACTGGCCTTGGAGGAAGGAGTCAAACCCGCACAAGACCATGCCACCCAGGCGTGGTCTCAACAGGTGGCCGAAAAGGGGTACCATGGCTGATAGTATTGAAAGCCATTGAGAAGTCAAGGAGATGAAGGATGGATGCTCACTGTCATCCTGGCTTTCCCATAGATCATCCACAAGTGCCACCAATGCTACTTCTGTCGCATAGCTCATTGCACCTCATTCCTTGGTAGAGGCTGTGATCTGAAGCTGACATTGGGCCCCATCAGGACCCCCATAAGGTCCAGGCTCTCTCAAAAGTCCAGCAGTACCAACAAATTATCAGAACTATTGATGTAAATTGGCTTTTATTGGCATCCTCAATCCATGGGTGTGGCAAATGTTCTTGCCAGGGAGCTGGATGCAAATGTGCTGAAGGTGTGGAAGAGTATCTCAAGCCCTGTGGAATGGCACCAAGGAGTGTCTGAGGGCTGAACCACTCACTCCGTATTAACACTAATTAGGACTGGCCTCGGAGAAAGAATTCAAACAGGGACAGTTCTGGGCTGCCCAGCCCCAAATACTGCAGCCCACCCAGAATAACACCATAGTTAATGGCATTGAAAGCCACTGAGAAGTCAAGTAAATCAGGGATGGAGGCACAACGTCATCCTGTCTTTACCATAGATCATCCCAAATTGCTCCTTCTGACAGTCACAAAACTGCGAATGAAACCTGATTGGACGGAATCAGTTTCATCCAGAAACCTCTGAAGTTCTCAAACATTGGACCTTATATACTATGGTCCATAAAAAGGAAAGGAGAGTGACTGGACCGAAGCTATCTGACAAGTGGGAGGAAACGTTTTCCTTTTAAATGTGGGACAGGATGGCAAGCTGAGGCTTCCGTAAAAGATCCCTAAAATGTCCCCTCTTGCAGTGAGGAATTTCACTCTCTGAGCCCCCCCCCCCCCCCCAAGGTCCTTTCCATCCTGGAGCATTTCATCAGCCGTGTGGGACAAGGATCTTCATTTCAATCCAAGGAATGTTTATTTATCTATAAAGAATTATATCTTTGCCATAGATCATCCACAAGTGCAGGCAAAGGTGTTCCCAGTGGCGGATGAAGGCTCACTGACAAATCTCGGTGCCCCTCCTTTGTACATACTGTATACTGTACAGGGTTTTCTCTTTCTTTCTCAACTTTGCAGTCCCTTCTTTGGGCCTGTTGCCCTAAGCACTTGCTTAATGGTTCATTCACCACTGGGTGTTTCTGTGAAATAACTGCAGCAGAAAACCTGACTGGAAAGAATCCGTTCCATCCAGAATCCTCTAAACATTCCATCAAACCCAGATGACATAACGGTATTGAAAGCGACTGAAAAGTCAAGGAGATCAGGGATTGGATGCACACCGTCATCGCATCCTTGCCATAGATCGTCCAGAAGTGCAACCAGTGCTGTTTCTGTCACGTAACTGCGACTGAAACCTGACTGGAAGGAATCGGTTTCATCCAGAATCCTCTAAAGACCCCAAACATTCCACCTTCTACACCGCTGCCCATAAAATGGGAAGGAGGGAGACTGGACCGAAGCCATCCTGACAAGTGTCAGGAGAGTTTTATTTTTAATGATGAACAGGATGGCAAGCTGAGGCTTCTGTTAAAGATCCCTGAAATGCCCCCTCTTGCAGTGAGGAATTTCACTCTCTGAGCCCCTCCCCCAAGGTCCTTTCCATCCTGGAGCATTTCATCAGCCGTGGGGGACTAGGATGTTCATTTCAATATAAGTAATGTTCATTTAGCTATAAAGAATTATATCTTTGCCACAGATCATGCACAAGTGCAACCAGTGCTGTTTCTGTCACTTAACTGCGACTGAAACCTGACTGGAAGGAATCGGTTTCATCCAGAATCCTCTAAAGACCCCAAACATTCCACCTGTTACACCGCTGTCCGTAAACAGGGGAGTAGGAAGACTGGACCGAAGCTATCCTGACAAGTGTCAGGAGAGTTTTATTTTTAATGATGGACAGGATGGCAAGCTGAAGCTTCCCTTAAATATCCCTGAAATGCCCCCTCTTGCAGTGAGGAATTTAACTCTCTGAGCCCCCACAAGGTCCTTTCCATCCTGGAGCATTTCATCAGCCATGGGGTTCTAGGATCTTCATTTCAAAATAAGTAATGTTCATTTAGCTATAAAGAATTCTGTCCTTGCCATAGATCGTCCACAAGTGCAACCAGTACTGTTTCTGTCACGTAACTGCGACTGAAACCTGACTGGAAGGAATCAGTTTTATCCAGAATCCTCTATAGATCCCAAACATACCACCTTCTACACCGCTGTCCGTAAACAGGGAAGTAGGGAGACTGGACCGAAGCTATCCTGAGAAATGGGAGGAGAGGTTTTTTTAAAATGGGGGATAGGATGGCAAGATGAGGCTTCCGTAAAAGATCCAGGAATGCCCCCCTTGCAGAGAGGAATTTCACTCTCTGAGCCCCCCCCAAGGTCCTTTCCATCCTGGAGCATTTCATCAGCCGTGGGGGACAAGGATCTTCATTTCAATATAAGGAATGTTCATTTAGCTATAAAGAAGTTGCACTACATATTTTACATAGATTATCCACAAGTGCAGGCAAAGATGTCATTTGTTTATTTATCAACTCTTTTTAGAAGTCATAATTCATCTATGAATGACAGGGACCAATGGGAATGATGGCTCAAGAGAGGCTGCTCAGATACTATTCTGAGAGGCTGCACTTGGCCACTCTTTGATTCCAGTTGCTAAGGCTTCAACAGGCCATACAGCAAAACCCCTGTGATATCTCCCACTTCTATCTGGACCCCATTTGAGTCTCTGGGGGGTGGAATACTCCCTGTGGAGAGGGGTGACATAGGAGGGTCTCAAGGATATCAGGGCATGATCTGACCATGATAGGGATAATGTTCAATTGCCATTGCTCCAAAAGAAACTATGTGTGTCCTGAGTCAGGCCTATGATTATCTGAGATAAATTCATGGTCATGAACTTTTGTGCAGCTTCCTGAAGATGCCTGAAATGCGCCCTCTTTCAGTGAGGAATTTCACTCACTGCTACCCCCCAAGGTCCTTTCCATCCTGGAGCATTTCATCAGCCATGAGGGACAAGGATATTCATTTCAATATAAGGAATGTTCATTTATCTATAAACAATTATGTCCTTGCCATAGATCATCCATAAATGCAACCAGTGCTGTTTCTGTCACGTAACTGGGACTGAAACCTGCCTGGAAGGAATCGGTTTCGTCCAGAATCTATAGATCCCAAACATACCACCTTCTACACCGCTGTCCGTAAACAGGGGAGTAGGGAGACTGGACCGAAGCTATCCTGAGAAATGGGAGGAGAGGTTTTTTTTAAATGGGGGATAGAATGCAAGATGAGGCTTCCGTAAAAGATCCCAGAATGCTCCCCCTTGTAGAGAGGAATTTCACTCGCTGCGACCCCCCAAGGTCCTTTCCATCCTGGAGCATTTCATCAGCCGTGGGGGACAAGGATCTTCATTTCAATATAAGGAATATTCATTTAGCTATAAGGAATCTGTACCACATATTTTACATAGATCATCTACAAGTGCAGGCAAAGGTGTTCCCAGTGGCGGATTAAGGCTCACTGACAAATATCAGTGCCCCTCCTTTGTACATACTGTATACTGTACAGGGTTTTTTCTTTCTTTCTCAACTTTGGAGTCCCTTCTTTGGGCCTGTTGCCCTAAGCACTTGCTTAATGGTTCATTCACTACTGGGTGTTTCTGTGAAATAACTGCAGCAGAAAACCTGACTGGAAAGAATCCGTTCCATCCAGAATCCTCTAAACATTCCATCAGTCCCAGATGACATAACGGTATTGAAAGCCACTGAAAAGTCAAGGAGATCAAGGGTTGGATGCACACCGTCATCGCATCCTTGCCATAGATCGTCCACAACTGCAACCAGTGCTGTTTCTGTCACATAACTGTGACTGAAACCTGACTGGAAGAAATCGGTTTCATCCAGAATCCTCTAAAGACCCCAAACATTCCACCTTCTACACTGCTGTCCGTAAACAGGGGAGTAGGGAGACTGGACCGAAGCTATCCTGAAAAATGGGAGGAGAGGTTTTTTTAAAATGGGGGATAGGATGGCAAGATGAGGCTTCCGTAAAAGATCCAGGAATGCCCCCCTTGCAGAGAGGAATTTCACTCTCTGAGCCCCCCCAAGGTCCTTTCCATCCTGGAGCATTTCATCAGCCGTGGGGGACAAGGATCTTCATTTCAATATAAGGAATGTTCATTTAGCTATAAAGAAGTTGCACTACATATTTTACATAGATTATCCACAAGTGCAGGCAAAGGTGTCATTTGTTTATTTATCAACTCTTTTTAGAAGTCATAATTCCTCTATGAATGACAGGGACCAATGGGAATGATGGCTCAAGAGGGGCTGCTCAGATACTATTCTGAGAGGCTGCACTTGGCCACTCTTTGATTCCAGTTGCTAAGGCTTCAACAGGCCATACAGCAAAACCCCTGTGATATCTCCCACTTCTATCTGGACCCCATTTGAGTCCCTTTGTCTCTGGGGGGTGGAATACTCCCTGTGGAGAGGGGTGACATAGGAGGGTCTCAAGGATGTCAGGGCATGATCTGACCATGATAGGGATAATGTTCAATTGCCATTGCTCCAAAAGAAATTATGAGTGTCCTGAGTCAGGCCTATGATTATCTGAGATAAGTTCATGGTCATGAACTTTTGTGCAGCTTCTGAGGTCAAATCCAGAAATGACAGACTAAAGTCTCCCAGAACTGTATACACTGGCAATGACGTCACATCATCCTATGAGCCCAGATTCAGAAACAAGGTCTCACAATCAGAAACTTGGGAAGCAAGATCTTTCAAGGCCAACGAAGATGCCTTCCCCTGTAAGGATCTGTCCTCTAGGCTCTGGCTCTCATAGCATCCCATGCCCATTATCCATGCAATGTGTTATTCTGCCCCATGTCCTCCAAGGTGATTATCCTCCTCTGCGCTGATCTCTCTCCTCATAGAGCCAAAGGCTCTGGCATCCTCCCCAGCCATTCTTATTCTTCTGCCAGGCATCCTGGGGAAGACAGGTGAGGGAGAAAGCCCCACAGAGTGCTACAGCTCAAGCTCTCGGCACCAAGGTCTCCCTCCTCTTGTTAACCCCCAACCTTCACATTGTCTTCTGCCTTGGACTGTTTTTTCTCACTGGCCCACCAGGTGCAGAACAAACTGGGGGGAGGAAGGGGCTACAGACATTCACTCTAGCCCAGCCCACATTCCAGCTCTAATTCAACAGATGACCCAAAAGTCAAGTCAAGGAGATGAGGGATGGATGTACAACGTCATCGTGTACTTGCCATAGATCATCCACAAGTGCAATCAGGGCTCCTTCTGTCACATAACCATGACTGGGTCCTTGTGACCATTGCAATCCTGGAGGCTACCTTCCACTGAAGTGATGCCTATTTGTTGACTCTCATTAGCATGTTTTCTCAGTGAGATCAGACATCAAGTCTTACCTGGGTTCAGTTTTTCTGTGCCCTATCCAGATCTCCACAACCTCCAGCAAAAAGGAGCACATGTGGACTGAACCTCTCATTCCCTATTAACACTCATTAGGACTGGCCTTGGAGGAAGGAGTCAAACCCGCACAAGACCATGCCACCCAGGCGTGGTCTCAACAGGTGGCCGAAAAGGGGTACCATGGCTGATAGTATTGAAAGCCATTGAGAAGTCAAGGAGATGAAGGATGGATGCTCACTGTCATCCTGGCTTTCCCATAGATCATCCACAAGTGCCACCAATGCTACTTCTGTCGCATAGCTCATTGCACCTCATTCCTTGGTAGAGGCTGTGATCTGAAGCTGACATTGGGCCCCATCAGGACCCCCATAAGCTCCAGGCTCTCTCAAAAGTCCAGCAGTACCAACAAATTATCAGAACTATTGATGTAAATTGGCTTTTATTGGCATCCTCAATCCATGGGTGTGGCAAATGTTCTTGCCAGGGAGCTGGATGCAAATGTGCTGAAGGTGTAGAAGAGTATCTCAAGCCCTGTGGAATGGCACCAAGGAGTGTCTGAGGGCTGAACCACTCACTCCGTATTAACACTAATTAGGACTGGCCTGAGAGAAAGAATTCAAAGAAGGACAGTTCTGGGCTGCCCAGCCCCAAATACTGCAGCCCACCCAGAATAACACCATGGTTAATGGCATTGAAAGCCACTGAAAAGTCAAGTAAATCAGGGATGGAGGCACAACGTCATCCTGTCTTTACCATAGATCATCCCAAATTGCTCCTTCTGACAGTCACATAACTGCGAATGAAACCTGATTGGACGGAATCAGTTTCATCCAGAAACCTCTGAAGTTCCCAAACATTGGACCTTATATACTATGGTCCATAAAAAGGAAAGGAGGGAGACTGGACCGAAGCTATCTGACAAGTGGGAGGAAACGTTTTTCTTTTAAATGTGGGACAGGATGGCAAGCTGAGGCTTCCGTAAAAGATCCCTAAAATGTCCCCTCTTGCAGTGAGGAATTTCACTCTCTGAGCCCCGCCCCCCCAGGTCCTTTCCATCCTGGAGCAATTCATCAGCCGTGGGGGACAAGGATCTTCACTTCAATATAAGGAATATTCATTTATCTATAAAGAATTATATCTTTGCCATAGATCATCCACAAGTACAGGCAAAGGTGTTCCCAGTGGCGGATTAAGGCTCACTGACAAATCTCGGTGCCCCTCCTTTGTACATACTGTATACTGTACAGGGTTTTTTCTTTCTTTCTCAACTTTGCAGTCCCTTCTTTGGGCCTGTTGCCCTAAGCACTTGCTTAATGGTTCATTCACTACTGGATGCTTCTGTGAAATAACTGCAGCAGAAAACCTGACTGGAAAGAATCCGTTCCATCCAGAATCCTCTAAACATTCCATCAGTCCCAGATGACATAACGGTATTGAAAGCCACTGAAAAGTCAAGGAGATCAAGGGTTGGATGCACACCGTCATCGCGTCCTTGCCATAGATCGTCCACAAGTGCAACCGGTGCTGTTTCTGTCACATAACTGCGACTGAAACCTGACTGGAAGGAATCGGTTTCATCCAGAATCCTCTAAAGACCCCAAACATTCCACCTTCTACACCGCTGTCCATAAACAGGGGAGTAGGGAGACTGGACCGAAGCTATCCTGACAAGTGGCAGGAGAGTTTTATTTTTAATGATGGACAGGATGGCAAGCTGAGGCTTCCGTTAAAGATCCCTGAAATGCCCCCTCTTGCAGTGAGGAATTTCACTCTCTGAGCCCCTCCCCCAAGGTCCTTTCCATCCTGGAGCAATTCATCAGCCGTGGGGGACAAGGATCTTCACTTCAATATAAGGATTGTTCATTCAGCTATAAAGAAGTTGCACTACATATTTTACATAGATTATCCACAAGTGCAGGCAAAGGTGTCATTTGTTTATTTATCAACTCTTTTTAGAAGTTATAATTCCTCTATGAATGACAGGGACCAATGGGAATGATGGCTCAAGAGAGGCTGCTCAGATACTATTCTGAGAGGCTGCACTTGGCCACTCTTTGATTCCAGTTGCTAAGGCTTCAACAGGCCATACAGCAAAACCCCTGTGATATCTCCCACTTCTATCTGGACCCCATTTGAGTCTCTCGGGGGTGGAATACTCCCTGTGGAGAGGGGTGACATAGGAGGGTCTCAAGGATGTCAGGGCATGATCTGACCATGATAGGGATAATGTTCAATTGCCATTGCTCCAAAAGAAATTATGAGTGTCCTGAGTCAGGCCTATGATTATCTGAGATAAGTTCATGGTCATGAACTTTTGTGCAGCTTCTGAGGTCAAATCCAGAAATGACAAGACTAAAGTCTCCCAGAACTGTATACACTGGCAATGACGTCACATCATCCTATGAGCCCAGATTCAGAAACAAGGTCTCACAATCAGAAACTTGGGAAGCAAGATCTTTCAAGGCCAACGAAGATGCCTTCCCCTGTAAGGATCTGTCCTCTAGGCTCT
Organism: Natrix helvetica; assembly: GCF_964273705.1. Taxonomy (NCBI): domain Eukaryota; kingdom Metazoa; phylum Chordata; class Lepidosauria; order Squamata; family Natricidae; genus Natrix; species Natrix helvetica. Next base: position 128,754,909 of record NC_138554.1, on the reverse strand, counting down.
GGCTCTCACAGCATCCCATGCCCATTATCCATGCAATGTGTTATTCTGCCCCATGTCCTCCAAGGTGATTATCCTCCTCTGCCCTGATCTCTCTCCTCATAGAGCCAAAGGCTCTGGCATCCTCCCCAGCCATTCTTATTCTTCTGCCAGGCATCCTGGGGAAGACAGGTGAGGGAGAAAGCCCCACAGAGTGCTACAGCTCAAGCTCTCGGCACCAAGGTCTCCCTCCTCTTGTTAACCCCCAACCTTCACATTGTCTTCTGCCTTGGACTGTTTTTTCTCACTGGCCCACCAGGTGCAGAACAAACTGGGGGGAGGAAGGGGCTACAGACATTCACTCTAGCCCAGCCCACATTCCAGCTCAAATTCAACAGATGGCCCAAAGTCAAGTCAAGGAGATGAGGGATGGATGTACAACGTCATCGTGTACTTGCCATAGATCATCCACAAGTGCAATCAGGGCTCCTTCTGTCACATAACCATGACTGGGTCCTTGTGACCATTGCAATCCTGGAGGCTACCTTCCACTGAAGTGATGCCTATTTGTTGACTCTCATTAGCATGTTTTCTCAGTGAGATCAGACATCAAGTCTTACCTGGGTTCAGTTTTTCTGTGCCCTATCCAGATCTCCACAACCTCCAGCAAAAAGGAGCACATGTGGACTGAACCTCTCATTCCCTATTAACACTCATTAGGACTGGCCTTGGAGGAAGGAGTCAAACCCGCACAAGACCATGCCACCCAGGCGTGGTTTCAACAGGTGGCCGAAAAGGGGTACCATGGCTGATAGTATTGAAAGCCATTGAGAAGTCAAGGAGATGAAGGATGGATGCTCACTGTCATCCTGGCTTTCCCATAGATCATCCACAAGTGCCACCAATGCTACTTCTGTCGCATAGCTCATTGCACCTCATTCCTTGGTAGAGGCTGTGATCTGAAGCTGACATTGGGCCCCATCAGGACCCCCATAAGCTCCAGGCTCTCTCAAAAGTCCAGCAGTACCAACAAATTATCAGAACTATTGATGTAAATTGGCTTTTATTGGCATCCTCAATCCATGGGTGTGGCAAATGTTCTTGCCAGGGAGCTGGATGCAAATGTGCTGAAGGTGTAGAAGAGTATCGCAAGCCCTGTGGAATGGCACCAAGGAGTGTCTGAGGGCTGAACCACTCACTCCGTATTAACACTAATTAGGACTGGCCTGGGAGAAAGAATTCAAACAAGGACAGTTCTGGGCTGCCCAGCCCCAAATACTGCAGCCCACCCAGAATAACACCATAGTTAATGGCATTGAAAGCCACTGAAAAGTCAAGTAAATCAGGGATGGATGCATAACGTCATCCTGTCTATGCCATAGATCATCCCAAATTGCTCCTTCTGACAGTCACAAAACTGCGAATGAAACCTGATTGGACGGAATCAGTTTCATCCAGAAACCTCTGAAGTTCCCAAACATTGGACCTTATATACTATGGTCCATAAAAAGGAAAGGAGGGAGACTGGACCGAAGCTATCTGACAAGTGGGAGGAAACGTTTTTCTTTTAAATGTGGGACAGGATGGCAAGCTGAGGCTTCCGTAAAAGATCCCTAAAATGTCCCCTCTTGCAGTGAGGAATTTCACTCTCTGAGCCCCCCCCCCCCCCAAGGTCCTTTCCATCCTGGAGCATTTCATCAGCCGTGTGGGACAAGGATCTTCATTTCAATCCAAGGAATGTTTATTTATCTATAAAGAATTATATCTTTGCCATAGATCATCCACAAGTGCAGGCAAAGGTGTTCCCAGTGGCGGATGAAGGCTCACTGACAAATCTCGGTGCCCCTCCTTTGTACATACTGTAAACTGTACAGGGTTTTTTCTTTCTTTCTCAACTTTGCAGTCCCTTCTTTGGGCCTGTTGCCCTAAGCACTTGCTTAATGGTTCATTCACTACTGGGTGCTTCTGTGAAATAACTGCAGCAGAAAACCTGACTGGAAAGAATCCGTTCCATCCAGAATCCTCTAAACATTCCATCAGTCCCAGATGACATAACGGTATTGAAAGCCACTGAAAAGTCAAGGAGATCAGGGATTGGATGCACACCGTCATCGCGTCCTTGCCATAGATCGTCCACAAGTGCAACCGGTGCTGTTTCTGTCACATAACTGCGACTGAAACCTGACTGGAAGGAATCGGTTTCATCCAGAATCCTCTAAAGACCCTAAACATTCCACCTTCTACACCGCTGTCCGTAAACAGGGGAGTAGGGAGACTGGACCGAAGCTATCCTGACAAGTGGCAGGAGAGTTTTATTTTTAATGATGGACAGGATGGCAAGCTGAGGCTTCCGTTAAAGATCCCTGAAATGCCCCCTCTTGCAGTGAGGAATTTCACTCTCTGAGCCCCTCCCCCAAGGTCCTTTCCATCCTGGAGCAATTCATCAGCCGTGCGGGACAAGGATCTTCACTTCAATATAAGGATTGTTCATTCAGCTATAAAGAAGTTGCACTACATATTTTACATAGATTATCCACAAGTGCAGGCAAAGGTGTCATTTGTTTATTTATCAACTCTTTTTAGAAGTTATAATTCCTCTATGAATGACAGGGACCAATGGGAATGATGGCTCAAGAGAGGCTGCTCAGATACTATTCTGAGAGGCTGCACTTGGCCACTCTTTGATTCCAGTTGCTAAGGCTTCAACAGGCCATTCAGCAAAACCCCTGTGATATCTCCCACTTCTATCTGGACCCCATTTGAGTCTCTCGGGGGTGGAATACTCCCTGTGGAGAGGGGTGACATAGGAGGGTCTCAAGGATGTCAGGGCATGATCTGACCATGATAGGGATAATGTTCAATTGCCATTGCTCCAAAAGAAATTATGAGTGTCCTGAGTCAGGCCTATGATTATCTGAGATAAGTTCATGGTCATGAACTTTTGTGCAGCTTCTGAGGTCAAATCCAGAAATGACAGACTAAAGTCTCCCAGAACTGTATACACTGGCAATGACGTCACATCATCCTATGAGCCCAGATTCAGAAACAAGGTCTCACAATCAGAAACTTGGGAAGCAAGATCTTTCAAGGCCAACGAAGATGCCTTCCCCTGTAAGGATCTGTCCTCTATGCTCTGGCTCTCATAGCATCCCATGCCCATTATCCATGCAATGTGTTATTCTGCCCCATGTCCTCCAAGGTGATTATCCTCCTCTGCCCTGATCTCTCTCCTCATAGAGCCAAAGGCTCTGGCATCCTCCCCAGCCATTCTTATTCTTCTGCCAGGCATCCCTGGGAAGACAGGTGAGGGAGAAAGCCCCACAGAGTGCTCAGCTTAAGCTCTCGGCACCAAGGTCTCCCTCCTCTTGTTAACCCCCAACCTTCACATTGTCTTCTGCCTTGGACTGTTTTTTCTCACTGGCCCACCAGGTGCAGAACAAACTGGGGGGAGGAAGGGGCTACAGACATTCACTCTAGCCCAGCCCACATTCCAGCTCAAATTCAACAGATGGCCCAAAGTCAAGTCAAGGAGATGAGGGATGGATGTACAACGTCATCGTGTACTTGCCATAGATCATCCACAAGTGCAATCAGGGCTCCTTCTGTCACATAACCATGACTGGGTCCTTGTGACCATTGCAATCCTGGAGGCTACCTTCCACTGAAGTGATGCCTATTTGTTGACTCTCATTAGCATGTTTTCTCAGTGAGATCAGACATCAAGTCTTACCTGGGTTCAGTTTTTCTGTGCCCTATCCAGATCTCCACAACCTCCAGCAAAAAGGAGCACACGTGGACTGAACCTCTCATTCCCTATTAACACTCATTAGGACTGGCCTTGGAGGAAGGTGTCAAACCCGCACAAGACCATGCCACCCAGGCGTGGTCTCAACAGGTGGCCGAAAAGGGGTACCATGGCTGATAGTATTGAAAGCCATTGAGAAGTCAAGGAGATGAAGGATGGATGCTCACTGTCATCCTGGCTTTCCCATAGATCATCCACAAGTGCCACCAATGCTACTTCTGTCGCATAGCTCATTGCACCTCATTCGTTGGTAGAGGCTGTGATCTGAAGCTGACATTGGGCCCCATCAGGACCCCCATAAGCTCCAGGCTCTCTCAAAAGTCCAGCAGTACCAACAAATTATCAGAACTATTGATGTAAATTGGCTTTTATTGGCATCCTCAATCCATGGGGGTGGCAAATGATCTTGCCAGGGAGCTGGATGCAAATGTGCTGAAGGCGTAGAAGAGTATCTCAAGCCCTGTGGAATGGCACCAAGGAGTGTCTGAGGGCTAAACCACTCACACCCAATTAACACTAATTAGGACTGGCCTGGGAGAAAGAATTCAAACAAGGATAGTTCTGGGCTGCCCAGCCCCAAATACTGCAGCCCACCCAGAATAACACCATGGTTAATGGCATTGAAAGCCACTGAAAAGTCAAGTAAATCAGGGATGGATGCATAACGTCATCCTGTCTATGCCATAGATCATCCAAAATTGCTCCTTCTGACAGTCACATAACTGCGAATGAAACCTGATTGGATGGAATCAGTTTCATCCAGAAACCTCTGAAGTTCCCAAACATTGGACCTTATATACTATGGTCCATAAAAAGGAAAGGAGGGAGACTGGACCGAAGCTATCTGACAAGTGGGAGGAAACGTTTTTCTTTTAAATGTGGGACAGGATGGCAAGCTGAGGCTTCCGTAAAAGATCCCTAAAATGTCCCCTCTTGCAGTGAGGAATTTCACTCTCTGAGCCCCCCCCCCCCAAGGTCCTTTCCATCCTGGAGCATTTCATCAGCCGTGTGGGACAAGGATCTTCATTTCAATCCAAGGAATGTTTATTTATCTATAAAGAATTATATCTTTGCCATAGATCATCCACAAGTGCAGGCAAAGGTGTTCCCAGTGGCGGATGAAGGCTCACTGACAAATCTCGGTGCCCCTCCTTTGTACATACTGTATACTGTACAGGGTTTTTTCTTTCTTTCTCAACTTTGCAGTCCCTTCTTTGGGCCTGTTGCCCTAAGCACTTGCTTAATGGTTCATTCACCACTGGGTGCTTCTGTGAAATAACTGCAGCAGAAAACCTGACTGGAAAGAATCCGTTCCATCCAGAATCCTCTAAACATTCCATCAGTCCCAGATGACATAACGGTATTGAAAGCCACTGAAAAGTCAAGGAGATCAGGGATTGGATGCACACCGTCATCGCGTCCTTGCCATAGATCGTCCACAAGTGCAACCAGTACTGTTTCTGTCATGTAACTGTGACTGAAACCTGACTGGAAGGAATCGGTTTCATCCAGAATCCTCTAAAGACCCCAAACATTCCACCTTCTACACCGCTGCCCATAAAATGGGAAGGAGGGAGACTGGAGCGAAGCTATCCTGACAAGTGTCAGGAGAGTTTTATTTTTAATGATGAACAGGATGGCAAGCTGAGGCTTCCGTTAAAGATTCCTGAAATGCCCCCTCTTGCAGTGAGGAATTTCACTCTCTGAGCCCCCAAGGTCCTTTCCATCCTGGAGCATTTCATAGCCGTGGGGGACAAGGATCTTCATTTCAATATAAGTAATGTTCATTTAGCTATAAAGAATTATATCTTTGCCATAGATCATGCACAAGTACAACCAGTGCTGTTTCTGTCATGTAACTGCGACTGAAACCTGACTGGAAGGAATCAGTTTCGTCCAGAATCCTCTAAAGTTCCCAAACATACCACCTTCTACACCGCTGTCCGTAAACAGGGAAGTAGGGAGACTGGACCGAAGCTATCCTGAGAAATAGGAGGAGAGGTTTTTTTTAAAATGGGGGATAGGATGCAAGATGAGGCTTCCGTAAAAGATCCCGGAATGCTCCCCCTTGTAGAGAGGAATTCACTCTATGAGCCCCTCCCCCCCATCTCCTTTCCATCCTGGAGCATTTCATCAGCCATGAGGGACAAGGATCTTCATTTCAATATAAGGAATATTCATTTATCTATAAAGAATTATATCTTTGCCATAGATCATCCACAAGTGCAGGCAAAGGTGTTCCCAGTGGCGGATTAAGGCTCACTGACAAATCTCGGTGCCCCTCCTTTGTACATACTGTATACTGTACAGGGTTTTTTCTTTCTTTCTCAACTTTGCAGTCCCTTCTTTGGGCCTGTTGCCCTAAGCACTTGCTTAATGGTTCATTCACTACTGGGTGTTTCTGTGAAATAACTGCAGCAGAAAACCTGACTGGAAAGAATCCGTTCCATCCAGAATCCTCTAAACATTCCATCAGTCCCAGATGACAAAATGGTATTGAAAGCCACTGAAAAGTCAAAGAGATCAGGGATTGCACACCGTCATCGCGTCCTTGCCATAGATTGTCCAGAAGTGCAACCAGTGCTGTTTCTGTCACGTAACTGCGACTGAAACCTGACTGGAAGGAATCGGTTTCATCCAGAATCCTCTAAAGACCCTAAACATTCCACCTTCTACACCGCTGCCCATAAAATGGGAAGGAGGGAGACTGGACCGAAGCCATCCTGACAAGTGTCAGGAGAGTTTTATTTTTAATGATGAACAGGATGGCAAGCTGAGGCTTCCGTTAAAGATCCCTGAAATGCCCCCTCTTGCAGTGAGGAATTTCACTCTCTGAGCCCCTCCCCCAAGGTTCTTTCCATCCTGGAGCATTTCATCAGCCGTGGGGGACTAGGATGTTCATTTCAATATAAGTAATGTTCATTTAGCTATAAAGAATTATATCTTTGCCATAGATCATGCACAAGTGCAACCAGTGCTGTTTCTGTCACGTAACTGGGACTGAAACCTGACTGGAAGGAATCGGTTTCGTCCAGAATCTATAGATCCCAAACATACCACCTTCTACACCGCTGTCCGTAAACAGAGGAGTAGGGAGACTTGACTGAAGCTATCCTGAGAAATGGGAGGAGAGTTTTATTTTTAATGATGGAGAGGATAGCAAGCTGAGGCTTCCATAAAAGTTCCTGGTAATTCCCCCTCTTGCAGAGAGGAATTTCATTTTCTGAGCCCCCCCAAGGTCCTTTCCATCCTGGAGCATTTCATCTGCCATGCGGGGCAAGGATCTTCATTTCAATCCAAGGAATGTTCATTTATCTATAAAGAATTATCTCCTTGCCATAGATCATCCACAAGTGCAGGCAAAAGTGTTTCCAGTGGCGGATTAAGGCTCACTGACAAATCTTGGTGCCCCTCCTTTGTACATACTGTATATTGTGCAGGGTTTTTCTTCTTTCTTTCTCAACTTGGTCAGTGGTGGCCAGTTTCAGCCTGCTGCCATAAGCACTTGCTTAGTGTTTTTAATGGTTAATCAAGAATTGGATGCACACCGTCATCCTGTCCTTGCCATAGATCATCCACATGTGCAACCAGTGCTGTTTTTGTCGCATTACTGGGACTGAAACATGCCTGGAAGGAATCGGTTTCATCCAGAATCCTCTGGATTCTGTTCCCAAACGTTCCCCCTTCCCAAACGTTCCCCCTTCTATTCCATCACCCCTAAAAAGGGAAGATGGGACACTGTGGGATTGAAATATATTTTTAAGCGGTGGCAAACCAAGGCTTCCTTAAAATATCCTGGAATTGCTCCCTCTTGCAGTGAGGTATTTCACTTTTTGAGACCTCCATGTCTTTTCCATCCTGGAGCATTTCATCAGCCATGGGCAATGTGGACATTGATCTTAATTTCAATAAAAGGAATGTTTATTTATCTATAAAGAATCTGCACCATATATTTCACATAGACCATCCATAAATGTAACCAATGCTGTTTCTATCACATAACTGCGACTGAAACCTGACTGCAAGGAATCCGTTTCATCCAGAATCCTCTAAAGTTCACAAACATTCTACCTTTTATTCCATTGTCCCTAAAAAAAGGAAGATGTGAAAAAGTAAGATTGAGCTGTGAATCAGGAGAAGCCACAGACTGAGCCCCAGAGTAATCCAACCCCATCCAGAATAAAAGATGTTAAAAGTCCTTGAGCTGGAGGATCTATGGACCAAAGCCACTTGATCTTACCAGAGTTTAGCTGATGTTGGTGTCCTATCAAGATCCCCACAACCTCCAGGTATTCTCAGTGGCGGGCAGTACCACTTGGATCACCAGGAGTGTTGATGTAAATCAGATTATTATCAGCATATTACAGGTACCCCATTCCATCATGGTGGCAAATGATTTTGCCTGGGAATTTTCTGTAGACGTTCAGAATGTGTGGAAGAATGTCCTGAGCCATTTGGCACACCCTCAAAGGCCTAAAGGCCATGGACTAAATCTCACTCCCTATTAACACTGATTAATGACATTATAGTGCTACCCAGCTTAAAATTTTGCATCTGATGGTTCATGGTATCCGAAGCCACTAAGAAGTTGATGAGATCAAGGAGGCCTATCCCCATCCTTCCTTTGCCATAGATCTTCCAGGAGTGTGAACAATGCTGTTTATCTTCCAAAACTGGGCCTGAAACCTGCCTGGAAGGTATCCGTTTCATCCAGAATCCTCTAAACTTTCTAAACATTCCACTTTCTATATCATCTTCTTTAAAAGAGAAGGTGAAAGATGGGACAGATGCAGACAGGTGGACTGAGGGATTTTTTTTAAAAGAAGAGAACAAACTAAGTTGTGACCCATACTGAGGAAGTTATGAGTGATGGTGGTTTGAACAGACTTGTCCAGTTTTGATTTACTCCTAACATGAGCACAAGATGAAAAAGAATATTGATAGTATAATATGATATGTGACATAGCTTCAGGTATTTTTCTGAGCCAATAATGTCTCTTTAACTGAGTTCATACATCCAAGACATAACTTGTTTTAATTAGAATGTTAAATTAGTCAGAGTGACTGGCTATACATAAATCAGTCAAATTCCAGATAACTACGATTTAGTTTGATGTGTGAACCTAGCCTTGAACTTACTTAAGTTAGTTAGGACTAAAGTTTACAAATGAAATTGTGGGCATCTAAAGGCAGCAGCATTCCTCAGACTAGCAAATGTGCTGGACCAATTCCAGTAATTGGTAGATAGAGGTTGTTCCTGTTTTAGGGCCAAGAATGAGATTAAGAAAATCCTACCATCTTTTCCTTTAAACTCCCCCAAAAGACGCTGACATTTAGAGACTCAATGTCTGCACTTGCTTGTTAATTTTCCAGGATATTTATTATCGGAGAAGAAATAGTGGCTTCTAACGCAAAGTTCTTCCACTATGAATATCTGTAAAATTCAGTTCTATCTACCAATAGTTACAAACTATCACTCTTCAGTATTAGAAAGGATGGAACATCTTGAGAAGATGACAACATGTATTTGATGGAAAGGTAAACTATAACATCCCATTTTAAAGCTATTATTTAAAATAATGGTAGACTTACTGTAAGGATGCCATGCCATAAACCCACATCTTTTTTGAAATCCAGAACATTCACAATCGTTTCAGCTTCACAAAAACAAACAAAAAACAAAGTTAGTTCCTGAATGCCAATCAAAAGTTCCATCTTAAAATGTAATTGATTTGTTTTTTAAAAAAGAAAATAACTGCAGGACAATTTGAAGTAAATCACTCATTGTTTTTGACCTATCTGACCCTTCATTTCTCTTTCTTCATTGTCATTTGCATAATATGTCCCAGTGACTTATTTTCCTGAAAATAGGTGGGAAATGTTGAAAATGAGAGCAGGAAGTTCATAATTTCCAAAAATAATGACTGTTCCATCTATAGATATTTTTTTCAAGACATTTAAATAATACAAATCTCAGAAACCTGAGAAGTTCATATTAATTAGAGATAAAAATTACAACTCTGAAGTTGTTCTTCATCTTGGATGAGAGTCTATAGTTTGGAAAAATCGCATCCCACAGCTTTCTATCTGATATAAACTTTTGGAGGTTCTGATCTCAGCGGAATATTTGAATCCAGCTCCTCTTTTTATTAATCCTGGTTGTGTTTTGGCAACATGACGGGCATATACAGCCTGAAATGGGCCTAGTAATTGCACAAAAAGGGACGAACTGTATCGTATTTATATCCTGTTTCATTTTTTGGGTTGATGACATGGAGACAATGGGTTTTCTTTCTAAGGAATGACATGGGCTTTTAAACTATTTTATACCTTGCACTACAATTTCTCTGTTGTTCTCACTTGCAACAAGAGGATACTTCAAATACTGCAAAAAAAGGGCACTTGTTTCTGAAGAAATTACTGTAACAAATAGTTTTGTCCAAGGACTCTACAGTTTTGGGAAGATTCAAAAATTAGTTTGGTTAAGTAATAATCTGTATTGCTTTCCAATTTTGGGGGAAAACAGCCTAGCTCCTGGCTATCAAATAATTGTCTCCATCCAATTATTTAAAACAAAACTCAGTAAAATCTATCATGCTAAATCATTTTCTGAAGCTAGTTAACTTGTTTTTTTTTTAAAGAGTTGAAATACCTTCTGTGTATCCACAAGCCTGGGTGAGGGCTTGACAATGAGTCAGCAAAGCAATCCTTGTCACCGTCACTCCAAGAACACTTCCATCCTTGCAGGTTTTGTACTGTAGTAACAGAATTTTGCTCATCAGGGTCAGGGAATAACAACATAGTTGCTAGTTTAATAAACCAAAGGAGACAGACTCCTGTCTTTGCAAGGTGCTCCATTGAGTCTTCAAACCCCTCAAATATAAGAAATCCTTGAATTATGACCATAAGGGAGCCTGCTCTTACTCGTGATGGTTATACACTTGTGATGGTTGTAAACTGTGCACCATAAAAAAATATATCTTGCTGTGTATCTCAGAAGTGTACTGATGTCTGCCATTCCATATTAAGTCATTAACCAAAGCTATGTTTTATTCAGTAACCAAGTTCCCATTCTTACAGAGCCAGTTTCCTGTTTCTTTCCATTCATATCATCCTGCTAATTGTCTATACACCCTTATTTTCCATTATCCTAGCTCCCTAAAGATCCAGACTAAGTAGTTTAGGGAAGGGGGGAACACCCCACTCTCATATCGATACTTAGTTTGCCTTAATGGTTGAACAAACTTATTGAAGCTCCCTGATCTTTACAGAAATTCAAATTAAAGTATCTCCATTAGAAAGCTGCCTAGTTTTTGCTTGAACTCATCCAATGAAAGGCAGCCCATTTCTTCCCCAGGAAACAGTTTCGTTATCAAAGCTTATTGGCATTAAAAAGCTTTTCCTAACCGGTTCTAGATTCTGCATTATGACCAAATTTGCAGCCTACTATTGTGTGACAGCCCTTTAAATATTTCCGAAGTCCTTTCCTCTGAATTCTCTTGCAGCCTCTATCTCTCATGTGAAATCTTCTCTGATGCCTATCTTTGAGCCGCTTTTGATTTTCTTCAAATTGGCTATCACTCTTAAAATAGAGATTGACCAGCATAGAAACTAAACCTGAACTATGGCCCTTCATGACTGCAAATAACTCTGAAAGATGCAATCTAAAATTGCCTTTTTTTTGCTGTAACCTCACAATTAAACATAGGCACTATAGTGATGAGGCTCTTCAGATTCAAAAGGAGAAAAGAGGGCTTGGAAGCACATGGGGCCCTTCACGTAGCTCCTCTGGTCAACTCCTAAAAGCACCATGTAAGCTTTTGCCAGCTTAATATAGGATTTAATACTATGCATTTATTTCCTCTGCTTAAACCTTTGAAATAGAGGTGAACTAGAAGTCCATGTAAGCTAACAACATATTTTGGAAGCAAATGTCTTTCTTTTGTTTCTGTGGAATAGTGAACCACCAATATGTGCTAAAAGTAGAGTTGAATAATATAGTCCCCCTGGCTTCTAAAAAGAACATCTGTCAGGAGTTGTCAAGCTGTCTAATGATAAAACATAGTTCCCATGTTTCTATCCTTTCCCTGTAAAGGTCTGCTGAGTGCTACTATTTCTGCTCCTGCATCCGTTATCCTGATATTTAATTCATGAAAAATATTATGAAGTACTCAGTTTCCTTCCTTGTTTATTTAAAGCACTTCTATTGCATCTATCTTTTACAGAGTTTTGCACATGGCATTGTACTCTGGAACTTTTCAAATTAGCTTTTATTGAGAAGTTTCCACTGCTGTTTTTACAAAACTCCTGATTCAATAGACTTTGATTCAGTTAACTTCAGATACAGCAGACAACATCTGTCTCATTGGCATATACAAGCCATTCTTTTTTAAGAGATACCCCTTCTCCTAAGTTCTTAAAGCAAAGACTTATTGTATCATCTATAAACATAACAAGTTCAAACATGTAGCCCCTAAAATGGCTATCCATTTTGCGGTTCAAAGATTGAGGGGGAAATATCCTACATAAATTTAGCTGAATTGAGATATGAAGCTTTGAAAAATTTACCTAACAATATTATAAAAGTGGGGTTTGCTATAGTTGCATAGGGCTGGAACTGTCTTGCATAGGACTGGAACTATGTTCAGTCTAGTTTCTAATGTCTAATTTCATATATGTCTTACCTTTTAATGAGTACATTGCAATATATTTACTTAAAACATTTAATCCACTATTAATCTGGACCCAGAGTAATAGATGGAAACGATCCACATGTGAACATGAATAAACAAATATACCCTGCATACTGCACTCACCTCAATGTAAGCTGTGTCATTGTTTGCATCTTTGATGTGGGGGAACCAGTCTCGAGGAGGTTTCGAAAGGTGTTTTGATTCTGTCACAAACCACAGCAGCTTTGGCCAGCCTTAGAAACAAACATACAGCAACTTTTTAAAAATAACAGAAGCCATCATGCAATATTGTGGTCAACATTTCTTTAATAAAAATGACCTTTGGAAAGTGTTCTTCAGCAACTTGGAGGTAACACTGATGATCAGTAAATGCTGGAATCATTAGATACAAAAACAAATTCTTGTTGAGCACCCTCAGCCTGAGAGGTTGGTCCCAGTTTCAAATAGGCACTGGATGTGTTGGACTACACTGCCCATAGAGGATCAACTTCCTGTTGCTGGAGACTCTCTCCCTCTCCCTACACCTGGTTGCCAAGTACCTGGAATGCCACCACCTCCCTTTCAGAAGCTTTGAAATGTATTGAGAGTGATAAGAGTGAAAGGAGGCAATATAAATGCTTTTTTCTTCTTTTTATTTTACATACACCCTCCCATGGCATGCCTAGGACAAAATATAGAAGGGAATGATTTGTAGCAAATTTTATTTTGCAAATGAGAGGGTTTTTATTACTCCAGAACCCAAGGTAGTTTAGAAGACAAGATATATTGTTCTACTGATCAGTTGGAAGAAAAGCTTTGGATTTCAAGGTCTGTAGAAGACAGGATGATTGTGGGTTGGCCTCAGTAAACTGTTCCATTTAACCTCACCCTGCCAGGGTTCAGTTGGGCATTTCTCAATGGTCCCGAGATGACAATTGTTCCCAACTACAACAACCACTGGGTTAGAACAGGCAAGATAGATGGAACTGATCTGAAAATTACATGGATTTGGAAGACATAAATTCAGACATCTTTTGCATCTTTTAATTAGTACCATTCTCTACTTTTGCTCATCATTGGGACATAAAATCACATGGTATCGAGTTAACCCTGCACAAACTTACCTTTAAACTGGGGTATCTCCCCTGTGGGGCTTTTAGGTAGCCCTTTATGGCATGCATCACTAGTCAAGGCTACAGTGACACCACAGCTTCCAAGCAAGAAGCCGATCTGTTGGCTACCTGCATCCTAGTTGAAGAAAAAGCAAGGGAGAAAAAGCTTCTAAGTTGAATCAATGCAAAAGCAATAATGAAATCTTTCCTTTAAAATATGTCTGAGCTATTAACATTTGCTTTACTTCATCAACTAACTTTTTTTTAAAAGACATCTATTATGTTTTGATCAAGGTCCTTGGCTTTCAACACTTCAGTGCTTTTGTAAGAACATTTTTGATAAAATATTTAGTACAGAGAATTGTATTTTTCTTTAAAAAGCAAAAATCAGGTCGTGAAAGACCCCAACTTTTCCAATCTTTTAAACTACAACTTGACGTTTGGGGCACAATTTATGACAGGGAGAAGAAAAGCAGAATAAAAACCAAATATGGGCACAAAGCAACCCATAAACTAAATAGACAGATCTTTTTATTTATCTATAAAAAAGCAAGTATTAGAGTCCAACCCAGGAATAGCATTGGACTGCATTAACTGGGAGTGTAATCTATTGCTTATAGGATATGGTGGTGACTTCTGAATTAGATAATCCAAAGGACAAGAGAAAAATAAGTTTATGGGAAAGAGATCTAACAGCCATAATAGTTCAGCAAATTATGTCTAAAAATAAAAGGAGGGGCATGCAACACCTGTTATTTGAATTGCCTTCCAGATATCTTGGGCTGACCATTATTGGACACCAATGTTTTAGAATGGTTTGACTCTGTGACAAATGTCTGCATCCTACTGAATCATAAACTATTGTATTGGCCGGATTCATACCATACATTAAGCCACAAACTGCCCAAACCGCCCAATCAACACATTGCCTTGTCTCACCATTTTCACTTACAAAGGCCTTGAGAATTTGGATTATCCCAAAAGAAGTAGGGGACACTTGAATTCTGTGAAACCCCAAGCAAAAAATCAATAAACTTACAGCAATCATAGCATTTTTAAAAATTCATTTCTTTCCATTTTTTCCTCTTCTCTTCTCACTGAAGTTAACACTGAATTTTATAGTTTGGAAAACTCTAGTTAGAAAAAGCAATGACCCTATATCAACAGTATTCGGTTTCTGTGTTTCAATTTGGCCAAGTCACAGGTACTCAAGAAGATACAACAGTTCAAAATATACAGATAAAATCCATCACTATACCCCAGTATCTGTTCAAGATGCACCATACAATAGCCAGACACCACATTTTTCAAAACAGAATAGATAACAGCAAGACTTTCATTGCATTACAAAGACATTAGGCACTGGAAATCTGAAGCAAACAAAAAGCAGAAATGGAGGTTTTGTGACTATTGAGATAGTAAAAGAATGGTCTTGAGATATAGATCCGTTTTGTTCAACAACTCAAGTTCGTTTTTGCTTTTTAATGTATACTTAAAAGTTGTTAAAAAGCTATCTGCTCTAAGGGAAAGACATGCATTATACTGTCCCCCACATTCAGAGCCTAGCATCAACCTCTTTGTAGTCAGATTTTTAAAAATAGTATTTAATTACACAGTTGGATTTGTATATG
This sequence comes from Natrix helvetica, assembly GCF_964273705.1. Taxonomy (NCBI): domain Eukaryota; kingdom Metazoa; phylum Chordata; class Lepidosauria; order Squamata; family Natricidae; genus Natrix; species Natrix helvetica. Next base: position 128,739,713 of record NC_138554.1, on the reverse strand, counting down.
CTGATTTTAAATATATATATTGAGATGAGAAACTGGTTTATGACCGATTTGTATAATCATTTCAAAGTTCAGGCACCCAACAAATTCTCAATTATATTTGCATTTTCTAATGATTAAAGTAATTATGAGATATGTATTTCCAGCTTGGCAAAGTTAAAGACATACTTTTGCAAGAAAAGTCTTCAGAAATGAGCTCTCATTTGGTTTGGCTTCTATGAAAATCCAGACAGAAGGAGGAGTACCCTTTTTAAGATAAATAGAAAGAGATAAAGAGGATGAAATCATGCCAGTTGGGGAAAAAATTTGTGCATGCTGTGCTATCAGTAGACCAAGGAGATTCATAACTAGCCAGGCCCTAAAAAATGTACAAAGTTTAAAAGGCATTAATCAAAGTTGGCATAAATATTAAAATACATTGTACATTAGCTTAGGATCGACAACAATTGTCTACTCCTTTTATCCCTTGCTGGAATCCTGAAAATTTAGGTTGTCTTTTGGGAGGGAAAGTTGTGGGTTGTTGCTTCCTTTATTGTGAATAAATCTAGCTGACAGATCTCATTATTTTCAAAGCATGTCAGTGGTTACTTAGACCCAGATTATTCACTCTGATCCTGAATATAAGCATTCCTGGGTTGTCAGTCTCTACCAACTGCAGCTTTCCCCATCAAGGTTTTTCTAACACCCCAAAGAAAATCAAAGCACATCTATTGCCCAAAGACAATGATAGAAAAAGACTTCATCTCTCTTTAAACCAAGAAGTAATCAGCAGGATTAACTCAACATTTTATCTTGGCTACGAAGACTGGAAGCAAGAGTGTAGAAAGGTATGGCCAACCAGAGAACACTATAGCAAGAGAGCTTATTTCAAATAACACGGTGCATGTGCTTACTTTGTATAGCTTGGTGTGAAAAAGGAAATAATGCAAAAATAAGACAAAGAAATGTCCATGAACACAAAATAATATTCCTTACGCCAATATACACTCTCAATAGTCTTCTCTGGGACCAATTTACACTCTGTCCTGACATCTGAAGTCTAATAGTATAATGCAAATATATATGCATGCTTAAATTAATAAATAATATTTTCCACATCTACAGATTTTCTTTCACTGCTTCTGTTTTCTATATTTTCTCATAAAAAGCAATCTAGCAAAAATGCACGAATGGGCTGCCAATGGATGCTACAGAAAATATTTTGGAAACGATGGCAAGCTAAAAAAATTGAAGGAGGGGATTTGCTTTTCCTTGCCAGTATTCTTATTGTTACTCAGTGTCTGGCCAGGTTTCAATTACAAAGAAGGAAAGTCAACACCCCCCCCCTACTGTTTTTTCAACAGTTTCTCTGCCATATAGAGCTTCTGCAACATCTGAGCAATTATCACAGGATGTCCATGAGGATGCGATGGATTTTGTTGTGTCTATCTCATTTTGAGAGAAGAGATAGGAATAGGAGAAAAGAGATAAAGCATAAAAGAATGTCCTTGGGGGCAAAAATGATATGAATGGTTTCTCTAAAATATAGTTGTATGTTTCTTTTGGAATGCTATCTGTTATCCAAAAGATTATTGAACTTTCTCTAAAACAAAAAGCAAGCACATATAACCATGGTCAGAGTCTACTTTAAAACATACTACTCTGTGCAGCTTTCACAGTACCTGGCTTGAAAAGAAACCTAAATGAGATTTGTCTTTACAAGCCGAGGGACAGTTAATACATATCGCAACATCTCAAGTTTTTCAGCTGCTTAATATCATACATATGTAAGGGGTTCTTGTCTTGTGAAGCATCTGCTCTTGTATCAGATAGATGAATTTTCAGGAACTTCATTGCCATCACAGGTAGGAAAGTACCCATTCGAAGACGAGGAACAGAGTGAGGAAAATCGTAGGGATAAAATTCTCATACTTAAAGAACTTTGTGGTCATGCTACATACATACATTTCAAGGATGGGTTCGGCTGCTGCTACTGCTGGTTTGCTCAGGGATGCGCTATGCACGCATGCATAGTACTTAAAAAACAAGATGGTGGTGCCTATGGTGCCACCGATAAAACCAGTTTGGGGGCATAGTAGGCCGAGTTACTACCTACTCGGCCGAACCAGTCCAAATCGGTAGGAACCCACCCCTGATAAATTTCAAAATGAAAGAAGAGTTCCTAAAGACTATTTTGTCTTAACCTTGAGAAAATCAATCACTCCAAAATATTAGTATTAGAGGAAGATTTATACATATACTTCTACAAAACAGTAGATAGCTATCGTGAAAGAAGAAGGAAAGTTAAGAGAAAATAGCAGACACAGGATAGTTAGAGTCATAAAAATACTTCAGAAGCTGGGATGAAGAAGCAGGCAGGTGCAATAAACATTTACCCAACCGAGAAGCCTTAAAAATACATGGACATCAGTTCTCTAAGTTCTTAACTGTCATATTGGTTGAGGAATTCTTAAGGGCTGACATTCATAGATATTCAAGATGGGAAATGGTGTTTTAAAAAGAGACTCAGGGCAGCTTAAGGATAATCTCCCAGTAAGTAGAGATTCTACATCACTAGTCTTGTTGACTGAAACTAATGGGAAGGTCAAGTCAAAAAGATCAGAAGGGCTGTTTTCCTTGAGCTGAGAAAAAAAAAGGGAAAGTTCAGCAAGAGTGGCTGGAAAGAAGACTGGAAATTAGAATAAGTGTTTGCCAAGCATCTACGTCATTGTTCACTAGAGAAGGCTCAGAATGGAAAACGGAAATTTCTATACTTCTCTAAAACATGCTATTCTAAAATCAATAAGTTTAATATAAACCACCTCTTGCATCTGGCCATATTTTTATGAGCAGGAATAAAGGTATATGGTGTAATAAGGGGCTGTAGAAGCTCCTTGATACAAGAGGGATAAGGTGAAGGTAAAGAAGTCCCTGCGGGTTTTACCCCACTAAGCGTAGCTGACTTTAGAGGGTGGTTCCCATCCCTGTTTCTTTAGGCCATTGAGCCAATGCTGGTTTCCAAGTCAATTGGCCAGCATGACATCATGCTGCACTGCAAAGCATACGGCAAAACATGGAATGTTTTTTACCTTCTCATTGAAATGATACCGGTTTTATAAGCTTCCATTTACATGCTTTTGAACTGCTAGTTGGCAGGAGCTGAGGCAAGTGGTGTTAGGACTCAGACCACCGGAGCATAGACTAAGCCACTATGCCACTGTTCCTCTACAAGAAGACAATGTTTGAATTCCTTTAATATGCCTGCTCTAAAGAAAGCATTTGAGTGTCACTTATTTCTGACATGTTACACAGCAATACAGAAGAAGAGTTTTTAAAATAGCATACAGAACATTGCCTGTTTTCCCAGTATCTGATATAAGAAAACCACTATGCATTGAAAGTCTTGTGGGCAGAATAACCAGTGAGTTAGAAAGGGGCTGGACTCTCACATAAAATCTGTATGCAGTGCGGAAGTCCTCTGCAGATGGAGAAAGTAAATGTTGAGAATTTCTCCAGGCAAGTGTTCTTGGGTTCTTCATCCTTATTTTAGGAATCACATTAGTCAAAACCACATGAAGTTATTCCACATTATTCATCCAACTCTTTCCCACTATATATAACACGTATAGTTTTATTTTATGGATGATTCCTTTTCTCATATATTGTGCCATTTTTGAGGCAAGCAAGAAGATCATGGGGAGATTGAACAACTGAGGGACAAGAGAAGAATTAAGGGCTTGAGTGAGAAAAATTAAATGGCAGAGCTTTCAGGCAATCTGGTAAAATTCGAGCAGCACAGGTGAGGAAGAACCAAAATGTGTAACTTTGGTTGTTCTCCAGCATCTGCTATATATAAAACCCGGTTACAAGTGTTTTAATTAACCAGTGTCTAAGGCCCTTGTTGTTATTTCCTTTTTTCAAAAGACACAATTGCCTCAGGTTTCTCTTCAGTAAATTCTGTGTAAACATGATGCTTGTTTACACAAATGATTTGGTTCCCCCCCCCCCCAAAAAAAAACTAATCTTGGCAAGAATTTTAACAGGTAGAGCAAGTTACAAAATACTTTTAGCATGCTTTTGGAGAGGGCAGTAGTTTATTGTGGTATATTTTCAACAGTATGCAGAATAAAAGTGGGATGAAAAACTTAGCAGCTAGTTGTCAAATGCAGAAAGGAATTTGTGCCTTACAAAGTTTTTGTGCAAGGAGAAGGGAAGGGAAGGGGAAAATTTAATAGGTGTCATTTCTCTGAAGCTGTATGCTTCCCAAATACTTTTCTTCTTATACAAAACTGTTTATCAAAAATTCCTTATTTAAATGTCCCTAATGTGATTGTATAATGACATACAAATCCATTACCAAAAGAAAAGCCACTTTTTTGTGTTAATTTATCCAGCTTTGGCAAGCACTATGTTAGAGAATGATTCTTGCTAAACTGCTATGTATGAATCAAGGGCAAAGGTAAGAAGGTTTTTCTTTCGAGTTATGTCTGAAAACATGTTCTTTAGCCATGTGGCCAGCATGTATGCCAAAGGCACATGGAACACTATTACCTTCCTATCAAAATGGTCTTCTCACCAAAATGGTACCTATTAATCTATTTGCATGCTTTTGAACTGCTAGATGGGCAGGAGTTGGGGCAAGGAATGGAAGGTTCACCCCACCGTGTGGCTTTTAGGTCTTAAATACGGCCTATCAGCTTTCCAGCTGACAAACTCAGTCTTTAACTGCTGAGCCATCGTGCTCTTTATGTATAAAACAGAGATGAGCAAAGTTTGAAAGGTACCTGATATTCTGCTGTGACCTCACTAGATGGGACATGCCGTATTTTTAAAGGGAAGAAGGGACTCGCTCCTATTCCCACCTGAAAACCATTCCCAATTCTGCAAACTGCACTGTTACTTTTGATGAATTGAAATGCTTTAATCCCAGTCAGATTAGGGAATGCAAAGGGAATGGCGTGACCCACATGTAGCCGGTGATGGGTCTGCAAAGGCAGGAAAGTGAGGTGTGAGAGAATAAGCAGATTTCCAGGATTGGAATGGAATCCCAACCACTTTTCTGTATGTTTGTGACATGCATATGGCCTCAAATGCCAGAAGATTACTAATCAAAGCAGCAAAAGAGTGTGACTTTGTTGCGTTAATGGCCCATGGTCCACAACCCTGCCTATATCATAAACTAGATCTTTTTTGGACGGGGCTATATAATTGATATCTGTGTCCTAAAACGTATATTTAAACCTTAATGAGAAGGTTGTCTGCCCTAGTAAATTATTTGCTCAAAGCATGATTCACTGATCGTATCTTCAGTCTTTTACTCCATGGTAAATCTCTTTACAGGACCAGATATAAGCAGGTTATTCCTAGCCAACATGCCAATGCACAGAAAACCTGAACTTCCTAAAAAGAGAAATAAGGGATTTTGCTCTTCTTGCTGGGTTATTAAATTCCCAAATCAATATATGACATTCCATTGTGGCTGAAAATACAAAGAAAGACCTTCAACTTAATATGCAGCCAAAACATGGTCAGAAATTATTATTAGCAATGCAACTGCCAACAGTTTTTAATCATTTACTTATTTCAACTGTTTTGAATATTTCTTGTTTTCAGAAATGTGTTTAGCATTATTTTGATCATCGGGCTGCCTGGAATTCTTTGAAAACCACACAAGAAGCATTCTTTTCTTTTCTTTTTTTAACTGAACCCAAACAATGCTGATAGTCTCTAAAGCCATAGATGTCTTTTGGACCACTTCAGAAATTCATAATGGACATCTTTATCATCCAAAAATGAATTAATTATGCAGCTGGCTCAAAGTCTGCTCCGAGAAGAACATCCATCAGCTTACAAATTGAGGAAAACAGGCTTGTCACCACTCTTAATTCAGCTGGACTATCTCCATGAAGATCCTAGTCATATGAAGCACCACTTAAGTAGCAAAATTGCAATGATTACTTAGATGATGCCCAAGTTCCCAATCAACTCTATTTTTTAAGGAATAAATTTCCTATATATAAGAGCAAGATAATTTTCGCAAAGTTCAGGGGGCCTAGTTCTTGTAGTATCAGCGCTGATTGAATTTTTTTCACCTAAATCCAAATAAATCTAAACCTTTCTATCTAAACCACTTAGAGCTATTTTTCTATGTATTCTAAAGCAGTTATTATTCATGGTCCCCTCTCATGGCCATGCCACAGCAGGAAAGGAAACCATTGTGGCACTTTGGACAATTCTGTCCTTCACAACTAATGGTATAATTGGTGGTGGGCTCCATCACCTTCTCTGCACTGTTGCCCTCAGCTTCTTTCCAAAGCTGCTTCTACCATCTTTCCTGCCCTTCAAATGTGGTTAATCCCAAGTTTTGTTTAATGTTAGGTTTCAATTCATTGAAGAATATAGCTCGACGCTTTCTCATGGATTGCATGGTTTCATATGCAACTGACCTTTTTATTTTTGATGCAAAACTTATTCCTTAGGGAACTGGGAGACAGAAGCCTAAAAAACCCCGATTCTTTTCAATGCTGGTCAAATTCTATTGAGCATTCAGCTACAGCTACAGTTTACAACCTGTTCTAAAACAATTTTTTAATAAGTAAGTCCGTCTTAGCTTCGCAATCAAGTTAAGGCAAAGTCATCAGAACATGTATACGCAGATGGTATACACATATTCTGACGACATGTAATAAATGTTACAACTTTCATAAATACGTTAAAGCAGCAATGCCTATTGTTGTTTTTCATTTCCTTCTGAAATGCTCAAAGATTATGTTCTAAGACATTAATTCCTGCTAACTAAAAACTTCTTTCTCTTACCTTTCTGGTAAGTGGCACTTCAATAGGAACAGGAACAACTTCTGCAAGAAGGCAGCCATAAAAGGCTACCATAAAAGCTGCAGGATCATTGTTGGGAAAAACAAGGGCTACCTGTAAATATATATATATATATATATATATATATATATATATATGTAAGTGGGAGGAGAAAAATAAATAATTAATAAAACCAGTAAATGTAAATATATTTCCCAGAATATATCTACAGTAATGCAAATAGGCATCTTACCAACTAAAGCAACCAAGTATAGATAGAGGACTGTGCACAGAAGTAACTCATGTGTCTTTCTTGTTTCTTGGACTCCGCTATCAAGCAACTGGCATCATTCTATGCTTGAGAATAGCTAGTGCATCTATCATTTGTGCTCCAGAGGCTATGATCTTTGAGTAAAGAACTTCTGCGTGTCCATCCTGGAAGGAAGTCTGACTGGTAGTTACCACGAGCAGGGCATTCTCAATGATGGCCCTCAGTACTGTACAATTCCTTCCCTTGCTGGGTTCCCCAGCGAACTAAATTCAATTTAAGGATTTAAAAAAAACCCCGGTATTTTTACATTTTGGGCTTCCAAAATAGCATGGTTGTATTTCATTCTTTCCCCTGAATATTCATAATGACACCAAGGGCTTTTTTGAATTGGATTTATGACCTACAAGATCCCTTCCAACTCTGTTAATCTGCATCTGTATCTAGTATTTAATGTTTTGGTATTGAAGTTACTTGCTACTTTTATTTCTATACTTATTATTAACTCCTTCTTATTGATTGGATACTAATTTATTGATGCAGGTTGGATTTTTTTTTTTGGTAATATGTGATATATGAATGTGATAAATAAATCAGTAAACTGTAATTCAACAACATTAGCATTATTTGTCTATCTCTTTACAACTTTACAAGACAAATAATGGTAACCTAAGGAATGGGATCTTAGGAGGCCAAATTGCTTCTAGCAGGAATGATCCTTTAAAGATCTTTTAATAGTTTTTTATGACACCTGCTCTAGATGGTCGTACTTAAAATTAATTGGAACTTAAAATGAAATATATGTAAATCCTTATTTCAAACCTATTTCTACTGATAAACTGAGTCATAAATTGACTTTTAAGTCAGCCTAAGTATAACCCATTTCAGTTTCATCTTATACGCATCTTCCGTTTTGATCACTTTTCAGTTGCCACATGTCTAATGGAAAACTACTATCGCTAGATGATGCCCTTAAGTTTTGTTGTTAATTTTTGATATTTGCTCAAAATCATGCTTTTATTTGGGCTCATACTGAAGGGGCTGTGTTTCTCTGGTTGCAAATCTGGTATTTTTCTCTATTCACCATTAAAAGACGAGAAAAAAACATCGTATCTTATTTTTCTGGTTCCTGTTGATGACTTTCAAACTGCATTTCTACATATTCCTCCTCTTTTTTGACATTCAATTTCATTTCACATGACAATAACAAAGCTTAAAAGCGAAAGAAGATAAAACCTTGCACAGTCGCGCTTTCATAGTCCTTTAGGAGAGAAATGGCCTTCTTTGGAATAATCAGTCTCAAATAACGATGAACCTGATAGAGCTATTTTCTGCAATCAATTTTCTGGAGAACTGAGCTGCAAGATCTTTCTTTTGAGGTCATGGCTAAATGCTACTCATTAAATTGTCATTCTAATTCTGAGGCTGCTGTCATCTACTGCCTTCTTGCTATTCCCAACCCATGTGACGGTTCATACAAAGCATGGATCTTCATCTGTTACTTTATTTACTGCACTACTGTGGCAGCTTTTGAGGAGTCTTTAGAATGTGAAAAGATGTGTATACTGGTCAGCCTAATATTCTTGCCCATAAATGGACAAGTTGTTTAAGTAATTTCATGCATAGTTAAAGAAAGGAGCAAAATTCTATACTAAGATTCTATACTATACTACTAGAACAATTTAAACCTCTCTCTATGCCTTGGTGTAAGATATACATGGTATAATTTCCTCATAATACTTTGGAGGCTGAACTAACAAAATTCCGACTGTTACAAGAATCTTTCGTAAGAGATTCACCAACACACACCACAATATGAAAGCACACAAGGCGCAGAGAAAGAAAATGTCAATTTCATAACTTTCCTCGATTTATTTATTTATTCTGTATGCTTCCCATTGTGGATATGATTTGGAGTCTTAAGAACTATCATAAATCAAGAAGGAAGATTCTGTAGATACACTTTGGCCAAATGCCAAACCAGACAATGATTTAAATTCAACATCTACCCACAGTCTTTTTAGTTTAATTTTTCACTATCACTTATGAAAATAAAGAAAGAAAGAAATCATTTCTGTAGGGCCTGAATTGACATAAGGAGCTCTCTGAAGTTGAATAGCTTAAGACAAGAAAGGGGATGAAGGAAATTTTATTAGTGAAGGAAAGGCAGAGAAGATCAAGAGGCAATTAGGAAGAGGTTAAACCAGAGAATATATACAAGAATCCACTAATTTAATGTAAGCTATTTCTTTTCATTCATTTGGGAGATTCACTTGCCACCATTTAGGGAAGCACTCCCCGAAGTATAGTTTAAAAGTTTTAAATTTGTTTCTGTGGAGTTTCATTAACATTCTCTGGTATTAATGATCGACCCAGCTTCCGTTAAACAAGTGGAAATGTAGATTATTTTGAGGTTTTTTTTAAAAAAAAGCCTCTTCAGTTTTATGTTTCATTCCTTCTCACATTGTTCAGATTGTAGCTCCTTTCCATTTTTCAGAAAAGAGAAACTGTAAAAATGAAGCATCTTTTGCAAGAGAAGCTATCATTTTCATAATATAATTTTTCAATGCCAAGTAATAATGAGTTATTCTTATGCAAATTCAGCTGAAGAAGGAGCCATAGAGAGGTTGAGACTACTTGAAAACTGAGCACCAGACATGACAAATTCCAGGAGGACATATTTGAACATAGGGAATTGCACACAATGTGAACAGGGCAACTCCCTAGAACACTGAGGGGAAAAACACACACACAAAACTCCCAGAAGCACAAAAACAGAATGCGGCTGTCAAAATGGAGAAACATTATTTCTCTTCTGTATTTCTTGACAGATCAAGGCTCTCCCCACCCCCCCACCCCTTCTTTGTGGTAAATAGCAGCATTGACTTTCTGACTGTGGATTCAATTTTAATGCTGATGAGAGGAAGTAGCAGCTTCATGGGGAAAAGAAACCACGAGGCATGTAAATAAAAAAGTAGAAAGTAATTCATGAAGTATTGCCATCTCCGAGATTTGGATGAACAAGAAAGGCATCCGAACAAACCCAAACAAAATACCAGAAATGAAGTGCGAAAAAATAAAACCACATAACAGATAGAGAGAAAAGGGATGGCTAAAAACACAAAGATATATGTTTGGCAATGAAATTGGGAAGAACGTTGAAAATTCTTCTTCAACCCAATGGAGACCAGGGAGACAGATAAGTGCTTGTGAAAAGATAGAATAAGGAATAGGGTCTCTATAATACAACATGGAGGCATATCTCGAGAAAGGATGTGGATGGAGGTGTATCTCTTGAGGGAAGTATGTAGATGGAGACCTAACTGGAGGGAAATGCGTAAATGAGGCATATCTCTTGAGATAAGTACGTAGATGGAGTTGGTCTTTACAAACATTTAGAGGTGATAAACAACAACATATTTCACTGGACATGAAATTGTTCAAAATTCTTTTATCTTAAGAGATAAAGGTACACCCGTCTCCTTGGGATGAAACCACAGAAGAAAATTGCCACATACTCATACACATATCAACACCAGTTTATGGTAGCCTGCCCTACTTTAAGCAATTATGTTCTAATGCCAACAGTTACTGCTTTCAAATGAGAATATTTTTAACTGATTACACTGAACATCTTATTAATTAGCTAGCAGTATTCCCTTGTTCAAGCCTGACCTTTTCACAAAAACTCTTTTGTTTCTAGAATTTCCCAAAATATATACAGGCACACAGTCTCATTTCCAAAACTGATTTCATCTCCATAACAAGCATGTTTTAATGCTCTTTGTATAAGGAAGCAATTGTGACAAGTACAGGCTTTGTTTTGAAAGAGACACATACAATTTTTAGGCTATTATAAATGAAACCCTTTTCAGCCTAATAACTATGTTTTTAAAAATCTGAAATAAATATTAGGGTGAAATTGTTGGAAACTCAGGTGTAAACACTGTTATCTCAAGTCTCCAACTTATCATTGAAAGTTGCTACGGCCCCTTTGAAGATTGTTGTGAAATTGTAATACCGAATGCAAGGAATGAAAAATTATTAAACATATGGGAAAAGAATCATATTCAGTTTTTAATTCATTTAATTTCAGTACATTAAGGTAAACTTAGTGTGGCCTTTCCTCCCCTTTTTGGGAATGCAACCATGACATATGATCAAAAGACTTAGTGTGACTCTTAGATAGTTGTTGTGCACCCTGGTTTATAGAAGGCAAACGCAAAAATATAAACCATGATGAATGAATAACTTATTCAAACATTAGATTAGGGGTAGGCTTCAAAATTTTGAGCAAGTGGTTCTCTGCCTGGTTGCTGGGTGGCCGTGGCCATGGTGGTGTGGCCGAGTCAGCCTCCTGCACCATGGTGAGGGGGCATTTTTGCCCTCCCCAGGCTATGGAGGCTTTCCTTGAGCCTCCGGGAGGGGGAAAATGCCCTCCCCAGGCTCTGGAGAACATCTGGAGGCTGGAAACAAGCCCGTTTTTTCCTCTCCCCAAGCTTCCATACGCCCCCTGCACTTACCTGCATCCGAAATGGGCAATGTGGGGATTCCTGGAAGGGGAGGGTAAGGGTCAGCCAGGGGTTCTCCTGCACAGAACTTAACTAGAGGTTTTCCTGAACCCCTGCAACCCCCCAGAAGCCCATCCGTGCCTCACCTTTGGGGATTTTAAAGAATCTATGCAAGAAAGTACAAATCCATGCAGTGATAGCAGACTGACTTACCCTGTCCCCTGGCCGCACCATCGGTTCCTGTTTGGTGCCCAATTTGTGCAGTATGTTATAAGCAACTTTCATACTACGAGTCCAAAGTTTACCTAATCAAAAAGAAAACTAGTATAAATATGGCATGGAATACTTCAGCTTTTGAATGGTTCAAAATACAATTCAGGTACATTTGCCCAAAACAAAAAAGGATAGGGATCCATAATTGTCTAAAAAAAACATATTAGAGTTTATAGAGGGCATTTCATGATACAATATCTGACTGTGCTGCTAAGCTTCATATTTTAAACGGACATGATATAAAAGTTTGTACTTTAAGAACAACTTTAATTCATCAGTAGCTATTTCTTATTGCTTAAATCAAAGTTGGCTCTGATTGCCCTAACTTAGAATCACCAAATATTTCTTCCTTTTTTTCTACCTCAAAAGAGTTTTTATTTCACAGCGCAAGTCAATTGACTGGATATTCAAGTTTGAAAATGTAAAGTTGACTTACTTTGCATTGATACAATCTTATGAGACCTATCTAGATTTTATACTCAGAAGCTCACATCTACATCATGCATAGGGATAGCACAGAAATCCTCCAAAGTAAAGAAGATACTACATCGCTGGACATATAGAGCTCTATGCTATATATTTTGGAGCTTCAAAGGAACATAAAAAGAGATCCAAAAGGTAATCTGCCTTGTTGGATCTTGTTCAAGTCCTTCCCCAAACTTGCACAAGTCGACCTTGTTAAATAAAACTCTAAGCAAAGAACAATTCTCCACTCAAAACAGTAAAAATTGATGAACCATATTATGATCATACTTCTACCTTTTAACAAGTGTTCAGGAGAGGTTTCCCTTGATATTACAGTATTCAACTAGTAGCTGCTGTCTTGTCAGCACAAATAAGTCAGATCTGTTTCAATATGTCTGGGAAAGTTGGTTTTTGTTCTTTGAAATGTTCATCCAGACAGTTTCATGACTCCATATATAGAGCACAATCAATGCCAACTTTTTCTGAACAAACTATACTACAGGTTGTATATCCATGTGATTTAACACAGAGGAAAATGGTTTTTGTCAATTGTGTCCAGATCATTTTGAGTGCTGGCAATGTTTGGCCCAAATTCAAAGAAGGCTATAACGAAGCCATTAGTCACCTGCAGCTCTGATCAGAGTCTTTAAGCCAATTATGAAAGTTCAGACAGGCAATTTTTTTTAAAAAAAAAGCTATTAATGCATGTCTCCATAATTGCAACCTAGATGAAGCCTTTTAGTTGCAGTAATTAACGACAGAACATATGATAAAAATATAAAATAAAAATCAAGCACTTACAAGCAAGGAATTTGGAAACAAACAAGAAAGCAATCCATTTTGAATCCCACTGATTTAATTAAAGTACAGAATAGAGATATAAGCATAGACAGAAATACATTCAAGGAAAGTATACCAAAAGACAAACAACCAGCTTTACACAAAACATATTTGATGGCAATATAATGGTTCAGTATAAGGTGAGCAATGGCAAGTTCAAAATATGGATTAGAGGTAGTTCTTGCTTAATTGGCAGTTAGTCCGTGATCATTTGAAGTTACAATAGATCTGGAAAAGGCACTTATTTCCCAGTTCTAGAGTTTCAACAGTGCTCACTCCCCCAGCAGTCTCAAGACCACACGTTAGGCGCTTCACAAATGTCTGGTTGCAGCATTTCTCCATCACATGACCACAATTTACTATTTTTTGGTTTCCCCCAAAAATGTTCATAGGGTTGAATTAACTTGTTTTATGACTGCCATTTTACCCTTATGGGCACCATGTTTGTTTTATAATCACTATGCTTGTTTTATGACCACCACCAAAAAAGGACATAAAATCAGATTGGTCATGTGAGTACCTTGAGTTACCACTATCATGACTTGCAACGTAAATTCCAGGCTCTACTGGGGTCATAGGTTGAGGACTGTCTGTACTTCGATTAACTAGTCAAGCATGTTGGTGAACCTTGCCAGAGAACAAAAATCTATCTCCCACTTGTGCGGCCAACTATGTTCCCTTTCCTAATATGTGGTGTGACCTTGCTGATATTTGCAACTGAATGTCGCTTACACAGACAAAGCATTTTATTGAAAATTTACATGCATTTCCATATCTAATTCATACATATTCTTATCCGAAACAAGTAACAATTGTCTCTTTGTAGCTTACTGAAAATCAAAGTAGTAAATCAAAAATTTACTTTTTGATTTACTATCTCTCAAATCAAAAATAAAGGGAAAATATTATTTGAAGGCTACTTGCTTATGTGTATTTATTATGGCTAAAGACACATTGAACATGATTCAAAAGAAGCGATTCATATCTCGCGTGTGTATAAGCATTTCTCTGCTGGTGTGAGGTTGAAAGGATTTCTTCCAAAGCATTTCTGAAGTGGGCATAATTTTACTACGCGATCGCAGAAGATACCATTAAAATCCATTGGATACATCCCTGAATAAATGTGCTTCATTAATAATATGCTCATAATAATATGAGTGGGAGAAGGGGACATTGGAAGGCATTGGTACAGATACTTCTAGAAAACTTGGCAATTTTTTTGCCAGGGTTCTGCTCCATTAGTCATGAATATGTTGGGTGTAAAAGCTGTCAGCTTGTGGCAGAGAGGTATGCCGACAGAAAAGCAAACCACAAAATTAGGATTATATCATGAATAGTAGGATTTTCAGCACCGCACACCACTAATTTATCCACAGCAATCCAGAATAGTCTTACCAAATGTATGCGTATCAGTTCAGAATTTTGACAAAAATCAGCTGGAAATAATTGTACATTTTTTTCAGCATCACGATATACTTTCCACCACATAGACACTGCAGTAACTGAGTGCTTCTCACACTCTTAACAATGTACAGAAATAGTTATTATAAGGCAGCATTGTATCCAAGTATGCCCAACTGATATCAAACAGCATTGTAAGGTGGGTGCGTTGTTTTAATCTGAATCACTCTGCACCACACCCTCTTGACACAGGCCCCTGAATTCATGGGCTGCTACACAACCAGAATGTGTAGATGTACATCTCAGGCTGAGAATGATGAAACATATATTACGTAGAGAGAGAAAGAGAATTACTTTAGGAGTGGTGCAAAATGGCCCTCTTAAATTATTTCTGAATTGAAATATATAAACAGAAAACATTATGTGAGAATATGCACATACAAACTCTCTTCTTCAAGAAAGCAAGGACAGCTGTCATCTGAAATTAACTTATTTTCTAGGGCAAGAAAAATTGATGAATAAATGCTGTTAATGCTACATGTGTAAGATGTCATCTTCAAGAGGGTATGGAACTGCCAATATTGATCCAAACTATTATTTCTGATGAATGCTATCAACTCTTAACCACATAGGTCCCCTGATTTTTATTCCTGTTATTGCTACAAATGGAGATGACTCACTTGAACATGAAAATTCACAGATGTATTCTTGGAACTCAACTGAAACTCATCAAATTTGGTACTTGAGACATTCTGACGTGAACATTTTGTCTTGGTATCATCATTTGTTTGGTACTCAAACTAGAATTTGTCGGGGTCGCCTGTCTTGTGATTCACTACATTACTCCTAATGGGAAAATTTTGGTTGGTACTTATCATTTTTGGTGGTCATTGCATGAGTACCGAGCTACCACTATTACATTTCAAACATGAACACAACCATTTAGTTACCACCTTCTCTGTTGAATAAACTCTTCAAGGGATTCCATTCAGTTCAGTCAAGCTAGGTCCCTATAATTTGTATGGATAAACCCTTAAGAAATGATCATATTTAAAGGTAAAGATAATGGTTTTCCCTGTTCAGTTGTGTCCAATTTTAGGGGTCAGTGGTCCTCTCCATTTCTCAGCTGAGAAAGTCTATATTTTCCAAAGACACTTCCATTGTTATGTAGCCAGCATGACTGCACATCAAGATACGTGGAACACGCTGTTACCTTCCTACTGAAGTGATACCTATTTACTCACATTTTAATCCTTTCAAACTACTAATATTTAACAATTAAAAACATGAGAAGATTTTCAGCATTCTATTATATTTCTTTTCTTAAAAGAGGAAAAAAATGATTGCTGACCGTAGGTGAGAATATATAGTGGTTTTCCATTGGTATCCATAGTGGTCAAACAAGGAGCTTTGGGAGAAATTGTTCCCCATCGTTGCAGTGCAGCTTCAAGTGAAGGAGGCCAATTCGTAACCACGCCCAGCTGCTCCCCACGCATCGCCAACATCTGAGCTCCTTCTGGCTTTGGTTGGTTTGGATCTGGTTGTTGAACTTACAAATGTGAGAGGGTGTTACTTCATTTAATTCTGCACTAAACTAAAGAGAGAGAAAACTTATAATCCTATGGGTCTATCGGGCCTGTTTTTGAGATATTGCAATAAATAATGATTGGATTTGGCAAGCCTTTTCTCAATCATGTTTCTTCTTCCACTTTAATATTTACAATAATCATGACTTTTCCAATTTGGAGGTCAATTTGTCCCTCAAAGATCCTTCAGAGATATCCAGATGTTCGAACTGATAGCCATGTAAGAACAATATGGTTAAAGAATGTAGTTTACAAAAATAATATTGAATAATGCTCTCTTTCCCAAATAATCTAAACAAAGGAAGCGAGTAGCAGTTATTAATTATGTGCAGCATATCATAGGATAATGAAGTTCTTTGTCATCACATCATCAAAAAGCAATAGCATTTAAGCTTATATTCTATTCTGCCCCATAGCACTCTATAGTGTTCTCTGGGGGGTTTACTATGTAAAAGCATAATTTGCATATTGCTCCCAAAAATCTTTTTCATTTTACAGAAAGAATGGAAGGCCAAATTAAGTCCTGCCAGGATTGAATTCCAGGTTGTGGGAACAGTTTGCCTGCATCACTCCATTCTAATCATAGCACCACTAGGATTCCAGAACTAAATACAAAATCCAAGTAAATTTTACTGGGGCGTTTTTTCTTCTGGCACAAGAAGTGAGTAATTTTATCAGGCCCACCCAAAATACATGCATGGAAGTCAAACTGTGTTACCTTCTAGTAATTCTTCGAAGTCATCCACAAAGAACTCTCGTAATGGTGGACGCTTGGGTCGTTTTAGAGTATTGACCAGTTGCTGGATTTTAGCGGATACTCTGCTGCTTACTGGAACTCCTGCAGGAAAATAAATCATTAAAAGCATTGAAGGGGCGATTATGTCTACCAATTCTAGGTAGAGAACAAAAGCATACCAATCTGAATTCAAAGTTTAAAAATCAAATTAAATAATAGTATACAGGAAGCATCTTGATAGCCCTGAAAAATCTCTGTCCAAGCTGGTAAATAAAAAGTCACAAGTCGGGAAGAATCCTGTAGTTAAACTTCACTGTGATTAAAGAAACAGATGGATGAATGCCCATCTCAAGCAAAATGGCCAGGAGAACTCCCAACTCTTAAAGAAAAATGTCACTTCAAATAGGCTTAGAACAAGCAAGACTTGTTATATCATGTCGAATTTTAATACTTTACTTCCATGGCTCATCCTTCTGGATACTTCTGGAGCTACCAGTTATCCTACTTGAACCTACACAGATACAAAACACCTCAATCTTACTTTTTCTTGTCTTCAGGATCTTACTTTTCTAGTCTTCAGTCATGCAGAAGTTTAAATTCTTGCTAATTAAAACTTTTTAAACACCAATTAATTATTTCCCTTTTCTTGTACATATAAATGAGCAGGAATACCTCTGCTACACTATCTATCTGGCCAAACTTTCCTTTCTGGTGTCTATGCCTACCTTCTTCCCTTTTACTAGACATACCATCACCAGTTTCCATAAGTTCAGCATTTCCATATTTTGGAGCCGCTCTTGATGTTGAACCTTGTGGTCTCTCTACTTGTATTGAGTGTTCGGAGGTGTAAGTGGTAACATCTGGAGGGGCAGAATGATTTTCTGAAAAAAGGAAAAAAGTTAATGTCTCCAATTAATTTATCCAGGAATTTTTGAATAGTATTTTAGGACTGTACAATTCCTTCCATGAAAGCCACCAATTTAAAAATAGCTCCTTTCATTCAGTTTTATAATTGATGAGCTTTGATTCCATTAATCCACGAAATTTTATGTTGAAAGAAGGAAAAGGTTTCCCTGCCAAGTTGTGTTTGACTCTAGGGGATGGAGCTTCTTTCGCGTTTTCTAGCTGAAGAAGCCAGTATTGTCCATAGATGCTGTGGTCCGTGGTCACGTGACTGGCACGACTATATACCAAGGCACATGGAACATTCACAATTCTTATTTCCCCATTCTGAAAATTAGCACCTAAGATCATGCTGCATACTTAAGTACACATAGTTAAAAGGGTTTAAGGGTTTCCCATGTCCAGTCATAACCAACTCAAGGGAGCGGAGCTCATCCCTGATTCTCTGCCTGTGTTGTCTGAGAGACTCTGTAGCCAGCAAGAAAATAAGGAACAGAGTAAACGTTCCCACTGATGTGGTGCCTGCCCCCCCCCCATGTTTTATTTATTTTATTTATATAACATATGAAAATTCAATTTCCATCAAACTGTGTTGTCTGGGTACAATTGTTTTTAGGCAATCATAATTAAAATATAATAGTATTCGTCACAATAACATTAATACTATAATAACTATAATATTTAACTAATCTACTTTAACAAATCTCCATTTTAACATTTATCCTTTTTATGTCCTCACATTTCTAACTTCTGTTTCTATTGTCTAACCATTGTTAAAGTAGGTCCCATATCAAAAAATATTAAGCTTCTTCTTTGTCCTTAAGACCCAACACTGATCAATCCTTAATTGATCAGTGTTGGGTCTTGAACATGGTGGCCAGCTTTCCAGCAGACAAGCCTAGTATCTTAACTGTTGTACTGCCTGTGTGTGTGTGTATGTATGTGTGTGTGTGTGAGAGAGAGAGAGAGACAGAGAAAACAAATATAAATCACTAGAGGTTGTTTCCAAATAGATATGGAAAGAGCTCTATGCTAAGCTCAGCTATTTTTAAGAGTTTGTGTTTTAAAAAATGGCATGAAGCACTGGGTCAATATGAAATTCTTGTTAAAATTATCCAAAAGGTGAGTGGCCCAAGGCTGAAGGGGACGGGACGGGTAGTGTCAGTTATCATTTGGGAATGCCACCAAGTGTCCGATAGTGAAACCTTGCTTCTGAAACTGCTACTTCCAGGGTAGCAACCTGAATGTAGAGCCTACTCCTGAGCCAGGAAACTCTGCCAGGGATGCACAACTTGAAGCTATGCAAAGGTTCTCCTAGCCACGACTGCCGTCTGTTCTTTTGAAAAGGAATTGTGAGTCCAAAAGAACCCCGAAGTTGTGAACTGAGTCCACTTTCCAGCAGACAAGCCTAGTGTCTGTTCCCAAAGTTGTGAACTGGATCCATTGCCCTTGGAGCCATTCAATCTTATAAGGTTGTGACCAACTGAAGGGGGTCATGTTCATGTCAGATTCTCAATCAAGGGAGGCTGCATTGTTTGAGAAATGCTTCCACCATCATGTAACCAGCATGAAAATGAAGAACCCAGTAAATTTTCCCACTGAAGTGGTACCTATTTAGCTGCTAGCATTTGTATGCTTTCAAACTGCTAAGGTTGGCAGGAGCTGGGGCGAGTAATGGGACCCCATCCAACTGCATGGCAATTGACTCTCCATAACATTCTTCTTTTTTCTAGCAGCCAAGCCTATTGTCTTAACCGCTGCACCACCCAAGTACACATAAGTGGGAAGAAATATAAATCACTGGAGGCTATTTCCACATGGATGTAGAAAGAGCTAAGCTCTATACTATACTTTTTTAAAGGGTTTGTGTGGTTTTTTTTTTAATGGCATTAAGCCCTGGATCAATACGAAAATCTTGTTAAAATTATCCATAAGGTGAGTGACCCATCATAAATTGATTAGAAACATAGCAATTTGCTACTTCTCCATTTCCAGACACAGTTCCTACATCCGTTCTTTCCCACTATACATCTTCCATTTGCAACGCTGAATCAATAGCCAGCATTCTGACATCAGCAGACAATCCTCAATTTAATCTTTCCTTTCACAGCTTTCTGTACAGTAGCTCAACATGCTTTTGACATTTATTTTTGTTTTCGGGCTACTCTTCCATTTGTACTGTTGTGCCAATTTTTACATACTCCTTCTTGTAAAAATCACACATTATAGTGAAGAGAAGTTATTGTGCAGGAGAGTAACCAATCTCCGCTTCTAACGAATTTTCTGTTCAAAAGCTTCAGAAGCACCATCCTTCAAGAAGAGATTGGTGTTGTGCGCCAACACCAAGCTGAAACCATTAGGAATAATTGTTATTGAGCTTAATCAAGGAGCAGCTTTGGTAAATGGAGTATCTATTTTGTCATCTGAAGCTTTAAGATGACAAGCACTCCAAGTAGTAAAATCATTACATGAAAACCATCTTGGGGGTAACCTAATCACGGCAAGCTCTTCGTTTACCAGGATTGCTGATGGCACAGAAAACCACCTGAGAGAAGTCTAGTGGGAAAGGACAAAGCCTTCTCTCTCAAAAGTAGTTAATTGTTTCTACAATTGATTTTATTTCTAAGCCACCTTAAGGGGAAGCAGAAATAAATTTCAAAGGACGTTTGATAGATTCAACAGGGTTAAGCAACAGCCACCTACTCTTTGCAGTTTTTTTCTGGTTCATCTACATAAACAGAGAACACACACTAGAAGAAAATGGGATTTTGCAACTTGGCAAAACTGTAGGAAGACCACAAGAGGATCTGTTACATTAGGAAGAAGCGTCCAGGTTTGGGGGAAGAGTCGCTTTTTGGTTAACACTTGTTGTTATTTAGCTTGCTTGACACAAAGTCTGCAAGAAAGATAACATTCTTTTGAAGGTTGTGGTATCTAGCCCTCACCTTTATCAATCTGCAAGCAAAAATTGCACATAAAAAGGTAATATATCTTTAAGAAGGCACTGAGATAAATGAAGCTCTACTTATTTGATTCAATTTGATTCAATTTATCAGTCGCGCCCTCTCCGCGAAGCTGTTTCCACTTGGCATCCAAAACTTCCAGGAGAAAAAAATGCTTCAACCTATTGAAATTCAAACTTTAGTGCCAATTAACAGCAGTTATGCTTTAGTTTCAGGACACACTCAGAATAAAGTTTTTACTTCATTTTTTAAATAGTAATTTTAGTATAAATGGGATATAGATGGGAGCCAAAGGGAAAGTTGTTGCAGAAAACTCCACTACTGCTTAAGACCATTGGCATAATCCTGCTCTCTCAGCTCAGGGCCAGACTCTAGACAGCAGTCCCGGAGGAGTGGATATTCAGTTGCTGCTGCTGAACACCAGGTTGGCGAATCATAAGGCTTTGTTATTTGCATTCATATTAGGGAGGAACAAGCTGATCTGGCATGCAGTTCTGAGACCTGGTGATCCAAGAGGTTGAAGTTCCCCTCTCAGAAATCAGTCCAGGTGGGGTTTAGGGTTTGGCGTAACCAAGCTGCAGGGGAAAGGAGGATTGGTGGCAGTTATGTTCAAAAATTTCTTCTGGCCATGCCACCAAGTTTCTGGTAGTGAGACCTTGCTTCTGAAATTGCTTTTTTCAGCTGTGTGACAACCTGAGTGCAGAGTCCACTCCTGATCCAGGAAACTCTGCCAGAGATGCACAACCTGAAGCTGTGCAAAGGTTCTCTTAGCCACAACTGCCATCTGCTCTTTGGAGCAGGACTTGTGAGTCTAAAAGGACCCCAAAGCTGTGAACTGGGTCCACAGTTGCACTCAGAGTCATTTAGTCTTATGAGGGTTCAGCCAAAGCCTGTTGTCCCCCCATCCAAGCCACCAGTCACTATGAAAGGCCAGCAGTAAGATTACTAGGGATGGAGATACAAAGTTGAGTATCATCAGAATTATGATGCATGCTATTTTCTGTATGAAGATCTATCTCACCGGGCTTCATGTAGATGTTAAAAAAGAGTGGAGAGAGCCAAGCCCTATGGCATGCCACTGATCTTTCTCCTTCCCAATCAACACCGATTGGGATCGGTCTTGGGTAAAGGGGCCAAACTGTACCACTCAGCCACAGGTCCTATAGCTGATCCCAAAAATATAATGGTTGATGGTATTAAGGGCTCCTGGAGAACAAGGATGGATGTACACCATCAACCTGCCATTGCCATAGATCATCCACAAGTACAACCAGTGCTACTTCTGTCAATTGTGCTAATGCAAGTTTGCAGGCAGTGATATAAATTGGATCCCATGAAATTCCCATATACCTGAATTGTGCACTCACTGAAGCTTCCAGATATCTCCAGGCAAAAAGGAGACTGAACCTCTCATTCCCTATTAACACTCACTAGGACTCGCCTTGGAGAAAGAAGTCGAACCTGCATAAGATCATCCTGTCCAGCCCAAATTCAACAAATGACCACCCCAAATGATACCATAGTTGATGGTATCAAAAGCCACTGAGAAGTCAAGGAGAGCGAGGATGGATGTTCACCATCATCCTGCCCTGGCCATAGATCATCCACAAGTGCAGCCAGTGCTGTTTCTGTCACATAACTGGATCTGAAACATAACTGGAAGGAATCCATTTCATCCAGGATCTTCGAAAATATTTCACCTTGTATATAGACTGGACAGACATTGTCCAGATAGGTGGGATCCAGTGATGTTTATTTAAGGAGGGGCCACACCAAGTTCTCCTTAAAAAGATTTGGGAATGTGCTCTCTTGCAGTGAGAAGTGGGTCTCATTCCTGCCCGGACTGACCTTCTAGTCGTTGTCCTGGAAGTTTTCACTAACCAGGAGGGACAAGGATCTAATTTATAGATGGTTGCACTTGACAGTGTTGAGAACCAAATCCAACAGGATTGAACTGTTCCCAAATGACCAAGCAAGTCCTTTCCCCAGGCATTTTAAATACCAGGCATGGGTTCCAACTAGAATGAATCTGAGTGATTTGTCCGTTAGGTATTGAAGAAAATCCTCTGCATGGCCCTGAAGAGCCCTCCTGTTCAAGAAGGGACCAAATGGTCCAGAACAAGGTTTCTGGGTGATACTGCAGATACCATAAAGGCAGAGAAATAATGCTGTTTTGCCATTCTTGCCATCCTAAATAGGCTCTAAGTCATGTCCATTCCTCATTTTCTTCCAACACTGTCCCAGGCATTTATTAACCCTTTTTAGAACTCATAATTCCTCTATGAATGACAGGGACTGTCAGGAATGATACTCGAGAGGCTGCACAGGCAGAATCCTGTGCAAATCCTTAGCTACTCTTTGATTCCAGGTAGTTACCAAGGCTTCAACAAGGCCATACAGCAAAATCCCTGTGATATCTCTCACTTCCATTTGGAACCCATTTGGGTTCATTAGTCTTTGTGGGGTGGAATACTCCCTATGGAGAGGGGTGACATAGGAGGGTCGGTCTCAAGGATATCAAGGCATGATCTGACCATGAAAGGGATAGTGTTCAATCACCATTGCTCCAACAGGAAATTATGTCTGGTGTGTGACCACTGTCCTGAGTCAGGCCTATGATTATCTGAGATAGGTCCATGGTCATGAACTTTTATGCAGCTTCTGAGGTGAAGTCTCCCAGAACTGTATACACTGGCGATGACGTCACATCATCCTATGAGCCCAGATTCAGAAACAAGGTCTCACAATCAGAAACTTGGGAAGCAAGATGTTTCAAGGCCAACGAAGATGCCTTCCCCTGTAAGGATCTGTCCTCTAGGCTCTGGCTCTCATAGCATCCCATGCCCATTATCCATGCAATGTGTTATTCTGCCCCATGTTCTCCAAGGTGATTATCCTCCTTTGCCCTGATCTCTCTCCCCATAGAGCCAAAGGCTCTGACATCCTCCCCAGCCATTCTTATTCTTCTGCCAGGCATCCTGGGGAAGACAGGTGAGGGAGAAAGCCCCACAGAGTGCTACAGCTCAAGCTCTCGGCACCAAGGTCTCCCTCCTCTTGTTAACCCCCAACCTTCACATTGTCTTCTGCCTTGGACTGTTTTTTCTCACTGGCCCACCAGGTGCAGAACAAACTGGGGGGAGGAAGGGGCTACAGACATTCACTCTAGCCCAGCCCACATTCCAGCTCAAATTCAACAGATGGCCCAAAGTCAAGTCAAGGAGATGAGGGATGGATGTACAACGTCATCGTGTACTTGCCATAGATCATCCACAAGTGCATTCAGGGCTCCTTCTGTCACATAACCATGACTGGGTCCTTGTGACCATTGCAATCCTGGAGGCTACCTTCCACTGAAGTGATGCCTATTTGTTGACTCTCATTAGCATGTTTTCTCAGTGAGATCAGACATCAAGTCTTACCTGGGTTCAGTTTTTCTGTGCCCTATCCAGATCTCCACAACCTCCAGCAAAAAGGAGCACATGTGGACTGAACCTCTCATTCCCTATTAACACTCATTAGGACTGGCCTTGGAGGAAGGAGTCAAACCCGCGCAAGACCATGCCACCCAGGAGTGGTCTCAACAGGTGGCCAAAAAGGGGTACCATGGCTGATAGTATTGAAAGCCATTGAGAAGTCAAGGAGATGAAGGATGGATGCTCACTGTCATCCTAGCTTTCCCATAGATCATCCACAAGTGCCACCAATGCTACTTCTGTCGCATAGCTCATTGCACCTCATTCCTTGGTAGAGGCTGTGATCTGAAGCTGACATTGGGCCCCATCAGGACCCCCATAAGCTCCAGGCTCTCTCAAAAGTCCAGCAGTACCAACAAATTATCAGAACTATTGATGTAAATTGGCTTTTATTGGCATCCTCAATCCATGGGGGTGGCAAATGATTTTGCCAGGGAGCTGGATGCAAATGTGCTGAAGGTGTAGAAGAGTATCTCAAGCCCTGTGGAATGGCACCAAGGAGTGTCTGTGGGCTGAACCACTCACTCCCTATTAACACTAATTAGGACTGGCCTGGGAGAAAGAATTCAAACAGGGACAGTTCTGGGCTGCCCAGCCCCAAATACTGCAGCCGACCGAGAATAACACCATGGTTAATGGCATTGAAAGCCACTGAAAAGTCAAGTAAATCAGGGATGGATGCACAGCGTCATCCTGTCTTTGCCATAGATCATCCAAAATTGCTCCTTCTGACAGTCACATAACTGCAAATGAAACCTGATTGGACGGAATCAGTTTCATCCAGAAACCTCTGAAGTTCCCAAACATTGTACCTTATACACTATGGTCCATAAAAAGGAAAGGAGGGAGACTGGACCGAAGCTATCTGACAAGTGGGAGGAAACATTTTCCTTTTAAATGTGGGACAGGATGGCAAGCTGAGGCTTCCGTAAAAGATCCCTAAAATGCCCCCTCTTGCAGTGACGAATTTCACTCTCTGAGCCCCCCCCCCAAAGGTCCTTTCCATCATGGAGCATTTCATCAGCCTTGAGGGACAAGCATCTTCATTTCAATATAAGGAATATTCATTTATCTATAAAGAATTATATCTTTGCCATAGATCATCCACAAGTGCAACCAGTGCTGTTTCTGTCACATAACTCGGACTGAAACCTGGCTGGAAGGAATCGGTTTCATCCAGAATCCTCTAAAGACCCCAAACATTCCACCTTCTACACCGCTGTCCATAAAATGGGAAGGAGGGAGACTGGACCGAAGCTATCCTGACAAGTGGGAGGAGAGTTTTATTTTTAATGATGGACAGGGTGGCAAACTGAGGCTTCCACAAAAGATGCCTGAAATCTGCCCTCTTTGAGAGAGGAATTACACTCGCTGCGACCCTCCAAGGTCCTTTCCATCCTGGAGCATTTCATCAGCCGTGGGGGACAAGGATCTTCATTTCAATATAAGTAATGTTCATGTAGCTATAAAGAATTATATCTTTGCCATATATCATCCACAAGTGCAGGCAAAGGTGTTCCCAGTGGCGGATTAAGGCTCACTGACAAATCTCGGTGCCCCTCCTTTGTACATACTGTATATTGTACAGGTTTTTTCTTTCTTTCTCAACTTTGCAGTCCCTTATTTGGGCCTGTTGCCCTAAGCACTTGCTTAATGGTTAATTCACCACTGGGTGTTTCTGTGGAATAACTGCAGCAGAAAACCTGACTGGAAAGAATCCAGAATCCTCTAAACATTCCATCAGTCCCAGATGACATAACGGTATTGAAAGCCATTGAAAAGTCAAGGAGATCAAGGGTTGGATGCACACCGTCATTGCGTCCTTGCCATAGATCGTCCACAAGTGCAACCGGTGCTGTTTCTGTCACATAACTGCGACTGAAACCTGACTGGAAGGAATTGGTTTCATTCAGAATCCTCTAAAGACCCCAAACATTCCACCTTCTACACCGCTGTCCGTAAACAGGGGAGTAGGGAGACTGGACCGAAGCTATCCTGACAAGTGGCAGGAGAGTTTTATTTTTAATGATGGACAGGATGGCAAGATGAGGCTTCCGTTAAAGATCCCTGAAATGCCCCCTCTTGCAGTGAGGAATTTCACTCTCTGAGCCCCTGCCCCAAGGTCCTTTCCATCCTGGAGCATTTCATCAGCCGTGGGGGACAAGGATCTTCATTTCAATATAAGGAATATTCATTTAGCTATAAAGAAGTTGCACTACATATTTTACATAGATTATCCACAAGTGCAGGCAAAGGTGTCATTTGTTTATTTATCAACTCTTTTTAGAAGTCATAATTCCTCTATGAATGACAGGGACCAATGGGAATGATGGCTCAAGAGGGGCTGCTCAGATACTATTCTGAGAGGCTGCACTTGGCCACTCTTTGATTCCAGTTGCTAAGGCTTCAACAGGCCATACAGCAAAACCCCTGTGATATCTCCCACTTCTATCTGGACCCCATTTGAGTCTCTCGGGGGTGGAATACTCCCTGTGGAGAGGGGTGACATAGGAGGGTTTCAAGGATGTCAGGGCATGATCTGACCATGATAGGGATAATGTTCAATTGCCATTGCTCCAAAAGAAATTATGAGTGTCCTGAGTCAGGCCTATGATTATCTGAGATAAGTTCATGGTCATGAACTTTTGTGCAGCTTCTGAGGTCAAATCCAGAAATGACAGACTAAAGTCTCCCAGAACTGTATACACTGGCAATGACGTCACATCATCCTATGAGCCCAGATTCAGAAACAAGGTCTCACAATCAGAAACTTGGGAAGCAAGATCTTTCAAGGCCAACGAAGATGCCTTCCCCTGTAAGGATCTGTCCTCTAGGCTCTGGCTCTCATAGCATCCCATGCCCATTATCCATGCAATATAGCATCAGCCAAGTACAGTTTCCTAAGGGCAATTAATATGTTGCACTTTAAGACTACATTTTAAACGTATTTTAATTTCCATATGTTGTTACTAAATTGATTCATGCTCCTGTAATAGTTCATACAACAGAACATAATTTAATTTGGTGTCTAATTTAATTTAGTATCTAAACCCAGGCCACAGTCACGATGCCTTAAACCACAATTTGCATCCAAAGCTTGATCTGAGCAACTTATTTCTGTATGATCCCTGAACTTGGGACAAAGGGCAAGGTTTTGGGGAAACAGCTATAAAGTTTCCGGGGGAAATGGTGTGGCTGCAAATTAACAGCCCTTCAGAAGGGTTAGCTTTATTGTGTCTGTACAGTGGTTGCAGCCTCCCTACACTATCTGGCAATGGTTTCATCCTTTAATATAATGAACAAAGTAGGAAGCATCAGCTGGCCAGCAACTGCAAACGTGGCTAAGATCCATGCCACGCAGCTGGATACAGAAACTACAATACAAGAGTTATTTATTAAGTCTTCCAGTATGACTTACTATCTTGTGTGCATCCATGGGTCAAGTTATTTCAACTCCTAGTTTAATTAAGAAATATAAAAAATATAAAACTGCAGAGGCAGTTGGAAATTTTGGTTTTACAATAAAACTCTAACGGCGGGGGCGGGGGGAGTTGAGTTACATGAAAAACAAATTATATATGAAATTGTGGGTATTTTCCTATTTTCTTTGATCTGATGAAAAATTCAGGAGAAAAGCTAAATTCTCTCTAGAAGCTGACTATGAGAGTAGAGCTCTTTTCCTTTTTAAAAGCAAGCAGACCAGTCTCCTCCAACCTATATACCATTTAGACATGTGGGCTTCAGCTCTTTTATTCTAAGAAGTGTCTGAGTCTATACATTTGGGATCAATTTGGATGGGGAAAATAACAGTCTTCATTCACTCAGACGTGCTGAATCTCAAAATATTGCAATTTTCCTAATTCCAGTTCTGTTCGGATATGAATATTGAAAATCAGGACATCTGAAAGGCACCTTGTTAAGTAATTAAATCCAGAATGAATAACCCTGCTCTTTCACAAAGCCCAAGAACAACCTTAGGCTAATTACTTGTTTCCCTGTGGTAGACGTTTTGTGTATATGAGAAATATACGCATTACTCTGTCCTTTCTCAAAGAAATGTTGGATAATGGTAATCTAATAAACGAATATCACATGGACATTAACCTGTGAACAATGGTGCACACATTCCACAATTTATTTTAGAAGCCTAAGTAATAAAAAAAGTAATTTTATTAGTGTTAAATAAAATGGCTTAGTCTCATATGACAAAAGTTTTGAACTTCAATAAAGATTGTTATGCATCTTGCCATTTTGAAAAGGACAACTTTCTGAGTCAATTAAAATGTATGCTGTATCTTGCCAATTCAGATTATACTTTGAAATTCTGGACAGAATACTCTATAATTAGCTTTTCCTTATAAAAAAAAAGGGCACTGCTATGGACTGGAATTTCCTCCTTTTGATTCTAGCTGCAAAACGAAGAATTCTTCTTAATCCAAATTTAGCTTTTTTAATATAACTAGCTCATTAATACAAATATTAGCTTTGAACAGTAAGAATTTTCTTCTGCTAATATTGCCATTTTCTGTATTTTACTTTAAATGTCTATCAATTACCAAAAAAAATCACCACCTTCATTAAAATAATGATCATTATTTGGTCTCCCTTTTCTTAACTAAATCACATTCTCCTCTAAGCTATCAGCAATATACTGTATACCAATTCCATCATGATTTCTAACAGCTAGATCAATATCTATAAATTAGGTGTCACTCAGAATTAAATGATATGCTAGTAGAAAACAAGTTGGAGAGCATAAATGGGGTAATATGATAAAAATATGCTTATAGGAAGCTGCAATACTGCAATACTGTATTCTGAAGTTATGTGGACGGTAGAAAATAGAAAACCAAAATTAAAAGAATATTTCTGGGTTTATTTCTTGCTTATCCATGAATTTCTAAAGACTGGGTTCTTCTAAGCAATGGTCTGCTTAATAATGGAGTGTAATTGGGCACATTCACACATAGCAACTAGCTATGGCTTATTTATCACAATGAGTGGATTCATACTCCACATTAAGCAAGTTATGCACATTACTTAAGAGTAATGTGAAAACCAAGCCATAAAGTAATTAGAACTCCTGTATTCTTATAATATACCACTAAACATAATGTTATAAATCTTAAAGTTTAGCAATGCCTTTGTTTCAAAGTTTAAAGATTTCCTCTGTCCAGTTGTGACCAATTCAAGGAGGTGGTGGTCATCTCAGATTCTCAGTGGAGGGAGCCTGCATTGTTTGAGATGTTTCCATCACGCAGCCCGCATGAAAATACAGAACATAGTAATCTTTCCTACAAAAGCAATACCTATTTATCTACTTGCATTTGCAGCCTTCATACTGCTAGGTTGGCAGTAGCTGGTGCAAGTAACAGGAGCTCATCCTATGGCACGATGCTTGAGTGTCAAATCTGGACAGTTGGCTTTCCAGTTGACCAGCTCAAGTGTCTTAACCACTGGACCATTGTGCCATCTGCCTTTGTTTTACAAAAATAAAAACCTACAGAATCATAGCAATGCTTTCTTTCTGATAAATTATGCATTCAAGTTGTGATGTAACTGTTTGTTTCTGAACAAATGCTGAATAGTTACTGAATAGGTCTCTCTGTAGTCCATGAAGAATTTAACAGTGACCAAAAGAAAGATGGTGGAAGGGGCTTCCCCAATTTAACAAAGGTTCAGGGATGAATAACTGCATGCTATAATTGTAATTTAAGAATTTCCTTGAATGAACGTATTGAATTTAAATGGTATTTATGGAAGACATAGTTTAACTCAGGGGAAAATCCCAGAGAATGATAGTTCACAATTTCTTCACTAAGTCAAATAAAACCAATGTCTATGATCAAACAGAGTCTAATAATACTTGTCTTTTCATTTCTATCTTCAATGAGCTAGCTCGTAGTTCTTTAGTGTGAGTGCTTCTTCCTTATAATGATTCTTTAACAAGTCACTGACTTCCACCTTAACTTCTAACTTACCAATAAGGGATTGGCAGGTAACAAGTAATCTGTTATAAGTGCTTTTCTTCACATGAAAGGCGTTCCAATAGTAAAGTTACCATCAGTAGCAAGTTATTTCTGTTCAGGCATTGACCATCTCTTAGGATGGGTGCACCACAATGCAAGAAAGAAACATGACATTAAAGGTCTCAATAACCTTGCACAAAATTATTGGCACTCCAGGTCCTGTTCATATTTTACATTATGGTCTCCACTCAACCTCCCAAGACTTCCTGTTGGGGATAATATATTATCTGAAGAAGTGAACAATGTTTCACATGGGGTTTAGAAGGTTAGATTCCCCTTGTGTTCAGATTGGAAGCTTCCTCTTCGCAGGCAGAGGTGGCGAGTGCTTTCTTTTAAACATTCATATTGATCACAATTAGTACTTTCAAAATGAGGCACTTCCCACTGGAAGGGTAACCTATAAAATGTATTTCTTTAAAGGAAACATGAACATTTGCACATTTTTGTCATTAATAGTACATTATTATTCCTGATTAATGTTGTAGAGACAACACACTGATGTCTTATTTTACTTTAAAGCATGAATGAAGTGTTCTAGCTTATCCATGCATTACTGACTGGTTAGTTTTCCTCAAACTCCTATTTTGCAAGCAGTAGTCAACATGAGTTACACTCCCTTAATATTATTATCAATCCATACTTTGAGAACAAGAGGTTTATTCTGTTTAAAGAGTTCTTATTTCAATTCGTGCATTTGTGTTCTCTTCCAACGTACTGATTTACTCATAAGCCTTTCATTAATAGGTATCTTCTCATCATGCCATCAAACGGAGAAGGTAATCTCTAAATATCTAGTTATGATCCAATTAAGAAATGTAAAAACTAGTTGGCTTTAATCTGTCATGCTAACCCATAATTCTCTTTAGTTACAAATTTTCAAACTGTAGGAATATGTGCCTTGTAATTTAGAGCTATATTTTGTTATGGTTCTTTAACTCATGAAACTGTCTTGATTAGAACATTTAATAATTTCATGCATTTGATAGAACATGTACCCTCCCCAAACAAACATGTCATTAAATATTTGATTTAGCCAATTTCGTATTTAAAAAATCTTTAATACTGCATAATAAAGTTTTGCCTTAAGAAAGGAACTCTTCCACTCATTGCTGGTTTTTTTGAAAGAACATGGCCTTCAATTAATAGTATCAGAGAACTATTGTTTTAAAAGATGGGTGGGGGAGGAAACAAAGAATTTCTGGTCTAAATAGTGTTCCAAAGTTAAAGGAAAGGGAGACAACCTTAAAAAAAAGAATATTTTAACACATCTGGCACTGATGTATGTCTGCTGAGTGTCCTTGAAAAGGCATTTATGACGTTTCTCCCAGTGGGATGTTTTTCCTTCAAAATTACTTTGTGTTTTGAAATATTTGTGAAATAATACCTAAAAATATAATTCATTAACAGATAAGAACTATATATTTAAAAAAAAAAAAAAGGGGGGGGGGTTTCCCATACATACCTATATGAGTTTGTGACATAACATCAGCTAGCCTATGTGCAGCCCCACTGCCACCACTTTGGGTTGAGGATGAAGAAGTGGTAGAGGTGGTTGAGCCATGGATGGCTTGGCTGATCCAGTGCTCCATATTTATACTCCCTTGGCTTGAGGTTGGTGTTCCCTGGGAATCGCCCTGCACAGAACCTTCATCTTCAGAGCCAGAGGATGTATCTAGCATGGTAGACAAATGCATGACTAAGATTTTATGTTGCAGTATTCAGACACTGACCCAAAGCCAAAGAGTTCAGTTTAAATTGCAGCGGTGTCCAAGAAATTTGCAAAGCAATTTAGGCACCATTTTCTGTTGAGCTAGGGTTAAAGTAGTTGGCATAAGTTCAAATATACTGATGTAGCCATGCAACAGAACTGAGTCATTACAATAATTTTCTCCAACCTGGTGTTCTCTAGATATCTTGATTTAGAAGTTATATCAAAAACAGGTAATGTTGTTTGTACTATTCACAATTTAATCCGAATCATTGCTTTATTCTAAAAGCATTTCCATTCCCAAAGTAGCAATTCTCTAACATTAGTAACAGCATGCAATAAACACCAGATGCTATAAAAGCTACAGCACAAGAATATCTAGTTTGGCCACAGTGGGAACTCAAAATCTTGAACTAAGTGCACTTTGTTTAATATCGCAGAATTAAGTGAATATCACAAAGCAACAGAAACAACACTCTACAAAAATCTCTTCATATTCCTTATGGTTATTTCAGAGAAAATCTCAACATACTTGTAAAGTAAGAGGAATATGGGCCTAGAATAGGGAGACAATATGTATCAACTTCAGTAAAGGAATGGAGAAAATCCATATCTTGCATTCTTTAATTGCTTTAATTGGATTTGTTAACCGCTCCCTCTCCCCTAGGGGACTCGGGGCGGTGTACAGACAGAATAAAAACATTATAAAAAACATTATATACAGCATATTCATTTTTGTAGCCCTCAGAACTCATCAGATCACCATGCAGTAATGAAGAGATGTGATTTCAGTTTTTTTTAATGAAATGAAAAGCATAATAAACTTCAAATAACTTGTAAAGCTATTTTGCTTTTTAAAGAATTGTAGCCTACCTAAATATCTTGGAAATTAGCTAAAAACACAAAGACTCCCTACCGCAAAATGGTTTCCAGTCCAAATCCATCCAGCCTGCTATAATGCTATTGGCAAACAAGTCTGTCCTACTATAATCAGTTGAGACTTGCTGCTCAAGAAAAGCCGTTAATAACATAATATTAGATGCATCAAATGTGAAAAAAGAGATGGATCAGACAGTTTTATTGTAACCAATACATGGTGGGATTCTTACTTTACATATTCATCCACACCTATTTACTGTTACGAGTGCTCAAATATCCAATCATAACATCCTTAGTACAGGTCCTTACCTGGAGGGGTATAGGCATCCATTGATGTTTGCACCACCAGTGAACGTCTCTTGGATGGCATAGGTACTGCCATCTTCCGTTCTTTATGTTTTGCCAGTGCTGCTTGGACTGCTTCTGTATGGACATCTAGAATCAAAAATCTAAATATCAGCTTGGAACTCCAACAAGAGGTCACAAACACAGGTAGTTTCTAGGAGAGAATTAATGTTGTAAATTCCTTAGAGACACGGAATCAATTCTGCCGAAATTTTTCTGGGGAAAAAGCAGCAAGCTATCCTCTCCAGTCAAGCCAAGCACAACTCTACATTATTCTAGAAGAACAAAAGCTGAAATCCAAAATACAATGACTTGGAAGTAACAATAGGGGGGAAAAAGTTATTTTAGGGCAACCATTTCCGCAGGATCTGCATTTGGATTATTCCAGCTAATTAAAATCTTTTTTAGTCTTAATACAGTTTGCTGTTTGGGATATTCTCTAGGTTGCTTTTAATTCTTAATACTTTAAGACAGTCTATATTAGTATATATCTAAACAAATGATGAGGAAAGTCAAGACAACATGGCAGAGCACAGAAATAATTTCAATATTGTAGGTTCATTTAAAGAACATTATTATGTCGCTTTTTCTTTTGATGTTTTCCAGATGTATAGTTCAGATGGGCTACAAAACAATTCCAATGATCCCCATACGACCATGCAGCATTGTTTAAACAAAACTATTGTTTTTAAAAACTTTGAGACTGTATATAGTTTAGACTTAACTTTTTTTTAATGAAAGTTCTATCAAGATTTATTATAGCATAAAGTACAATGAAGATTTTAAAAAAGGAGATTAAAAAAGGTGTTGACTTCTGACTCTTTCCAAAACAGTAAATTTCTAATACATTTATAACTTCAACTTTCTGCATTACCTATAATTATTACAAGCCACACAAGACACTAACTACACAATTATTAAGCTTCCAACTAAATTCTATGTGTTTTTTTTATTTCAAGTTTAAAAAACAGAAGCAATATCCCAATAGATACAAGATCAAATAAAATATATTTGTTAAAAACAGTTTACATTGCAATCTTAACTAAATTTATTTTTCCCCTGTTGTGGAAAATGATAATATATTTCTATTTAGACTGATTAATCTTTCTAAATATCATCAACCACATTAATAAAAATCATATTCTTTCAAATACTTTAACCTTAAAGGGAAAACTCTGTTATATTCATTTTAAGATTCTAAACATTTCTTCAAAACTTTCATCTTTATAACCAACACCAATTAATTATAACAACATTTTCAATTTGCTTTCCACATACATACACGCACACACACTTTCAATAATATTTTGCAAATTATAAGAATTACTTGAGCATTATACATATAAGAATAAAGAAAAATTGAAGGTCAAAGTTTCTCTTTCCTCGTCCTCTTGAATATAAATACTTTCCAAATTTTATTTCAAAATATTTTACAAGCTTTAAACAATAACTTATTCATCCCATTTTCAAACCTACTTTATAAAAACAATGCATTGGACTTTTATTTTAATTACATTTGTCAAACCAATAGAAAATCCATCCTAATTCTAAAAAATTTACAAAGTTTAAGTCACTCTCTCACTTTGCCCTCATAAAGCAAAACCTTTTTCTATATAAGTTTAGATTATATTTCTGAAGTTTAGACTTAATTTTTCTTAATTAATTTTTGACCAAAGCAGAAATTTTTAATTGCCTGCATTAGATGGGTTTGCTATTCTTTATTCATAATTCTTTTCTTCCATTATTAGATTGAAATTAAAGATGAGGTTTTTCCCAAAATGAAAGTTTATCATGTATTGAAGGCATAAAGTTTGCCAGTATGGTCATGCTAGTTTGTACTATATAAATTTACCTCCCACTCAATACAAATGGAAAAGAGTAAGTATAGAAAGCATGGTGTTCCACCTTTAAGGCTGTTTTACAAAAGCACCAAGGCAAACAATAGAAGAATATCAGAAAAGACCTACCTGTGCTATAAAATTTGGCATGGAATGTATTCATGTATGAAATTAATGGATATTCTGAGAAATATGTGTGTCTGTGTGGGAAGGAAAGGAAAAGCAAAGCAAAGAAAAAAGGAAGGAAAACAGTATAATTTTATAACCTGATTTTTTCACTGATGTTATACTGTACACACAAAATTGTTCTATCTTTTAGAAGCATAAACATTTACCTGTCCTAATGGATGCTGCCATCAGCCTCCTTGGGTGCCTTATGAATGTGAAGGATGACTCTGGACTCTGCCTGGAGAAAGAACCCTGTTGGTCTTTCTGTGTCTGGTTGGCAATGGACTCCAGACTCCAGCTGTAATTTGCTTAAAGTAGAGGAAGAGTAGGAGTCTTGCACAGCAAGCTTGAGAGCAGTCCAAGAAGAAGAGTATGTGAAGGAGTGAATGGATAATTATTGGGCAGCAACCTACCCAGTGGGGGTGGGGAGAAAGAGGGAGGGTTGAAGTAGTGTACTTGTGTATACAAGAAGACAAGGCTTGACCACCTCCCCAATGCCTTGAGCCTTATCTAGTCTGGGAAGAAAGAGGCTAACTGATAGCAGTGAAGGACACAACTGAGGTGAAACAAAATGGATTGCAAAGAAACGTTAGATTAAACTGAATATTCAAAGAAAAAAGAATAACAAGAATTATGAGAGGGAAGTAGAAGAAATTATTTACAGGAGAATCATTATAGTGCAGACGGAACAGGACAGGGACTGAAAAGAACAAGGAACTCAGGTTAGTTAAGGAGAAGGGGTCAAAGTGGCAAAAATTAAGGAATGGGAAGATTGGCTGGCTGCCTGAATATCTCCTTTTCTGCATAAGAGGCAAAAAGAGATGCTGATCTCTTGGGGTGGAAGAACACAGGAACTGGATCTCTAGGAGCCAAAAAGAGAATAAATCTAGGAGTAGGACACTTGAGAAGGGTATCTAGAAGATACTAGAAGAAGCTACTCTACTAAAAGTAGATTTGCAGGGTTAGAGATGAGAAAAATGGATGTAAAAAGGGTACACAGATACAGGGTTAGGGTTGGACAAATAGAGTCCACCTTTGGGCCTTTTCCAAAGCATTAAGAGTGGTGGAGCCAATACGCACCACTGTGTACTTACTGCATCTGGAGAATGCAGGCCAGCATGTTTAGAGTGACCAAATCTTCTTGATGTTTCAGAATATTTATGAGCAATTAACTAAGCATTTTCAGGACAAAACCTCATATTATCTCCAGATTGGATGTCAGAAGGATAGACTTTCAATAGATGACAAGGTAGCATCCTCCTGTGATCACCATCTGGATTCCTTCAAGCTTGTAATGCCTAAGGAAAGTGATAGGATTGTCGATGGGATGAACTCCAACACTTGCAGATTAGAACTTTGTCTCTCTTAACTAATAAAAGCATCCAAAAAACGCATAAAAGCATGGATGTGGAGATGGTCAGTACAATCTTAGGGGAATCAAGGAGTAATACCTCTGGATTTAAAGGAGAGAGTGTCAAAGCCATTTCTGGATCCAGCCATCCTAAGGTATTATAAGACAATCCTCGCCATCATTTCTTGCTAAGGCAATAAAAATGTTTGTTTTTCTAAGCACCCTATTTCTCTCAAAGATACCCTGGCAGTGTAGAAAAAAAACACTGAAATATAAAACAGTATATACAAAATTAAAATGTTTGAATTAAAATTTGGACTTGAAAAATTTAAAAATATTATAATATTTATTAATGAGGCAAATGTAACCCTGCTGAAAATTGGTTGACAACGGCAAAGAGAGAGCTCTCATGGCAGGCACCAATCTCATGGCCATGTGTTTCTTGGGCATCTCGAGGCCAGGTGGCAAAGCCATGTATTGGAAATAAGAAGAGTGGGGTCCCACCTCCAGAGGCAGAATATTCCATAGGGTGGGGGCAATGGTAGGAAACACTCTCCTCCTAAACCCAGTCAAAAAATTTTAACTGACAGGGTCCACAACACATCTTCCCTCCGGAATCTGGTGGGATGGGCCAATGTGATGGGATGAACCTGGTTCCATAGGTAGCTTGTCCCTATGCCATACGGGCCTTTATAGGTCATAACCAACGTCTTGAATAATTGGATCCAGAGGCCCTGGAGCCCAATGCAGTGCCTGAAGCATAGGTGCTACATATACTTTTTTTTGGGAGGGAACACTTGTATGACTGCATTTTGCACTAGCTGAAGGTTCCGGATATTTTTCAAGGGTAGTCTGGATGAATGTTGTCCAGAATGGCTTCTTGATTAGAAAGCATACATGTGCTTCTTCAGAAAAACTCGAGAAAACACCTTTTGAAAAGGAATGAATTTACCATAACCTTCTGAGAGTTTTTAACGAGCCAGGAGGGCTTTGGATCTAATTCACAGATAGAAGCCTTTGTATTCCACAAGCTTCTCCATTTCCTCAGGGCCAACAGAGACAAACTGTTTCCAGTTAACTGGGTAAATCTGCTCCCTGGGCATCTCCATAGGACTTGCGTCACATATGGCATCCAATGGGAACAAAACTGAGTGATTTTATCCTCCTGGAAAATTTATCTGAATGACCAAGTAGGTGGATTTCTGGGTTACCCTTTCCAAAGAGAGTTCGGGTGACCCTAAACAGGGTCCTTGAGTGGCATTCTGTGGATACAGTAAGAGCAGTGGAATATTGACAATTAGCCATTCTAACTGCCATGAGGTAAACCTTAATAGCAGCTCTAACTCATGTTCAGTCAAGTCCATTCTTCATTTTCATCCAGCAATATTGACTAAAGAGAGGTCTTGATTAAAGAGGTTATTCTGGATTTTTTTTCACTTGTGTTGTACAAAGGGTTTCATGTGTGAGTATTGGATGGAATCTAAACTGGCCACTTTTGTGTTAAGACCTGTAATTGTTTTGGATGGAACTGTGAATCCTTCCTTATGAAGCTAAATCTTTCAGGAACATTCCCCAATATCATCAGCTATCTTATCCTTTGAGCAACCTGTGAATAAGTATGGGGTGCCCACATTTATTTAATATCTTTGTAAAATTTCTGCATAATTAAAGTAACAAATAACAATGACTTAGAATTAGAATAGAGAATGTTTGAATAGTCCTTTCACCTACTGAATATTCCAAAACTTCATTTGAATTTTTTTTTCATTAGAACAGGCAGGCAAATGAAGAGAATATAGAGAAATTACATTTCAAAATTAATGTTAATACAGATGCACAGCTTAGTTTTGGGCACACAAATACAAATTCAAAAAGCTTTGTCTTTTTTTAAAAAATGTGTTTTTCCATCTTTATCACTGATTATAAAGGAACAACTGCCTACAGTAAATAAAGATATTTTACTAGAAACGAGCTCCGGTGAAATCAGCGAGGCGTAATTCTGAATACCTTTCTTTTCTTTATTTTTATGTATCTCTTTTATGTCTAGCTCTAAAGAAGCCTAAAGCTAGATAAGTTTGCAAGCCAAGACCTTGAGCTCATTATTTATCAATAAAACAAACAAACAAATGAAGGAGACCAACTGAATCTATTCAAAAGAATGTTTTTGAAGCCAAGCAACTTAATCCAAGTTTAAAGCCAAAAATAAAAACTATGGTGCTTAACCACAAAATAAATCTAAGATGTTTTTCTTGGCCTTAACTATCATCCTATAAGAATTTTAAAAAAATCATAGCACTTTTGGTGATCTCTCTCTCTAAACCGTAAGTTGGAAATTACTATCATTGGGTTTATATTCTTTTCCTTAGAGACTGTTTTCTACTTTAAACAAAGTCTACCCCAAGGCACCCTTTTAGGCTGCGATCCCATTGGGAGTTATGTGGAGGGCACATTCACAAAATGGCTGCCATGATAGAAGAGGCAAGACATCTCTTCAGTAAAAATGGGGGCTGAAATCCAGTCCTTTGCTTTGCAGGATGTCAGTTCTTGATTTAATTATTTTAATTAAAACAATCTTCATAAAGGAAAGAGTGTCTGAGACAGACCAGTGGAATCCAAAGCAGTTTCCCCATATCTTAATAATACAAGAAAGTAGAACATTGTAGTAGAACTACCCAACCTAACCAAGTGCTCCATCACCAAAGTAAAAACTTGGTTTTCCACCACAGAACCTGCGTAAGAACATGCACAAGTACATACTAAAGTAACCCTGAGAATCACGAAAAGGGGTTCATGGTTCAAGACAGAGGTTCCCAGCCTCTTCCTTGAGGACGGTACCGGTCCGTGGCCTGTTAGGAACTGGTCCGTGCAAGAAGTGAGTGAGCAAAGGTTCATCTGTGCATGTGCAGGATTGTGATGACCCAGGCTGGGAAGCGACACAGTTGAACTGAAGGCTTTTAATTCCCTTTTATTAGTTCAAACTTCCCCCAAAATCCCCACAGTGCGCTGCAAATTCAAGAGCAGAGCACACACACATGCTTCCAATAGTTCTTGGCTGCTATTTATCCAGAGGAGCAGCAGTCCTGGGATCAGAACCTGATCACGGGGCGTCCTCGTCGCTCGGAAAGTTCGTTGGGGCTGCAGCGAAAAAAGGCAAGGTAAAGCAAAGCAAGGCAAAACAAGATTGCAAGATCTCTGTAATCATAAGTGTGGTTGGAAGAATGCAATACCTGTTCCCGACAAATGTCCCTCCCCACAGAGTCTTCTTAAATCCTATTCCCCAGGTGAGCTTGGTTAGGAGGGGTGGGTCGCCCTCTTCCCAAGTCACTGGGTCGTCCTGCACTGATCCTGCCTCCTGTTCATTCTCCGTGCTTGGGAATCAGGCGGGGTAGGCAGTTTTTTTTCTCCGGAGCTCTTCTGATGCTTGTCCTTTCTGTCTCCTCCCCCCTAGCTCAGTCATCCTGTGCCCTCTCTTCTTCTTCACTGGCCACTCTTTCTATGCCTGAGAGACTCGAGACTGCCTCATCCTCCTCAACTGGGGCCAGAGAAGTTGTGACATCTTC
Source organism: Natrix helvetica (assembly GCF_964273705.1). Taxonomy (NCBI): domain Eukaryota; kingdom Metazoa; phylum Chordata; class Lepidosauria; order Squamata; family Natricidae; genus Natrix; species Natrix helvetica. The sequence goes on along the minus strand of NC_138554.1, from coordinate 128,699,627 downwards.
CTGTCGGTCCCATCTCCTCCTCCTCCTCCTCCTCCTCCTCCTCGGCCCCAGCCTCCGTGGCCATGGAAGAGTTCTAGGTTGCATGCGAATCCCCCCCTTCCCCCACAGTCTATGGAAGACATTTCCCTCTCAAAACCAGTGATCAAAACCAAAACACTTCCTCACCAGCTATACCTAAATGAGCCAACACTACCCCAGCTCCATTATCTAGCAATTAGAAAACATGAAAACTCCTTAATTTCAAAACACATGGACTTAACCATAGTTCCAAACTGTGAGCATTCTAGAGCAGTGATGGCGAACCTATGGCACACAGAGCCCTCTCTGTGGGCACACGCACTGTCGCCAGCTGCTCTTTTGGTTTCTAGCTGGTCTTTGCAGGTGCCGGGACCTGAAAGCAGCCAGAAAAATGCCCCCAATACAGGCATGCATGTGCCAGTCAGCTGGTCTTTGGGGTTCCAGTGCTCTGGCGTGCATGCATGCATGCACACTCTGGTTTGGGCACTGATTGCCGAAAAAGTTCGCCATCACTGTGCTAGACCAAGCCAAATTCAAAAATGCTAGAGAATTCCAGGAACTTAGACGGTCTGTATCTCTTGGTTGCCATTTACTGGTTGCTCTAGTCAGAATACAGTGAAGCTGGTTGCTTCCACTTACCAAAAGCTTCTTCCATCTCTCCCCATCATGCTACCTTAAGCAAATGCCCAGCTTTTCTATGGGCATGAGCCAGCCTTAGAGGGGCCCATAATGTGGTTTATTTATTTATTTTTCAAAATTTATAGACCGCCCCCTCTCCCCGAAGGGACTCGGGGCGGTGTACCGGCATCTCATTAAAAACAGATACAAAAGATAAATACCCTTAATATATTCCCTTAAGTTTGAGTTTGAGTTTATTAAATTTATAAAAGCAAATTAAAAGCGAATTAAACCTAAATTTAAACCTAAATTTAACTGTACAGAATAATAAAAGTTAAAATCAACTAAAAAACATACCCCTAAAAATTTAAAAATACAGACTTGAGGGACTAAAATTGGTATTAGGCCAGGCCGGCTAAATTGAACAGGTGGGTTTTAAGCTTCTTACGGAAGGAGTGGAGGTCGGTGGTAGTTCTGATATCCGGGGGGGAGGTCATTCCAGAGGGTCGGGCCCATCACAGAGAAGGCCCTACTCTTGGGTGTCGCCCGCTGGCATTGCCTCGTGGACGGCACCCGGAGGAGTCCCTCTCTGTGAGAGCGAATCGGCCGAAGGGATGTATGGGGTAGGATACGATCCCGCAAATAGCTAGGTCCTGTGCCATGGACCGCTTTAAAGATGATAACCAACACCTTGAAACGCACCCGGAAAGCCACAGGTAGCCAGTGCAGCCCGCGCAGCAGAGGTGTTACGTGGGAGTATCTAGTGGCTCCCACAATTGTCCGCGCGGCCGCATTCTGAACCAGCTGCAGCCTTCGGGTGCATCTCAAGGGGAGCCCCATGTAGAGAGCATTACAGTAGTCCAGTCGGGACGTCACAAGCGCATGGGTGACTGTGCAAAGGGCGTTCCGGTCCAATAGGGGACGCAATTGGCGCACCAGGCGAACCTGGTGAAACACCCCCCTTGCCACGGCTGTCACATGGTCGTCCATTGACAGCCGGGCATCCAGGAGGACGCCCAAATTGCGTGCCCGATCCACGGGGGCCAGATGTTCGCCCCCAATGGCCAGTGATGGAATCAGCTGGTTGAACCGTGGTGCCGGTAGCCACAGCCACTCCGTCTTGGACGGGTTGAGCTTGAGTCTGTTATTTCCCATCCAGATCCGTACAGCTTTCAGACATCGGGACATCACTTCGACGACATTGTTGGGGTGGTCCGGGGTAGAGATGTACAGCTGAGTGTCATCAGCGTACAGGTGGTAATCTACCCCGAACCCACGAATGATCTCGCCCAGCGGCTTCATGTATGTGTTGAACAGGAGAGGCGAGAGGACCGACCCCTGCGCCACCCCGCAGGTGAGCGGCCTCAGGCTCGACCTCTGCCCCCCTGTCAACACACATTGCGCCCGACCGGAGAGGTAGGAGGAGAACCAACGCAGAACGGTGCCCCTCACCCCCAACCCCTCCAGGAGACGCAGTAGGATACCATGGTCGATGGCATCGAAAGCCGCCGAGAGATCTAATAGGACCAAGATGGAAGAACAACCCCCATCTCTGGCCCTCCAGAGATCATCCACCAGTGCGACCAAAGCTGTCTCCGTGCTGTGACCGGGCCGGAAGCCGGACTGGCGCGGGTCCAGATAATCAATTTCCTCCAAGTGCCGTGGGAACTGTTGCGCCACCACACTCTCTACAACCTTCGCCAAAAAGGGAAGGTTGGAGACGGGACGGTAATTAGCTAACTCAGCTGGGTCCAGAGAAGGCTTCTTTAGTAGGGGCCTCACCACCGCCTCTTTCAAGACAGCCGGCAAGAACCCCTCTCTCAGTGAAGCGTTCACTAGTTCCTGGAGCCAGCCTTGTGTGACCTCCCAGGATGCCAGTACAAGCCAGGAGGGACACGGGTCCAGTAAACATGTGGTGGCTCGCAGTCGTCCACGTAACCTGTCCATATCGTCGGAAATAACAGAGTCAAACTCCTCCCAGGATGGTACCTCAAGACCCACCTCTGACGTCTCTTCTAGACCGCTAACGGAGACCCACTCGCTGCGAATCTGAGCAATTTTGTCCTGCAGATATTCCCCAAATTCCTCTGCTCTACCCTGCAAGGGGGCTTCCCGCGGCCTCTGTGAGAGGAGGGAGCGGGTCACCCTAAACAGGGCGGCAGGGCGGTTATCTGCGGACGCAATAAGAGTGGCACAATATTGTCGTTTGGCCACTCTTAATGCCACAAGATAAGTCCGTAAATAGGCTCTCACCTGTGCTCGGTCAGACTCGGAGCGTGACGATCTCCATCTGCTCTCTAGGCGTCTGTTGCGGCGCTTCATCACCCCCAGCTCCTCGGTGAACCAAGGGGCCTGGGTGGTTCGATGCCGCAAGAGAGGCCGCAAAGGCGCAACCCGGTCCAAGGCCCCGGCGGCCGCACTATTCCATGCAGCCACTAGGTCCTCCATCCGGGTGCGGGTCAGGACTACAGGGAATGGCCCAAGCTCCGTCTGGAACCTATCAGGTTCCATCAAGCGCCTGGGGCGGAACCATCTAGGACATTCCGGTTCCGCCTCCCCGCGATGGGGAGTAGCGGTTGGAAAGTCGAGCCGGAGAACTGAGTGATCTGACCATGACAGGGGTGTAATAACTAAATCCCCTACTCCCAGATCACTCCTCCACTGGCCAGAGACAAAAATAAGGTCCAGTGTGTGACCTCCCTCGTGTGTGGGGCCCTGAATTACCTGGGTCAGGTCCATGGCTGTCATGGAAGCCATGAACTCCCGAGCCGCCTCGGATGTTTCCCCTACCGATGGCAGGTTAAAGTCCCCTATGACTAGCAGCCTGGGGGTCTCAACCGCCATCTCAGCGATCAACTCGAGGAGCTCGGGCAGGGCCGCTGATGCATAGCGAGGAGCCAGGTATACAATCAGCAAGCCCAACTGTCTCCCTGGGCCTCTCTTGGCTCAAGGCCTTCCCTTATGATAACCGCTACCCCGCCACCCCTACCCTGGGCCCGTGGCTGATGGAATGCACGGTAGCCTGGCGGGCACATTTCCACAAGGGGGAGACCTCCCTCGTGGCCCAGCCAGGTCTCCGTTATCCCTGCAAGGTCCGGCTCCCCCTCCGAAATCAAGTCGTTAATGTTTAGCTTTTTTAAGCACTGAAGGCCCATTTAAGGTCCCTGTCTCTGCAGCCCCATCATTATGTTGCCTCTTCCATATTTATGCTGCTAATCAAATAGACATCAGCAATTCCTAACAACCGTACTGTGCATATATGTTTTGTGCATTATTTTTATTAAAGAAGAGTGACATGATTTGTTGCATTGTAACTAAAACTGAATTTTACTTCTTAGTAATCATGCTTAGATTTGCAGACTACAAAACCCCCTAGAGCTGATTTTTTTTTAAAAAAACTATAGCTATTTATTTTCTTTAACACAGGCCCTTGCCAATTTATTTTTAACATTTCTAACTTTCAGGAACCTAAAATGGTTGCTTTAAATCTTCCTCAGATTAGACATGCTATTTTGTCTGTTTGCTGAATTTAATTTGCTCCCCCCCCCCGCGCGCCCCGCCCCCATCTCATTGCAAATGTCTCTGGGCGACTTCAGGCATTAGAACTTTAAAACCTAACAAACAAATGTCTTTCAAAGAGTAAAAGTAGAAATCCTAACCAAGATATAGTTAAGAGAAGAGAAGAGAGGGAACAGGGGGGGGGGGGGTTGCCTTTTAATTCCACAACCATCTCAATATGATGCTGCCTCGTTAATCAGGGCCCCTGGCCATCTGGCTGGCTTAAGATCCTGAGGAAGCACAGAAGCGTGGGAGCCAACCTTTCTCAGGAGTAAGATGTTCCATAAGGCAGGAGCCACAGTAGACAATCACTTTCTCCTGAACCTGCCAACCAGAATTCCTTGACTGACAAGACTGGCGTCCTCCTTGTCCACTGACAATGAGTTTTACGCATTGTGGATGTTTTTAATGGTATTATTACATTTTAAAACAGATTCGGGAAAAGCTTCTGTTTCATTCTAAGTTATCAAAAATGTGAAGCCGTGAATAAACAACTTGGCACATTAACCTTCCATCTCCTCTTTTTCCCTTCCAGATTAGCTTGGCCCATACACTAGATTAAACTCATGCTTTTCGTTATTCTTAGACAATCAACATCAGTTCTTCAAAATGAAGCGATGACATGACTAGGGTTATTATATTTTTGCTTGTGCTCCAGCCATCTGTGCAAGATTCCTTGTTCAAACTGCTAGTCCCTCTAAATATCCTAACAATAATCAGTAAAATGTGGGACCAAATCAGATGAGACAATATATGGTAAGTTATTACAATTTCAGATGTACTTATTTTATGAGTACATATTGTAGCTATGTTGACAGAAGCTCGTAGTTCAAAAGAAAGTTCAGTGAGATCTTCTCACGCTCAAAGTCCATCAGCTGTGGCTCAGTTCACATATCAAGCATGTGGTTTGGGTAGTTTTGGCTGAACTTGTGTAAACTTAGTGATTTAAAAACAATATCAAGTGAGGTCATTTGCTAAACGGAGTTGACTTAACCATTCTTTATCAAATAAACATAACTGGCTGCTTTCTCGTAACTTGTTTAACTTATCTATGATTTATAAACCACAATGATTGGGTTTGTACAACATGCTATGTCATATCCAAATAAGTTAAATATAGCTTAGTATGTTGTATGTACTGGACTATCAACATAACATTTTACCAATGTAGGGTGGAAGCTAACAAAGAGACATGGATGTCATATTCCCCACAATCAAATACTCACACACTTCAATGTAACAGTTTTCAAAAGCCACCATAAATAATAAAAAAGGTATTTAATTATGTTTCTTGCCAGTGCTGATCTTACAACTTGATGATGGATTAAACATCATCCTTATTGTAAATTCAGGAAGCAAGCTATGATGTTTACATCAATTTAAAGCATAATAACTGTGGAGGTTTTGGTGAACAACGGCATGACTCACACTGATGTTGTTACCTTGCTGGGTAATGAAACATCTCCAAGCAAACAATCACGCTCAGAGAAGATCAAGAACTCAAAATTTCAACCCCGAGCTACATATATTCACTTCTATTAGAATACAATAATTCAATACAATAGTTTCTTGAAGCAATTATTTATATTTCTAAACTATACAACTATGCAATCTCTAAATGGTTCCTCCAACTTATAGAACTAGTTCCCCAGCTATTTTCTAACCAAATATTCACAATTGTTCTTAGCTATGCCAATAGCAAAAGGGTGGGCTGATGCCAGTTCGGACCAGTTCAGGCAAACTGGTAGTTCTGACCACTGGCTGGGGCTACCCACCCGGTAGCCTGTCCTATTTATCTCACTCTCTGGCTTTGTTCCCTACCCACGAAGCCCAGCTAATTGCTGTGCCTCACCTACTCTACTCCTGCAGCTGTCTAAGAAGATTTGCTCTGTGTTTGAAGCCGTATGAAAGGGGGAAAGCTGCCCGCATGTCAAGCGAGCCTGTGCACTCACATTTTTAGCGAACCAGTTGTTAATGTATGTGCAGCCCACCTCTGGACAATAGGAAAAAAATGACTGCCCTCAATATGTGCATCGCATAAATAAAACAATAGTTTTGTGGACCGATGATGAATTCCTGGCTTGGGCAGTGGGTTACACTAGAAATCTACACTAGAATGAATTATAAGGTTCCTTCCAGTCCTGTGAGTCCAGCACAATGCAGAGAAACTATGGATTCAGCTGCTTCTCTTTTAAAACCATAAAAATCTAATTATCCTGTACCTAAAACAAATACCTACTGTTTACCGTCCTTGTTCATATTTGAAACTGTTCAATAGTCAAGTCCGTATTTTAATTACAGATAGCTTCGAGGTCAGTTACCTAGTGATATTTGCAACAGACATAACAAGTGAGGTGAACTGATTTCTCTTTCAAAGAACACGAAGAACTACCTACATTTAAAGTATGCAAAAGCAGGCCAAATAGGAAAAAGGAAAACAAAACTAGATTCAGTTAAGATCACTTCCAAAATCTAATTCTTATATCAAAAGATAAGAAAACCTTGTAGGTGATTGTGGTCAGGGAGAGTTCTCATAGAAATCAGGTTTGGCCCTTAGATGTCACAGGTAGCTCTCTCCTAATTTAGGTGACACTTTATAAACTGCAGTTTCCTAGATGAAAGTTAATGGAATCAATCTTCCTTATGTTCCTTTGTTTGTACACACAAAGCCCATATAAAATTTTCCTTTCCTAGGAAAGGGAATCCTAATGACTTCCACAGCTCCTAATATTCAAAAGAGGGCTAACATGCTGTGGCCAAAAGGTAATTTATTACATTTCTGCTGAGAGCACCACACACCATTCTTAGTACAGCACAATCAGGTATTACCTAGTAAATATGTTAAGTTTCCATGTTAGTAAGCCAAGATTTTCTTTCCCATGGAGAGTCTCAAGTAATCACAATGGTGTAGGCCAGACTTCACTCTTGTTATTTATTCACTAATTTAACTGATAGTGCCCCTTAATAAGAGTTAATCTTATTTACCATGAAAACCACATGTTGGATAATGGAAATAATGGAATTTAACTAGATAGGAATTCCTATCAAGCAATGAATAGAGCTGAGCTTTGACCATGAGTAGGATATTAAGGTCCAATGTTCTTTGTGGGTCAGAATGGGGGGATTTAACATTTTTCAGCTTGCTTTTAAGGCTTTTTGAAATCTAGGGGATATTGTATTTTATTTTATTTTTATTTTACATTTACAAAAAAATGAATCAGGGCTTGATAGGATATTTAAAGTCATCATTCAACTCTGCATCTTGCGAATTTGCTAAATTATCTATGATTGGTACTGATGCTGTTCCTACTTAAAGACTGTATATGATTTTTTCTTTCTTTCTAGCTTTCCAGCAAGGAAATCTTCTACCCAACATCATTTGTCAAATCATTACATGCATTTTGGCTGATTAGCTGCCTCCCTTTTACCCAATTAAAGATAGGCCAATTTGCATATTGTGATAATCTCAACCTACAGACCAGAGTTGAAATGCTGAGGAAGTATATAATTTTATATTTCATTTTAAAGATACTATTTCTTATAATTTTATTCGGTAATCCAATCTGGTACATACAAAATCAAAGTGATCTAAAACCAAAAAAAAGCACAATGTCTTTTATCTCACAGTCCTTGGTTATTTAACAGTTAGTATACAATGTGACTTTTTTGCTGCACCCAGAGAATATATGAATAAATATATATTCATATATATAGTGTGTTTGTGTTATTTGTCATTCTGTTGTAAATATAACTTTAGTAAATGGAGGAATGGGAAAAACTTTGAAGAAACATATCCCTTATCTCATGGGCTTCAAAACAAATATCTGAGGATAGAGATGAAGAATTGGGCAGGAATCTGTTGATTTGCAAGTTTGAGGACAGAGACAAAGTTGTCTACAGCAACAGTGGCTACAAAATGGCGGATGTGATCAATATGTCCCATCCCTTTTTAACATTCTAATATAAAGCATACGCCCTCATTGGCTTATAAATCAGATCAATGTGTATGATTAAAAGTACCAGGGCTATGATTGACTCTTAATGAAGGACAATGTACTAGTGGGAATGGTTAAATGCCTTCAGATCAATCTGCCTTCTGAAACTTGAATGTGTCTTACAATTTACACAGTCCTTTTCCTACCTTGTAACTTAGCTAAAAATGACTTGCCTCATCTCTCAGAAAAGGAAACTTTCCTATCAAGTTACAGTGCTTCTGTTCCTTGCTTTGGGGTAGAGCAGTGAGGCCTGGAACTGTTGTAATGCTACCATTATATTATTTATCAATCTGTTGTAAACAACAACTTTAGTGAATGGAGGAATGGGAAAAACTTTGGAGAAATATATCCCTTATTTCAAGGGCTTCAGAAATATAAGCAAGAACCTGGGGGTAGAGATGGGAATGATATCCACAAACCAGCCCAGTACAGTTACTGGACATAGAAGTTTAGCTTATTTCCTCTAAGAAAGGAAGCAAAGATAACAGATTATGTTGATATTGGACACTGATTGGTTGTTCAAGACCTGAATTGTGTGGCAATGTTTTATTGAACTTTTGACTGGCGTGCACACATGCACATGCCTTCTTCACAAAAGAGCATCTTCTTCAATCATTTGCAACCAGCTTTAAATTTCTTGTTACTCCTCTCAAGTGTGAGAGCAGATTTCGATATAATTTGCTGCATTGTAAGATACTGTATTAATATATTTCCATGATAGTAATGCTGATTTTTATTAATCATAAATTACTTTAAGCACTGTATTCTCCCTCCACCAAACCAAGAATATTCCCCTTCAGCAAACTTATGTTAATCTTACTCAGAGTACAGCCACTGCTGCTACAAAAACCATGAATGCGCTTAGCAAAAAGTGTTTGAAAGCTCAAATTTTAGAAATTATGACTATATAATTAATTTTGCTGCCAAGTATCTATTAGCAACAGGATAAGGGTATGTGCTAATTGGAAGTGACAGGTGATAAAGCAGTTAATGTGCTATGATCAAAGTGGCTGAATTACAAGATTGTGTAGCCTCTTGTAACTTCCTTGTCATTAGCCTGCTGTTATCATGGAGCGTGGTGGACGGCCATAACATGGAAATGGATATGCTGATGTCATTAACAATCAGCCCTTGTGAAATAAGAGTCTCACCCAGAGCACAAGTCTTTATGCTGAGTACAGTTACAAGTTCTATGGAGGGAAAAACCTGACAAGCATCCAAAGCCAGAATAGTAAGCTGCTTTTTTTTAAAACTAAAACTCTCCATTTATTTTCAGTATGCAGAGATCTTGAGAACACTATTCTTGGCAAGCACACATTATGCATCATTTTAAGGCAATCTTGAATAAGCATGAATGACCACGTTGCTGCTACACGAGCCTACCTGATGCATAGCAAACTGCTTAAGCTGCTGGAAGCTATCTCAGGGTTTTGGGTGGAGTTAGGCTTATGGTCCTAGGGGGCTTTAATCTGCTATCCCTGACTTGCTTCAGAAGCAGCCCAGTAGTTGGTGGCCCTCGACCTATACCAGATCATTTCAGGCTCTACTTAAATAAATAGTGGTAAGATCCCGGATATGATTTTCCTGTCAGAGCAGTGTCAACAAGATATGGAATGAGGAGCACAGGAATGTGCTAGTTCAACCCCCAACTCCAAGGTTCGTTCCAAAAAGTGTTAATTGGGAGTGAGACACATTGCCACTTCGAATGTTCTGCTCGTGGCAACTATTAGATCCCCAGAGTTTTGAGTAGAAGCTGGGTGATTTCTACTGCACAGCCCTATGGAGGTCTTGGTCACCACTTGGAATCAGAGACTGGCCAAGGCCCTGGACAAGATCATGCTGCAGCTCTGGCTCCTGATTCAAATCAATTATTAGGATCCCTTTCTGTAGATTGTCTGAAGAAACTATGGGTCTGGTGAATAATGGCCCCACTAATGGAAGGAGCTGGGGAGATATCCTGGGGATTTTAAATGTCCAGTGTTCCCCTCACCATTTTTGAGAATGGAAGAGAAAAATGTAGCTTTGAAACTCCAGAGGGTCCTGATTGAAGTAAATGATCTGGACCTCTCTCTGTAGGGTGTCAAGTCAAGTTATGCCAAGGACAGGGAGACAGATGGCATTGTATGCACTTGTGGATGATCTCTGGGGAGAGTGGCAGTGGAGTAGTGCAACCATTCTTCTTCTCCTTGACCTTTCAGTGGCTACAGGGGATGGGGCTCTGCAGCATAGTATTGCACTTGTTCATATCCCTTCTCCATGGCCGGTCCCAAGCAGCATTAATAAATAGAATGGAAGTGGGCCCTATTTGAAGTGTCTGCTTTCAGAAATTAATGGTTCCACTATGGTGTGTCGCCCAATAGAGAAACTTCAAGGCCACCAAATTCCTCCTTGGGAAAAAGAACTCGGACAAGGATTTAAAGGGCCATGCGGAAGAAATTGTTTTCTCCTGACAGAGAAAATTCCTTGGATGCATTTTCAATTTGAGTCCAAGCACAGAGCAGGTCCACTGGAGAGACTGGGGGAATGAACTTGCCAGATTATATGGGAGCAGTTAACTTCTGTTGGACCTGAAGAAATGCATAGGACCTAAGGAGGCTGTTAAGGCAACTACCTGCTAATAAGATCCCTGTTCCTCTTGGTTGATGAAACCCTCCAGGATGTTCGCCTGCAGTTGTGTCCAAGAGGTGATAAACGCATTGCTCCAGGAGTGGTTATTTCAAGCACTATTAAAGGAAGCCGTAGTGCACCTCCACCTCAAGAGACCATCATTACCCAATCTTCTGGGGCAACGTTTGAACATCATTTGAAGTAAATGATCTGCACCTCTCTCTGTAGGGTTTCAAGCCAAGTTATGCCAAGGACAGGGAGACAGATGGCATTGTATGCACTTGTGGATGATCTTTGGGGAGAGTGGCAGTGGAGTAGTGCAACCATTCTTCTTCTCCTTGACCTTTCAGTGGCTACAGGGGATGGGGCTCTGCAGCATAGTATTGCACTTGTTCATATCCCTTCTCCATGGCCGGTCCCAAGCAGTATTAATAAATAGAATGGAAGTGGGCCCTATTTGAAGAGTCTGCTTTCAGAAATTAATGGTTCCGCTATGGTTAGTTGTCCAATAGAGAAACTTCAATGCCACCAAATTCCTCCATGGGAAGGAGGGCTCGGAGAAGGATTTAAAGGGCCATGCGGAAGAAATTGTTTTCTCCTGACAGAGAAAATTCCTTGGATGCATTTTCAATTTGAGTCCAAGCATAGAGCAGGTCCACTGGAGAGAGTGGGAGCAGTTAACTTTTGTTGGACCTGAAGAAATGCACAGGACCCAAGGAGGCTGTTAAGGCAACTACCTGCTAATCAGAGCCCTGTCCCTCTTGGTTGATGAAACTCTCCAGGATGTTGGCCTGCAGGTGTGTCCAAGAGGTGATAAACGCATTGCTCCAAGAGGGGATATTTCAAGCACCATTAAAGGAAGCCCTAGTGCACCTCCGCCTGCAGAGACCATCACTGAACCCAATCTTCCTGGACTACATTTGTCCAATGTCCTCCTCACTTTCCAGAACAAGTGGTGGAAAATGTGGTTGCCTTGCAGCTTCAGAGGGTCCTGATTGAAATGAATGATCTGGACCCCTCAATGTATAATTTTGGGGCAGCATATTGGAGACAGATGGCATTGTTTGCACTTGTGGATGATGTCTGGTAAGAGTGGGATGGAGAAGTGGAAACACCTTCTGCTCTTTGACAAGGCTCAATGCCTCCGGAGGATGGGAATGAGGACCACAGTATTGTGCTAGTTCAACTCCTGATTGAAGTAAATGATCTTGACCCCTTCCTGTAGAGTTTCAAGACATGTTAGTCAGCGACGGGGAGACAGATGGCATTGTTCGCACTTGTGCATGATCTCTAGCAAGAGTGGTAGTGGAGAGAGAGGCAGGTCCCATTTGAACAGTTCTCCCTTGATGTGCCCATGTGCCCTACCACAGCCTATCCGTCTCAAAACACCCCATGGTTATGGAGGAGCTTTGGATTCTGGAAAGGGCCAGTTTGTCCAGAAAACCTGAGGGTGCTGAAAACGGTTCATTTTGTCCAGTGTCCATTCACCATTTTGAGAAGGTGCTGGAAAAAGTTTGCCTTGCGACTCCAGGGCCCCCGGTTAAAATCAATTATTAGGATCCCTTTCTGTAGGTTTTCTGAAGAAACTATGGGGATGGTGAATAATGGACTAATGGACCCACTAATGGAAGGAGATTGGGAGATATCCTGGGGATTTTAAATGTCCAGTGTTCCCCTCACCATTTTTGAGAATGGAAGAGAAAAGGGTCGCTTTGAAACTCCAGAGGGTCCTGATTGAAGTAAATGATCTGGACCTCTCTCTGTAGGGTTTCAAGCCACGTTATGCCAAGGACAGGGAGACAGATGGCATTGTATGCACTTGTGGATGATCTTTGGAGAGAGTGGCAATGGAGTAGTGCAACCATCCTTCTTCTCCTTGACCTTTCAGTGGCTACAGGGGATGGGGCTCTGCAGCATAGTATTGCACTTGTTCATATCCCTTCTCCAGGATGTTGGCCTGCAGGTGTGTCCAAGTGGTGATAAACGCATTGCTCCAAGAGGGGTTATTTCAAGCACCATTAAAGGAAGCCCTAGTGCACCTCCGCCTGCAGAGACCATCACTGAACCAAATCTTCCTGGACTACATTTGTCCAATGTCCTCCTCACTTTCCAGAACAAGTGGTGGAAAATGTGGTTGCCTTGCAGCTTCAGAGGGTCCTGATTGAAATGAATGATCTGGACCCCTCAATGTATAATTTTGGACCAGCATATTGGAGACAGATGGCATTGTTTGCACTTGTGGATGATGTCTGGTAAGAGTGGGAGGGAGAAGTGGAAACACCTTCTGCTCTTTGACAAGGCTCAATGCCTCCGGAGGATGGGAATGAGGACCACAGTATTATGCTAGTTCAACTCCTGATTGAAGTAAATGATCTTGACCCCTTCCTGTAGAGTTTCAAGACATGTTAGTCAGCGACGGGGAGACAGATGGCATTGTTCGCACTTGTGCATGATCTCTAGCAAGAGTGGTAGTGGAGAGAGAGGCAGGTCCCATTTGAACAGTTCTCCCTTGGTGTGCCCATGTGCCCTACCACAGCCTATCCGTCTCAAAACACCCCATGGTTATGGAGGAGCTTTGGATTCTGGAAAGGGCCAGTTTTTCCCGAAAACCTGAGGGTGCTATAAACGGTTCATTTTGTCCAGTTTCCACCTCACCAGTTTGAGAAGGTGATGGAAAAAGGTTGCCCTGAAACTCCAGAGGGTCTTGTGTAAAATCAATTATTAGGATCGCTTTGTGTGGGTTTTGTGACCAGACTATGGGAGGGGTGATTAATGGACTAATGGACCCACTAATGGAAGGAGATTGGGAGATATCCTGGGGATTTTAAATGTCCAGTGTTCCCCTCACCATTTTTGAGAATGGAAGAGAAAAGGATCGCTTTGAAACTCCAGAGGGTCCTGATTGAAGTAAATGATCTGGACCTCTCTCTGTAGGGTTTCAAGCCACGTTATGCCAAGGACAGGGAGACAGATGGCATTGTATGCACTTGTGGATGATCTTTGGGGAGAGTGGCAGTGGAGTAGTGCAACCATTCTTCTTCTCCTTGACCTTTCAGTGGCTACAGGGGATGAGGCTCTGCAGCATAGTATTGCACTTGTTCATATCCCTTCTCCATGGCTGGTCCCAAGTAGTATTAGTAAGTAGCATGGAAGTGGGCCCACTTAATCGGTAGGGTTTCTGGGCACTTTATGAGATAGAAATGTATTGTTCGCATTTGTGGATGATTTTTAGAGAGAGTGGGATGGAGAAGTGCAAACTTCTCTTTGATTGCAGAATGGCTACAGAACATGGAAATGGGGAGCACAGGAATGTGCTAGTTCAACCCCCAACTCCAAGGTTCGTTCCAAAAAGTGTTAATTGGGTGTGAGACACGTTGCCACTTCGAATGGTCTGCTCGTGGCAACTATTAGATCCCCAGAGTTTTCAGTAGAAGCTGGGTGATTTCTACAGCACAGCCCTATGGAGGTCTTGGTCACCACTTGGAATCAGAGACTGGCCAAGGCCCTGGACAAGATCATGCTGCAGCTCTGGCTCCTGATTCAAATCAATTATTAGGATCCCTTTCTGTAGATTGTCTGAAGAAACTATGGGTCTGGTGACTAATGGACCCACTAATGGAAGGAGCTGGGGAGATATCCTGGGGATTTGATATGTCCAGTGTTCCCCTCACCATTTTTGAGAATGGAAGAGAAAAATGTAGCTTTGAAACTCCAGAGGGTCCTGATTGAAGTAAATGATCTGGACCTCTCTCTGTAGGGTGTCAAGTCAAGTTATGCCAAGGACAGGGAGACAGATGGCATTGTATGCACTTGTGGATGATCTCTGGGGAGAGTGGCAGTGGAGTAGTGCAACCATCCTTTTTCTACTTCACCTTCAGTGGATACAGGGGATGGGGCTCTGCAGCAATAGTATTGCACTTGTTCATATCCCTTCTCCATGGCCGGTCCCAAGCAGTATTAGTAAGTAGCATGGGCCCTATTTGAAAAGTCTGCTTTCAGAAATTAATGGTTCCACTATGGTGTGTCGCCCAATAGAGAAACTTCAAGGCCACCAAATTCCTCCTTGGGAAGAAGGACTCGGACAAGGATTTAAAGGACCTTGCACAAAAAAATGTTAAAACCTGATTGAGAAAATTCCTTGGATGCATTTTCAATTTGAGTCCAAGCACAGAGCAGGTCCACTGGAGAGACTGGGGGAATAAACTTGCCAGATTATATGGGAGCAGTTAACTTCTGTTGGACCTGAAGAAATGCACAGGACCTAAGGAGGCTGTTAAGGCAACTACCTGCTAATAAGATCCCTGTTCCTCTTGGTTGATGAAACCCTCCAGGATGTTCGCCTGCAGTTGTGTCCAAGAGGTGATAAACGCATTGCTCCAGGAGTGGTTATTTCAAGCACCATTAAAGGAAGCCGTAGTGCACCTCCGCCTCAAGAGACCATCATTACCCAATCTTCGTGGGCAACGTTTGTCCAGTGTCCATCTCACCTTTCCAGAACAACTGGTGGAAAAAGTGATTTCCTTCTCCAATAAAACCTGAGTGAAACCTGAGGGTGCTGAAAACGGTTCATTTTGTCCAGTGTCCACTCACAATTTTGAGAAGGTGCTGGAAAAAGGTTGCCTTGAAACTCCAGAGGGTCTTGTGTAAAATCAATTATTAGGATCTCTTTGTGTGGTTTTTCTGACCAGACTATGGGAGGGGTGATTAATGGACTAATGGACCCACTAATGGAAGGACCTGGGGAGATATCCTGGGGAGTTTAAATGTCCAGTGTTCCCCTCACCATTTTTGAGAAAGGAAGAGAAAAAGGTCGCTTTGAAACTCCAGAGGGTCCTGATTGAAGTAAATGATCTGGACCTCTCTCTGTAGGGTGTCAAGCCAAGTTATGCCAAGGACAGGGAGACAGACGGCATTGTATGCACTTGTGGATGATCTCTGGGGAGAGTGGCAGTGGAGTAGTGCAACCATCCTTCTTCTCCTTGACCTTTCAGTGGCTACAGGGGATGGGGCTCTGCAGCATAGTATTGCACTTGTTCATATCCCTTCTCCATGGCCGGTCCCAAGCAGTATTAATAAATAGAATGGAAGTGGGCCCTATTTGAAGAGTCTGCTTCCAGAAATTAATGGTTCCGCTATGGTTAGTTGTCCAATAGAGAAACTTCAATGCCACCAAATTCCACCATGGGAAGGAGGGCTCGGAGAAGGATTTAAAGGGCCATGCGGAAGAAATTGTTTTCTCCTGACAGAGAAAATTCCTTGGATGCATTTTCAATTTGAGTCCAAGCATAGAGCAGGTCCACTGGAGAGAGTGGGAGCAGTTAACTTTTGTTGGACCTGAAGAAATGCACAGGACCCAAGGAGGCTGTTAAGGCAACTACCTGCTAATCAGAGCCCTGTCCCTCTTGGTTGATGAAACTCTCCAGGATGTTGGCCTGCAGGTGTGTCCAAGTGGTGATAAACGCATTGCTCCAGGAGGGGTCATTTCAAGCACCATTAAAGGAAGCCCTAGTGCACCTCCGCCTGCAGCGACCATCACTGAACCCAATCTTCCTGGACTACATTTGTCCAATGTCCTCCTCGCTTTCCAGAACAAGTGGTGGAAAATGTGGTTGCCTTGCAGCTTCAGAGGGTCCTGATTGAAATGAATGATCTGGACCCCTCAATGTATAATTTTGGGGCAGCATATTGGAGACAGATGGCATTGTTTGCACTTGTGGATGATGTCTGGTAAGAGTGGGAGGGAGAAGTGGAAACACCTTCTGCTCTTTGACAAGGCTCAATGCCTCCGGAGGATGGGAATGAGGACCACAGTATTGTGCTAGTTCAACTCCTGATTGAAGTAAATGATCTTGACCCCTTCCTGTAGAGTTTCAAGACATGTTAGTGAGGGACGAGGAGACAGATGGTATTGTTCGCACTTGTGCATGATCTCTAGCAAGAGTGGTAGTGGAGAGAGAGGCAGGTCCCATTTGAACAGTTCTCCCTTGGTGTGCCCATGTGCCCTACCACAGCCTATCCGTCTCAAAACACCCCATGGTTATGGAGGAGCTTTGGATTCTGGAAAGGGTCAGTTTGTCCCGAAAACCTGAGGGTGCTATAAACAGTTCATTTTGTCCAGTGTCCACCTCACCATTTTGAGAAGGTGCTGAAAAAGGTTGCCCTGAAACTCCAGAGGGTCTTGTGTAAAATCAATTATTAGGATCTCTTTGTGTGGTTTTTCTGACCAGACTATGGGAGGGGTGATTAATGGACTAATGGACCCACTAATGGAAGGAGCTGAGGAGATATCCTGGGGAGTTTAAATGTCCAGTTCCCCTCACCATTTTTGAGAATGGGAGAGAAAAAGGTCGCTTTGAAACTCCAGAGGACTCTGATTGAAGTAAATGATTTGGGCCCCTTCTGTAGCGTTTCAAGCCAAGTTATGTGAGGGACAAAGAGACAGAAAGCATTGTTCGCACTTGTGAATGATCCCTAGTAAGAGTGGAGTGGAGAGAGAAGTAGCTCCCATTTGAACAGTTCTCCCTTGCTGTGCCCATGTGCCCTTAGGTGGCCTATCAGTCTCAAAACATCCCATGGTATTGGAGGAGCTTTGGGTTCTGAAAAGAACTGGTTTGTCCAATGAAACCTGAGTGAAAACTAAGGGTTCTGAAAAGGGTTCATTTTGTTCAGTGTCCACCTCACCATTTTGAGAATGTGCTGGAAAAAGTTTGCCTTGCGACTCCAGGGGGCCCGGTTAAAATCAATTATTAGGATCCCTTTCTGTAGGTTTTCTGAAGAATCTATGGGGATGGTGAATAATGGACTAATGGACCCACTAATGGAGGGAGTTGGGGAAATATCCTGGGGATTTGATTTGTCCAATATTGTCGTCACCATTTTTGAGAAGGAAATGGAATAAGGTCACTTTGAACCCCCAGAGGGTCCTGACTGAAGTATATGATCTGGACCCCTTTTGTAGGGTTTCAAGCCAAGCTATGTGAGGGAGAGGGAGACAGATCGCACTTGTGGATGATCTCTGGCTAGAGTGGCAGTGGGGAGGGAGCAGGTGCCATTTGAACAGTTCTCCCTTGGCGACTAATGGACCCACTTGGGTTGCAGAAGGGGCTGGGGTGGGGTATAGCCTGGGGATTCAGTTTGTCCAAAAGTCTATCTTGCCATTTGGGGAATGTGGTGGAAAAAGGAAACCTAATGATCCAAACGAATTATCTATACCCCTTTCAGTAGGGTTTCTGGGCACTTTATGAGATAGAAATGTATTGTTCGCATTTGTGGATGATTTTTAGAGAGAGTGGGATGGAGAAGTGCAAACTTCTCTTTGATTGCAGAATGGCTACAGAACATGGAAATGGGGAGCACAGGAATGTGCTAGTTCAACCCCCAACTCCAAGGTTCGTTCCAAAAAGTGTTAATTGGGTGTGAGACACGTTGCCACTTCGAATGGTCTGCTCGTGGCAACTATTAGATCCCCAGAGTTTTCAGTAGAAGCTGGGTGATTTCTACAGCACAGCCCTATGGAGGTCTTGGTCACCACTTGGAATCAGAGACTGGCCAAGGCCCTGGACAAGATCATGCTGCAGCTCTGGCTCCTGATTCAAATCAATTATTAGGATCCCTTTCTGTAGATTGTCTGAAGAAACTATGGGTCTGGTGACTAATGGACCCACTAATGGAAGGAGCTGGGGAGATATCCTGGGGATTTGATATGTCCAATGTTCCCCTCACCATTTTTGAGAATGGAAGAGAAAAATGTAGCTTTGAAACTCCAGAGGGTCCTGATTGAAGTAAATGATCTGGACCTCTCTCTGTAGGGTGCCAAGTCAAGTTATGCCAAGGACAGGGAGACAGATGGCATTGTATGCACTTGTGGATGATCTCTGGGGAGAGTGGCAGTGGAGTAGTGCAACCATCCTTTTTCTACTTCACCTTCAGTGGATACAGGGGATGGGGCTCTGCAGCATAGTATTGCACTTGTTCATATCCCTTCTCCATGGCCGGTCCCAAACAGTATTAGTAAGTAGCATGGAAGTGGGCCCTATTTGAAGAGTCTGCTTTCAGAAATTAATGGTTCCACTATGGTGTGTCGCCCAATAGAGAAACTTCAAGGCCACCAAATTCCTCCTTGGGAAGAAGGACTCGGACAAGGATTTAAAGGACCTTGCACAAAAAAATGTTAAAACCTGATTGAGAAAATTCCTTGGATGCATTTTCAATTTGAGTCCAAGCACAGAGCAGGTCCACTGGAGAGACTGGGGGAATAAACTTGCCAGATTATATGGGAGCAGTTAACTTCTGTTGGACCTGAAGAAATGCACAGGACCTAAGGAGGCTGTTAAGGCAACTACCTGCTAATAAGATCCCTGTTCCTCTTGGTTGATGAAACTCTCCAGGATGTTGGCCTGCAGGTGTGTCCAAGAGGTGATAAACGCATTGCTCCAGGAGTGGTTATTTCAAGCACCATTAAAGGAAGCCCTAGTGGAGCTCCGCCTGCAGAGACCATCACTGAACCCAATCTTCCTGGACTACATTTGTCCAATGTCCTCCTCACTTTCCAGAACAAGTGGTGGAAAATGTGGTTGCCTTGCAGCTTCAGAGGGTCCTGATTGAAATGAATGATCTGGACCCCTCAATGTATAATTTTGGACCAGCATATTGGAGACAGATGGCATTGTTTGCACTTGTGGATGATGTCTGGTAAGAGTGGGAGGGAGAAGTGGAAACACCTTCTGCTCTTTGACAAGGCTCAATGCCTCCGGAGGATGGGAATGAGGACCACAGTATTGTGCTAGTTCAACTCCTGATTGAAGTAAATGATCTTGACCCCTTCCTGTAGAGTTTCAAGACATGTTAGTCAGCGACGGGGAGACAGATGGCATTGTTCGCACTTGTGCATGATCTCTAGCAAGAGGGGTAGTGGAGAGAGAGGCAGGTCCCATTTGAACAGTTCTCCCTTGGTGTCCCCATGTGCCCTGACACAGCCTATCTGTCTCAAAACACCCCATGGTTATGGAGGAGCTTTGGATTCTGGAAAGGGCCAGTTTGTCCAGAAAACCTGAGGGTGCTGAAAACGGTTCATTTTGTCCAGTGTCCATTCACCATTTTGAGAAGGTGCTGGAAAAAGTTTGCCTTGCGACTCCAGGGGCCCCGGTTAAAATCAATTATTAGGATCCCTTTCTGTAGGTTTTCTGAAGAAACTATGGGGATGGTGAATAATGGACTAATGGACCCACTAATGGAAGGAGATTGGGAGATATCCTGGGGATTTTAAATGTCCAGTGTTCCCCTCACCATTTTTGAGAATGGAAGAGAAAAGGGTCGCTTTGAAACTCCAGAGGGTCCTGATTGAAGTAAATGATCTGGACCTCTCTCTGTAGGGTTTCAAGCCACGTTATGCCAAGGACAGGGAGACAGATGGCATTGTATGCACTTGTGGATGATCTTTGGAGAGAGTGGCAGTGGAGTAGTGCAACCATACTTCTTCTCCTTGACCTTTCAGTGGCTACAGGGGATGGGGCTCTGCAGCATAGTATTGCACTTGTTCATATCCCTTCTCCAGGATGTTGGCCTGCAGGTGTGTCCAAGTGGTGATAAACGCATTGCTCCAAGAGGGGTTATTTCAAGCACCATTAAAGGAAGCCCTAGTGCACCTCCGCCTGCAGAGACCATCACTGAACCCAATCTTCCTGGACTACATTTGTCCAATGTCCTCCTCACTTTCCAGAACAAGTGGTGGAAAATGTGGTTGCCTTGCAGCTTCAGAGGGTCCTGATTGAAATGAATGATCTGGACCCCTCAATGTATAATTTTGGGGCAGCATATTGGAGACAGATGGCATTGTTTGCACTTGTGGATGATGTCTGGTAAGAGTGGGAGGGAGAAGTGGAAACACCTTCTGCTCTTTGACAAGGCTCAATGCCGCCGGAGGATGGGAATGAGGACCACAGTATTGTGCTAGTTCAACTCCTGATTGAAGTAAATGATCTTGACCCCTTCCTGTAGAGTTTCAAGACATGTTAGTCAGCGACGGGGAGACAGATGGCATTGTTCGCACTTGTGCATGATCTCTAGCAAGAGTGGTAGTGGAGAGAGAGGCAGGTCCCATTTGAACAGTTCTCCCTTGATGTGCCCATGTGCCCTACCACAGCCTATCCGTCTCAAAACACCCCATGGTTATGGAGGAGCTTTGGATTCTGGAAAGGGCCAGTTTGTCCAGAAAACCTGAGGGTGCTGAAAACGATTCATTTTGTCCAGTGTCCATTCACCATTTTGAGAAGATGCTGGAAAAAGTTTGCCTTGCGACTCCAGGGGCCCCGGTTAAAATCAATTATTAGGATCCCTTTCTGTAGGTTTTCTGAAGAAACTATGGGGATGGTGAATAATGGACTAATGGACCCACTAATGGAAGGAGATTGGGAGATATCCTGGGGATTTTAAATGTCCAGTGTTCCCCTCACCATTTTTGAGAATGGAAGAGAAAAGGGTCGCTTTGAAACTCCAGAGGGTCCTGATTGAAGTAAATGATCTGGACCTCTCTCTGTAGGGTTTCAAGCCACGTTATGCCAAGGACAGGGAGACAGATGGCATTGTATGCACTTGTGGATGATCTTTGGAGAGAGTGGCAGTGGAGTAGTGCAACCATACTTCTTCTCCTTGACCTTTCAGTGGCTATAGGGGATGGGGCTCTGCAGCATAGTATTGCACTTGTTCATATCCCTTCTCCAGGATGTTGGCCTGCAGGTGTGTCCAAGTGGTGATAAACGCATTGCTCCAAGAGGGGTTATTTCAAGCACCATTAAAGGAAGCCCTAGTGCACCTCCGCCTGCAGAGACCATCACTGAACCCAATCTTCCTGGACTACATTTGTCCAATGTCCTCCTCACTTTTCAGAACAAGTGGTGGAAAATGTGGTTGCCTTGCAGCTTCAGAGGGTCCTGATTGAAATGAATGATCTGGACCCCTCAATGTATAATTTTGGACCAGCATATTGGAGACAGATGGCATTGTTTGCACTTGTGGATGATGTCTGGTAAGAGTGGGAGGGAGAAGTGGAAACACCTTCTGCTCTTTGACAAGGCTCAATGCCTCCGGAGGATGGGAATGAGGACCACAGTATTGTGCTAGTTCAACTCCTGATTGAAGTAAATGATCTTGACCCCTTCCTGTAGAGTTTCAAGACATGTTAGTCAGCGACGGGGAGACAGATGGCATTGTTCACACTTGTGCATGATCTCTAGCAAGAGTGGTAGTGGAGAGAGAGGCAGGTCCCATTTGAACAGTTCTCCCTTGGTGTGCCCATGTGCCCTACCACAGCCTATCCGTCTCAAAACACCCCATGGTTATGGAGGAGCTTTGGATTCTGGAAAGGGCCAGTTTTTCCCGAAAACCTGAGGGTGCTATAAACGGTTCATTTTGTCCAGTTTCCACCTCACCAGTTTGAGAAGGTGATGGAAAAAGGTTGCCCTGAAACTCCAGAGGGTCTTGTGTAAAATCAATTATTAGGATCGCTTTGTGTGGGTTTTGTGACCAGACTATGGGAGGGGTGATTAATGGACTAATGGACCCACTAATGGAAGGAGATTGGGAGATATCCTGGGGATTTTAAATGTCCAGTGTTCCCCTCACCATTTTTGAGAATGGAAGAGAAAAGGATCGCTTTGAAACTCCAGAGGGTCCTGATTGAAGTAAATGATCTGGACCTCTCTCTGTAGGGTTTCAAGCCACGTTATGCCAAGGACAGGGAGACAGATGGCATTGTATGCACTTGTGGATGATCTTTGGGGAGAGTGGCAGTGGAGTAGTGCAACCATTCTTCTTCTCCTTGACCTTTCAGTGGCTACAGGGGATGAGGCTCTGCAGCATAGTATTGCACTTGTTCATATCCCTTCTCCATGGCTGGTCCCAAGTAGTATTAGTAAGTAGCATGGAAGTGGGCCCACTTAATCGGTAGGGTTTCTGGGCACTTTATGAGATAGAAATGTATTGTTCGCATTTGTGGATGATTTTTAGAGAGAGTGGGATGGAGAAGTGCAAACTTCTCTTTGATTGCAGAATGGCTACAGAACATGGAAATGGGGAGCACAGGAATGTGCTAGTTCAACCCCCAACTCCAAGGTTCGTTCCAAAAAGTGTTAATTGGGTGTGAGACACGTTGCCACTTCGAATGGTCTGCTCGTGGCAACTATTAGATCCCCAGAGTTTTCAGTAGAAGCTGGGTGATTTCTACAGCACAGCCCTATGGAGGTCTTGGTCACCACTTGGAATCAGAGACTGGCCAAGGCCCTGGACAAGATCATGCTGCAGCTCTGGCTCCTGATTCAAATCAATTATTAGGATCCCTTTCTGTAGATTGTCTGAAGAAACTATGGGTCTGGTGACTAATGGACCCACTAATGGAAGGAGCTGGGGAGATATCCTGGGGATTTGATATGTCCAGTGTTCCCCTCACCATTTTTGAGAATGGAAGAGAAAAATGTAGCTTTGAAACTCCAGAGGGTCCTGATTGAAGTAAATGATCTGGACCTCTCTCTGTAGGGTGTCAAGTCAAGTTATGCCAAGGACAGGGAGACAGATGGCATTGTATGCACTTGTGGATGATCTCTGGGGAGAGTGGCAGTGGAGTAGTGCAACCATCCTTTTTCTACTTCACCTTCAGTGGATACAGGGGATGGGGCTCTGCAGCATAGTATTGCACTTGTTCATATCCCTTCTCCATGGCCGGTCCCAAGCAGTATTAGTAAGTAGCATGGAAGTGGGCCCTATTTGAAAAGTCTGCTTTCAGAAATTAATGGTTCCACTATGGTGTGTCGCCCAATAGAGAAACTTCAAGGCCACCAAATTCCTCCTTGGGAAGAAGGACTCGGACAAGGATTTAAAGGACCTTGCACAAAAAAATGTTAAAACCTGATTGAGAAAATTCCTTGGATGCATTTTCAATTTGAGTCCAAGCACAGAGCAGGTCCACTGGAGAGACTGGGGGAATAAACTTGCCAGATTATATGGGAGCAGTTAACTTCTGTTGGACCTGAAGAAATGCACAGGACCTAAGGAGGCTGTTAAGGCAACTACCTGCTAATAAGATCCCTGTTCCTCTTGGTTGATGAAACCCTCCAGGATGTTCGCCTGCAGTTGTGTCCAAGAGGTGATAAACGCATTGCTCCAGGAGTGGTTATTTCAAGCACCATTAAAGGAAGCCGTAGTGCACCTCCGCCTCAAGAGACCATCATTACCCAATCTTCGTGGGCAACGTTTGTCCAGTGTCCATCTCACCTTTCCAGAACAACTGGTGGAAAAAGTGATTTCCTTCTCCAATAAAGCCTGAGTGAAACCTGAGGGTGCTGAAAACGGTTCATTTTGTCCAGTGTCCACTCACAATTTTGAGAAGGTGCTGGAAAAAGGTTGCCTTGAAACTCCAGAGGGTCTTGTGTAAAATCAATTATTAGGATCTCTTTGTGTGGTTTTTCTGACCAGACTATGGGAGGGGTGATTAATGGACTAATGGACCCACTAATGGAAGGACCTGGGGAGATATCCTGGGGAGTTTAAATGTCCAGTGTTCCCCTCACCATTTTTGAGAAAGGAAGAGAAAAAGGTCGCTTTGAAACTCCAGAGGGTCCTGATTGAAGTAAATGATCTGGACCTCTCTCTGTAGGGTGTCAAGCCAAGTTATGCCAAGGACAGGGAGACAGACGGCATTGTATGCACTTGTGGATGATCTCTGGGGAGAGTGGCAGTGGAGTAGTGCAACCATCCTTCTTCTCCTTGACCTTTCAGTGGCTACAGGGGATGGGGCTCTGCAGCATAGTATTGCACTTGTTCATATCCCTTCTCCATGGCCGGTCCCAAGCAGTATTAATAAATAGAATGGAAGTGGGCCCTATTTGAAGAGTCTGCTTCCAGAAATTAATGGTTCCGCTATGGTTAGTTGTCCAATAGAAAAACTTCAATGCCACCAAATTCCACCATGGGAAGGAGGGCTCGGAGAAGGATTTAAAGGGCCATGCGGAAGAAATTGTTTTCTCCTGACAGAGAAAATTCCTTGGATGCATTTTCAATTTGAGTCCAAGCATAGAGCAGGTCCACTGGAGAGAGTGGGAGCAGTTAACTTTTGTTGGACCTGAAGAAATGCACAGGACCCAAGGAGGCTGTTAAGGCAACTACCTGCTAATCAGAGCCCTGTCCCTCTTGGTTGATGAAACTCTCCAGGATGTTGGCCTGCAGGTGTGTCCAAGTGGTGATAAACGCATTGCTCCAGGAGGGGTCATTTCAAGCACCATTAAAGGAAGCCCTAGTGCACCTCCGCCTGCAGCGACCATCACTGAACCCAATCTTCCTGGACTACATTTGTCCAATGTCCTCCTCACTTTCCAGAACAAGTGGTGGAAAATGTGGTTGCCTTGCAGCTTCAGAGGGTCCTGATTGAAATGAATGATCTGGACCCCTCAATGTATAATTTTGGGGCAGCATATTGGAGACAGATGGCATTGTTTGCACTTGTGGATGATGTCTGGTAAGAGTGGGAGGGAGAAGTGGAAACACCTTCTGCTCTTTGACAAGGCTCAATGCCTCCGGAGGATGGGAATGAGGACCACAGTATTGTGCTAGTTCAACTCCTGATTGAAGTAAATGATCTTGACCCCTTCCTGTAGAGTTTCAAGACATGTTAGTGAGGGACGAGGAGACAGATGGTATTGTTCGCACTTGTGCATGATCTCTAGCAAGAGTAGTAGTGGAGAGAGAGGCAGGTCCCATTTGAACAGTTCTCCCTTGGTGTGCCCATGTGCCCTACCACAGCCTATCCGTCTCAAAACACCCCATGGTTATGGAGGAGCTTTGGATTCTGGAAAGGGTCAGTTTGTCCCGAAAACCTGAGGGTGCTATAAACAGTTCATTTTGTCCAGTGTCCACCTCACCATTTTGAGAAGGTGCTGAAAAAGGTTGCCCTGAAACTCCAGAGGGTCTTGTGTAAAATCAATTATTAGGATCTCTTTGTGTGGTTTTTCTGACCAGACTATGGGAGGGGTGATTAATGGACTAATGGACCCACTAATGGAAGGAGCTGAGGAGATATCCTGGGGAGTTTAAATGTCCAGTTCCCCTCACCATTTTTGAGAATGGGAGAGAAAAAGTTCGCTTTGAAACTCCAGAGGGCTCTGATTGAAGTAAATGATTTGGGCCCCTTCTGTAGCGTTTCAAGCCAAGTTATGTGAGGGACAAAGAGACAGAAAGCATTGTTCGCACTTGTGAATGATCCCTAGTAAGAGTGGAGTGGAGAGAGAAGTAGCTCCCATTTGGACAGTTCTCCCTTGCTGTGCCCATGTGCCCTTAGGTGGCCTATCAGTCTCAAAACATCCCACGGTATTGGAGGAGCTTTGGGTTCTGAAAAGAACCGGTTTGTCCAATGAAACCTGAGTGAAAACTAAGGGTTCTGAAAAGGGTTCATTTTGTTCAGTGTCCACCTCACCATTTTGAGAATGTGCTGGAAAAAGTTTGCCTTGCGACTCCAGGGGGCCCGGTTAAAATAAATTATTAGGATCCCTTTCTGTAGGTTTTCTGAAGAATCTATGGGGATGGTGAATAATGGACTAATGGACCCACTAATGGAGAGAGTTGGGGAAATATCCTGGGGATTTGATTTGTCCAATATTGTCCTCACCATTTTTGAGAAGGAAATGGAATAAGGTCACTTTGAACCCTCAGAGGGTCCTGACTGAAGTATATGATCTGGACCCCTTTTGTAGGGTTTCAAGCCAAGCTATGTGAGGGAGAGGGAGACAGATCGCACTTGTGGATGATCTCTGGCTAGAGTGGCAGTGGGGAGGGAGCAGGTGCCATTTGAACAGTTCTCCCTTGGCGACTAATGGACCCACTTGGGTTGCAGAAGGGGCTGGGGTGGGGTATAGCCTGGGGATTCAGTTTGTCCAAAAGTCTATCTTGCCATTTGGGGAATGTGGTGGAAAAAAGAAACCGAATGATCCAAACGAATGATCTATACCCCTTTCGGTAGGGTTTCTGGGCACTTTATGAGATAGAAATGTATTGTTCGCATTTGTGGATGATTTTTAGAGAGAGTGGGATGGAGAAGTGCAAACACCTTCTTCTCTTTGATTGCAGAATGGCTACAGAACATGGAAATGGGGAGCACAGGAATGTGCTAGTTCAACCCCCAACTCCAAGGTTCGTTCCAAAAAGTGTTAATTGGGTGTGAGACACGTTGCCACTTTGAATGGTCTGCTCGTGGCAACTATTAGATCCCCAGAGTTTTCAGTAGAAGCTGGGTGATTTCTACAGCACAGCCCTATGGAGGTCTTGGTCACCACTTGGAATCAGAGACTGGCCAAGGCCCTGGACAAGATCATGCTGCAGCTCTGGCTCCTGATTCAAATCAATTATTAGGATCCCTTTCTGTAGATTGTCTGAAGAAACTATGGGTCTGGTGACTAATGGACCCACTAATGGAAGGAGCTGGGGAGATATCCTGGGGATTTGATATGTCCAGTGTTCCCCTCACCATTTTTGAGAATGGAAGAGAAAAATGTAGCTTTGAAACTCCAGAGGGTCCTGATTGAAGTAAATGATCTGGACCTCTCTCTGTAGGGTGTCAAGTCAAGTTATGCCATGGACAGGGAGACAGATGGCATTGTATGCACTTGTGGATGATCTCTAGGGAGAGTGGCAGTGGAGTAGTGCAACCATCCTTTTTCTACTTCACCTTCAGTGGATACAGGGGATGGGGCTCTGCAGC
Organism: Natrix helvetica; assembly: GCF_964273705.1. Classification (NCBI taxonomy): domain Eukaryota; kingdom Metazoa; phylum Chordata; class Lepidosauria; order Squamata; family Natricidae; genus Natrix; species Natrix helvetica. The sequence continues at coordinate 128,672,093 of NC_138554.1, read as the reverse complement.
ATAGTATTGCACTTGTTCATATCCCTTCTCCATGGCCGGTCCCAAACAGTATTAGTAAGTAGCATGGAAGTGGGCCCTATTTGAAGAGTCTGCTTTCAGAAATTAATGGTTCCACTATGGTGTGTCGCCCAATAGAGAAACTTCAAGGCCACCAAATTCCTCCTTGGGAAGAAGGACTCGGACAAGGATTTAAAGGACCTTGCACAAAAAAATGTTAAAACCTGATTGAGAAAATTCCTTGGATGCATTTTCAATTTGAGTCCAAGCACAGAGCAGGTCCACTGGAGAGACTGGGGGAATAAACTTGCCAGATTATATGGGAGCAGTTAACTTCTGTTGGACCTGAAGAAATGCACAGGACCTAAGGAGGCTGTTAAGGCAACTACCTGCTAATAAGATCCCTGTTCCTCTTGGTTGATGAAACTCTCCAGGATGTTGGCCTGCAGGTGTGTCCAAGAGGTGATAAACGCATTGCTCCAGGAGTGGTTATTTCAAGCACCATTAAAGGAAGCCCTAGTGCAGCTCCGCCTGCAGAGACCATCACTGAACCCAATCTTCCTGGACTACATTTGTCCAATGTCCTCCTCACTTTCCAGAACTAGTGGTGGAAAATGTGGTTGCCTTGCAGCTTCAGAGGGTCCTGATTGAAATGAATGATCTGGACCCCTCAATGTATAATTTTGGACCAGCATATTGGAGACAGATGGCATTGTTTGCACTTGTGGATGATGTCTGGTAAGAGTGGGAGGGAGAAGTGGAAACACCTTCTGCTCTTTGACAAGGCTCAATGCCTCCGGAGGATGGGAATGAGGACCACAGTATTGTGCTAGTTCAACTCCTGATTGAAGTAAATGATCTTGACCCCTTCCTGTAGAGTTTCAAGACATGTTAGTCAGCGACGGGGAGACAGATGGTATTGTTCGCACTTGTGCATGATCTCTAGCAAGAGGGGTAGTGGAGAGAGAGGCAGGTCCCATTTGAACAGTTCTCCCTTGGTGTGCCCATGTGCCCTGACACAGCCTATCCGTCTCAAAACACCCCATGGTTATGGAGGAGCTTTGGATTCTGGAAAGGGCCAGCTTGTCCCGAAAACCTGAGGGTGCTATAAATGGTTCATTTTGTCCAGTGTCCACCTCACCATTTTGAGAAGGTGCTGGAAAAAGGTTGCCCTGAAACTCCAGAGGGTCCTATGTAAAATCAATTATTAGGATCACTTTGTGTGGGTTTTGTGACCAGACTATGGGAGGGGTGATTAATGGACTAATGGACCCACTAATGGAAGGAGATTGGGAGATATCCTGGGGATTTTAAATGTCCAGTGTTCCCCTCACCATTTTTGAGAATGGAAGAGAAAAGGGTCGCTTTGAAACTCCAGAGGGTCCTGATTGAAGTAAATGATCTGGACCTCTCTCTGTAGGGTTTCAAGCCAAGTTATGCCAAGGACAGGGAGACAGACGGCATTGAATGCACTTGTGGATGATCTCTGGGGAGAGTCACAGTGGAGTAGTGCAACCATCCTTCTTCTCCTTGACCTTTCATTGGCTACAGGGGATTGGGCTGTGCATTATAGTTTTGCGCCAATTCATATCCCTTCTCCATGGCTGGTCCAAAGCAGTATTAATTGGTAGCGAAAGGTGGGCCCTGTTTGAAGAGTTGCAATTAAGGGTTCCACTCAGGTTTTAGAAGGAGCTGTGAGAATATCCTGGGGGTTCTGCCACACAATCCTGGACCGGATTGTGCCCATGTGCCCTCATGTGGCCTATCAGTCCCGAAAACTCTCCATAGTTTATGGAGGAGCTTTATGTTCTGAATAGGACCAAAAGGCAGCTGGAGTGCAGCTGGAGTAAAACTGGAATAAAACTAAGTTTGAAGCTGACTGGACATAAGTTAGAGTCATAATTAAACCCTACATTGTGGCCCTAAGTGCTTCAAAATGTCAGTATCATTTAAAGAGCAAAGGAATTTGTTCATGCAAGAGAAAACATCCCATCTGCTAACGAACTGAAGCAAGAAATATCAAGGAACAGCATTTTCTGATATGGCCCCATCCCTGTGCAACATTCTTCTACTGGAGGTGAGAACTCCCCCTGTCTTTTAGCCTTCTGGTAGCATATCAAAATCTAGTGTTGCTGGATGGTCTGCGCCCCGAGAATGGTATTTGCCGCAGGACAGGGCTTGTGAATAAGGAGAATCTCATCCATGTTCCATCCATCTCTTGGCTCTTTGTGTTTTTTAGCACAGTTTTTAATAGTACATTAATGTCAGTTTGCTTTGATTTTATAATATTCTAACTATTTTTCTCGTTTGTATAATTTGTAAGCCAACTAGAGTCACTTTATATGGAAGATGGGAAGCACACAAATGAATGGAGAGTTGGTTGGTTGGTTGGATGGATGGATGGATGGGAGGGAGGGAGGGAGGGAGGGAGGGAGGGAGGAAGGAAGGAAGGAAGGAAGGAAGGAAGGAAGGAAGGAAGGAAGGAAGGAAGGAAGGAAGGAAGGACGAACTACAGGTTCATACAACCTTAAAACGTAAGTTATACTATACGAGATACAATGGCTAGGTTCAGATAAACCAGGTTAGCTGCTGATGTGTGAGGCAGGTGATGTTATCTCAGTGCCTTACAAAACAGGCTAACTGTCCATAAGGGCCCAGGAACAGTTTCCCATTTGGCTTTCATGAATTTGTAAGAATTGAATTTTAAAAATTCATGGTTTTATTTTTCTGCTTCTGTGACATTCAAATATTAGATTGTTTTAAGGTGTTTTTCTGATGCATCAGGGGGAAAGCATTCAGAAGAAACAAGTTGGACTTGGAATATCAAGCAGCATTGTTGAAATACTGCTGTTTAAAAACCCATGTTGGTATTTCAGCAGCTATTGACATTTTCTTCAGCCAGAAGTTAATTTTGTCTTCTCCATCGTGAATAGCATGATTTGAGTTACATATAGAGAATCATTTTTACCTAACCCTCAAGATAGGTTTCTTTATCATCTTTTTAGCTGCCTTTATTTTTATAAAATAAAATAAATTTATTATTAATAATTCAAAGTTGAAGGTAATACTAACTCAGCATGAAACCAGAAAAACAAACACACATACACACACGTCTCTATATACTCCAGCTTGAAGATGTAAATATTTGGAATATTTCCCATACAGACAATAATTAAATATATTATTAATCCTGCTAATAAATGATCCAATTTAATTGAATTTGTCTTTCAGAGTTTTTTCAATAGCCTTGTTTTTTCCCAAAGCAAACTTTCCCCTGTGTAAATACCACTGATCCCCAAAAATATTATATTTTGATTTTCCTTTTTTTTTTTTTGTATTATAAAGAATTACAGTGTGATCTTAATTATTATCCCAATTTTTAAGGGTAAGTTGACATTTCCAGTGTGAAAGTTTTATTTATTCAATCTTGATCATATTCCCTTGTCATTATATAAAGTAGACCTCTTATGCAGGAAATCTGATTAAGAGTCATATCTCCAAAATAGATTTGATAAGATAGAGTTGATATTTACAAAATCCAGGGAAGATCTAATATTTCCAGAAGAGATTTGAATAAATCATATAGTGTCAAGGTGTTGCATTAAGACTGGGGACCAACCCTATTCTCGGCTTCTGACACTCAGTGAGTGATAGTGGAGCAATCATACTCTCTCATTGGAAGCTTCCCATCAAGAAATAGCTAGAGGGGAGAATGGAAAAGAGTATAGCCTGAATGTTGCCTTACTCTCCCAAAGTTAAAGTATAATGTGCAACTAACTCATAAATCAATATTATATATGCCCTGTTTTTTCATGAAACTTCCGACTAAGGTTAAAAGATGAATGTAGTTGGAGTCAAATGTTTAACCAAGAAGATTATATCTCTTTACTGCTCTTTAAAAGATATTTCTTCTGTGAAGTCTTAGGTGCCCTCTGTGCTTATTGTTTGCTTGCAAACATTTCATTACCCAACTACATAAAATCATCTCCACACTTCCCAAATCGTACAATCATTGAACTGATGATGTTACTTAGCTGGGTAATGAAACATCTGTAAGAAAACAACCAGAGCACCAAGGATTCCACCAAGGAGCAATCCTGAGCTACAGATGGTACCTTCTAATGCTTTTGTTGTTGTAGTAGTAGTACGCACCTGATCGATAGCGCTCATCTCGTGACCCTGAGGATCTACGGCGATGGTATCGAGAGGAGGAGGATGGAGTTACTGGTGTTCGGCGTTCTTGTGGCAGTGCTTGATCCACTCCTGTATTTGCAGAAAACAAAAGGAAAAAATATCAGATTCTGTTGCATTGTTTTTTAGAATTATGGTAAACATGGCATACGGTGGATGCAAATAAAACTTTCAACTGCTTAAGTTGTCAAGAATTCTATGCTAGAGTTGATACAAAGCAAGGAAATTATTACAACATAGGATTTTATGACTTACTGTTCAAAATCAAAGGTGTGAACAAACCATGTACATTATTGCCAATAACTGCAGCACAAATATGCAAAATACTACAGAACAACAACTCTGGGGAATGCACTTTTGTGATACTGTCATGCTTGAATTGTACAAATCAGAAACAGATAAAGAAAATGTCTGGTAGAGTTAGAATGATAAAACAGCAGCATCAAGTACAGTAATTCTGCCCATGTTCCATTGGTATACAATCAAATATCTTATGAGTCAAATAAAGCAATGTTTGCTAAACCTTTTTACTGTTGCAAAGTGAAAGTGCTCTAAGTGCACCATATAAATGTCCATATTACAGGAAAAAGCAACTGATTCAGATGCCTCCAGAAGTGAAACATCAACCAAAGTTTGAATTGTCTCTTTCATAGGTTAGGGTTGAGCTCTAGATAGAAAAGGAAAATCATGAAATCTCACCCTTGCTACCTCCAGAATGAATGGAAGAAACTCTTTCTTTAAACAGAAGAAGGATGTGAACAATTGCTCCTATGGTTCACCTAAGCAGAGAAAGACAATTCTTCCTCTATTGAAGTAATGGACAATGGAAAATAAACAATCTGCCCTTCCATTTCTGCAGCAGAAAAGGGGATGAAATGTTGAATGAACCTGGTGCTGAATTCTTGTGGACTACATCTGGTTTGCAGCTCTAGAGAGTCACCAGGCACTTCTGTTGATTTTATGCATCAAATCAAAATATACCCACTGAGCCTTTCCAAAACAAGGTTTTCCCAGCTCTTCAGCTTAATGAACCCCATCTGCTGTCTCCAGATGCTACTACCTTTTGATTCCTTAGGAAGATGGATCCCAGTATATTTGACTGAAGGAGAAAGAATATGGAGGTAAGTGTTTTTAAATGTCCCATTTGGTAGTATCTCCAAACAAAGAGCATTTAGGCTATTCAGTATGTTACATTAAAAACAAGCAAGTTAGGAGTTGAAACAAGAAATAACTCTGTGACGGATTATGTGCTCTGTACTGTCCTGGCAAACGGTTAAAAATAAATACGAGCTAATTGAAATAATCAGTTCAGCAGCTCTTTCCAAAGAGCATCATGTGGCTGAGCTTGGAGCAGGCGACAGCTCTATTTTAGGTCTACAAATTAGATACTATGGTGATAAGAACCACAGGGGACAAAAAAGACAACCCTGCTTATTTGAAAGATAGTTTATCTACCCTCCAACTTGATACCAATGAAAAATCATTGCATACTACAGGATGTTTCTATATTTAAGTATAATATTCTTATTTGTCTTGCAATGCCTTATCCTGTTTTATAAGCCAATGAGACAGTATGTTGTATAAAATTGGAACACTATAATTTTTCAGATAAGGCAAAGATGGGCAAAGTATCAATTGAAGTGAGTTGATAATCCATGATCTGGATGAGGTTTTGCATCCTAGTCTCAGCATCTCTTCTCTTTACAATTTCAGTTTCTATTTCCAATTGTGAAATCTTGGAGATTGGTGTCAATACTACCAAACGGAACTATTAGTCAGCTCTTTTTATATGTTATGATATTCTTAGAATCCTATAAATCTGCAGCTATTGAGATTATCTAATTAGTTGGTGAGTCCCAGTTTTTATTCTCCTTGGAACCGGATCTTCTTCTTGTGTCCTGTTCATGCAGTGGTCAGTTACTGGTTCATTCATATTTTCCAATGACATGAGCACATTTCTCTGGTAAGAAGCCTTAAATAGAAAATGTCTAATTCAATTTTCTGCCTCCATTAAAGGTCAAAATAGGATCTTCTTCTCCTCTCTCCCATATACAAGGGATATAAATATGACTTTATGGCTGGTTCCCAAGTTTTCTTCAAACAATGGAAGTCCAGTACAAGCTTTTATTAGGTATTCAGCACAGCCAGTCAGTTGCAATTTTTAAAAACAGCCTATTTTTTTGCAGGGTAAATATAGAACAGAAATATTAGGTCTCTGGTATGCAAACCGTTTTGCATAAGACAGAAAACCCTCACAAATATTAAACTCCAAAAATCCAGTGAGATATTATTATCAAAATCATCATAGAAACATCATCTACCTATGTGGTACATATAGTGCGGGAACCTGTAGTCAGATGGAATTTCTTTTTCCAGAATAAAATTTGTGCAAATAAATAATGCACAAGGCAATCTGTAGAGTTATAGATTCATTGCTATTGCCTTGCATGGAGGATTATATCTTGTAAAATCATATACTGATATTCCGTTGAAATCTCTTTTGATCTATTTTCTAGGAGTCACTCAACGTTGAACACCCCAACTAGAAAAATATTAATTATATCACATCTCTGAATGAGAAAGTAACAGAATATAACCCGAAGCTGAATTAACTTGTCCTTCGTTTGGAAAATGCATGATGAAAATAAATATATAAAATCAATAAATTAATTGGTAGTGAAATGCATCCAGCGTTCAATTACTTGAAAGAAATTCTCTTCTGAAGCCATTTTTTAATCTATGAAGGTGAAAGTAAAGAGAGAAAAGAGAAAAACTTCCATCATACATGGCGATGATCACTACTTTGGATTTAATAGATTCAATAAAATTGGGATATCAATGGCTATAAATCTTGATAATGAAGGTTATCTTTTGGATCTCTGACTGTTACTAAAAAATGACAATGGACAAGAGATTTTGCCTGTCCATCGATATAAGTTGGCTTCATAAATGGTAGGCCATTATATGATACAGAATGCTGATAGTTAAGGTGAGGGCCGGAATATCTAAAGCCGAGGTTGGGAACTATGCAAATATTTAAGAACTACTAGATTAAAAGGTCACCACTGTCAGAAGAAATCTGTTGATTTGTGAGAAAGGCCAGAAGAAAATGGAAGATTAAATCACAGTGAGTGTACAAAACTGTTGCTGGGAATAAGCAACCAACTAATTCACCTGGGTGAATTCTTGCTTGCAATAAAGATCCTTATTTAATTGATCTGTGTTGTGAGCCATATCCAAACTTAAGAGCTATATAAAATGAGAATCTCTGTAATTTATTGCTGAATCCTTTAGAGCAGTGATGGCTAACCTTTTCCGGACTGAGTGCCCAGTGCATGTGAGGGCGAATGCGGGCGTGCACACCAAACCCCCAAAACTCAATACCCGTACGGCTCATATGCATGTGCCCCCACACACACACTTGCGCACACACCCATAGTTGCCCCACCTCCACACGTGCTCCCTGCATGCGCCCTGACCCCACGCATGCAGGTGCACCCTCCACATGCATGCACGTACCGCCCTCCCGCACACCCCTGCCCCCCCACATGTGCAGCAGAGACTCGACAACCAGCTGGCCAGCGGGAGGTGCACACACATGTGCAGCAGAGCTGAACTGGGGTGACGGCTCGCATTCCCACAGAAAGGGTGCTGTGTGCCACCTGTGGCATGCATGGCATAGGTCCGCCATCACAGCTTTAGAGGGAGCATAACAATTTCAGAACAATTATTCTTATATTCTTATCATTTCTTTACACCTCTATAATGCAACCGGGTATTTTGGAGTTAACTGATTTCTGGAATATCAACATATCTGAAAAGCTTCAATGAGGAATGCTGACTTAATGGCAGACCGAACCAAGAATCTCCTAATCTAAATTGCTATGCCTTAGCCCCTAGTTTTGAGCATATAAGTAAGAAGTAATCCATAAGCAATCAATGTTTCCTACTCAATGAGTTTTAAGGAAGATTTATTCCCTTGCTACTATTCATGCTTTTGAGATGAAGGAAAGGAAGAATCAGCAACTACAATGATTACCTGGGACCAAACGTAGGAAAAATGGAATCAAGATTCGAAAACCTGCCTTCAATAAGAGAATCCCAGACAACAATATTTATTTCAGGATTTTCATACTGCCCCTCCCTTAATGGAACAATAGTGCTTTAGTTTGAGGAAAGATGCATCATTCTGATTCTTATGAAATTTGGAACCAATTAAATTGGATTCACGAGTGGAGAATGGCAACTACATAATATATATTTACACCCATCTCTTCCAACATCTTAATTCTTATAGAATCAGAAGTCATCTAATCCCTACGCCAACCACTTATTCAATGCTTTACTCTTTGCAGCATCTGCTTGAACATTTCCAGTCTCTGACTGAAGTTCTATAGAGACAGAGAATATAGCATTGTAGAAAAGAGTGGAGATAGCCTTGAAAAAATTATGCAACAGCTATTATGAAAACATCAGCTTAATCCACAAAGGCAGGAATGAGTGAGGAAGAAACTCAGTATTGTTGCTTTTTAATTCTCTTTGTTATATGAGAATAGGAGAAATTCTAATAGGTTTTCAAAGTTCTGTTTATTCCTTACAACACCTAACATAAATCTAGTTCCTTGTATTTTCAACCATTGGTTTTTGTTCTGCTCTTTGAACAACAGAGAGTAAGAACACCCTCTTGTCCACTTAATAAACCATAAGTATCTAAAAACTGCCTGCTATCATGTCTTCACAGCTTAAACATCCCAGGTCTTTTAAGTGGTTGTTTCCAGACTCTTCCCTCTTCTTGATAGGCACCCTCTGAATTTACTCCTGATTGTTGATGTGCCTTTTTCTATGAACTGCTTCCTGTTAGAATGCTTTACTTAACTCTGCAATATGGAGCAATAATATTCTTTTCCTAGTTACCGGTAAGTTCATTTAAAATGTATATTCTGTTGATTCAATCTCCAATCACATTAAAGTATTCTAAAACCCAATTTAGAATTCTTGAAGAGAATAAATTTATGGTGAAGACAATTGTGTCAATCAAACATTCCATTCCAAATATTCATATGGGATGTTTCAAGTGTCCAAACTGAGATCACGTGACTGCAGGGGTGGTGAGGTAGTGTTAACTTTGAACACAAACATTATTTCTCAGGGGACTTCTGGTGGTGGCGTGGAGGCAAGTGGGGGGAAGAAAGCAGGGCTCTGCTCTTCGAACCCCGATATACATATGGGATTTATATTATTGTAACTCAAGGACTACTTGAATATTGAGATAATCCATTAAGGCTCAAATCTGGACACCGGAATGAAGTATTCAGATATAATTAACATACTATTTTTTTTTACTATAAATCATTCATACTTCCATTCCAATGAACTGATTGGGATGGATGAGAATGGAAGTCATAGGAAGATTGCCAATTAGTAAAGTAAGAAGTTTGAATACAGAAGATCTCTGACAGAATTCCTAGACTAGCTTTCTCAAATTGGACATTTTCCAGTGATGCAGAATTCTAAATTCCAGAAGCTTTTCCAAGAAATAGTAGAAGGAATATGAACTAGTCTAGTTTAGCATATGACAGTTTCAGTTAACAGAATCTATTTTGATTTTAGGGTGTTTTTGTTTTGTCGTTTGCTCTTAATTATTTGGTGGATTAGGTCCACCAATTAAAGTCAGATGAAAATAGTCATTTAGGACACGTGTCAATACTCTAAAACAGTGTTTCTCAAACTTGGCGACTTTAAGTCCTGTGGACTTCAACTCCCAGAATCCCCCAGCCAGCATAGCTGGCTGGGGAATTCTGGGAGTTGAAGACCACAGGACTTAAAGTCGCCAAGTTTGAGAAACACTGCTCTAAAACTTAAGGAACAAAATAGAATTGTGTTTGCAACAACCATATAAGTCCTTTCACATACAGATTCATTCCCATTTTCCTCCCAAATTTAAGCATTTATTTGGAATAATTTAGGGTTTTTTTTTCAGTTACCGTAAGAGATGGTGCCTACGGAGGGGATCTAGTGTAATGAACTATAGTGAAGAAGGAGTTGGAGAGCCCAGAGAAGAACAGGAGATAAAGGAAGAGAGTTAGGATAGCCGTTCCTTAGAATCTCCTAGGGTATATCCATTAGAGTGAGATTAATAAGAGTTTAGTCTGGCAAGATTCTGTCTGTTGTATATAGGCAAATAAAGAATCTATCTCTGACTGGCTTGTTCTACATTGTTCTTGAGCTAAATCTAATAGTTATTGCTTTTATTGTATAGCTAAAGATCAGAAAAATTTATAAATGACTACAACTCACTCAGAGATCTACATACAGATTCTGAACTAATCCTATCACCAATTATAATTTAGGCCAGTGGCCCCCAAGCTTTTGGGCACCAGGAACCAGAGAGGTTTTTTCAAGGACTGGAGAAGGCATAGTTTTGCATGCTGCCTATGTCCCATGGATGGGCTTTGCTTGTTTGCACAGCCCAGTTTTTGGCATGCCGCAGACTGGTGCCAGTCCAGGGATTGGGGGTTGGGGAGCTTTGATTTAGGCTGTTAACATACTTTTCCCACAGAGAACATGGCTGAAAAAAAAATCATCTTTTTGTGGCTATATCTGCCATATCATACAAAGTTTTCACGATCCTGGAGCAAGGCAGGGTAAGAATGAATTAGTTTGCTTCCATCATTAATCAGCATCAAATCCATGGAACAGATACCCTCACAATAGATGTTTCAGTGCCATCTCAAATATAACCAGAGAAAAGACTATGTAGTGGACAAATGCTTTATTAGAGGTCATAGAGCTACCAAGCAAGACCATACCTTCTGATGGTGCGTTGTGGAAAACTGCAGAGATCTACATTGGAATGGAATATGGTACTTGCTTTCAGAACACTGAACAGAAAAGCAATAATGACCTTCATAGATATCACTAAAAGCATAGTTTTAAAGTAAACTGCTACTCTCTGGTTCACACAATACTCTAAAATACATATGCATAGATCAATAATTTATGCTACAGAGACATTTTTCAAGCCTCTTTTCCCAAAGTAGCAAATGAGTTGGCAGTAATGACCTTGACTAAGTCAACACTTGTCTTTCAGAGATGGCTTGGAATGTCGAGCAAGATCCAATTTTCACAAGTTTGTAACTTCTCTCAGGAATATTGCTACTCTAGCAGATCCACAAATCTAGCTGGAACTGCATTAGGTACACATTGTGAAACAACACACAAATGGTGTGCAATTCTGGGATTGCAAATGTCACTTTTCTGTGTACTGTAACTTCCTTCACATACTGTATCAATGAAATCCAACCAACTTCTTTCAAAATTCTTGTCAAACATATACAGATATATAAACATAAGTACAGTTGTTGTGCTCACCAAAACGAAAGTAAAAGAGGGGACGGTTTGCTGCTGTGCTGTGCGGTGCTGTGCGCTCTCTAGCTGCTGCTTCCCGGATGTCACAGACCCCAATGTTGCTAGTGCGGTGCATCCTTCTTGCGGGCCCTTCACTGTGCTGCAGTCTACACCGTACCGCGGCAGCTCCATTCGCCGCTGTAACAATTCGAAAAAAACTAATTAAATCATGTTTAGTTTTTTTACATTTGTTACAGCCACGGATGGAGTTTCAGCCCCAATGCAGTTGAGGTATGTACACACACAAGTCCCAAAGCAGGTGTACCTGCACATATACATACATCTCCACCCCACCCCCAAACATACAAACACATATACAGACATTGTAAAACAGAGCCACATAATCAATTTCCCACTAAGCCAACATTGGTGTTTGTAATGTCAACAAAGCAGCAGCCACAGAAGACTGGATTTTGAAATAGCCAAGAGCTGCCTTTTGGTTTACAGCCAGTATTTTGGGTATGTTTGCTCAAAACGTAAAGGCACCTTACCCAAAGAATTACATGCAGAATTAGATTGTTTTGGTTTAAAGATGTAAAACACCAAACTTTCCCAACGATTTGACATTGCATTTTCCAATAGATCATAGCAAATAGTGATCGAAGTGCAACTAATGGCACATTAAAACATCATCATCCCCAAAATGGGCAAAGCAACTCCCCTTTGGAAGAATCTAGAAGCAAGCAAGTTTCATCAGAAGAAAACACCAATTTTGTCTGGAAAGTGCTGAAGACAGAAATATAGGAACAAGGACTATGACAAATACACAATCTCCTGGCTCTAGGAAGCAGTAGTGTGCAACTTTAGCAGCTGCTCATTGTTGGCATAATACAATGAGAGAACAACACAGGGGCGTCTCCTACATATTTTTCCCAACTTTGCTTTAGAAGAAATAGCTAATGCAGGACAAAGTCCATAAATTTGGCAGGGAATCTTAGAAACTCTACAGAATGTGTTAGCAGAGGCTGAACTTAGTATTCTAGCAATCACACTTTTTTTAAAGAGTAAAAATGCTAGAAGAGTACAAATGCAAAGATGTCGGAAGAGTTTATCAGTGGTTTTTTGATGTCTCAGGAAAAATATGAGCAGTCGAATTTTTTTATCCTTTTACTTCAGACTGGCAAAAGTGTGTGTGTATGAATTTCCTCCCAAAAAGCAAAACAAATTATGAAAAACATGTGCTTTATTTGCATAGGGGGACAGGTAAATTAAATGATATTTTCTTAAGAGTAGATTTTGAATTTTTTGGAAACAAAATTGTTTTTCTTAAAAAAATGTTTTTCTTAATGCAACAAAAATTTGCATTGTTTTATCTAAAAAATGAATTGCCAATAGATTTCTGGACTCCTCTGAATGGCAGATTTTGACCATTGTATATTCTGTTCACTTCTAAAATGAGAGAAGTAGGGTTCAAATAATTAAATGGTTTTGTATTTGGAGTGGTCTTTTCTAAGTTAATGTTTTACGTGGATAATGCTAAAAATGTCATATTCTTTATACTTGGTTTGGAAGAATACTAAATTTGTAAACTCATTTGTGATCTTCCAGATTGCAGCCTGGAAACTATGTAAATTCAAGTGGAAAATGTTTTAAAGCTTATTATTTGTCCCTACATGACATGGAGATCAGACTGCAAATGCTTCATGGCACTAACTATACTGGCAAGATCCTCCCCACTATAACTCTACATATACAAGTAGTCCTCGCTTAACAACTGATCTATTAAGCGGCTGCTCAAAGTTATGACGGCAATGAAAAGGTAACTTTATGACAAGTCCTTGCATTTATGGCTATGGCAGCGCCCCCTGCAGTTATGTGATTAAAATTTGGGCATTTTGTAACCAGCGGGAATTTATGATTGTCACAGAATCTCATGATTGCATTACGGCCACTTGCACTTCTACTGAATTCCATCCAGTAGAATCCATGGAGAAGCTAGCAGTAGAATTGGAAGTGGATGTTGATGTCTTGCTTGAGATCCATAACAGAAACAACATCGTAAGTTTAGTGCAATCGTGCAATTTTCTGCTTAATGACCATATTGCTTAGCAATGGAGTTCTCAGTCCCAATTGTGGTTGTTAAGATAAGACTATCTATAATATACACTGAAGCCAGAAAAATGTAAGGGCAGTTCATATATTTATGTATGTATAGGTAATGTGTTTGTTTGCACTGTGCATGCCTATTCCGCAAACATGCATAGTTTTATTTTTTCTAATCTAAGTGCATATTTTAAAGTTACTCTATGCAGCCTTCCCAATCTGCTGCTCTCTAGTTTTATATGCACACATATATACATAACTTTATACATACACATACATACATATATTTTTTCTGGGGAATCATAATCTAAAAGTTAATTGGCCTTGAGGACTGGAAACATCAACGTAAATCCAAAAATTTTAATCCAAAACTAGTTTTGCCAGACAGAGGAAATTTTGAAAATTAGGTGAGCATCATCTACTTAAAATCAATGGCCAAGTCCAAAGCCTCCTTTTCTAACCATTGACGTAGATGCTATGGTGTCACAGGTTCTGGGGAATGCATACATTTCAAAAGCCTTCTTAAATATTTGGAGAAGAACTGAAGATAAAATCCTGATACTGCCTTGTTTGGGAAAACTTAATGAAATCTTTCGAGACTAATGGAAGAGTTCCTGTAGCAATTAAGTCCACAATGTGAGTCCATGCAACCTTTTTGAACCCACATTTTGCTTCCCTCATCTGTACAGAGCTACATGATGATTACGGAAGTGTGACATTCAAATTCCAGATTATATTATGCCCAAGCAAGGCAGGATTTATAAGTAAACGACAAAGCTCCTTTAAAACCAGCTAATAATCCTGCTTGTCTGGATGCAATAAAACCTCATCCTGGATTCAGATGTCGTGCAGTACTGAGCTAGTCTGACTCATTCACCTGCCGGCATGAGTGGGAAAATAAGAGGATAAAGCAGGAAGAAATAGGCTATTTAGCCTTGGCTTCTATTCATATGAAAATAATCCTACGTGTAAGTGTCCCTTGCTCCTGTTCTTTAATAAGACATATAGACATATAGAGATCTATTTATATTATTGTAACTTTCTTTAAGTTATAAATGCATGCTTGTATAAAGTATTTTGCTACATTATTGGGTTTTTCTTTCTCTCATTAAGGGAGAAAGAGAGGGTAAGGAAAGAGACCAACCCTAATCAGAACTTATTGATCAACTAATAGTACTCTGAACAGATTTTATGTATGTACGGCAGAAAGGATAGACTACTGGACTCAGGAATCATAGAGGAAAGGGGAAGACACTCATAGAATCATAAAGTCATAGAGCTAGAAGGGACCTTGGAGGTCTTCTAGTTCAAATGCCTGCCCAAGGGAGTTGGACTTGAATATACCTATTATTCCCTGTTATTGTCCTTATTTTGATTGGGATTCTGCATTTGCTATTTGCTTTGTAAGAGAAAATGGTAATGGCACAACTGGAGACCTTCCTATCCATCATGTCACCCTATCGCTGAACATCAGTGAAATCAAGCAATTACTGTACCAGCTGGAGTTTTGTGCTGTCCATGATTCATTGCTTGCAGTGGACTATTAAGGTTTTGGTGGTACATCAAGTTTTTATACTCTGCTATGGTACCAGGTGAAATCCTCTATTTTCTTACCTGGTCCTCTGCCAAACTCCTTGACTCTAAACAGCTATAATTGCAAGTGCATAAAAAAAATTGGCCAGCAGGCAACAAAGATGTAAAACCCTTCTAATGCCTGGCTAGATACCTTCAGCTATTTTTTTAAAATCATACATTTGATTTTTGAGAGTTGTCTGGTTGATCCATACCACAGAGCCAAACAAATAAATTTCACTGCATTAATTATGAACGAAATAGTCACCTATTTCTCACTATTTAATTTCTGCTACTGTTATGTGGACCACAGAGAGGTGCGCCAAGGTGAATGCTGTCATTTGTCCCAAATACTGATAACTGAGATAGCCTTGTCCAATTGGACACCTTCCAGTTGAATTTTAAATACATCTTCCAAGATTCCTCAACCACGTTAAGCAGCTGAGCAGTTTTGGAAGAAGCAGATCCAACAGATTAGGGAGCAATAATTAGAACACAGTTGGTCTGAGATGTAATGTCTCTAAAATTGAAAGGACATTGGTTACACGAGTTTCATTCCTATCTATAAGACCATGATCAGAGAAAGGAAATGGGAAATTTCTCTTTGGCTCCAGGGTGCTCAAATGTCATCTATGGAAGTCAGTGACGTGCAGTGAGGTTTATGGCTGGTGAGGCTGGTGACGTCATCAGGAAGGCGGGGAATGGGACCACGTGTGCAGGAGGCTAAGGCAGCCTTAGCCTCCTGCACACGTGGTCCCATTCCCCGCCTTCCTGAGTCAACATGAAGGGGAGCGCGGAGCGCGAGCCAGCAGAGCGCGCTCTGTGGTCCCCTTCATGTTGACTCAGGAAGGCAGGGAATCGGACCATGTGTGCCTTTTCCCTTTTGCCTTTTTCTTTTCTTTTCATGATGAGAGCGGTGAGGCTCTGCCTCCACTGACCGCACATCCCTGATGGAGGTATTCTAGACTTTCTCTTGTACTGTTCAATATTTGGAGTGCAGTGTCCAGATAATGGATTTGATAATCTATCTTTCCTTTTTCATTTTCTCCAAAATCTGTGGATAATGCTTAGTAGGTAATGATGGACTAAGTAAGGTGAAACTAATTAAGTGAAACTGGGTCTACTTAAGACAGAGATAGTGTGGACAGATGTTTTCCATGGCCAGTAATTTTGAAGGTTGCTTGTCATGAATGAGGTAGCATTCCCTCCAATGGTGTGTATCTTAAGGATTTTACTCAGTTCCAAATTTTATAACATTTTGACACATTCTATAAACATATTCTGCTCACAATGCCTATTTCTGGAAATATTCATTTCTTTAGGAAAATATTTTTGAGGGAGATGGGCAGTTTGGAAATATGAAATATAAATTAATAAAAGCTTGTTGATTTTAAATTTGAAATGATTAAAAGATGGCCAGATATTATTTACTTCTATAATTTTAGTTTAAAATAGCGCAATACTTTTCAACAGTCTCATCTAGCTCCACTTACCATGTGATTCCTATTGCTGCCTGGTGGCACAGTGCTTAGAGTGCGGTTTAGTAGGCTAACTCTTCCCACTGCCAAGATTTTGATCCTGGCCAGCTCAAGGGTGACTCAGTCTTCCGTCCTTCTGAGGTCAGCAAAATGAGGACCCAGATTATCTGGGGCAATATGCTGACATTTGTAAACCGCTCACAGTGCTGTAATGCACTATGGAGCAGCATATAAACCTAAGTACTAGTGCTATTGTAATGAAACTGGGATGGGAATGAGAAGAGATGGACACTTAGGCCATATATTTGAACAAGGAGACGAACATTTGTCCACAAAAACTAACTAGTGGGAAGAACTGACACACATTACACAATAGTGACAGATTCTTTTGTGGCTCCAGATAACTCTCTACGATGCACATTAACAGATTGTTGTAATGATTAATACACATGACAGTTCCATGCACTGATTTTAAATTTCTACATACCTGGAGGCTGTGGCAAGTAGGCCCCAATTAATTTTGATCTCTTCTTTTCATAGCCCTTCTGTGTGATGTCACCTGCCAAAGAAAGCAAAGAAAATCAAGACACGCTTTAATGGAGAAAGAACTCATCCGCTCAAGTCAAGAAGGTAAATGCTTTTCTCTGCACCACTGTTTGTTTTGATGATCATAATGAATACATGATTGAAAATATATTATTTCCATTTTGCCTGGAAAAGATCATTTAAGTTGGAGCCATTTTTGGCAACTAAACTCCCAGTGTAGTTTTCTACCAATTGGTTCAGAGGGCTGCATTGTCATTGCAATATTCTGTCTTATAAAAATACAAGCAGCTTTCATTATGTTAATCAACAATGGATTATATAGGATATTTGAGCCGGTAATGGCTGGCAAAGGACATTGCCAATTAGCATTTTCCAGCACTATTAATGGGATTCTTTAATCAAGCATGAAGGATGCACAAAAGATTTGGAACTGTTGGTACACCATTCAAATAATAGTATTGTATAAACATTTGGCTAAGCTTTTAAGAGCTACTTGAAGACAAAAATGCAAAGCATCAATTGCATCGAACTTCTCTAGACCAGGCTATAAAAAGATACTATTTCTATCCCTTCAGCCATAAGGCTGAGATGATTTTTTTGACAGACCAAATACTATGTCCTGGGATGCACCAAAAGCAAAGAATAAAGACAGGGGCATTAATTGACTGATTTGCTAGTGAATCACAAAGCTTTATATGGTTTTATTCCAGCACTCTGGCAGGCTTTGATCACTAGCAGCTCCTCCTGGCATTCTCCAAATGCTGATCTTGGGCTGTCTGAAAATTTGGGAAGCTCCAGTCCCAGAGCATCAAGAGGACAACAAATTTATTTATAAAATGGTGGGGCAATAAGGTAAATCATTCATTCTGAAAGTGAATATAAGTGGTTCTCTCCAATTGTGGCTTCCAGTAATTTTCATTCAATGGCAAACTTATTTAAAACTTTGAAATCCCATTTTATTACTTTTCTTTCTTGATTATCTGTTGCTTCAACTGCTCTAAGCAGGATATTCAGCACATTCATAACAACAGTGACAACTGTCCTTACAGTTAATTTAATCCTTTATTTATGACTGATCCCTTAGTGACTATTTGAAGTATGATGGATTTCCCAAAAGCGACTTATGACCCAATTTCCAAGTTATAACAACTGTATGCACATGCACGCACGCACGCACACGCACACACAGAGACATGTGATCGCATTTTGGGCACTTTGCAAACAGTTCACATCCAGAGCTGTTTGCAGCATCCCACTGTTATGTATCTACAATTTTCAATGGTTTTTTTTTTTTTTTGCCAATTTCTGGTGTTTACTTCTGGTTTCCAGCAAAAACACCCAGTGGGTAAAAATGCAATCTCTTAATGACCAGCACAAAAAATATCATGAAATTGGTACCGATCATGTGGTCACCTGCTTAATAACTGCAAAAACAATTTAGGCCAGAATTACCATTGAAAGTTGAGGACTGCCAGTATCTTAATTCAGGAGTTAATGACCATTAACCCAACTGCATCAGAAAAACTCTAGGCATAAACAATCACAAAAGGCAGGGTAGATATTTATTTCAGTTCCCAAAAGCTTATTAGGGGGAGGGGGGAAACTTGACCTCCCTAAATTCCAAATTTCTTTGAGCTAATTTCAAGAAGGAGGAAGATGATGGCACACTGTTATGTAGACATAGGCTAGCACAGAAAAGGCCCACTATTATGGTTACTAACAGTTTCTCAATTTGCAAATAGCTACAGCTATGTGGGTATGAACATGAGAAAACAGGGCTTCACCTTTTTCATGTTCATATCTACATAGCTATAGCCATTTGCAAATTGTTACTAGTAAATTTAGATGAAGG
The DNA here is from genome assembly GCF_964273705.1 of Natrix helvetica. Lineage (NCBI taxonomy): Eukaryota > Metazoa > Chordata > Lepidosauria > Squamata > Natricidae > Natrix > Natrix helvetica. The sequence continues at coordinate 128,653,007 of NC_138554.1, read as the reverse complement.
TGAACCATATCTGTGACCGCCATTTTGATTTTTTTTAATCCATACGCTATGGATCTTCTTTCTAGACTTTGCACATGTACTTGAAAAGCTTCAAAGCATCTGCATAGAAGACCGAAGAAACTACTTGGATAAAACAGCGAAACTTTTTGAACCAACAAGAAAAAGAAGTCTAACTGCCATGACTCAACTTCCAGAAAATTCATCTGAATAGATTCCTCTGACATATAAAATAATAATAATTTATAAATAAGTACTCTGCACTAAAAGTTCTGTGACATTTTGAAGACAAACAAATTTACATAAATTAAGTCATATTCCGAAGCTCAGGATGTTTAGAAAAAAAATAGTGGGAGAAAATAGCTAATGCACTTTTTAAAAGTTTGTAAGGCTGGCATTTCTAGTGATTAGAGATGCAGACCTGTGGAAGAATCTAATCACAGAGATGAGAATACAGATGAGAATAAGTCTTTGACCACAACTGAACCTAAAATTTCTGTTGGTAAGCAAGATGGTTGTTAAGAGAGTTTTGCCCCATTTTATGATCTTTCTGGTCAAAGTTATTAAGTGAATCACTGCAGTTGTTAGTAGGTTAGTAACACAGATAAGTGAATTTAGCTTCTCCAGGACATTGCAACCATCACACATATATGCCAGTGGTCAAGCACCTGAATTTGACCCTGTGACCACAAGAATCCTGCAACAGTCTTATATGTGAAAAACAGTCATAAATCACTTTTTTCAGTGACGTACCTTCAAACATCACTAAATGAACTAAGTGGGGACTACCCATATTATCAATTTCTTGGCAACCGTATTTAAAAAAACTTCACACATGAGTAGCATACTATATTCTCAGAGATAATTGGGGGCTGCTTGCTTGTTGCAAAATACTCTATGCAAATTTTCTAGGCATAAATGTGTATAACAAACTGTTTATGTGATTTCATACTAATAATAATATATTTAATAGGTTGAAATGGGGAAAGTGAATAGCTTCAGTTCAGTTCCTAAGGAGATCTTCTCCAACCTCCATATGGAGGTAAATTTCAAGCTACCATAATTCCTGTTGGTTGGTAGTTATGAGTGCTGAAATTTTCTACGTCTGGAGAATGCTGGTGGGGAAGACTACCATAAAGTTGCAGCAGATAGTATGAAGGTTCTCTATCAGAATTTTATGGAGCTTGCACCATTTGAAGAAAAAAGAAAACCTTTCAGCCAAACGGACAAAATAATCAACTTTGTAGAATGTACAGTCTCCTATTAGATCATTCTAACTCGTTCCCCACCCCCCACCCCCAAAAAAGCACTTATTTTGGCAGAAAGAAAGCAAAACTCTCCAGTAATAATTCAAAAATAAAAATGTTGTCAAGAATAAGAAATCTGAGAGACACCACCCTGGAACTGCCCTAGAGTTGTTGAATAACTCCACATAAGGATTTAACTAAACACTAACATCTTCAGATGGAAACCAAAAACTGGTTTTAATCAAGATTCAAGCATATGCAGATCATGAAATCAAAATATGGATGTGGGGAGGGACCTTATATCCCAAAGTCTGAGGATTTCAGACAAAAGTCATTTTCCATCCCCCCCAATCTATTTTTATCCTCCAAATAGTCAAGTTGCTATACAGCTTGTTTGCTGCCAATGACTCAAATTTACTGTCAGCATCTTGACAAGAGAGATTCAAATGAAACAACGTTCCTCATAAATGAGTGCTATGACTCACTGATTTCTCTCACTGATGATGCAGAGTCTCTCCGTCTGCCCTTCCAAAAATACACAAGGAGACAAGGGATTACAGCTTGAAGGAAGCAATCTGCAGAAACGCATTGAGAGGGAAAAAACACACCCAAATCGAAAGGGATGTATTTTGCAGCCTAGCCAACATTCAGGTCAACAACTAGACTGACTATACATCTTTAAGAGGCTTTTGGACTACTAAAACGACCATCTGAAAGCTATCCAGGAAATAACTTTTGACATCAAGAAGGTTTTCAAGAGCAATGGTTAGACGGTTGTTACTGTGGAATCCAACTAGGGTAATGAAATGTCTGCAAAAAACAATCAAACTTTGAGAGCCCAAAGTTCAACTCTGATCTACAAATATTTACTTCTTATATTTATTAATATTATAGCAATATTCAGAACATATATAAAATTAGATGTAAGGATGAACTATGAAGCATTCCACCCTTTAATCTGGAAGATGATTCATGATCAGTTCTTCTTCAATATAGTCCAAATATCACCCATTTTGGGCAAATAAATGGAGGGGGGAGAATCAGAATACTAGAATAACATCACTCTGAATGGTAAAAATATATAATAGGGACCACATTTTACTTTTATTTATTTATATCCCATCTTTATTATTTTTATAAATAATTCAGGGCAGTAAATATCTATAATGCTCCTCCCTCCTCCTATTTTCCCCATCCTATGAGGTACTGGTGAGTTGAGCTGAGTGAAGGTGACTGGCCCAAAGTCACCCAGCCATGTTCATGCCTATAGTGAGATTAGAATTTGCAATCTCCTTTTTATTGGCTCATAATCAACCAACCAACCAACCAAGGCAGGACTAGAACTCAATCTCCTGGCTTCCAACTTGGTGCCTTCAATACTAGGCCAAACTGGTTGTCACCTTCTTTGCAAAATAATTTACTATAGCTCAAAACTCTTTACATTTTTCTCTTATTTATCTAGGGGCTGTTTCTTTTCTTTGTGTGTGTGTGTGTGTGTGTGTGTGTGTGTGTGTGTGTGTGTCCCTTTTTCTTTCCTTTTTTTCCTTTCTAATAGATGAACGAAAGATTCTGAAATTTAGAATATACAATTCATGTCAAAATTTGCAAAAAGGTCAGTATTTTTAATTTTAATCCCCCTTTCTTTCCCATTAATAAAATGTACCAAAAAGGAGGAAACCAACTTTCACTGATCATATTTAAAACTATTCCAAATCATATATACACGCACACACACACTTATACACATACAAGTCTGATTCTTATATCTTTAGCAATAAATATCAAATAATGAATATCTAACTTTCTACCAACTTGCCTTATCATGTCTATTAAGAGGCAACACTAAAGAGAATTTTAGTCTTTACCTTGTTTCTTAATTTTGGCAACTTTATGATGTGTGGACTTCAACTCTCAAAGTTCCCACACACAGCATAGAGGATTCACTATTCTGGGGATTGTGGTTTGCACATCAGGTTGTCAGAGTTGAGAAATACTGCTTTAGTCATACATTTGCTTGGCTAGAAAGTTATATTGTTATATGTCACAAACTGAAAATATCCCGACCAATCTCCTGTTCAACATCAGGTTGGCCAATTTCCCCATTTTTCTCCTTGTCTCCATTGGGTCAGGACAACTTAACAAATGAATCTTATATAACAGCGATGGCGAACCTTTTTTGGCTCGCGTGCCATAAGTGGGGGAGCGTAGGGGGGTTGTGTGCGGGTGTGCCGCACCCATAATGTAATGCATGACCCCCAGTGCGCATGCGCGCACTACAGGCACTCCCCCTCCCATTTTTACATGCTTTTTTCGCCCTCCCCAGGCTCCAGAGGCTTTATAGAAGCCTGGGGATGGTGAAAACAGCCTCCCCCGCCCCTCCCGGATGCCCTCCGGAGGCGTCAGTGAAGCCACTTCCAGTTTGCTCGGAGGGTTGTTTTAAGCATTCCGAAGGCTTCAGGGACTGTCCAGAGGCTTCCCTGACGCCTCCGGAGGGCTTCCGGGGGGCGCGGGGGAGGCTGTTTTCGCCCTCCCCAGGCTCCTATAAAGCCTCTGGAGCCTGGGGAGGGCGAAAAATGGCTTTTAAAAAGGGTGAACTCGTCCATGCGCGCTGGCCAGCTGACGGCAGCACCTTGCGTGCCCTGACAAATGGCTCCGCGTGCCACCTGTGGCACGCGTGCCATAGGTTCACCATCACTGATATAGAAACTTCACTGAACTAACAGGTGGGGATGATTATCTATCCACTTATCTAGGTTCTCTAGTGAAAGATTCTAATATTTGGACAACCAGATGACAGACTAAAGTACCATGATCTTGGTTAAAAGGCAAATGAATTTCATCAAAGGTAAGTATTCTCTGCCATGTTCATTGTGTGGTCTATTAGTCCTTTGAGAATTTCCTTAAGAAAGAAACCTTTGTATCACGTGCTTTGTGATATAAACAGTTTAACAGGGAAGCTTTCCATTCTCAATGTTTATTTCTTTCATTTGAAGCTTAAACACACACTTTATGTAATGAAAGCAAATCAATTCCATTTTTGGAATTCTACACCCATATGGATCACTCCTAATGTCATCCTCCCCTTTGATTTCTTTATATGGCTGATGGGTTATCTTTGAAGTGCAGATTTTTTTTTTAAAGTCTATTTTTTCCTAGCTGTTGGAAAAATTATCTTTCATCTCTTCCCTGGATATTTACTCAGTTTGAATCAGCACTGTCCAGCTATATCAGCAATCAAAACTGAAAATAATTTTGATAATAATGCTACTGATGTTGATGATGGAGGAGGAGGAAGGGAAGGAGGAGGAGGAGAAGGAAGGAGGGAGGGAGGGGAGAAGGAAGGAAGGAAGGAAGGAAGGAAGGAAGGAAGGAAGGAAGGAAGGAAGGAAGGAAGGAAGGAAGGAGTTGTCTGGATAGTGGATGTGGCAGTGCCTGGAGACAGGATGAGAATAGAAGATAACAAAATACAAAGACTACAAAATAGAAATAGAATGACTGTGGCAAAGGCAAGCAAGGTTAGTACAAATAGTAATAGGCACCTTGGGTGCAATCCCAAAACAACTGGAGCACCATTTGAACACCATTGGCATTGACAAATTTGCCATCAGTCAATTGCAGAAATCGGCTTTACTTGGAAGCTTTTATCTTGCGACAATATCTGTTAATAACATCAAACATCCAGCTCTGCCTATCCCAGGTCCTTGGTAAGGGCTCGACAGGTAGACAAAAATGCCAAACCCACTCTGAACATCTGGCTGACTGTGGGATGATTAGTAGTAGTAGTAGTAGTAGTAGTAGTAGTAGTAATAGTAGTAGTAGTAGTAAGAATAAAATGCATATATTGTGTGTTCAGATGGGATTATGAGCAATTCAAATAGTAATCAATATGTACTGATGTCCTTGAGAGATATTTTTGACAATTCGGGATAGAACTGAGAATTAAGGAGGCACTGTAAAGTCGCAAGTAGATAGTTTGAGAAGGGCATTTAGGTACTAATTCAATTTCCTACTTCGTACATATCAAAATGAAACTGCTGGCTTCCAGGCCTCAGTTTAAATACAGACAACAAATGAGAGTCTATTTCTTACATGACATGATACACCAGGGGTGTCAAACTTGATTTCATTGAGGGACACATTGGGGTTGTGTTTGACGTTGGTGGGCAGGGGTGGGTGTGGCCAGGGTGGGCATGGATAGCTCAACATCACTCCTGTAGGGGGCACCTGTGGTAGCTCAAGCACTCTGCCAGTGAAAATGGGCTCCCAAGCTCCATTTTCGGCTGCCACAGCTTCCTGCAACCCTCTGTGAGTGAAAACGGAGCTCAGCATGGACAAGTTGGCATTTGTCCCTATTTAATTTTGTTCTCTTATTTTCATTTTATCCTTCTAACTTAGTGTGATTGGTTTAAATTTGATATCTGTCTTCTAGGGTATTAGCTATTCCCCTCCATTTTGTGCAGGTGGCAAAGTTTTCCTCCACTTCTTAAATCTAATTCAAGTGATTAATAAAAATAAGGAGGACAGGATGCAGGACTGAATCTTATGGCACTCCACTTGATAATTGGTTATTAAGAATCTACTAAAATTGCCATTACCAGAACTCTTTGAAAATATATCCATCTATTCAGCCACATAATTGTCACGTCATCCATCTCCCATTTCTCTATTCTGATAGTCAAAATGTCAAATAATACCCTGTCAAGCACTCTGCTTAAATCAAGGTATATTATGTCTATGTAATAATATCCCACATATGCTGAGAAAAGTATGTTGAAAGAATGGAAATAAAAAATAGGCCTTATAATTATTTGCCTGAAATTGTCTCAACCATGGTCTTAAAATCAAGCTTTCCCCTTAAGCTTTCTCAGCTCTGTATTTGCATATATAGGCGTGTTTCCAGACATGCATGCAGATATATTCATGTCTATTTTCATGTCATTGATTCAGTGTTGATTCGTGGCAACTGCCTGGGCAAGTCCCTGCAGTTTTCCTAACATGCTTTTTCATCAGGGGTTTGCAACTACCTGTTTCCCAGGGCTGAGAGACAGTGACTCTCAAACCCAGTTAGCTTTGTCTATGTAATAAGGCAGGACTGGAATTCACTGACTCCGAGTTTCTAGCTTGATGCTTTTAGCCAGTACACCAAACTGCTTATATCCATCCATCCATCCATCCATCCATCCATCCATCCATCCATCTCTCTCTCTCCTCAATATACTCTCACAGACATACCAAGTTATTGTGTTTTCTGGTATAACTTCTTAATTTTATTTTGTTCCTTAATTATAATTATGTTATTGTCCTTATTATGAAGATAATTTTAAAATGCTACTCAGACAATAACAGGAAGAGTTGCAAGATTTACTATTAATTTACTAGCACTCTGGAAAAATGGCATCAAGACTACTTATGTAGAATACTTAAATGTATGAAATTAGAATAACCGAAGTGTTATACTGTAAAAGGGCATTTCAACACATTATTTCTTGATAACTAATTAAAGGACCCAAATACAGGCTACCAATTTGATCAGAATCGTGCTGAAAGCTATATTCCTTCTATCACCTTTACTTAAGCATTACATCACAATAGCTAAGAATTTTTTTCTCAACCTCTCAAGCCCTCCTTATTGTCTAGGAGGAGTGATTAACACGATTGCGCAACTATAGTTGTACTGTTGTTCCTGCCTAGGAAGGTTAACACAATTTTAATGAACTCCAAATTGACTTTGTCTAGCCTAGACACTAAGCAAGAAAAAGTCTGGGAGGAAGATCACCTAAAAATTCCAGGGCCGGAGTTAACAAATAATTTAGAAGGTGACAATGGCAAGCTAATCCATATACAGTCTTCGACTCACAACCCCAATTGAGCCCAAAATTTCTGTGCTGAGCAAGAAAGTTAAGTGAATCTTGCCCCATTTCATGACCTTTCTTGCCACAGCTGTTAAGTAAATCAGTTCCTGACTTCTAACCTCTTCTATAGAAGAGTTTCCAAAAATCTACAGTGCCATTTAGAACCGGTTCCAGCTCTCTCCCCCCACCGTCCGCACATCATCAAGATGAAGAGCGAGAGAAGAAATTCTGGGAGTTGAAGTCTACAAGTCTTAAAGCTGTCAAGTTTGAACACCCCTGGGTTTTTTTTTCTAAAGGGTTAGGGGTGCAAGGGTCTTGTAACTTGACAGCTTTAAGACTTGCGTGCTTCAAAAGCCAGAGTTTCTGAGCCAACATTTTGGTTGCTAAGCAAGAGCTTTGTTAAGCAAGTTTCACCACATTTTACAAGTTGGCCATGCCCACTCAGTCACATGGCTGGCAAGCCACTCCCATCCAGTCGCATGGCTGGCAAGCCACTCCCACCTGGTCACATGGCCGACAAGCCACTCTTACAAAGCAGGCCACACCTACAGAAGAGGTTCTAAAAAAAATTGAAACCCATCATGTTACGTAGGTAGAGGGAGAGGGAGGGAGGGAGGGAGAGAGAAATACAGTAGATAGGTAGGGAGAGAGAGAGAGAGAGAGAGAGAGTAGGTAGGTAGGTAGACAAGGGGATCGAGAGAGAGAGAGAAATAGAATAGAGAGAGAGAAATACAGTAAGTAGGTAGGGAGAGAGAGAGAGTGTGTGTATGTAGGTAGAGGGATAAGAGAGAGAGAAATAGAGAGAGAGAGAAATAGAGTAGATAGGTAGGTGTTTCTGCTGGCACAGCACTTGATCAATGTAATTCTCATCAATCAGTTAAAGAGCTTTCCAAAAGAGAAAAAAGAAGTTTTTGCACTCTGCAAACCTCCCCAAAATGGCCCGTTTTTCACGAAAATGAGACCTTTTTTTTTTTAAAAAAAAGGCATGAATAGCCTTGAGGGGTGGGCTTGCAGAGTGCTCCTGGAAGGGGAGGACAAAAACGAGCAAAAAAGGGCCTGTTTTTCACGAGAACGGGCCCGTTTTTTGTCAAAATATTGCATGCATAGCTTTATGGAGGCTCTGTGGCGGGCCCAGCCCTGTGGAATGACCTCCCTCCGGATATTAGGAATACCTCTGACCTCCGCTCCTTTCGTATAAAGCTCAAGACCCACCTATTCCAAGTAGCTGGCCTGGCTCAACTTTGATCTAACTATATCGCTCCTGACGGGTTTTTATTTGGGTATTTTAATTGTATTCAATTATTTAGGGGTTTCTAAACATTGTATTTTATTGTTTTTATTCATCAGCCGACCTCCTCCTTGTACATGTCTTGGTATATGTTTTTGTAATATGTATGTCTTGTCTATATATTTATTTCATATGTTTTATTGTACGCCGCCCCGAGTCCTTTGGGAGAGGGTGCAGCTAAGAAATAAATATTTATTATTATTATTATTATTATTATTATAGAATGCTGCTGGGGGCTGGGGGCAAAAACCGGCCCGTTTTTCACTCATTTCCAGGAGCTCTCTGAAAGCCTCCATAAGGGTATGCATGGCCATTTTGGTGAGGGGGCAGGGCTTCGGAGGGCAAGAATTGCTGTATTCGGTGTATAAGACGCACCCAGATTTTCAGCCTCTTTTTTGAGGGAAAAAGGTACATCTTATACTCCGAAAAATACGGTACTTTTTTCAATGCTGTTGTAACTTCAAATGGTCAGTAAACAAATGGTTGAAAGTAGATGACTACCTGTAGATAAGAAGAAAACTTTGGAAGAATCTACGAGATTCAGATGTTGAGATCAGTTTGAAGTAGATTTTACTACCAGTGGTCAACAGTAAAGTAAGTCAAGGAATACACCACAAACTAGAACTTTGTAAAGTAGCCCTGAAGGCCTTGGAAAAAAACATTCATATACCAGGATGTGCCTACAATATCAAAACAGTGCAGGCAATTGTTTTCCCTGTGGCACCCTATAGATTTCAAAAAAGCAGAGTAAGAAGAATATTGATGCTTTTTAACTTTGCTCTTGGAAAGGCTCCTGGGAATACCAAGAAAAAGAGCAAATGAATCACCTAAGAAATCAACCCCAGAGATCTCACTTGAGACACAAATGACCAAGTTCAAATTATTCTACTTGGGAGAAAATTATTTTTTATCTAGGTGGTTGCTAAGAGTCAACACTGACTTGGTGACATAAAATCAATCAATCTTAAGGCAAAATCAACATCAAATGAAGATATGCCTCTTTGTAAGAAACAGAAACCTAGAGATGTGAAGTTTGTTAAAACTGGGGGGAAATTGGAGAAAACTAGGGGTCTCAACCTTTTTTTTCTTTCCTCCTCTCCAATAAAATAATGGATAATAAAATATTTCCTAACATATTTTTAAGTAATACATAATAGGGTTTTTAAAAATGCTTGTAGGTTGCAACCTACTGCTTAATTAGCAACTATTTTGAAGGCTGTTGTTCCATTTTTTAAAAACAAATATTTCTAAAACAAATTCTTTTGCAATGCTTCAGCAGATCTGCTACCCAAACCACATCAGGCTGCATTCAGCAGACACTCATGGCTCACTACAAGGCTGAAAGTTCACATCACCAACACTTGTCGCCCATGAAGCAATCCAACAGAAAGGAAAACAAATTATCTTGCAATAAAATTACATAAAGAGAACACGCGTAGGGCAATTTGTCAGTATTGTGTATTTTAATCCCAATGCTCTCGTTTTCATTATGGTTTCTCAGACGGGAATAGGGACCTTGACAACTATTTATGTGCTCACATCTGTGGTTTATCATGCTCGACTGCCACTTAGGTCAAATATTAAAATGAGAGCCTCATCAGACTCCAAGGTACTTTCTCAAGTACAGCTTTTCTCCATGATATCAATGCATAAACCTGACTCGATGCTTTTAAATTGACCGTTGGCTTACCTGAATGGTCGTACTCTCAGTGCTGTGGGAGTGTCCAAACATGGGTTAACTTCAGCTTGCTGCCCAAGTACTAAGTTCAAAGTTTGTATAGCCAGACCTCTTGCTCCCCTCGGAGGCTCAGTTTAAAAAACGAAGAATAAGTCCCAAAAGAAAGATACATATGAATGATCTATGTCCTCAAAGTTGGTAACACACGCACCTGCGGGCGACCCCAAGGCAGGCTTGGACAACCATTCACGTAAGCCAATGGTCATTCTCCTAGGTGCTGCTTGGAGTGTCCAAGCATGGGACATACCCAAGCTATGTAGTCCCAGGGTGGGAAGAAGTACCCGGGCCCGCGGGAGTCTTCTCCCGAAGGAAGCCTCCGCAGATGCAAAGGCATCTAGTCTGTAGTTACTCACGAAAGGAGATGGTGACGACCATGTCGCAGCCCTGCATATCTCCTCGATGGGCACTTGTGTGGCCCACGCGGCTGAGGTCGCGGCACTCCTCGTGGAGTGTGCTATAATTTGTGGAGGAACCGGTCTAGCCTGTTGCTCATAAGCTAGCTTAATACAGACCCGTATCCAGTGTCCTATGATAGAAAAGGAGACTTTCCTGTCCATAGAAATGGGCTGAAAAGACAAAAATAATGATTCCGACCTGCGAAAGGAAGCAGTTCTTTTCTTGTATATGTGCACAGCACAGCGAGCCACATGTGCTCCTTAGGATGTTTGGGTTGTGCACAAAAATTAGGAAGAATCACCTCTTGTGTCCTGTGGAAGACGCTGTTGACTTTCGGCTCAAATGCTGGGTCCAGTCTGAGAACGACCCTGTCTGGATGCACAATGCAGAGGTCCTCTCTGACGGAAAGAGCGACTAGCTCGGAGATCCTGCGTGCCGAGGTGACAGCTATAAGAAAAGCCGTCTTAAGAGACAAGTGATGCAAACTGATGGATTGAAGCGATTCGAATGGAGCTGTGGTCAGAGTCTGTAGGACGACGGACAAATCCCAGGTCGGGTATCGGTAAATTGTAGGGGGCTGAAGTTGGCAGCTACCTTGAGGAAGCTACAAACTTGAGGATGTTACTAAGAGGCAGATGTGAGTCCGTGGAAAGAATGGTGTCCAAGGCTGCCAATCTGCCGATAGAGTGTGTTGGCCTTTGTCCAATCCCTCCTGGAGAAAATCCAGGAGTTGTGGAATAGTTGCGGAAGTGGCGATAACGTGATGAGACTGGCACCATGTTAAGAAGGCAGACCAAGTCCCCTCATAAATTCTGACTGTGGAGGGCCGCCTGGATGGTACGGATGACCTTGTCCGAAAATCTGCTTAGCCTCAGGAGGTCCCACTCAAGTGCCAAATGGCTAGTTGCAGCCACTGGAGGTCCAGTGAGGGAGATCTGCTCATGAAGTATGAGCCAGTGCTTGGTCACAGACAGCCTGACGAGGTTGGCGAACCAGGACCTCCTCGGCCAGTATGGTGCTACGAGCAATACTTCTGCTCCCTCCGACAGAGTTTTCCTGACCACCAGTGGTATCAAGGGGAGAGGCAATAAAGCATACAAGAGACCAGGAGGCCAGCAATATCGGAGGGTGTCTGTCCCTTCTGTGTCGGGCCACTGAAACCTGGCAAAGAACCTGGGGAGATGCGTGTTGGCCGGGGTGGTGAACAGATCGACCCTCGGAAGGCCTAAGCTCTGCGACAGCTAATGGAACAGCGATGGAGCCGCCATTCCGAGTTGTTGATGGTAGTCCTGCTCAGCCAGTCCGTGGCCACATTGTCCTCCCTCGAGATGTGGTCCACCCACAGCGATGTCAGGTGACGTTCCACCCATCAGCCCAGTGCTACTGCTTCTACCATCAGGGCCTTGGCTTGCGTCCATTGTTATGATGAGGTGCTCCGGTTCCTTGAAGAAGGATCCCCGTAGTAGGGCCTCCGACTGCCACCACCTGAGGGACCGAACCACATTTGGGGGGAGACGAACCACTCTCCTGGGTTGCTAGCCTTGCATCTCAGGATCGGTAGGAGAACCATTGGAGTTCTCGCGCATGCAGATGCACCTAAGGAACCACTGTGATGCATGAGATTAGTTTTCCCAGCAACTGGGAGAGAGAGACAATGGACACTGACCCGGTTGCTCAGATGCGTCTCACCAGAGATTATGCTTTCCACCTGCTCCTGTGTGAGAAAGACTTTGCAACTCCTGGGGCAATGGACAAAGGTCCATGGAGGAATCAAGAGGAATTCCAGGGTCAAGCCGTGACGGACCATATTCAGAATCCAAGTGTCCGTCATTATCTCCTCCCATTGAGCGGCGTAGAGTTGGAGACAACTGCTTATGGGAGGGGACCGGTGACGATCACTTCGACTTCTGAAAGACACGGTTGGAATACCCCCCTTGGAAGGGCCTGTGATTACCCTGCTTCCTATTGTCTTGGGCACGATCCTGAGATTGGGAGTATGTCTGATTAAATCCCCCAGAGGAGGCTGGGGGGGTCTGCATTCTAAAAGGGCTGCCTAACAAAGGAATGACCCTTGCCGTCTGGCTTTTTGGTGACCATTGGTAGGATTTTATTTTTATTCTTGGATTCAATTAAGACAGAATCCAAGGCCTCCCCGAAAAGCTTCCCCCCGTTAAAGGGAGCGGAAATGAGCTTCCACTTTGCTTTCATGTCCGCCTGCCAGTGGCGGAGCCACAGCAGATAGCGTGAGGTCACATTAGAAGCAAGGGCTCTGGAGGAAAATTTTGTGGCATTAAGAGAGGCATCGGCAGAATAATCGACGGCCGCTATGATTTTATTCACATCTTGGCAAGCTCTGGTGTCCCACGCCGGTAGGCTGGACAGAAGTTTGCGGAGCCAAAACAGCACTGCCCTGCTAAAGTAAGAAGAAGAAGGTGCTCTCATGGCCCATGCAGTGGCTAAGTGAGTCTTATGAGCAGCCTTCTCTGCCCTCTTGTCTTCAGCTTTGAGGCCTTCCAGCAGGTTGGCTGGAAGCACTGAATTGGGCGTTAGTGCCATAATGGGATCATCTACCTGAGGAAACTTCAAGAGATCCTCAAGACTACTCTCCATGGTATACAGCTTCTATCTAGCCCACTGGGACTAGCCATGGAACCCGGTTGGGTCCATTGGCGCTGGATAACATCCAGGAACAGCTGGGGGGCTGGCACAAGATCCTGAGGGGGAGTGGTCTCCTTGAAGAGCCCCGCATCTGGATCCTAGGGCCCAATAGTATCCTTATTGTCCTGATCAGATGAAGGCTTGTCTGCCTGAGTTGGGAGACCCATTTGGGTGGTGGAGGCTCTGTCCTTGGCAAAGATTGCCCTAAACATCAAGGGCTTGAATAAGCCTGAGAAGGCGGACGTATCAGGGAGAGGATTTTCATCCTCTGAAAGATCAGGAGCATCTTGCTCACCCTCCTCTGCTTCAGACAACCCACTGCCCCCCGAAGGCGCCAGGGAGGTGGCTCTAGACAGTGGATTTTTAGCTGCGTGAGCCTCGATCGGATTGTTGGTTTGAAGGGGCAATGTGATGCCTAACTGTTGGATGCCATCAGCAATCCCTCAGGAAATCACACGTGCAACTACCTCCTGCATTTCCCTGGACAGCTGAGGCCCCTAATCCTCAGGTGGGCTTGGTCCAGCCTCAGAGGGAGGCAAAGGTTCCTCCTCAATAATGGAGCAGGCCTCATTCAAGGACTCCTCAGCTAGAGATGGACAGGGGGACCCAAGAGATGCCCTAGAGCAGTGGTGGGCAACCCGCGGCTCGGGAGCCACATGCGGCTCTTTACACCCTTTAATGCGGCTCTTCTGTGTGCCGGGTGCCCGCTCCCCTCCCTCCTCTCGGGCTTCGGAGGGAAGCTTCTGCAAAAGCCCGGGCGAGTGACAACCAATTTTGGTCCTATGACTGCAGAATGCTGCAAAATACCATAAATGCAGGCCAGTTGTTGAGTGTTTCAAATGTGATTGGAACACTCAACAAGGTGACCACAGTGTGTGTGTGTGTGTGTGTGTGTGTGTGTGTGAGTGAGAAAGACAGACAGAGAGAGGAACAGAGAGAGGGAGTGAGGGAGGGAATCAGAGAGAGACTGACAGACAGACAGACACACACACACAGAGAGACAGAGAGGGGGAGGGAGGGAGAGAAAGATAGACAGACAGAGAGACACACACAGAGTGAGTGATTAAGTGAATGAGTGAGAGACAGACACACCCACATACACAGAGTGACAGAGAGAGAGGAAGGGAGGGGAGAGAGACAGAGGGAGAGACAGAGACAGACACACACACACACAGAGTGAGTGAGAGACAGACAGACACACACACACACACAGAGTGACAGAGATGGGGGAGGGAGGGAGAGAGAGACAAAGAGCCAGAGAGAGAGAGAGAAAGAAAAAGAAAAAAAGAAAGAAAGTGGGAGAGAGAGATGAAATTAAAAACAGCAACATACAAACCTGACTTACTCAAACTATCCAAGGAAATGCAAGGCCAATGTTCACATTAGTGGTTGTGACTTTGTCAGTCAATGTCAGGATGTAATTTTCTCTACATTGTAAGGCAAATTTTACGGAATTTAACGTTATCGATAAATAATATCGTTCTAAAGTTTTTGTTTTATTAGTTGTGTTATTTGTATCCTCCCGACCTATGTGGATACTTGCATGCAGAATATTCTCAATAAAAACTTATTGAAACTAAAAACAGTGTACCATCCTATGTATTTTCGGTTTTAAAAATGTGGCTCTCAAAGTAAATTTCAATCGTGGTTTTGGCGAGATTTGGCTCAGTTGAAAAAAAAGGTTGCCCACCACTGCCCTAGAGGGATTAGGCGAAAAACCAAAGTCCTCTTCCCCTGCCAGGGATGGGGACCTATCTCTCTGGGGAGTGGGAAGGGAAGCCCCGCGAACTCTTCCCTGGGTGGAGAGGGATCCCCTGCTTGCCTTTACATTGATTGGGCCTTTTGAAATTGTTTTTCAAGGACCCTTTGGCACCTCTCAGCCATCTTCTCTGCAGCTTTGGAAGGCTTCCTGGGCTTGGGCTGTTTCCCCTTGGAGGAGCACACAGCCCCCTGACCCTGCCTGGGAATTAGCTTCAGCCTCCTTGGTGCTGGCCATGATGTCAGGCAGAGAGGCAGAACTGGCTTGTAGAGCTGGCAAAAGAAAAGAGGCTTTAGGGCCGAAGATGGCATGGTCGCATTGAGCAGGAGACCTTTAGACGATGTCAATGTCCCAGTTAAGAAGCAAAATGGCGCTGGTCAGAATTGTCCAAGGTGCTCGCAGATCTGCGCTATGTCTAGCATACCAGGGAATGGCCAAGCAACAACCAAAGTCCCTGTGGCCGCTTTGATGGAAGTCCTGGGGAGGAGGAGGCATGTCTGGAGACCTGGAATGAGGCCAAGTAGTTAAAACCCCTCCCAGCAGCGATCTGGTGAATAAAACAGGCTGCAGTGGTTTGAAATGGCTCCGGAATAAAGTTTGCCTATTTTTTCTTTTTCAAAATGGCCACTGCGCGCCTGGAGCGGCACCGGGGAAATTGTTGGCTATTCTGAAGGCTCAGGTAGCCTCCAGCTACCTACAAGTCCTCTGGCAGCTATTTGGGGGATCCTAACTGTCTACCTGTCCCAGGGGCTCACCAGCAGCCGCTAGCAAGCCTCCCACGGTGTTGCTGTGATTGCGCCAGCGCGAAATCCAACCACACTTCAGGCAGCTTGTTTCGCGCGTCAGAAGGTAATGAGACAATCCACTCTCTTGACAGATTGAACGAAACAATAAAGGAATCTAACCTAACTAAACACAAAAATAATAAAGGCTACACTACACTGACTTGGAGAGTCCAACCTGCTGCTCAAGGACTGGAACTCCTCAAAATGCGTCCTTTTAGGACGACTGAGTTTTTAAAATTGAGCCTCTGAGGGGAGCAAGAGGCGCGGCTATACAAACTTTGAACTCAATCCTTGGGCAGCAAGCTGAAGTTAACCCATGCTTGGACACTCCAAGCAGCGCCTAGGAGAACAACCTGGTAGTAGAACTTCCCTGCATATTCATAAATAAACAATACATTTATTTTTACTAAGTTCATAATATAAAATGAAAATGAAAATAAAGGTAGGGAAATGGGAAAGGGAAAGGGGAAGAAAAGAAAAGGGAAGGAGAAAAATAGGAAAAAGGAGAAGGGGGGAAGCATTGACTTCTAATTTTTTTCAGCACAGTAAAATACATATTAAAATTACAGCTTCAATTTTTTACTGTTACATATATACTCAGTAAATACTAGTCATTTCTATAACAACAACTTAATCTGATCAGCAAATCTCAGGATTTCATTTCCCCCCCGCTTCAAGTTCAAAGTCTAGAGGTGGTTTTCAGGTAGAAACAAACTAGATATATTCTTTATTACGATTAAAACTGTTAATTTTGCCATGTCTCTAACTACATAGGTTTTCCCATCCTTTTACATTTAAGAGCTATGGTGGCACAGTGGTTTGATCCTCACTAGCTCAAGGTTGACTCAGCCTTCCAAAATTGGTAAAATGGGGACCAATTTTATTGTTGGGGGCAATATACTCACTCTGTAAACCGCTTAGAGAAAGCTGTGAAGCGATATATAAATCTAAGTGCTATTGCTATGAGAAAAAATATTTTTGTTTCTTTTTGTTTTCCTTTTTTTTTTTTTGTTCCCCAAGCTCCATGAAAAAAACTTAGTATATTTTACTAGGAAGCTAGAGCGTAAATCACTTTGCTTGTAATAACAGGCAATTACATGGTACAAGACATTGTCAGCTTTTGTCAAGAGAGACAAGAAGAGCCTACATATTAAATGGTGCTAACTGTAGAAAACACAGTCATCTAAGAGAATAATTTAGTATTTGGAGTGCTTGGATATTTACAAGATGTGAGTCCAGAGAATTCAAATAATCTGAACTGCACTGCAACTCTTAACACCTCAATTTGAAAACAAGGAAGATTTGATAATAGGTTTTCATTTAGGCTACTGATTATATTTTGTTCTGTATATGAATAATTTAGGCTTCTGGAGAATAATGCAATGGCCCAAACACATAATCATATGATAAGGCAAATATGGAATACTATTTTCTGCCAAACCAAACATCATTTGCTCTAGAGTTATAGAACATAATGTTTCTCTGAGAGGTTTTTCTCTGAAAACTAGCGTTTCTATCTTAGCTCCCTATTCTTCCATTGATTTCCAATTGATTTTTTTTTAATTTGCTCCTCCAACCATGAAAAGATTTTTCATCATGAGTGTTCATGGACCAACAAAGGTGACATGAAATTGTCTGAAATTTTTAGAAGATGAAAGCAGTCACAACAAGGACCAAAGCAACCTAACACCTTCTCTGCATTTTCCAATTTTCTGTGCCTCTGCTTCCCCATCCAATTCACAGTTTTGGAAAAGGGTGAAGAGTTAGACATCCCACTTTCCTAAAACACATTTTCATGCAGTACAATCAGTCCTGACAGGTTGTTTTGTTCAAGGCAGACAAGCAGAGTTGCTGAACTTTCTCAATTTCCTTTCCTGTTCCTTCTGAAGAACAAGTTCTTCCTTTTTCCCATGGTTTTGTATCAAAGATTCATAATCCTAAGCAATCTCCCTTCTCCCTAGGAGATCGAGAATACAAGTACCGGTAGTCCTTGACTTACAACCACAAATGGAACCACCATTTCTATTGCTGAGCAAGGTGATTGTTAAGTGAGTTGTGTCTGGTTTTACTATTTTTTTGCCATTGTTGTTAAGCAAATCACTGCAGTAGTTAAGTGAATCACAAGGTCATTAAGCAAATATGGCTTCAACCCAATTGACTTTACTTGTTGGAAACTAGTTGGGAAGGTTGCAAATGGCGAATACATACTCGGGGATATTCCAGCCGGAGGTGGTATTCAGCCGGTTCGGACCGGTTCACCCAACCCGGTAGTGGAAATCGTGGGTGCCTCCGCCCACCCTCCCTGGCTCTAAGCTGTTCTATTTAGGCACGTTTTCAAGCCAAAGCACATGCGCAGAAGGGCGAGCAAGGTGCGCTCATATTTACGAACGGTAGGGAAAGTAAGTGAATGTCACCCCTGATTACAACCATTGTAAATACATGTTGGTTGCCAAGCAGCTGAATTTTTGAAGATGTGAGTGTGGTGATGCTGTGATGATTGTAAGTGTGAGAAGACCTGCAATGAGCAACTTTTTTCAGCGCTGTTCTATCAGCAACCGGTCTCTAAACAAAGGGCTGTAAATCAAGGACTACCTGTGTGTTGATTTGTTAACCATAATGCAGGGGGAAACAAGCTCTTTCAGAGCTGTTTCTGAATGATTTCATGTCACTGTGGGAGCACTATGATAGTCACAAGCATAAGGACTACTCAGACACTTTTTCAGTACCATCATTCATATAGATGAATGCTAGTAAGTTGAAAGACTACCTGTAATGATTTGCTTTCTGAAATAACCTGGCAGAATTTCTTAGCTACTATCATAGGTGCTGAGGGTATCTTAACATGGATTTTAATTTTTTAATTAGGTCTACCCTTTGCTATTGGAATTCTAGCTATCTTTTAAAGAATGTCATCAGCAAGGAATTGGAGAAGTCAAATCTGGGATTACAACCTTGGATTTAAAGCCAAAGGGGCTTTAAAAAATTATCAGAAACTCATGGTGTAGGTCATCTTTCTTCAACCTAAGTGCCTTCAGATCTGAAGATCTGTTCCACCTCAGCCACCACTCTTCCTCCAGTGCATTATTAGTGAAACCGCAGCATTATTTTACATTCCCTCCCATTCTAAGATACCCCAGCCCACACAGAGTGTTTCTCATTGTTCTGAAAGAACAATGTGCTGCACCATCTCCCAGTCACTCCCACAGGAAGTGGGGCATAATCAAAGAAATGAATGACAATTCAGTATTGTTCTGCTCATTCTAGTTATTTGTATCCCATGTAGCTGTAACTGAGACCCTTGGAATGCCTGCAAGCTTTGTTTTCAATTGCTCAGATTTCCAACTTCAGATCCCTTTAAAGCAGCTAAAGTAACATGATTTCTGATGATATGCCACTACACAATAGACTCTGGAAAGACTGTCCCTGTCTGAATCTGGAGAGACATCAATATGGAATAAAACCTCAGGCTCAATGTTTAGAGTGCAGCATTGCAGGCTAATTCTGCTGACTGCCAGCAGTTTGATTCTGAGTCAA
Source organism: Natrix helvetica (assembly GCF_964273705.1). Lineage (NCBI taxonomy): Eukaryota > Metazoa > Chordata > Lepidosauria > Squamata > Natricidae > Natrix > Natrix helvetica. The sequence continues at coordinate 128,633,753 of NC_138554.1, read as the reverse complement.
GGTTGACTCAACCTTACATCTTTCCGAGGACAGTAAAGTGGGGAGCCAGATTGTTGGGAACAATATGTTAGCTCTGTAAATAACTTAGAGAGGGCTGAAAAGTACTATGAAGTGGTATATAAGTCTAAGCGCTATTGCTATTTATTAGTCCAACTCTTTTCTATAATTATTTACCTGCTCTGCACAATTTGATATTAGCTGGATGATTCCGATCATGATTTTTGCCCCATTTAATATTTAATTTTCTTATTAAAAAGCATGACACATAATAAATTATTTAATAAATGAAAGTTGTCTATTCAGGCAATGTGATTATAGGAAAGTAAAATGCCATGAAATCAGGAATTCCATTTTACTGAAAATGCTATATTCCAATGCTGCATTGTGACTTGCTGTTCTGGAATACACTATTATTTTTGTCAATGTAAAAAATAACCCATTTTGCCTTCCCTTTCACAAATTGCAAACATTGTGTGGAAATATCTACAACAGACCAGTACCCATTTGCTGCAATTTCAGTTTTCCACAGGTTTTGATTTCCCAGTTCTCCAATCTTTAATTATTCACATCTTTCTTTCCAGTATTTGCAGTTAACACATGGTGCATTGTCTTGAATCTATGGTATGGCTTTAATATGAAACGAACAATTTTCCCTTGTCTTACAGAAGCTGCCTACAAATCATTTTGTTCCATGAGCAACTGAATGTGCTCAGCAATCATACAAATTCAAACCATTACAATATAAGGTTTGATGTATTATCAATGATTCTGTTTTACCAGTCAAAAATAATTAAATATTTCCACAGACTCATACAATCAGTCATCTCTGCAACCAAATTTCCTGCTTGAGATCACATGTCTGTATCACTTCATTAACTAAATTAAATCCACATGATTATTAGTTATAAGTAGGGGGAAAAAGCCTCAGGAAACAGTGTTGAGAATGGAAGCATCCATCCAAGTCGTAGTTATAAAAATCTTTTAGAATTAATCTGGCATCCCCTTTAAAAATATTCATTCTGGGGAAATCAGAACAATAAATAAGACTTACATAAATCAGGTAATTGGTTAAACTAAAAAAAAAATAACTTGAAGAGACTAGAATCACTCATATGCTATGATGAGAACTTTTCTTGTAGTACTACGTATGAGAAACAACAGGCTAAAACTCTTAGTAATGCTAACAACAATAGTCAAAGAATCATTCTGGAACTTGTACTTCAATAACATCTGGAGAATCACAATTTTTCCATCTTGAAATTACAGAAAAGACTTTTATCCAGTTGGTGATATGTATGTATGTATGTAAGTAAGTATGTATGTATGTATGTATGTATGTATGTGTATATGTATATATACATGTAGTTCTCGACTTAGAGTCATTCTTTTAGTCGCTGTTCAAAGTTACAATGGCACTGAAAAAAAATGGCAGAATAATTTTTCACAACTGTTGCAGCATCTCCATGGTTATCTGATCAAAATTTGGAAGCTTGGCTACTGATTCATATTTTATGATGGTTGCAGTGATCTGGGGTCATATGACAGCTTTTGCAATCTTCTGACAAGGAAAATCAATGGGGATTCACTTAATAACTGTATTACCAACTTAACAACTGATTCACTTAACAACTGTGGCAAGAAAGGTTGGGAAATGGGGCAAAACTCATTTAACAACTTTCTTGCTGAGCAACAGAATTTTGCGCTCAGTTGTGGTCATATGTTGAGACTACCTGTATATAGCTTACAATTTAACTTATAAAAGCACCCATCCAACACGCATCTGTCAAGCACCAGGGGACTCAGAAATCCAGGCAGTTCAAATGTGTATAAAGATTTATTAAGCTTAAGCAGTCTGCAAAAATCTGAACTACTAATGGTCAAGGAAAATTAGCGGGAGTTAAGAATAGAAAGACATTGAAGGTAGGTTGGACTTAGATCTCCTGTTGGCACACAGGGATTCATGACTTATGATGTGTTTGACCCCTCCTTCAAGCTCAGCCTGGTCATCTCCAACCTACAGCATCTCTATGAAATAAATTTAATACATCAACACTGGATAAGTTTTCTTCATTTGGCATTTCTCCTCATAATTGTTGTAAATCAAGAGTGGGTCATCATTTTTCACCATAAATATTTTATGTTCAAATAATTGTGCAAGAAAGTCTTCCGTGAACTAAACAAGCTAAAAGTTAAAGTTGTAAATAACATTGCAAGTTCTTTCAAAAAGAATGTGTATCCTATTAGAAAACATCCACCAAGAATACAATGAAGTAAAGTAATATTTCATGCTATGCAGGGAACAGGAAAATGATGAGCATCAATGTATTATACTCCTGGGATCTAACTACCCTACACTGATAGGAAGCTAATGGGCTGAGTATAGGCTTTTAGCTGAAAAGCTCAAAACAGCGATCGGATCAATCTAAGATGAAAAGATATGTGACAAGAATTTTGGTGTAGGGCCAGCTGAAATGGATGGCTATTTGTATGGATTGATTCAAAATATCAATAAAAACAATCGTGGTTGCTTAAGAATTATAGAACAAATTAATTTTGAAAAAAAGAAAGCAATTTTTTGACTTCTCACTTAGCACATCTTCATAAATCCAGAATCTAGAATAGCAAATATCATATAGCAAAAAATCATATATCTTCTTTTAGATTTATAGCAAACTGTGGAATTTACAACCAACTTTTAAATATATCTTTGGAATTGCAACATGTATGGATTGCCAATCAGAAGTTATTGGTCTTTTTTTTAAGTTGTACATTTATTTCATACATCAATTTACTGTTAAAGATTGACAGATTAACTCCATTTAACTTGGCATTGTTGAAATCTCTTCTTATGGGTTTAAGCAACATATAAAGACAATCAAATGATCTGAGAAACATAAGACAGGCTAAAAAGAAAGCTGGTTTTTGAATGTTTAGAAAGCTAGTTTCAGCCCAATATTTAGATGTATGAGCAAAATTTCAAGGATTTAAAGAAAATTTGGACAAATAGTTTATTATCTTCTATTCCCCAATTCTCTCCCCATTTCATAAATGGGAAAGCGGAAAAATAAGAGTTAATTCTGATCTGCAAACTTTATCAGTATTAGCAACAGAAATGCATAAATAATTATTGGCTATTTTGAAAAGATGCAAATAAAATGCCTAGTTCTGGAGAGCATTTGACTTTAACCAACAGGTTGTTTTAAAATACTTTTATAAGATGAAACTGTAAAAATGGAGAAAGGAGAATCCGATGTCTTTACTTACTATAAGAGGCTCAGTAGTAAAATCTTACTCATTTGATGTTGAAGGCAGAAAAATCTAACAGTAGTTGCAAAGAGAATGGGAAATTGAATACTCTTGAAATAACAACTAAAGAGGTTATAGCGCTTTATCTGGGCAAGACTGTAGTATCAGCCATGAAATGGCTTGTTGATACGTCCTTCACTATTTTCACTTGACATTATTCCTTTCTCCTTTAGCTTAGAATCAAAAGCATTCAGAGAAAGCATTACTTGCTCATATTTTCCCACAGCCACCCACAGAAAGTAACAGCCCAATGTTTGTTTTGGAAATGTGACTATCTTCTAAGATAAATACCATACTTTTCATATTCTGGCTCCTATCAAGTGAAGCTATGCTGCCTCACTGTGGCTGTGCGGGTGTTTCTTGGAGGAATAGGCAAAGCTGATGGAGGGAGTGCACACCAAGAATATATATTCCCTGCAGAGTCATCCAAATCATGGCATTCACCCCATTGCCTGGAAAATTAAATATATTTTACTTTTAGGTAAAGTATACAGGTTGTCCTTGACACAATTGAGCCCAAAGCTTGTGTTGCTAAACAAGGCCATTGCTAGATTGCTAAATGCCCCATTTTACCATTTTTTGACATGTTTCTTAAGTGAGTCGCAGCTGTTTAGTGAATCATGTAGTTGTTAACCAAATGTGGCTTTTCCCATTGACTTTGGTGCAGTGGTGGGATGCTGCCGGTTTAACAACCAGTTTGGTGAGCGTGCTAAAGCGCTTGTGTGCAGCGCTGAAAATGGAGCATTGAGAAGCTCAGTTGCTTACCTTCCAAGTCGGTAAGTAGAACAGCGAGGGGGGAGGGGAATCAGCTGTGCCACACAATTGAGATGAGCTAGAAAGCAGGAAATAAAGGACAGGATAGGGCGGGTGCAGGTGGGCAGGGTCAACTGATTGTCGGAGCTACCTGAACAGGTCTGAACCAGCTGAATAACACCTCTGTTTGCACGTCAGAAGCTCCCTAGGAAAGTTGCAAATGACAATCCCAGGACCCCGGGATGTTGCAACCATCGGAAACACGTCCTGGTTGCCAAGCACCTGAAACTGTGGGGATGCTGCAATTGTCATAAATGTAAAAATTTGTCAAAAGTCACTTTTTCCCCAATGCCATTCAACAGTCATTTAATGAATGGTTGTAAACTGAGGATTACTTATATAAAATTGCACCTCTATGAATAAATAATAAGCAACCTGGAGAAACTCCATAACAGTGAGAACAATTAATTCCTCCTACTCCTTATCCTATCTTATCCTATCCTATTCCAATCAAGCAGTTGCAATATAGAAATATGTGGGGACAGATAATCATCTTAATAACAATACCCAAACCATACTTTTATATGGTGTTGGAAAAGGCAATAATAAACCATTCTTGTATTTTACGGAGGAGGAGGAGGAAGAGGAGGAGGAGGAGGAGGAGGAGGAGGAGGAGGAGGAGGAGGAGGAGGAGGAGGAGGAGGAGGAGGAGGAGAAGGAGAAGGAGAAGGAGAAGGAGAAGGAGAAGGAGAAGGAGAAGAAGAAGAAGAAGAAGAAGAAGAAGAAGAAGAAGAAGAAGAAGAAGAAGAAGAAATCATCACATGAAATGCCAAAATAAATGGATTGATGATATAGCCCTGGATAAAAGCCCCCTCATGCTACTGTGGAGTATTAATGGTCCTTATGAAGTGGTTAGATTAATAACTCCTTTGGGGCATGTAGTTGTTAATATTGCTATTCAAGAAAATAGAATCTAAAGCTGCAAAGACAGAATTATTGTGGGAATTCGGAACAGAAGAAACATGGATATGGGAAAGCTCAACCCAGTGGAAGATGAAAGATATTTTTTTTAAATTCATCAGTGAATTAAAATGGACTGCAATTGGACGGTCAGAAAATCACACAAGCTATAGCACTGCTTTCATAAAACAAATAAGGAACAGCATTATAGGTGACAGTTCATTTAATGACCATCTGAAGTTACAATGGCACTCAGAAGAGTTTTCACACATGTGACCTCTGCAGCATCTCCATGGTCACATGATTTACATCCAGATGCTTGACAACTGACTCACATTTATGACAGTTGCAGAGTTCCGGGGTCATGTGATCATCTTTTGTAACCTTCTGGCAAGCCAAGTCAATGGGGAAGCCAGATTCATTTAACAACCGGGGTAACAATTTAACAAGTGCAGTAATTCACTTAACAAATATGGCAAGAAAAGTTGTAAAAATAGGGCAAAACTCACTGAACAAATTTCTCACTTAACATCATAAATTCTGGGCTCAATTGTGGTTGTAAGTTGAGAATTACCTGTATTTGCAAATTCAATAAGAATATAGAAAAGACTTGGATTCAATGCAATCAGTAACCAAAATAGTTAATTATCCTTCTTAGAAACCCTATAATATGTCTGTGTTTTTTATTCCAATCACTGATATAGAACAGGGGACTGATTTATGGAAATGTGAAATGTGAAATAGATAGAATATATAAGCAAGATGTGCTGTTTGTGGCTAGGGACAGAAATGCCAAAGTTAAAATGAATAAGGAAGAAAACCATAGACTTAATAAAATGTGAGTACCATACAATATCCTTAATTTCACACATGCAAGCAAAACAATGCTTTGAATAGTCTAACATAGTTTAGAACCCTACATGGAATGGAAGATACCAGCTGTTCAAGCTAACCTTAGAAAATATCAAAGAACAAAAGAGTTTACTATTGATGCATCCTGGATGCAGTAATTGATAAAACCAAAGAATATTAAAAATAAATCAATAGATTTACTGATTATAAAGACCTTTGATTGAAAGCACTAATGATGAAGTCAAGGGGCATAGTGGGGGGGGGGGAGGACTAAAATTAAGCATTAGACCAAATCAATAACAATAGGTACAGCAACCAACCTTAAGAACTGATAATGAATATACAGAAGTCCAGATGCCGTGACTCAACTCAACAGACAATTCATCTATGTAGGTTCCTCTGACATAAAATTATAACTTCTAAATAAGTGCTTTGCACTAAAAGTCTTGTGGCATTTTGAAGGCTAACAAATCTACATAAATTAAGTCATATTTGGAAATCCATGATCTTTAGAAGAAAATAGTGGGGGGGAAATAGCTGATGCACTTTTCAAAAAGTTTGTAATGACAGACATTTCAGTTCATCTCTAAGAGATGTGGACCTGTGGAAAAATCTTATCACAAGGTTGAGAATACAGGTAGTTCTTGACATATGACGACAAATGAGCCCAAAACTTTTATTGCTAACCAAGGGAGTTGTTAATTGAGTTTTCTCCATTTTATGACCTATCTAGCCACATTTGTTACACAAATCACTGCATGGATTAAGTTACTAACATGGTTGATTTTGCTTGTCAGAAGATTGCAAAAGGTGATAACACGATCCTGGGAGGCTACAACCATAATAAATATGAACTAGTTGCCAGAGGTCCAATTCTGATCATCTGTCCATGATCAACAATCATACACGTGGAAAACAGTTTTAAGTCAGTTTTTTTTTCCAGTGCTGTTGTAATTTTGAAAATTCAATAAATGAATAGTTGCAAGACAGGGGCAATATATTGAAATGTTTGATAGTTTCTGCCCTTTACGACTGACTTTCAACAGAGTTCAGCTGAACTCTGATAAGATTGAGTTGCTTTGGGAACGTGTGTCCTTTCAGATTTGGGAATTTACGAACTTTGGTGCTAAATGCAGTTCCCGAAACAGACAATAGGTGTGCAATCTGGAGAAAGTTCTGTACTCATGATTCCTGCTGAAAAAGCAAGTAGCAGTTATGGCTAGGGCGACACTTAGTTACACTTCATATTGTATGCCAATTGCAACTGTTCCTTGATCAGGAAGTTCTACTGTTGGATGGTGGATAAACATTTGTCTAAAGTGGTGTAGGGTTTCCTGCCTAGGCAGGTAGTTGGACTAGAAGACCTCCAAGGTCCCTTCCAACTCTGCTATTCTATTCTATTCTATTCTATTCTATTCTACTCTAGGAATTCATGCCCTGATCATCTTCTGAATGGACTGTGCTAACGCACTCTATATAAGGGTGCCCTATTTCTTGTGATATACTGTGGAAATGAAAACTGGGCTTTGAAGATTATTGATACTTTTTTGGTGTTGGAGAAGACTCCTGAAAATAATATGGATTGTCAAGAAAACAGACTGATCACAGAATGAATCAGATCTTACTCAAGGCACAAATGATCTGGTTCAAATTATTTCAAAATGCTATTGTATTTTGGACCTGTTATGCAAAGATTTAGTTTTCTTGAGAGTATCTATAATACCGTACTGACAATGGTGGAAGGAAAGAGAGAAGGGTTCACCAGCAGAGTGGGTCAACTTAATTATTGCAGTAATGAATTAGTTCCTGGAAATCTGAAGAGTCAGTTTGGGGACAAGATGGAGAAGATATGTTTTCACTAGGAGCTGACACAGACTTGATGGCATAATAATCATTCATTGGTTCTGGCCAGCAATGCTTACTTTAGTCCAACACACACTGCAGTAACCATATTGAATTTGAATGGGACTGTCTTATATCAGGGCATGATAAGAGTGAAAATCACACACATCATCTTCAGTTCTATTATGGAAAAAATAAATAAAACTGATAATGAATATACAGAAGTCCAGTTGCCAAGACTCAACTTCCAGACAATTCATCTGCATAGGTTCCTCTGACATATAAAATAATAATAATAATAATAATAATTTCTAAGCAAGTATTTTGCACTAAAGGTTCTGTGACATTTTGAAGACTTACAAATCTACATAAATTATCATATTTGGAAGCTCTTGTGGTTTAAAAAGAAAATAGTGGAAAAAATAGCTGATGAATCTTAAAATACAGTGGTACTTAACTACTTTAACTACTTAAAAACTCATTCAATTTGGTGCTCAATGCTTTCTGTCATGAAAATTTTGTCCCATTATTCATCATTTGTTTGGTACAAGATAGTACTTGTTGGTTTTTGCTGCCTTGTGACTCACTACATTATTCCTTATGGGGAAAATCATTTAGTACTTATCATTTTTGGTACTTATTGGGCATGGTGGAATCAATTAACAACAAATACCGAGGTACCACTGTATAAAATGAGTTTCCCCATATGTTAAGAATTCTTTGTAATAAAATAGCATATCACCAGCATGTATGCATTTGCAGATAGCATCCACAGGTATGTTATGAGCTATATTCAAAATAATATGACCGTTTATTCAACTATCACACATGATTTATGGAGTTTTCCTTTAAATCCTCCACTAATTCTGATCCCAAGCATTTTTACCCTCCTTTATCTCTTTTAGAATGAAAGTTATTCAAAATAAAATTCTTGTTAATATTGCAGAATAACTGTCACTCTGGGATGACATGTCAACATTCGGCGTTCTCATGACCTCCATACTTTTCATCAAGTTTAGTGATTAACAGTTACATTTCTGAAAAGCCAAGAATCTTTCAAAACATCCAGTATCCTTGCCAGCATAAATGCCATCAGTTGAGACAAACTACAATGCTTGTGTTTGTGTATGTGAGGGGACTGTAGTAAATGCTGTAAGAGTTTGCTTTGGGAGGATCACATGCTACTGCATTGCATTTTGTCACCTTGTCTGATTAGATGTGTCAGCAGGAATAAGGGTGTTAGCAGCTATTCAGATAGTTAACAGGAGTCCAGTCTTGTTTTATCTTGTTTAAAAATGGTAGCTCGTGCAACCTTGTCACATGGTAAAACTTAAGTTATAAAGGGAAAAAAATGTTAATGCTGAGGATTGGGATGACAAAACTTTCCAGCCTTCTCCATCCTGATTATCTTCCAGATGTCTTGATTTGAATTCTCATAATCTCCAGACATCCAGGAAAAGCATTCATGGCCTTCTCTTTAAATACTTAAATTGCAATGAATTGCCGACAGAAAAGACAGAATTGTTTCTTCCACGCATGAAATATGATCAAGGTTTTGGCTCATCGGTTATTATAATTATATTGTCTTCCTTGATCATTCTGCTTTGTTACTTTGTCCCAAGCATATTAAACACGAATATGGTATATTCTATTTTTATTATTCAAAGCAACAGGTTCAATTACATAAATGTACTTTATTGCACTAAGTCAAGCTATTTTGTCCCTCCAGACAAGACTAATTATTCTGGCTGGCAATAGCTTATCATTCTCATAACTTCTTATGATTTGCTCCTACTGTTCTTGGTAAGAGGAGATACTAGGGATTGAACATGGGATTTTCAACTTGCAAAGAATGAACTCCAACATGAATTTACTACAAAGCAAGCTTACTAGCTTGTAGTAAGCTCTTCCATCAGGATTCAAGGGACAGCTTGTAGTAAGATTTTCCATCAGGATTCCCTGACAGATGGAATAAAACTAGAAAGATTGAGAAAGAATACAGATTTGGAAACAACAGGTAAGAAAAAGAATAGAGCAAAGGTTCTGAAACACATATTAGAAAAGTAGCAACACTTCAACCATCTTGCTTTTATTTCATCTGTCTGGTATCCTTAGGCAGATAATTTTAAGATCCTGCTGTTCTGAGATTTATTTCTCCCAACCAGGGCATTTTCCAGATGTAATTTGCAGCAGTGGTTATTCTTACTAGGAATTCTGGGAGGAAACCTTTGAGGACATTTTTATGGGGAAGACTCATCTGGGTCAATCATGGGTGGGTGACAATGTTGGGAAGCTGTAGTCCTGCACATCTGAAAACCACATGCTTAGAGGAAGACTCAAATAGGCTTAAAAGTTTCCATACTGTAAAGGAGAGAAGATTTTTTTAAAAATCAAACAAAAGCACCCAGAAGAATAATGAACATCTCGTGCTGTGATTAACAAACAAATAACACCTGTGGTACTCATTCACAGTTTTCTCCAAATTCCCAGCTTAGCTATACAAACCGTGGTTTACATAAATCTCCAGACAATGTTTTGAAACATTGAAATATAGGTTTTCACATCTTTCAGGTGCTAAACTGAGGCTACAATTAATGTATCAAATAAGACAAACAAAATAACATGATTATGAAATGAGATAATTTGGTTAAAAATCAACCAGCTATTCTAAAATCAATGATTTTTTTCGGTGGGACTGTGGTAAGACACATCCTATATAGCACATACTGATAGTTCTGGACATACAGCTGCTCACTTAGCAACCACTTGAAATTATGGCAACCCCACCCCCACCCCCCAAAAAAGATATTTATGAACCGGTTTAGAGGCTATAGCCACTGCAGCATCCCTTTCATTCTTACAACTAACATTGTCTTGCTTCAGCTTCCCACCTCACTGGATCCCATACCTTCTTTCCTACACACGGTCACTAATTGTATACTTGCCTTTAGAAGATCTCCGAACCGCCAGAGCTTGTGTGAGGCAAGGAGGTAGGCCGCGATGCATCTCAGAAACAGGCACCATTTTCAGAGTGGGCACAATTCACAAAATGCTGCCTGCTTCTGGGATAGAGCTATATGGCCAAGAGACAGAGCAGCCTGCTCTGCTTCCATCACGTTAGAAAAGGAAGATCTCCCAGGGCTGCCCCCACCCAAGAGGCACCCTGTGCTCCACGTAACAACCACAGGGAGAGTAGGGATGAGGATCAGTAAGCTACACAATCATGTGGTCGTCTCACTTAACGACCATAATCTCTTGTGACCATAATGGGCAGGCTCCATTAGAGTCAATGGTTGAGGACTCTATAATAGTAATGATACACTTGTTTACTACCATGATTTGTGCCTTTCATCACAATTATTTAAAAAGTTTTCATCCATGATGATGAAAATATTCTACATGCAATGAATGCAACTGAAAGCTACATTTATTGCATGGCAAACAAAAGCCTAACACAACTGCAACCTTAAATTATTTTCAAGAGAGTTTAGAAGGCATGTCTCTTCTAATCCATTACCTTCGTGCTTACACTCTCTTGATGTACAGCTGTTTAAAAATCCCTTCTCAGATCCCTCTTCTTTTTCTGCAATTTATTAATGTCAGTTAAGCCTTGTTTTGCGACTTCATGAACTGACTTTCCTCTGGGTGGTGACAATGTCAGACAACATTTATTAGCACACAGATGGTACTACTGCAAAGGTACACAATCTATTTCAAGCCAAAGATCACACACGGTCTGGTGTGGCATGCCAAAGATGCTTTCCTAAAAACGGCCAGGATTAAGATAGAAAAACTAGATGTAGTTGAATTCAATTTACACAACAGAACAGAATTAACACAATGATTTCTCTGATATTCAAAAACTTTTTTAAAAATTATGATACAACTAATTTTGCAGGGGCTTTGCAGGATATATCAAATGCTTCAAAAGTCTGTTTCTAGACCTAGGATATTAATTGTCCATGTCGCACTATTATTTAGACCGGGGGTAGTCAACCTTTTTATACCTACCGCCCACTTTTGTATCTCTGTTAGTAGTAAAATTTTCTAACCGCCCACCGGTTCCACAGTAATGGTGATTTATAAAGTAGGGAAGTAACTTTACTTTATAAAATTTATAAAGCAGAGTTACAGCAAACCCCTACCACCCACCATGAAAGCTGGAACGCCCACTAGTGGACGGTAGGGACCAGGTTGACTAGCACTGATTTAGACTGAATACGTCTCACTTAGAAATGGGCTCAAGGGGTGGTTTTCATCGCCTTGACCAGCATCCAAGTCAGAGTTGGTATTCAGCCAGTTCTGACAAGTTAGAGAACCGGTAGCGGAAATTTTAAGTAGTTTGGAGAACCAGCAAATAGGCTGGCCCAGCTGCCTCCCAGCCTTTTTTCTTTTTTTGCCCTGAACAGGAGAACAGAGCTGGAAAGTAGGTTAGTGGGGTGGATAGGGAATGGGGATTTTGCAGTATCCTTCCCTTGCTAAGCCCACAAAGCCACAGCCAGTAGTAAAAATTTTTGAATCCCACCACTGCACCAAAATGAAGTGCACACTTCGCAGAGATCTCCCACATCCAAAAACTTAAAAAATAATAATTCAGCTGTAAAGGATGAAATATCCTGAAAAGATTCATTGGGAAATTGCATATTAAAATTCTCAGGATCAGGTCAGCTGAACTTTTTAAAATTGCTATTTTAATAAGATATTTTCTGTTAATACTAAGCAATATTTGAATAAGGCTTTTATCATAACTGCTTAAAATTCCTAGACTGAATTATGTCAACCTTACGTTGCTTCACAATAATTAAACCAACCAACCAAAGTTAAGTGAAAGCTACCATTCTTATCAGCCTTATTTAAGAGGAAGCTGCACTGAAAAAAAAAATCAGCTCTGATTATAGAAACAAGTATGCATAAAATCATATAGCACATCTATAAAATTGAAGGCTGATTCTTACAAACTTTACATCCATATACCTTTCACTCCAATATCTATTATATCCATCGAGGACTTTAATCCATTCACTTTCCAGGCAGCATATAATGATCTAGCAAATACATCTATGGACCATTGGCATGTGTGGAGCCAAACACATACCTTTTCTACACATTTGCAGAATTAAAGATAGTCCTTGACTTACGAGTATAATGGAGCCTGCCAGAATGCTGCAGAATGCTGCAAGGCTTGCATTAGCGAAGCAAGATGCTCCATATGGCACATGCCTGGAAGCAGCCACCATTTTCCTAGTGGCTACAATTCAATTGGCACTTGAAAAATGGCAGTCTGGGATTGTGCCATGTGACCAGCAACAGAGTGTCCTGTCTACCATGATCTCCTGAGCTTTGGGGATCTACTACAAAACGTAAGTGGGGGGGGGGATGTTGGTCCCAGTTGGGTGGAAAGCAGGCCTAAGATCTTTGGGGACCCGGTGTGGGAGATGGAGGCAGGAGACTGGCTCAGATGCTGCAGTACTCCTGCGGCATCGGAGAGGGAATGACAGCAGCCGTAACTTTAGAAGTGAGTCGTAAGTAGTTTTTGGGGTGTCTGCTGTAACTTCAAACAGTCACTCAGTAACTGATCAGAAGCCAAAGACTATCTGTACATACAATGACCTTTAATCATCTCTTAGAAAAATCAATATCAAGTTCAATATCAGTATCAATCATTTTTACATTAAAGATGGTTTTCAGAAACCAGAATTCATGTGACTCTTTTGTGAGTTAAATTTTGCACTGAAGTCAAATAAAGAAAATACTGATCATTTTTATGTTTAACAAATATGACTTAAAATGCCATCTGACATCAAGTCTTGAAACTAGACAAATAGGACCCAATAAACAAATGTGTCAAAAACATACTTGTTCATTGATTTATTGAGGAGAGGCTACCTATTTGTGTGTGACCAAAATATGTACCACAGTACATACATTTGGCTCATTTTGCTGGAATACACACACACACACACACACACACACACACACACACACACACACACACACAGAGTTTACTTAATATTACATTGTGGTGAGCACTGCACTGCAGATCTAAATATCTAAACCTGTCAAACTAGCATTACCATGGAGACAAAAACGAATGTGCTGTAACCACATTTTCTACTTAGCACCATCTGGATCAATATTTCACTGGTGCCAGTCTTTCCACATTTTGTTAATGTACTGACCCATTTTTATATAAACACATACATACTACATACCCAACTACAATTGTATCCGATTTTGTCCACTGCAAAGGTTTCATTCTTATTCTAGGGAGTCTATCAAACCAATCAAGAAGAGGCTCCTCCTTAATTATTTTATAAGAGTAATTTTATGCAGCTTACTTTACATAGGTTTATCTCCTTGGATACATACCATTAAGAAAGATGTTGTTGAAAAATGTCGTGGAACTGCTTATCTAAGCCAACATTCCATTCCCATAGATCTTTCCCATTTAACAAGATCTTTGAGAAGCAGGAACAAGCAAAATATTATCTTCTTACTTAATTTTCATAACAAATGGTACTGAGGATCATATTACATATAGATTCCTACATCAATGGTTTGTTTAACCATTGTTTGTAGAATAAGCGACAGTTTTCTGGATTCATACAACATATAAAATCAAACCAAACTATAATGGGTGATAGTTTGGAGTTGCAGGAGGGAGGGACTCCTTCTGGGAAGAGGAGTAGAGACTGCTTAACTCTGACTGATGCGGGAAAATACTAATCACCATAACTAGTAGCCATTCTGACACAATTTTATACCTGCAGGAATCCAACTTGCATCAGCTCTTCAATTCATCTACAATTAGGAAGAATAAAATGGTAACAGAGGCATCTGAAAACACACCTAAGCACAGAACTTCTTGGTTGACTTTTGGCTAGCTTCTCTTTCTCAGTCCAACTTATTATTGTTGAGATACAAGAAAAGATTCACACATACATTGCCTTGAGCTTTCAACGAAAAGGCAGAATATAAATGTAAGAAAATTAAATGTACTTTAAATAGATCAAATTAGTTTTAAGTGGGTGGGGAAGAGAAAGAATAAAGGTTTCCTAGATGCAAAGAATGGTTTAAACTGCACAAAGGAATTAGTAATACTAGATACAATTAATCTGAAAATTAAGCACATGGAACAAAGAGCTCATTCACAAAGCATAATTTCTGCATTATAAAAGATGTCCATCTATCATTTGCGGAGGATATGTTCTCACAACCAACCCTTCATCTCTAGCATGACCCTGTGAAGGAGGCCTGAAGCTGGTTCATGGTGTTCCAGCATGAAAATATTGTCATTCATGAGAAAATGGAAGACTTCCCCTCTGGCAAATCCATGAGGCATAAAGGAGGCTTGATGTGATGCAAGGCAGCAATTTCCTTGACTATATTTAGTCTGACAGATCTGCTATGGGACCATCTTATTTTGATTGGTCTTTGGTTTGGTGCTTGTTCGTAGTACTATTGGGGTCTTGCTTTTCTCTTCTCTTCTCAATAGGTAAGCTAAAGGTTGATGGGTTGACCTGAAGAATATGAACTGAAATTTATAACCCATTTCTGATTTAATTGAAAGGCCTTTGCTATTATGCATTTGCCTAATGTTGTTCTCAGAGAATTCTCACTCTTTTCTAAACTGATGTAGGTATGGAATTATCGAAGTTGTATATATGCTACTGTATGATTTGACACAACAGTCCAGCTCTTCAGCAAAATTTATTCAGCAGCTGCATTTCAGCTGCACACATTTGGATGACCACCAGAGAGCAGCCAGGACATATTAAAAATTCTAATCCTTTGCTGCCATCTAGAGGTTGATAGATAAACTGATAGGTCTATTATTTTGCAGAAATTGCAAGTACTCCAAAACTACCCCACAAAACCCTTCTCTGACCAGTGGTGGGTTGCTAATCAATTTATTACTGGTTTGCTCATGCTTGTGCTTGCACACGCTCACACAACGCTTCTGTGCATGCATGGGCAGGTGGGCAGAGTCTCCTGCTGTCGCCACTACCAGTTCGGCCGAACCAGGCCGAACTGGCAGCAACCCAACTCTGTCTCTGACATATATCAAAATCCCTTTCTGGATTTATTTGCTTCAAGAAAGCTTATGCAGCCACTCTACATAAGCTGGCACAAATTAAGATGACTTCTATTTTGCAGTCAAGAAAGATCAATTTTTCCTCTCATCGAATGCTTGTTATATCATTAATAAATAATAATCAATAAAGCTTTGGAAGTCAGTTGGGTTTAATGGTTAAGGCACCAAGCTAAAAACTAGACAATTGTGAATTTTAGTTCCATCTTAGACATGAAAGCTGGCTGGGAGACTTTGGACCAGTCACTCTCTCTTTCTCTCTCTTGGCCGAAATTACCATTTAGGATTGCTGCTTAGAAAAAAAAAGTGTTATATATGTTTACCATCTTGAATTATTTCTGGGGGGGAAAAGAATACAAAGGAATTTAAAAAATCTAAAAAGAGAAAAAAGTGCCCAGATCGTGTAACAGGTATCCATCCCATCATACAATCTGTGTGCAGATTGGTGATGGCTTTTCCTCTGATGGGTGACATCTAAATTTGTGCCAGAGAAAACCATCAACCACTCCTTACACATCACATGGAAGAACTGTGTACACAATAGCACAGCATGGCCCTGTCCTGGAAGTGTGACTAGAGTAAGCTATGGGAGTAATGTGAGTTACATTGACATGATTTCTTCTTGGCTGTCAGATAAAAGGGAAAGCATGGTGAAGCCCTAGGTTGAAGCATGAACTCTCAGGTTGATCTCCATGTAGCAGTTAATAGATATTCCACAAACCAACGCACAAGACTATTAGAAGGAAATTGTGGGGAAACCCATCCATATGTTCTTGAACTAATGAGAGAAAAGCTAGGTGTCAGCCCTGAAAGCCATCTTTTCCATAGGAGCTTCAGAGCTGCCACATGTAGTGCCTGGGATAAAGGGAGGGGGGATTACAAGGAGTGGTGGAGGATTAACCATAACAACATTCCTTTCTCTGTGAGTCAAGTTCATTTGACCTGCACCCAGATAGGAATGACTGGGGGGTGTCTTCAGGTGAGATGGTGAATTCATTGGACAATGGGATGGACTTGTGGGTGCAGGGGATGGATCTTTGACTTTCTTTTGGGTGGGGAAAACCCGGAACTTTCAGATTCAGGTTTTCCTAGATGTGCCAATATGACATCTCCCTTGGGGGAGAGGGGGCGACTAAGAAGTCAAAATAATAATAAATAAATAAATAAATAATCTCTAAAAAAAATGGAACTTTGAAGAACTTCACACCTCAGAGTTTTCTTTCGTTGGGGTGTTACTTGGAACCCTGACATTAGAATAGAAATACAATCAGTTAATCATCTTGCTCAAAAGGACTGGGTCATGCACAATCTTTTTTTAGCTCTAAAATAATCTTAATACAGAAGAGATCAACAAACAAATGGTTGTTGATCCCTGCCCCATATCAACTTACAGCAAAGTTCTTGTACCTCTGTGGAGAAACTGACATCCCTCCTGAAAAACACAAGTTTAGCCTTTGATGATACCCAAAGCGTATCACAAACTGAACTGGAGTGACTGATCAGAGCCAAAAGGCTTCTCTGCCTCCAGTCATCTTTTAAATTGGGCATTAGATGGAATGTATTTTATTTGCCTGAGCTTCCCTGCCAGCCAAAAAGCACTTTACACTATTTATCCTCCCACTAGGAATTAAGACCATCTGAATAAGTAGCACTTTTTCGTTTTAGCCCCACTCTCTTGATTGCAGAAGATACAGAAAGCATCTCCCAGGTAATTTTTCAGGTCCTCTAGATAGCCAAAGCCAGAGAGGTTTCAGAGGGTTTATTACTTCCCTGAGTTTTCAGTCGTAACACTCCAGTACACTTTTCATTCGAAGATATGTCAGAAAAATGCAATAGTCTTGGTGGATTTCCCTCCCCCAGAATTCTTCCCGAGAGCCCAATAATATATCTTAGAGCAGAAATGAATGGACATTGGTTGATAAATGTTCCTGTGTGAAACTGAAATAAATCGGAAGACAAGAAAAACTATTACATGGCCTAAAATAATGTAAGTCATGCACACAATAAAACCATCCTAAATCAGTAACAGCAAATTACTTAACTGAAGGTTACGCACATTCAGGTATTATCCTCCACTTCCAAATTAACGAGAGATACTTATTATCTTGAAGGGGAAGACAAAATGCCAGTTTTTAATATTGTTAGAGGGGGAAAAAATCACTTTGCCTAATTTTAAGTAACATATGCACTCTTTGCAAATAATCAGTTGAAACCTTCCACAGAGGCATACATCTCTTCCCCCAAGGAAGGAAAGAATACTGGGGTGGGATCAGAATAACAGAGTTGGGAGGGACCTTGGAGATCTTCTAGTCCAACATCATGTTCAAGTAGGAGACCCTATACCTGTGATGGAGAACCTAGGGCACGTGTGCCACAAGCAGCACATGGAGCCCTCTCTGCAGGGGCGTGAGCCGTCACCCCAACTCAGCTGCACATGTATGCGCACCTCGCACTGGCCAGCTGATTTTTGAGTCTGTGCTGCGCATGCAGCAGATGCACGTACATGCACGGGTTGGGAGGTCATGCATGCATGCGTGGGGAAGCATCAGGGGTGCTGCATTCCCCCCCATGCCCCATTTTTGGTCCCAGAAGGCCTGTTAGGCCCAAATGGGTTGCAGAGTGGGGTTGCGTGTGCATGCCCAGGGGAGGTGGAAACATGGGGTGATTGCACACACATACGTAAGGGGCGGGGCGCATGGGGGTGTCGGACACACATTGTATTATGGATGTGGCATGCATGCGCATTGTCTCACACGCATGCATGCTTTCGGCACACAAGGACAAAAGTGTTAGCTATCACTGCCCTATACCATTTTAGATGAATGACCGTGTTCTTAAAAACTCCAGTGATGGAGTTTCTGAAGGCAAGCTGTTCCACTGATTGATTGTTCATCAGGAAATTTGTTCTTATTTCCAGGTGGAATCTCTAGTTGATTAGTTTCCATCCATTACTTCTTCTCCTGCTTTCAGGTACTTTGGAGAATAGGTTGAACCCTTCTTCTTTGTGGCAGCTCCTCAAATATTGGAACACTGCTATCATATCATACCAAGACACCAACACTACAGGTAAATCCTTCACATATGATCACAAATGACACAGAATTTCTGTTGCTAAGCAAAACAATTCTATGAGTGGTCCCCTATGTTTTCTCATAGTTGTTAAGCAAATCACTAAATTGTTAAAAAAATCACATGGTCATTAAATGAATCCGCTTTCCCTCATTAACTTCATTTTCAGAAACCATCTGGGAAGGTCACAAATGGTGATCACATGACCCCAGAACACCGTAACTATCATAAATACATGCTAGATGTCAATCAACTGAATTTTGATGGCAATGCTAAGATGGTTGTAAGTGTTAGGAAGTAAGAGGCAAGTCACTTTTTATTGCTGTTGTAACTTCAAATGATTGCTTAAAATGGTTGTAAGTCAAGGAGTACCTCCATGTCAATTGGTTGGCCATAAAGCAGGATGAACAAACTGTGGGCATCTGCCACTGACTGATTTCACACAATATCTAGATAGCTTTGTGGCTCCTTTTATGGACATAATACGCCTGGTCTAACTATAAAGACTTGCTTTGTTTTGAGCACAAAGTCTCTAGAGGGAGTCTCCTGAAGAACCCTGCAATTAATGTGGCCTGACCAGCCATGAGGTCCGGAAACACTTCTTTGTTCAGGGGTCCATTATTCTCAACTTTCTTGCTTTTCTATGTCTAAATCTCTCTTAGTTTACTTTCTGCTCTTCTTATTTTGTTTTTATATCTGTTGTGGCAGCAGGTACCAAAGCGATATCTCTGCTTTTCTAAAGAAAGCAGAGCCAAAGATTTAAGATCTTTTCCTACAACGTGCTTTGAGAAGTTAAATAACCTTGTAATGCTTGACGGGAGTCTCCTAATTAGTATTTGGATGTACATCTTCAAGGGAAGGTCAGGTCTTAGATAAGATTGGAAAAAATTAACTTTTATCTTCCTGCTGTACGTAATTGCAGCCAAAAAAACAACAACCCCAGCCCTTGAGATTACTTTATTCTACTTTAAGGAAACTTTACCTGGATTTATCAGGTAAAAATATATTCCATGAATTCCATGATTGAAAAGCAGAATTGCCTCATGCTTGAATCAGGTACTTAAACTTCTCAACACATATTACTGTTTCAAAAATGTTAATATGCCAAATAAACTCACTTTAAAATTAGAATGACTCTGCACTCTATGAGGCATAGTACATATAAAAAAGTGCAGTATTGTAATTCAATGTTTATTAACACATTCTACTAGTCACTAGCTTCTACAGTGACTATAAATTATAACATTTGGTCCACAATTTACGAAACCAATCAAAAAAGATAATTTATCTTCATAATTTTGATTAGAGACTTGGTTCTGATGTGTTAGTTGCCATCTTCGCACTAGAAATTACTGCAATCTTTAAGGGAGCATTCCTGGGGAGGCGGGGGAGGCATTCAAAGCACTTCAAAAATATTGGAAGCGCCCCCCCCCCTTGATGGTGGTGCATTTCACCCACCCGTACTTTATTCTCTTATTCTTGTTCCCATTTTTGTTTGACAAATTCCAATACATACATACATACATAAAAAGCTATTTCATAAGTAATGAGCAAAATAATTACATATTATTGTTTTGATCAATCCTAAAGATTGCTACAAACATAAAAGTGAAGGTCCACCCACCTAGATATTTTAGAAAATGGCAATAATTACATTTTGCAAAAAAAAAAAAAAAACCCTGCCCATTTGGCTCATCTTGTATTTTTGATGTGCCAGAAGTGAAAAACAGTAATTAACTGCTACTCAATAATGAAATGTCATTACCCAAAATCTGTTCTTTATCATTATAAATCAATACCTGACCCTCAAATAGCCTTTTCTTTCAGCATGCTGATTGCCTTGGCTATGGAATATGAGAATGGCAAATGTTTGTATGGACGATTACTTATCCTCATAAATACCAGCCAACATTGTCTGGTATTTACTTGTTGGTTAGTTTCCTGATAACTTCTGATATGTAAATAGTCAAAAGTCCCATTGAAACAGAAAAGATTTTAGAGTATCCATTTTCCACTGGTTTGTACATGAAGCAAAAATAAAGGCCAATTCTATAATGATCCCAGCATGAGTTCAAATAAAATAACAGGAATTCTCATTTTTTAGAGGTCGCCTCCATCACTCCAGTTCACTTGTAGATCTGTCTTTAGGAACATATAGAATAGGTTAATTAGCCATGTTTTATAAGGTATCAGAATAAGTAAAATAACTACCGTATGCATCAATCTGGCCATTTCATGTTATACTTGCTATCAGTTGACAGGATGATATTTGTCTAATCCAGGTGCAAAGATTAAGAGTCTCTTAAAATCCATACCAAGTGCAAAACATTGCTAAACAATTTTCCTGATCGCAATAAAAATCTGTTCAACAGGAGTGTACTTTTTTAAAAAAATACTAAACCTAAGAATGCTAAAAAGATGTTTTCTTACTTGGACCTATTAACCATCCAATTTAAATTCCGGAAACACAACATGTCAAGGTTACATCAGGAATGACTCAAACTTTATGTTATCAACATATCTGAACAAAAGAAAAGAGCCCTATTTTGAAAATAGTCCACAAGTCTGTTGACTGTTTTTAACAAAAGCAAACATTTAACGTTAACAGATGAAACTATCCTTCTTTAAATTAATATTAATATTTAATATTTAATATTTAGAAATATTAAGATAGTGGAATTCCTCAATTTGCTAATGATGTGCCTTCGAGATAGCTTGCAGATAAAATGTAATTGTTAGCTTGTGCTATGTCAGTGATGGCGATGCCTCGGATGCCAAAAGCACATGTGCCCACACCCATAATTTAATGCCCCCTGCACCGTGTCCCCTGTGTGCGCACAGCTTTTTTGGTGCCTGGGGAGAGTGAAAATGGCCTCCCCCGTCCCTCTGCAGACTGAAAACGCCCTCCCAGAGCCTCCACGCAAGTCCTGTATTTACCTGGCATCACATGGAGACTCTTGGGAAGGGAAGGTCAGCGTGGGTGAGCGAGCTAGAGCAACGGCTTGCGTGCCTGCTGATATGGCTCCACGTGCCACCTGTGGCATGCGTGCCATAGGTTTGCCATCACCGGGCCATGTGTTCAACAAGGTGATCCAATCTCCTCCCTCCCTCCCTCCCTCTGTGTGTGTGTGTGTGTGTGTGTGTATGGTAAAACTGGAGAAAGGGGGGATATTTTTGTCAACAATTTACTCAACTTGAAAATGTTGACCATGTCTTCAAATAACCATGTCATAATGCTCTAGAGCTTTGTGCTGCTGCAGAATCACAGATTATTGACTTCAGACACAAAAATAAGTCTGCTATTATTTTGGGGTCTGTTAAACGGGACAGGGTGTATGAAGCAGACATATCAAGTGAGCCCCCATCCTATGGAATTTTCTTCCCAGGAAAATTCTCTAGAACATTTTGATGGTTATCTTTCTTCTATAGAATCAACTCAGTAGGAATTTCAGGTACCAACCAATGTCTCACTCAGAATGAGGCTCTACATAGAATAGGAATACCTTTCTATATTTCAAAGTAAGTGAAGCAACACACATGACCCTCTAAAGCAGGGGTTCTCAAACCTGGTCCGTAGCTGGTACCCGTCTGTGGTTCATTGGGAACCAGTCCACACAAGCGGTGGGTAAATGCACAATTGCACAAAGCTCCATTTGTGCACGTGGCAGGTGCCCATGCAAAACCATCCCCTGGGGTGTCCTGGGTCATGTGATCACCTTCTAACAAGCAAAGTAAATGGGAAAACCAATTTCACTTAACAATTTCGTGTTACATATTTAACTTCTGCAGCAATTCATTTAGCAAGAAAGGTTGCAAAATGGGACAACACTCACTTAACAATTGTCTTGCTTATCAACGGAAACTGATAAAGAGGACTATCTATAATGAACTATTTGCACCTTAACAATGAAAATATTTCAGGAAAACAACCAAATAACAAATCATGTTTACAATGAAATATGAAACAACCCCCAAAATAACCTCCTTGGAATCTGCAACCCCAAGTTGATTGATCATATGGTTTTGGGTTTTTTTTTTCAAACAGGCCCCCTCCCCCCCCCCCCCCCCCCAATATCCAGATCTTGCAGCTTCTAACCCTGGGGCAGAAAACGTTTGAGAGAATTATATCTATAGCTGTTCCATCTGCAAAATGCAAAGACGCTATGTTTGATGTGGGATCCGCTCCTTGACATTCTAGAATCTTCCACCACCCCTTCCAAGTTCTTTCATGCAGAGATTCTCTTTCAGAAGTTTGTTTTGTTATGCTTCAATTATCACTTTGATACATGCCTGGGGAAGTTTGCCATTTCTGGAAGAATAGGAAGCCCCCCCTCCCGCCCCCTACTCAGCCTTGCTGCCGGCAGGCAATAACTGTTTCTTGGATAAATTGCTTATTTCTCTCCATTCCACTTTTTTGCGCTCACCTGAGGTTTTTTTCCCTATTCTTAAAGGGCTGCCAGAAACACACAGTTCTTTCCAGCTACTGAAAATAATAATCTTCCTCACAGCATCCTTGTTGTGTAGGAGAATGGCTAACAATCCCCTTTTTATATCATGGAATGGTGCCAAAGGGAGATCTAACATTCATAGGTTAAACAAGCACAGAACACAATAATTCAGTATTGATGGCCAAATCAAAAAAACTAAGTGGGCATAGTTAATGGATACACACAAATACACACACAAAGAGGCATTAGCATGAGATGAATGCGATTTGAATGTTGTTTTTACATTTATACAGCAAGACTATAGGTGTAATTTCAGGGAGCAAGAAGTTTCTGGTATGTTTATAACACTATGATTAAATCAGTTGATTTATTTTCTTCTTTATCCTTTTGCTACAAACAAGCATCATATGTCTCTGGTTCGGAATGCTGGAAGCTTTATTTGATGAAATAAAGGAAAATTTAGAATTAGAAAAAGTTCTATGGCCCAAAGCAATTGTAACTAAAATCCTGAGCTCTCTCTAAAAGAAGAAGTAAAAGAAAAATAGAAACCACAACATCAAATCATGTAGGTTTCATAGTCTGTTCATACATGTAGTCTTCGATTTGCAAACATTTGTTTAGTGACCATTCGAAGTTAAATGACTTAGAATCAATTTTCATACTTAGTACTGTTTCACTGGTTTTGCAGCATCCGCACTGCTACATTATCAAATGTCTGTTGCTTGGCAACTGGCATGTATTTACAATGATTGCAGCATCCTGGGGTCCTGGAATTGTCATTCCCAACCTTCTCAGGGAGCTTCTGACAAGCAAAGTCAATGAAGAATGCCAGGTTCACTTAAGAACCACGATTCCCTTAACCGCTTAACAACCATTGCAAAAACAAATCATAAAATGGGGTCTGACATATTTAACAACTGCCTTGTTTAACAATGGAAATTTTGGGCTTATGGTGGCCATATGTCAAGGACTATCTGTACTGTCCCAGAACATTTAATAGACTTATGAGTGATTTGGATGGAGGGTTAAAAAATAAGATTATCAAATTTGCGGGAAGCACAAGGATAGAAGAACAGAATGATAGCCAGAGTGATGGGGATGATAAAAAAATGTTGGCATACACAACAGAAATATTTAAGTCTTATGCAAAGTAAGCTGCGGAGACTCACTGAGTGAGTTTGGTAGCCAAGCTTATACATATCTTGCGGGATTGCTGTTGTGGGGAAAAATAACACTGAGCACCTATGCTTTATTTAGATACAAGTAGTCTTGATATATGAACACAAGTGTAGTTGGAACTTCTGTTGCTAAGTCATCACTTACTGTTTTTAAACTATCACATCACGGTTGTTAAATGAATCACGCCCAATTTTATGATCATAGAAATGCGTACAGGTTTTGAAGAAGAGACTGGAAAGTCAATTGTCTAAAACAACCTCCTGCTTGTGTAGGGGGTTGGACTAGAAGACCTTTCCAACTCAGTTATTCTGTTAAGATCAAATGAAGATCCTGATTCTGGGTTGGTCAGACTAAGCATGAAATACTCGCTCTGCAACATTTTAAATTAGATGTTGAAAAGCTGGAGGTTGTCCAGAGGACAGCAGCTGATAAGGCACCTGGAATGAAAAAACTTAGAAGGGATGAATAAACCACAGGAACATGTTCAATGCTGGAAAAGAGAACAATAAAGTTGTTCAGAAAAAGCATCAAGTTTCCACAGCCAATGGTAGACTCTTCTCTGCTGGCATTGTTTAAACAGAGGCTTAACGGCCATCGATCAAGGATAGTGTGACTATGGCTTCCTACATTCTGATTCCAACCAAAACCAAACCAGCCACATTATGGTTTTGTGTGATGTGTAAACTTACTCACTTTGCCTAATTTCCCTAGCAACAGTTCCAGAATCTAGCAGGTCTTGTCTGGCCTTGTAATGCGTCACTATTCTTAAAAAAAGAAAAGGAAAAACTGAACGAGTTTGTTCTCCTATTGCAGTCTTAGGAATACTAAGATGATCATTTTTAGTACATAGAGAAACAACTATGTAAACAGCTGTTTATTTAAAAATATCAAAGCTCAGGATGATTCACTCTTTTCCCCTCGAAGGAAGCAACATGCGTTTGATGCCACAGACTTCCTAGAACAGCAAAAACTCAGTAACTCCATGGACTATATCCAAATCTCCCATTTATTTCGCTCCACTCTGAATAGATGCAAGATACAATTATCAATTGCATAAAAGCCTTCTGATGATTCTCTCTTATGCAACCATATCCCATGACCCCATCAAGGTATATTTAACATGCAATATAGTTTGCTGAACTGCTTGTGTGAAAAACGTATTTACAGAACAGAGTTCAACAGATTTAACAGGTTTTAAAACAGGTTTTAAAACTATTTGCATAGTTTTCTTCTTCTTAAAAGCTCACCTAACACAAAATGGTAAAACTACTGATAATTGGAATAATATTGTATATTCTAATATTGTGCAATATTGTGTATTGTGCAGGGAAAAAATATCGGATATGCCCAGAAGCTAATCATACCATGCTGTACATTTGCAAAAAGCCACATAAGTTGCAATTAAGGAATCCAATTTAAAATAGAAAAATATTTATTATTTATTTTTAAGAGGTTCTAAAATATATCATTGGTTTATTCAGTCTGGTGGCCCTTTGGTGAATATATTAAACTGTCTCTCTTGTGCAGTTATTATAGCTTTTCTGTGGGAAACATCAGAGCTATAAAAAAATCATAGTATTTCTCATATATTTTTAGAAAAAACTCCTTCATGGGTAAAAACAGAAGAATCTCTCAGCAGATGTAATGAATGACAATTTTTTTGAAAAATAAGAATTTACTTCTATATTACTTCAAAGTCCTAAAGAGATTAAGAAGCCATTATTAGCTTCCAGGAAAATAATATTAAAATTCTGCCTAAAAACTCGTAACTTGCTTTTCAGATGCCTAGAAATTACATTGCTTAAACACATAACTAGAAAACCCTTCAAATTCTTTTGTTTAATTACAGTTGGGATACATTACTTCACCACTAACATTTTATCCAGAATAAAAAGCTATATTAATACACAAAAGTCCCCATGAAAATTTTTACTAACCAAGCTGCCCTCCGTCGCAACATAACAGTAAACCCAATACTAAGAAAATACCCACCAACTTCACAGATTTCTGGTCATATCTAGGCCCCAAAATGTAATTTGAAGGCACTATGAGGTGGTGACCTTTGAAACTAAACAGATCTGTGGAGAATATTAATAATGAGAGCTGTTGAATTGCATGGTGAAAGAAAGGCAAGATAGAAATATACTAAACTATACAAACATTTTAATTGCTTGAGTTGATTAAATTCATGCAATTACTTTAAGAACTGTTGAAAAGTATTGTTTTATGATTTAGGAACAAACTTTTATACTTTTGATCCGTGTGACTTAAAATACCAATCAGGAAAAAAGCCTTTTGGAGCATTTTGTGAGTGCGCCTTCAAATCTTTCTTGACTCCTGGCAACAAGAAGAACCAAGCCCATACAGAGTTGGTGATGTTGGGGGGAGGGGGCAATATTTTCCGAAGTGGTTAAAGCTAGTTACTCAGCTAGCTTTGTGCCTTAGGCATGGTCTCCTGATTTCTACTCTGATGCTTTTACCTCTACTGAACACCAAAGCATACCTCCAGCAGTGGTAGGATTCAAAATTTCTTACTACTGGTTCTGCGGGCGTGGCTTGGTGGGTGTGGCTTGGTGGGCGTAGCAGGGGAAGGATACTGTAAAATCTCCATTCCCTCCCCACTCCAGGGGAAGGTTACTGCAAAATCCCCATTTCTTCCCAATCAGCTGAGACTCAGGAGACAGAGAATAGATGGAGGTGGGGCCAGTCAGAGGTGGTATTTACCGGTTCTCTGAACTACTCAAAATTTCCGCTACTGGTTCTCCAGAACTGGTCAGAACTTGCTGAATACCACCACTGATCTCTGGGTCTGAGCATCAAATGGTCAAAAAACATCAATTTGCATAAATCACAGGAAACAAGATAAAGGGAAGTTGAAAAACCAGGAGATATATCATCTTTCAGAAAGTACTTTTTATGCTCACATATTCTCATTGTGTCCAGGCACACAGATGAAAAACCCAAGGCCAAAGTCCTTTAAAGTTGTCCAGGAGTCCATCAACTTATCAAACAATGCAACAAAAATTGGTAGGCTGCCATTTTAAGAACTCCTTTATTATTCTAAGCCTCTCCTCCCCAGCTTTAGCAATTTTGGATGTATGCATGTGGACTTCAAATCCCAGAATTCTCCAACTGGCATGGTCATTAATGAGAATTCAGGGAGCTGAACTCCATTGGAAATTGGAGGATTGGAAAACATTGTTTTGGAATGAAACTGGAACATCTCATATATCACAGGCATTCCCTCACTGCTAGAATAAAAACACAAAAACCCAGTCACTGCTGCAACAACAAAAATAAAAAAGTAACACCTGCCCTAAATCTCAGATCCAGGACAGTTTTCATCTAGCTGACATTCCAGCTATGTTTTGCTCAGTTAAAGAAGATGTTAGAATATTGGATTTTGCCATACATTAAAGCAGTATCTCTATTTTTAGTTCACATCTCTGACCAGCCTCATATAATATTTGATATTTAATGGACCTGCTGTAAAAAGATAAGATAATACTGCATTATAACTCTTTCTCTGACAGTCCTCATCAGGACTGCCTCTCTCTAGCATTGCAAATGCGCCTGAATTTAAATCTCCACATCTCCTGTTGAGTTTCTTGGCTGCTTTCAATATGATTCCTTGGTGATGGCTGATCAGGCTTTCTGGCAGCACCGGCAATCACATCCTGCTTTCCAAAAGACACTTAATGTTCTGTTGATTGCTGAACCCATCTGTTCTGATGGCTACGTATTGTACGTACTTCTCACTATGGACAATAATTCAATTAACTCCCTCATTTATGCAGGAATGTGAAATTTTTGAGCCACAATTCAGGGCTCATGCAGACATCCATCCTTCTTCCCCTTCCTCAGTCAAAGAAAGTAAGAATATTCAAAGAACCACAACTACCAACCAGATATAAAATCTCAATCTCCATCAGTTTTTACCCTTTAACATTCATGTCTTAATCTTCGTGGCGGACATATTAATTGTTAATCATGTGTGTTTACTGTGCCATCTGTTTGGGTGGAGAACATGATTATAAAATTTCATCACTACCTAATCCTAAACTTTGCGACATTTGGGTGAGTTAAAGTTTTGTGCTGCTGATGTGCTCTATTTTAGGAAAAACAATTACATTCTTCCAGCACTTCCTGACTGGTGTATCCTCTAACCCTTCCATGACCATACTAACCGGTCTTTAGGGACTTAAGCATCTGTTTTCAATTGTGAATTTTCCAGAGAGGGATCTCTCTCTTTTTATAGCTCCTTAAATACTGATCATTGCTCTACTGGCAAACCTACAAATTTAAAATTAATAGCAAAACACATAAACCTAAGGAAAAACACATTCTAAACACAGCAACACATTAACAATTGTGTGTACAAAGAGGAATTACATACAGAAAGAGCTGTTGCCTGCAACTCAAATGAAATATTATTCCAGTTAAAACAGCTGCCTACTATATGAAATGCTATATCCAGTGTAAAGATTTCAAGAGGCAACCATTCAAATTTTAAAAACAAAAGAAGTATGTTGTTAATAGATAATGTTTCAATGATATATATCTGAGAAGAATGTTTCATGAAGCACAACATATTTCTTTCTATCCTTTCTTCATTTTGCCCATCTCAACAGAAGGAGAAGGAAAATCTTTTAAAAACTCACTGAAATTTCTTTTGCGGGGGTGGGGGGGCGAGGTCAATGAGGGGTCCCCGCATGCTTTTGACCCTTAGCAACATCTCATATCTGAAAAGCTATCTCCATTGCAGTTTATTTCACAAGCATTGCAATTTTAATAAAGCTGACGTGTATGTAATGTCGATTGTACAGATACATACAGCAGCAATATTTGGTAAACAGAATATTCATTATATGTGTTTACCTAACAATTTGTCTCAAAATGACTGGTAAAAAAACAACAACATTATTTGCATGGAGGTTTGCAATCATAAAGACCTAGAGTAAAAAATGGAGAAATGAATACCACGAATAAATCTTCCCTCAACTCAACATCAGCAACTTTAAGATATGTGGAAATTCTGCAGGTTGAAGTTCACCCATCTTCTGAGATTAAGAAAACACTGCCTCAATTTGATAATCACAAAATATATTAGAACATGATTATAGAATTCTATGGGCTCTCATTCCGGTACATATGGTCAGTGCCATGTTAGGAAATACTATTCATTAATAGTGAAATTAAATGCAATGAAACTCCTTGTTATTCTTCAGTTCCTGCACTTTTGAGACAGTTTTGACTTCTGGCAAAAAGTGGGTAAGGCCACCCAGTTTTCTTGGCAACATTTTTCTTCCTAGGGCTGAGAGATTCCCCAGCTGGCTTCTGTGCCTAAGGCAGAATTAAAATTGATAAATCCCTCAGCGCCTTGCAACACGACACCAAACTTGCTCTCATTGAAACAATATAAATGGTATAATTAGCAACTGCTCACAATCTGCAATAATGAGCCTCTGCTAAATTGGGCGGCTGGAGGGGGGGGGGTTAACCAATAAATTTAATACAGCTACCCCACCCAAAAAGGTAGCAGTCTATGTATGGCATACTGTTTCAGCAGAGATGATTTGAGTTTTCATTTTAATACATCTCTGTGTTTTACAGATTATGATTCTTTTCCTCCTGGGATTAAGCATTTGTTATATTCAGCTCTAAAAATATTTAAAATGAAAAAGAAATATTTACTTGTTCAAATGTCTTGTTAACTCCGTAGGCAGTGATGTGGCAATGTCTAGGTGGCAGCACAGATGGTAATTTTAGATTGGATAAGACGGACTGTGGTTTAAAAAGCAACCCCCAGCTTGCAAATCAGCATCCATGAAATACAGCAAGTCCAGAAAATCAATATGACTGCATCAACCTTGTTCTAGTAACCTTGTTTCCTAATATTAAAAAAGAAAGAAAGAGAGCTGAAAATCTTGAGCTATTGCTTGCTGAGTGCCTCCAAGCAACACTTTATCAATCTTGCATTATCCATATTTGTTAGAAATCCTGGGGTTTATTTGCTCTTCCATAAATATGATCTCCTTTCTACAAAGAGATGCAAATTTGTGAAGAATTTTGAGAGAAAGCCAGTATATAAATCTATCCCAGTCTGGATCCTTTGCAGAAATTTCAGATTACAACATCCATTATATTTGGATGCTATGCTGGTGGATTTTTCTGAGAATAGTAATTCAAATCACTCTGAAGGGTTGGGAAGCAAAATTAAACCACAAATTGCATGAAATTGTTGTTATGTTATCCAGAGTTACTTGACTATGTGATAGACAGTCATATAAAGATACTCCTTAACTTACAACCATAAATGAAACAATAACATAAATACATGCCAATTGCCAAGCACTTGAATTCTTTTTTTTTTAAACAAAGTTTTATTGGTTTTTTTAAAATTTACAAGGAAAAGGGTAGTGGAAAGGTGTACAAATTTTTGCAGTTGCAAATTGTGGTAGACGCCCCCTCCCTCCAAACTCATAGTATACATCTGAGTATAAATCATTAATACATAGTCATATATAATCAGCATTTTAGTTCTATTAGTACTTTCAGTCAATTTAGTACATAGTAATATATGATCCACATGTTAATTCCATTACTACTTTCGGTCAATTTATATCAATGAGATTTTCTTATTCATTTTTGTGATCTGAGCTTTCTTGGTATTGCCCCTTCTCCCCCCGCTGGCAGAGCTCCGGCCCCTCCCGTGTCCTGCATATCCGTTGTAGGATCTTCTGTTTTTTCTAGGTGTATTTTGTTTTTTTCCATAAAGGCCTGTGCCTCTATGGGTGTGTTAATTCTAATTCTTGTCTCCTCCCAGAATATCAACATACCTTCAAGCATCAATCATCTAAATCACACCCCCTTCTGGTATAATTTATTCGCTAATTGCGAATAATTTTTCCTTTTTTCCCTAATTTTCTTGGGGATCTGCTTCAAGATAGTTATTTCCCTATCATGGTATGTCAGGGCTTGCCCCCTTTGTACACCCAGTATTTCGTCTCTTGTGCTTTTTCTAAGAAATTTAATATGTACCTCCCTGGGTACATTGTGTGTTCTGGCATAGGCTGAATTCACTCTATAAACCAGATCTATCTCCCATTCCATCTGTTGTTTTTCTTTGTGTATGTATTCAGCCAAGATGTTTATCATGATGTCCCTTATGTTTTCATCATCTGCTTCCATCACATTTTGAAATCTAAGATAAAAGGACATTCTCTCAAATTCTGTTTTCATTTGTTGGGTATCAAATTCTTTGTTTCCCTTCTGCACCGCCTCTACCCCCCCCCCTCATCTCCGCCACCCCACCCTCCACAAGGTCCAGTCTCTGTGAGTTCTTATAAATTTGGGCTTGGTTCTTTTTAATTTCTTCTTTCATTTCCGCTAATTGTTTCTTAATTTCCTCTTGTCCCTGTAAGAGTTGCTGGAGCATTTGTTACAAATCCATCTCTGTACTTTTAGTTTGCATCAGGTCTGTAATCTTTGATTGTGTAGCAGGACTGGATGTTGCTGATGTCGGGGCAGAGGTAGCAAAGCCAGGCTTTCCAGGGGGTGGTCTTTTAGGAGACATAGTTTATAGAGTAAAGAGTTCAGTCCGTGTAGAGAATGGACAGCTGGAGCAGCAGAGCAGCCAGATGAGTCCAGGAGGCAGAAGGTCCAAGCAGGAGAGAATTTCTCTAGTCAGCCTGGCAATAGAGTAAAATTTTCCACCCCAGAGAGTTCAAAGAGTAACAATCCACAAGAGATTCTTCTGGGCAGCACGGGGACAAAGACCGGAAGCCTGAATTTTTAAAGGTGGAGTCAGGTTTCACAGTTCATGAAGACAACGGAAGTGTGCCATCTTGCCCTGCCAGCTTCGGGCTCAGAGGCATAACAAAATTTTCAAAGTTTCCAAAGTCCTCAGATCATCAGTAAATTATGGAGCTAGGTTCAATGAAAGTCACTTTAAGCAAGGGTGTGGCATCATTGGTTGGCTCTCCCCCCTCCTCCTTCCCCTGGGGCTGAGAGCAGAATTGTTCCAAGCCACTTGTCCGAGGGGGGGGAATCCCCCTCCCTCCAGCCGCGCCTCCAAAGTTAGCCGAGAGTAAAAGTTTTAAAGTGCTGAAAAGTTCTTCAAGTCAAGAAAGGGAGTGAAGGGGGGTAGCGCCTCACCACACCGCCGCTGCTTCCTTCTGCTTTTTCATTCTCTGATCAGCCTGTTGCGAAGACGCTTTACGCGCCCTCCGATACTGCTCCCCGGTGCCTAGAGCGAGGCGGGGGGGGCCCCACCAGCCGCCGCCGATGCAGGGATCCCCCGCAATGCCGCTCCTCCGGCAGGACGCCTCTTCGGGGCGTCCTGTGCCCCCCAAGGAGTGGGGAAGCCCACCGGGGAGCCGGAGCGAGCAAACGAGTTGCCCGTCGCCGTCAGCCGCCGGAACCGGAAGTCCCCAAGCACTTGAATTCTGATTACATAACTGCAGAAACACTGTGATGATCATAAGTCATTTTTTTCAGAATCACTGTAATTCTAGATGGTCATTAAACAAATAGCCATATTGAAAGTCAAAGATGATCTCTAAATATGAATGGTAATCTAGCTATAGCTATAGAAACAAATACTGTGGGGGGTAAGACACCCCTAAAACCCCTTGGGATGTGTGTTCTGTTAAGATACAGCCTGTTGTGCCTTAAAATTGTTTCTACTGTACACCACAGTGGAGTTGCCATAGTAATGGCGTCACGGTACTCCACAAGGGGGCTCTCTCTGCTAAGGGGGAAAATCCAACATTAGTAATTACGTTTGGTCTGGACATTTTCCCATTATAAATAAATACCTGAGCAACGCCGGGTTATCGACTAGTTCAAAATAAAAACTATTTTTTTCATTTGCAGAATGCTTGCCCCTAGGTATTCAATATGTTTGTTTTACAAAAATCCAAAATCTTCCTAAGCCGTTATCTACTCCTATACAGAATGAAAGTCAAGAAATATAGTAGTTATGCCATAGTTAAAGGCAAGCTCAGATCTCTGAAGAATTTAATTGAAAGACCTGAGGAAATGACCTGATGTGGACAGTTAATTTAAGCACTGTCTTTGGGAGGGAGGAGATGAAAGATTTACTGTATTTTTGGAGTATAAGACGCACCAGAGTATAAGACACACCAAGATTTTGAAGAGGCAAATTTTAAAAAATAACTTTTGCACTCTGCAGACCTCCCCAAAATGGCCCGTTTTTCACAAAAATGGGCCAGATTTTTTTCCTAAAAAAAGGCATGAATAGTCTTTGGGAGGCTTGTAGAGTGCTCTTGGGATGTGGGGGGACCAAAACCAGCAAAAAATGGCCCGGTTTTTGTCAAAAAAAGGGCATGCATAGTCTTTAGGGGGCTTACAGAGTGCTCCTGGGGGCTGGGGGGGCAAAGTTGAGCAAAAAACTCCCCATTTTTCACTCATTTCTGCCCTCCCCAGCACTCTGAAAGCCTTCTAAAGGCTATGCACGACCATTTTGGTGAAGGGGGTTTGGGAGGCAAAAAATGTTGTATTCAGTGTATAAGACGCCCCCAGATTTTCAGCCTCTTTTTTGAAGGAAAAAGATGCGTCCTATACTCTGAAAAATACGGTAGATTCTTCAGTAGTGTTGTCTGAAGAACAGTTGTTTGTGATCGGTGGTGTACAGATACTTTGTCCCACCTTCTCTTATGTCCAGTTAGGAACTTACTCTTAACCTCCAGTGAAATATACCCAACTATAAATTAAACTCATTACATCTTATCATTTTTTCATGGCAAGGGAACAGTCATGTCAGCCTCTGTAGTGTATAAAAACTGTAATCATGCTTCTTTCAAATTTATGGATTGTTTTTCAATTTTTCTCCTCCTCTGGATTATTGTTGACTTCGTGAGAAAAGTGAATGATATTATATTCGAACAAAATTATTAGAAGTTCTGAAGTGTAGTCATACATAGATGAATTTACATAAGCAAGTCAAATTCTGCTCTAACTTGCTTATACTATAACTCTAATAAACTACAGGTAGTGCTGTAGTTCATTTAGTGACTGTTTAAATTTACAAGGGCACTGAAAAAAGCGACTTATGACTGTTTTTCATACTTACAACCATGTGGGGCTATGTGATCAAAATTCAGACACTTGGCAACTGACCCATATTTATGATGGTTGCAGTGTCCCAGGGTCATGTGATCACCTTTTGTAATCTTCTGAGGAGCGACATCAATGGAGAAGCCAAATTCACTTAACAACTGTGTTACTAACTTAACAACTGCAGTGATTCACTTAACAATTGTGACAAGAAAGGTTGTAAAATGGGGCAAAACTCACTTATCAAGTGTCGTCTCCCTTAGCAACAGACATTTTGGTCTCAGTTGTGGTTGTAAGTTGAGGACTTCCTGTACTAAACAATCCATGACCCGCTGAATTGTTGTTTTGGTTACTTTCAGATTCCCCAGTGCCTTCAATAATGACAGTGTTTCTAACATAATGGAAAAATTCTTAAAAATTCAGGGGATATTCAGAAATGCATCTGCCTTGAAGGTACCTCTTGTTGAACTGTATAGCACAGCCAAACCTTAGTGGCTGACAGGAAATGTTTCATGACACTTCGTATTTTTCCATAAAATGATATCATTTTTATATCATAAAATTTGCCAAATATCAATTCCATGAGAATTGTGGGTCCCATATTTTAGTTACAAATTCTGTAAATTAGCCCATTTGAAGAACCTTTGGTCAAAAAGACTTTGCTCTATGACGCACTATTTCATCCAGATAAAGATTACAGACACAAAGGTTTTAATAGTATATAGATTAATGTTGTACCAGTTTGGTCAATGGAAGGAAATTTACAGTGCATCAGTTTGAAATATTGATTTGCATTTGTTCTGAAGCTGCCATATTTTGCTCCCAAAAGATTCCTATGGCTTTTAGCAGTTCCAAGAACACTGAGAATTAGTTCATTTTAGCATATTGCCACTCTAAACAAAGTTTTATTTGCAAGTCTTCTGTACACTGTGGAAATGAGGAAACAGAGCTATAATATCTACTCTTAATAACAATGGCTTCTAATTTATCACTGCCCATCTCTACCCATTCCAGCCAGTTGGTAAGGACTGAGTAAATAAACACACTCATTACCCTGTTGTCTAAGTATACCTATTAATCAAATCAGAGGTGTTATTCAGCCAGTAATGGAGGCTGCAGGAGGCTCCGCCCACCCACCCAGACATAATGCGGGAGCACTGCGCATGCACAGAAAGAGCTCATATTTGCGAACCAATAGGGAAGGGAAGCTAATCCCACTTTTGAATCAAACCCATCTTCTTGACAAATCATGTTTTAATGATGGTTACTAAACTAGTGTTTCTCAAACTATCAGGGATTCTGAGATCCCTCAATTAATCAAATACTCCAGACATGTTTTTCTGTAGAATTTTCATGAATTTCCGAAGCATTTAAAATATATGAAGAAAAGGAAGTAAAGGAAAAAGAAGCACACCCAAAATTAGAAAATGCAAATAGCACATAGAAAAGTTGCCATACAAAATGCAAATATTTTAAATCACTACTCAATGAACATTCATTTGCTATCATTTGGCAACAACTATATTTTTATACTGGAAATTGACTCAGACTTGCGTATATATAAAAAATGGTTTTGGCGATGGCCTCTTTTAACCTACATGCTGGAAAAAGTGAATGCTTTAAATGCTATTCTTGGTTCTGGCACTGATAACTTAGCAGGATGAATTCCTATTGTTCCATTTGTTGATGCAAAACACCAGGTACTGATAGAATAAATAAATACTGTGACATTTATTTGCACAGAGAAAATCCCACAATAAACTGGAATACACTAAACTGACAGAATGTTGCATGTTTACAACGTTGTACTTAGCATCCATGAGTGCACTGCCTACAGTCATATACTATGTATGGACAAATAAAATAAAATATGGGACTCATTTTCACAAAATAAAATACATTAAAAAAAAACAGTTATATAAATGTATGAGAAATATGTATGTAACCATCAGAAGATATTATTTATAGTTGAATAATGAACTGTGGAGTCCTTGGTGCTTTCTGAGCTAAATTGTTTACTTGCAGACATTTCATTAACCAGCTAGGTAACGTTATCATGTCTGCAACAAAATAACCAAACTCAAAGAACAAGGACTCCACAAATATATTTCTACCTGAATAATAATTGCATTAGATAATAATAGAAAACTATTTTGACCTGAAACTGATTGCTTTAAAATTTCCATTTAGATGGGATTATTTGATAATAATGTTTACAATAGCAAAACCACCTTTGCCTTTTAAGTTATATATAGGATGACTTTAGCATGTACTGTATTTTAATTGAAGCATTAGTATAGTACATTAGATTTTTGACAGATGCCTATAAATCCATAAACAGCATGATATGTGTAAAGTTTAAAGATTATTTTTACAGGCAGACAAATGGAAAGAAGACACCAGTGTGGGTTGCAGGCGGTACGCCCCGGTACGGGCGTACTGGAGCCTGCCCGGAGCACTGGGTACTGTTCCGGTATGGTGCTCCAGCTGTCCTTTATAGCCTTTGGCGCTTCCGCGCACGTGTATGGCGCGTACAGCACCTGCGCGATGCTCCGCCGAGCAACTGGAGCGTCACAGAGGTTTGTGGAGGCATCACTGGAAGGTAAAACACATGTGCACACTCCGCTCGTATGCGCCACATGGGTTCATGTGGAGGACACTGGGGCCTGTTGCAACCATACCAGTTGAAACGGGATCCGGAGCCCACCAATGGAAGACACAGTACATATTTTATTCGCTATGGCCTGGTTAGCTTTCTATGGCAGATTTTTAATAACCAGAATTGAGATATTTTGATTCCAAAGGTAAGCTATCCCAAGTAAAAGTTAGATTCAATTAAATATTACATATCAAATTACAGAAATGGCTAAATAAACATTAATCCACTTTAATTGCCACAAATGGATAGTACCCTTCCTTCAAATCTACAATTAGAAACCTGCACTTAGCAACAAGCTGTTCTAATCCTAAACTAAACTCATTTCTTCACTCCAGATTGAAAAAAAAAAAGAAATGAAATAACTGTGGTTGATAATATGTGAGAAGGCTAGATTGGAAAATGCTGACTTGTTAATGGATACCAGCATACTTCAAAAGCCTCATAATACTGTAGGGCTTTTTTTAAAAACAGCAATCACTAAGCATATTAAGGCACCAAAGCATTTTGAAATATAGCATTGCAATACGCATTTTAAAAGTTCCTTGGATCCTATTGTTGCAAAGCTTGTATGCTGGTTGCTTAAACTCAATTACATTCTGCATCAAAGTAAATTGAATAGCATTGCATCAAGAATATCCAAATATCCACATTTTTAACAATTTGGGGAATGGGATGGGCAAACAGATATTTGGATTCATTAAAATGTCAACCCTTTTTGCATTTAAGAATAGCGCCATTCTTTTTTTTTTTTAAGTGGATCATAGATCAAGATAGACATCAGATGTTTCATTGCTGTGTGCTAATAGATCATTGACACATGACAGCCTGTCAGTATTTTTGATTGAGAGACATATTCCCATCAAGTACACTGCTCTTATTCTATTTTACTTCAGGCAAGTAGGTAAAATGAACTAGGAGATATCAGTTTAGTGTGATATCTAAATTTAAGCACCAGCTGTGACACAGAGCTAATGCTTCTGAGTTTCACATACACATGTGAAGTGGGAAAAATTAGCTATCTACCCATTTTTCACAGTAAAACCTGGATAATCCAAACAGCCAGTCTAGTTTAGTGATTATGTTCCAGCATGGAAACCAAGAGCTAGTTGTAGGCCTCACTTTCAAGGAATGAAAGCAGACTTTGGGCTAATCACTCGCTCTCAGCCGAATCTATATCATATTGTTGTTGTCTTTTATAATAATTTTGTAATTTATAATAACCACGTAATTAAACATTACAGTTAAAAAGATAAAAACTAAAAGAAATTTAAAAAGGAAGTGCAGAAAAGAGAAATAAGGAACCAAAAAATAGAAAAGAAAAAATCTTATAGTAAAGAAAAAAATCTCTCATGGGAGCAATGAGACATTGTGAGATCACAATCCATCACACACACAAAATAAGTTACACATTAATACAACCATGATCAATGAGTATATAGTAGTGCTCACAATAAATTCTTATTCTTCCTTAATAACCAGAGCTTACTCAATTCTGTTCTTAAGATCTGCACAATACACTAAACCATAAACTAACAAAAGGGGAATTTGCATGACACATTATTCTAACATAAACTTAGTTTCTAGTTCACTGCAAAGACAGTGTGTGTGCTTGTCTAGTACAGTAACCTGAGAAAATAAATGAGAAAATAGACACCATCAAGAGATTCTTGCTGGAATGTATAGATTTTCTCTTATTCTAAATCATAATAAATTTTGACAATTCTGAAGATTATTCCTGTTTCCTTCAGTTTTGTTTGCGTTTGTAACTGAGGAAAGTATTACAAAGTTTTGTCTTCCAGTGCAGTATTTTTCAACCTCAAGAACTTTATATTTGGATTTCAACTCCCAGAATTCCTTAATTGAGAAACTGCTCTACTGTAATTTTAATCATCGAAAGAGAAATTGCATTACTGACTGCCTGGGATTTTTTACCTTTTGGATAATTTTTTATCAATAAAATATAGACATTCTAACCCTTCTATCTTCAACTGGTAAACTCACTTATTTCTTATTTCTGAAAAATATGCTTAGGATTGCTCCACATAGCGTTGAAGGAACAATGTTAGAAATAAATCAACCTTTTTGCTCAACATCTCTAGAGACAAGTAATGCCAGCCAACCTGGTAAGTCATTGATTAGCTGCGTCACACGTGTGACTCAGCAGAAGATAGTTGTCTATATTCATGTTTCCAGTTGTATAACTAATTTATTTAGTTCAATGCACATGTTGTTAACTGTTTGGTTACAACCACGTGAGTCTGAGCTTTAAAAAATGTGGACCCAAAGAAAGCAAAAACTGTCCTCTACACCTAAATAACATACTATGTTCAATGTGGTTTGGCTTAGCCTGTTGTGTGATCCCAGCCATCGTAATTTATAAACTATGATTTATAGCTATATTTATTTAATATAACATAGCATTACATACCATAACAAATGAACCAATTTAATAGACAACCAGAAGTGGAAGCCCAAATCTAGTACACCTAGCTTCAGTCCTATAAAGTTGTTCAATGATCTCAGTCACTAGAAGAACCTACACTGGTGGCAGATTTCCTTTACAATCACAGGAAGGTTGACCAAGGCAACCTTCTTCCTCTCTGTCCTAAAGACAGAAGGAATTAGTTAACAAAAACAAACATCTTTGGGATAAGTTCTTGAATCCCAAACAGAGAGCAGGACAATGCACTGCATGCATTCCCGTGAAATAGATTTACTAATGGCTTACATAGGCAGAGCACTGCAGAGAAGTCTATATCCATAAAACAAAATGGTTCTGATGTCCAATGACAGTTTTCAGTATTCCATCTCATGTTCAATTTTCCTAATTAATTTAAAATGTATTAGACAAAGCTAGCATGAAGACATATAAATTAAAATATCCCTGGAAGCCACAAACATATATAATGGTTCATTTACTCAGAGAAGTTTTTTTTTAAAGATCCCCCTCTCTCTTTTTCCTTTCATATGATATAGCAAATTAATCATTTGCTGCTGTCTATTGGTCATACAGATTTGTGCATCTCAGATTTAATAGTTTTAGATTAAAAAGTTAATTACTGGCTACAGATTACGACATAGTAATAGGTCATATTTGTAAGCCTGGCATATCTTCTACCTTCTACTTCTGCCTTTGTTGGCAAGAAGCAATATCTGCAGATTACAAGCAAGAACTGAAAAATAAATATTAATCTGAATACTTTTTAAGTAATTTAAGATTTATTCCAGAGAAGAAATAAAATAATATTAGTACATTTTTATCATTGTAAGTTTTAAAACCTATCCTAAAACGAATCTGAAATATAGAAATATGAATCAGATCTCACCTATAGTATTTTGCTTGAATCATTTTTTCCAACATAGGAAGTTTATACGTTGGGATTTATGTGATAAAAATCTATTTGCTCCTTTTTAAAAAATTGATTTTTATTAAAGAATTTTTTTACATAATAAAAACACTAGAAATCAAAGAAAAAGAAAAAAAGTGTTAGAAAGAAAAGAAAAGAAAGAAAGAAAGAACTACTGATATTCTTCACAGCAGTTATAAGTTCAAATATATTTTAATTCCTCTCTAAAATTACATCGTATTACTCTTCCTTCTATAATCAATCCTTTCTAATAATCATAACTATAAATCACGTTAATTTTTTTATACACAAAAAAAATTTTTTTACACATTTTTACACAAAAATCTATATGAGCTTTCCAGTCAGATAGTATCTTTCCTGTAATCAAAGGAGTCAGAATTTCTTTTAGTAATTTGTTATTTCCATAAGATCAACTTTGAGATGGCTAAAGATTATTGCATCACGGAAACAGGAATTAGTTTGGAACGTTGGTCTATTTGCTTAATTTAAGTCTGGAAGCCCAAAATGTTATTTGAATTCTAAACCACATGTGATTCAAAGCATGATTTGGCTTGACTTCAAGAAGTAAGCTGGGATACCACCAGTTAAGCTAGGATGTTC
Source organism: Natrix helvetica (assembly GCF_964273705.1). NCBI lineage: Eukaryota > Metazoa > Chordata > Lepidosauria > Squamata > Natricidae > Natrix > Natrix helvetica. The sequence goes on along the minus strand of NC_138554.1, from coordinate 128,592,545 downwards.
ATATCTGGCCCACCCATTATGCTTTAGTATTCTGTGTCAGCTAACCTCTGTGGTTGCTAGACCACAGATGATTCTAGCCAATTGTATATCAATTTTCTTTCAATGAACAAAGAGCTTTCCCATTATCCTTCTATATGCAGCATCTTTGCTCTGTGGGGTTGAGGACACATTTATGTACTTATTGACATGTTTGCTTTTATTGCATTTTTATCCCATCATTATAAATAATGACTCTTGACAGACTCTCATGTATGCCGTGAGCATAATGCAGAGGTAAAACATTGCAGACAGAAAGGGAAATTATAAAAAAAAATGCCCATCTGAAAGCGAAATATCATGAGAAATACTATTGGAAACATTCAGTGGCTGATAACATTTTTTCCTGGTCAATATAAGATTACTAACTTGGTGCAAAACACTTAAGGAAGATATTAAGCTTATTAATGTGTCTTGGGACAAAGTCAAAGATGCTGTGAAGATGCTGTGAATATCAAAATGTTGGAAATCACTTGCCGCCTAATATGCTCTGCACAGGACTTTGATGATGATGATGGTGATGATGACGACAACAACAACAACTAAGCCTTCGGAAGCTAGGATATAGGGATCAGAGTACTGGATAAATTGCATGCAAATAGAAGGGTGAAAAGTTATGCTCTGTTCCATAAATTAAATTTCATAGTATTAGCTGACTGTAATTGCCTCCAGACAAAATAAATAGAATGTACTTTTTGGAGCTTCCAAGTTTCGATTACAAGCTACATAGAAATGCATTTCCCTCAATGCCATACAGCTAAAGAAGGGGAAGTCAGAGGAAAATGCAAGACTAATTTGTATTTCTGTACAAGATTTCCTTTATCAAAAATGGCTCAACCATTCCTTTGGAAAGAACTTAACAGTAAATCAGCTGAAAAATCTATAGGCTTTAAAAATCCTAGTGGTTTTTCTTTTAAAACCACTTCTTCAGCCAATGGATTCTTTTTATAAGGAATACTAGATCTTCCTGACTGCAATAACTTTTGGATTCTACTTTTTTACCTGAAAAGGTAAAGATTAAATTTTGTTCCAGTAGAGTTTGATTTCCAGGTGACTTCACCGAAGCATCCATACATACATTTCCAGGTGACTTCACCGAAGCATCCATACATGTCCTTGACTACCTGTAGATTGAGCCTATGTCTAAATACCTGCTACATGCAGTAATCCAAGTTAAAGTTCCTGCATGGACTGGACTCAAATGAATAAACAGTTCCTTCCAATCCTATTGATCTATATTTATTTAATTCAGAAATTAAAGTTGTTAACTGAATCTGGCTTCCCCATTGACTTTGCTTGTCACAAAATCACAAAAGTGGATCATGACAGCGGGACACTACAACCATCATAAATATATGCCAATTGCCAAAGCATCGACATTTTGATCATGTGACCAGGGGGGATGCTGGTCATAAGTCATTTTTTTAGTGCTGTTATAACTTCTAATAGTTACTAAATTAATGTTTGTAAGTCAAGACACTGCTTTCTTTAAGGATTCCTGTTGATTGGCTTCCAAATATTTTCTTCTGAATACTTGGTACTATTTTTTATTGTTTACTCAGTCTCTATTGGGGGGGGGGGGGCAACTGTAAGTTTACCCTCCATTTTAAACAACTTGCTTGGAGTGGTAGCATTTTTATTTACTATCAGTTGCTTTCCACGGCACGTTGTAATTATTTCTTAAACTTTGGTCATACTTATCTCTAAATCTTCATCACTGAATGTTTTTAAGAAGACTGGACAGCCACCTATCTAAAATAATATAGGACACAGGTGTCAAACTCGATTTCATTCAGGGCCGCATCAGGGTTGTGTTTGACTTGGAGGGCTGGGGGGAAGGGGGAGGTTGTGTGGCTAGGGCGGGTGTGGTCATGATGGGTGTGGCCATTGCTGGAGGCTATGGAGGCTGAAAAAGGGCCACGGAGGGGCTTCGCAGGGTCTCCACATGGCCCCTTTTTGGCAGGCAAAGTGCTGCAGGAGGCCATAGAGGCTGAAAACAGGCCACAGGGAAGGGGGTGCGCGCCTGCAGTCTATTTTGGCCAGCACCGCAGACTGGTCCTTTGTATTCCCAGGTTGACCCCACAGGTAAGATTAAAGCACCTTGTGTTGGCCAGATCCAGCCTGCGGGCCTTGAGTTTAACACCCCTAATATAGTGTCTCGTGCTTAAGCAGTGGTGGGGCAGGACTAGAAGACCTCCAAGGTGTATTCTATTCTAGAATCTATTTTTTCTCCAAATACACCATATGAATAATTTAAGGAAGCACTTTAATTGAAAACCCTGTTTAAAAAAAATAGAAGTGGTTAAAATAAGAAATCATGGTAAGGCATTGAGCTCAAGCTCATTTGGTGTTTGATGGCGAATGTGGCATTCAGCTTTATTGTAGTAGCTGGACAGAAGTGGCTGTGTGGGCTCTGTCCTGCAGCCTTAGAGATATGACTCAGAAGAAATTAAAATCCATGAGTGCATCGCCAATGATCAAAGACAGAAGGACTCATTGTTAATTTTACATTTCTGCTAGTAGCCTGGCTATTTTTAGATTGGTATTTTAAAATGAGTTACCTACTTTGGGTAATGAAACATCTGGGAGAAAGCAACCAAGCTCCTAGAACACCAAGGCATCAACCCTGAGCTTGAAATATTCTCCTTTACTGGTAAAATGAATTACCACAGAAATGCCAAAGTACATGAAAGACTTAACAAATTGGACAAGCGCCTAAGATATATTCACATATAATTGTGAAGTATATGTTAAGTATTACCCATGCAGCAAGTGTGTTTCTTTTCATGCAGTTGCTTTCTGTTCTACTTTAGCAATTGCTAGATGTAAAAGATATTTTTCACTGAGTTATTTAAAAATATATGAAAAGAAAATTGAGGGGAATTTTTTGAAAAGGCAGGCTATAAAATCAGAAATTACCTAAGACCAGGTGGTTAGTCAACTTAAAAGTTCCTTCCAATTAGTCAATCTGCCATGCCGGGTGCAGCTACTCAGACTTAGGCCTTTCTCCATCACCTGGCTTTCATGACTGAAGGGCTGAGAAATCCTCAGTTGATTAAATCCTTAATTGTTAATTAGAATAACCATGCAAACAAACAAACAACAAGTCCACTGCAGTTCACAACAAGTATAACCCCCACACTCCAATGTTTGAATTCTAACCTTCATACTCCTTTCTTTTTCAGTGAATGGACATTTTACAATTTTCCTCCAAGGTGGGTGGTATTTTCATAAGGGTTCTCTCGAGCCTGGGAACAATTTGTTCCAATCCCGTCAGTTTCATTCCTGACAAGAGACCACAGGAAACCCAAAGGCGGGGGGGGGGGGGGAGAGAACTTGGAAGAAAGCAACATGAAACCACTCTGCTTTGTCAAGAAAACCACAAACATGAACTCTCATAGAAGACTTTAAGTTACCTGAAATTGCTTGAAAAATATTGCAAAGGGAATTTCCATTAGAACAACTCCAAAGCCGTTGTTAAGTTATGAGTTAGGGTTAATTAGGCTGCTTGCAAAGAGGACAGATTTCTGAAACAGCTTTATTTTTCATAGCAAACAGGCCTATTAAAGAATCTTGTATCAATTAATAAACAGAAACGATGCATTGCTTGACTGAGCTCATCTAGGCTAGTTAGTAAATTTCAGGTTCACTTGCCTTATGTGGTCCATTGCTTTTATATGGTGGGGCACTGTTCAAAGTGAAAAGATCTATGAACTCGCAGAGAACTATTTGAAAATCATGGGAATGTTTGATTCTGTGCCAGAATTAAATAGACTCCCTGTTATCATGAAACGAGAAGGAACAAAGTCAGCTTCTACTATGGATTTATTTATACATAAACTGAAAGGCATGGGCTTTTCTGAGCATGTGGTATAATAGATATGCTAGATGATTCAAGGCTGCCAGGGGCATGATTATTACACTTCAGTTGAAAAGAAGACGACATTCTCATAAAATCATAAAACTCAGCCTTTTGATGTAATGTGTGAGCCTCTACTTTGCATTTTGTCTTCTTCTTTTATTGTTATGACATTTCTTGGGAGCACAAAAAATACCCAACATACTAGCAATGAAAGCAAAGGGTTATCCTATCATAAAGGAAGAATGAAGATATACAGATAATTAACTTACAGATGATAGCTAGTTTTTAGGGCTTCCCATGATTTGGCATCTATTATTATTATTATTATTTACTATTACTATTACTATTATGTGGTTAATCTTTGGTGAGATTCACAGCCTTTGGAGCTGGTTGGTAGCTCAACAGCTTGAGTCCTAACCAAGGACCTAGGAACTGTTAAGGTAACGTTGGGGGATATAAGTTGTTCCAAGTAGGGTGTTTTTTTGTAGCGTTAGAATGTTCAAGTCAGGTAAATTTAGAATTTTCAAATATTGAGGTAGCCCTTTAGGTATTACTCCAAGGGCTCCAATTACAATTGGGACAACACATGATTTCTTTTTGCAGTCGCTCAACCTCAATTCGCAAGTCCCAGTATTTTGTGATTTTTTTTCTTGCTGTTTATCTCCACTTCGTGCATAACCAGGTATTGCAATGTCAATGAACCATACTTTTTTCTTTTCAATTATTGTTATGTCAGGTGTGTTGTAGGCCAAGTGCCTTTAAGTCTAGATTCTAAAGTCCCACAAGATCTTGTCTTTCTCATTCTCTAAAACCTTCTCAACCTGATGGTCACAGTGGTTTTTGCTGTATTCAAGTCCAAACTTTTGGCACAATTTCCAGTGAATAATCTTAGCAACGCGGTCATGGCGTTGTAGGTAGTCAGTTTGTGAAATTTTGCTGCACCCACTGATCAAATGATCAACTGTCTCATCTTTCTCATTACAGAGGTGGCATTTGCTGTTGGTGGTAACATGCTGAATTTTTGCCTTCATGCAATTTATGGCTAAGGTTTGTTCTTGAGCTACCAAAATAAAGCCTTCTGTTTCTTTTTTCAGTACTCCTGATCTTAACCAGTTGCAAGTTAGCTTTTGGTCAGCTTTGCCTTCAATGCTTTTCAAGTATTCGCCATGCATAGCTTTGCTTTTCCAATTTTCAGCTCGCTTCTCAATTACTTCTTTCTTGTATTCAGCTTTTGACTTGGTTTATTATTTATTGGATATTGTTGTTGATGATGATGATTATACTTCATTCATTAAACATGAAATTCAGTCAAATGAACATTCACAAATACCATTAACTGGTGCTAATGGTTGATACGGGTTGCTGCCAACGTCCTAGGTATCAAACTAGTACCTTGTTAAAATATACAATGTTACTAGTAGCACAGTTTTTTGCAGTTCCGCTCGTGTTATTGCAGGAAGCTGCAATTTGTTGATGTATCTTATAAAATTCTTGGACATGGTACCAAGTGCCCCGATGACAATGGGTACCACTGTTACATGTACATCATCATTATCATCATCCTCTTCCTCCTCATCATTTGTTATTTAACTCATAAAGTGTTAGAATGAATATTAATTTCAATTATTAGGAACAATATAATTCATGCCAGCAATAATTTCAACCAAAATGTTTAATACTTGGATTGCTAGAGTTCTTGTTCTTCTAGATAATTAAAATAGAAGATGATGCAACTTTCATCTCTATATTAGAGAAGCAATTAATTATATAAGAGCCATGGTGGCGCAGTGGTTAGAAATTAGTACTGCAGGCTAACTCACTACTGACTCCAGGAGTTCAATTCTCACTGGCTCACTGTTGACTCAGCCTTCTATCCTTCCGGGTCAATAAAATGAGAACCAGATTGTTGGGGGCAATATACTGACTCTATAAACTGCTTAGACAGGGCTGTAAAGCATTATGAAGTAGTATACAAGTCTAAGTACTATTGCTACATTGGGTTGGATTAAAAAAAAATATTCATACCTGCAGTGTGAGAGAATTCTCTGGATGAAAAAAACACATACAAAATCACATAGTGCAGGAGAAGTGGTTAATAATTGGGAGAGGTTGTTAATATTTCCAGCACAAACAATGAATGTGAATTTAAACCAGAGAATTTAAATGTGCGAGATGAGCAATCCTGTGTTGAAAGTCACATACTTTTAGTGTGATCAATTTAAACAATCCTGTTCAAATGCTTGAGATATTAAGACTTCACCCATGGGCTTCAGAGTAGGTGCCTGAGCGTCTTTTATTGTAAGAGCACCTAAATCTCCCTGCAGATAGATAATAATCTGAAGTGTGAAAGCTTTTGAGTTCAATTGCCTTTAATATCATTTGGATAACTACATCTGATGAGTCCCGGTGCCTCTGGGTGGTTGATATAAGGGAGTCCTCCCTTCTACATTAAGTAAGAAAATAGAAACTACTTTTTTTTCTTCCTTGTCTAAGTGTGATGAAAATCTTGAGATCTCTGCATGGGAATCTTATTTTGTAACAGAACACATTCTAACGTCTTCTTTGTACTACATGGCATAGAGCGAGACAGCCATTTGGACACATTCTATACCACAAACAACTTTTGCCCATTAAGTGCTGTGCTATGTTATTTAAAGGGATTTTCTCTCCTGGCTTGTTATAACACAACCATTCTACCTTGACCCAATCCTAAATGCTCTTGTTTAAATTCCAGTCATGATTTCTTGCATTGTTATTGTGTCAGTGGCAGCATAATTATTTGTCTTGGTATTGTTGGTGTTTTTGGAATGTCATATGGTGCTGGTCATCTTTACAGAGAGTGTCTTCCTTTAGGAAATTAAAGAATGGAATACCAATGGTGCTGAAATCTGCAGCCTGACCTTTTGGCAAATGCTTTGCTATTTCCTACTGAACAATAGCCCTGCTTCTTGGCACTGGTTCAAAGGAGCAGAGGTTCAAATTCCAAGCAACTTTAACAGGGAAGAGAGTTGGCAATCAACAAGACCAGGTGAGCAAGATTTATTTGTATTCCTTTGTGATGATACCACAGATAAAAGCGGCATCAGTCACACTGTGAACTTCAAAGAATATTTAATCTAAATTCCAGTAACTGAACCCGAGCCAAAACCACATGTATATAAAATTACTTTTATAAACTTGAACTGTAAATCTTTGTTAAAAAAAAAAAACCAAAGCATGTTCAGCTTTGGTACAATTAAACAGGATCTGAAAGCCACAAGAATTATGCATAAATAACAGGCAAAACTATATTTTATGGTAGAAAATTGTTCAAGCTCACTGTATTTACATTATTGTGTTTTTTATGAAGTAATATTTACTTTGGCTATTTCAAAATGTTTTTAGCAGTAAAACACAACCAATTAGCAACTGGCAACAAAAACAGCATAATAATTACATCCCAAATGTAAACATTCTCCCAAGGAAAAATGCAGTGCTACTTTGGTACTCGTCATTAATTCGTTCCCGGATGAACGACGAGTGCTAAAAACTATGAATACTGAACAAATCACGCGACTTACCATGTGACCCTTTATTTCATCCAGAAGGAGTAGAGAGTCATGAGGCAGCTGACCTGTGGAGGGATTCAATTTTTTTCCCTACTAGTTCTGTGGGCGTGGCTTAGTGGGCGTGGCATGGCTTGGTGGGCATGGCAGGGGAAGGTTACTGCAAAATCCTAATTTCCTCCCGATCAGCTGGGATTCGAGAGAATAGATGGGGGAGGGGCCAGTCAGAGGTGGTATTTACTGGTTCTCTGAACTACTCAAAATTTCCGCTATTGGTTCTCCAGAACAGATAAAAACCTGCTGAATACCACGTCTGCAGCTGACACAAGCAAATTCTACCTTGCACATCAAGTATCTGGAGAAAGATGAGTATCAGTACAAGATTTTCACTTCAAAATGCATCAAGTACCGAATTTGACAAGTTTTGAAGCAGTCGCATAACCAAGGTATGACTATATTAACTTGACATTTGTAAAAAAAAAAAATTGCATATATGTATGTATTCATTAATATCAAGTCTTCTAAACCCTAGACCAGGGGTGGGTTCCTGCCAGTTCTAACCTCTTCTATAGAAGAGGTTCCACAAATCTACCGTGCCATTTAGAACCGGTTCCAGCTCCCTCCTCCCACCCATCCGCACCATGCTTGCCACGCCCACTGCTCACTGATTGGCTGGCTCACCAATCACCCCGCCCACCTCTAAGAGTCCTATCTAAACCTTAAAGTCTTAAAGCTGTCAAGTTTGAACACCCCTGGGGTTTCTTTTTCTAAAGGGTTAGGGGTGCAAGGGTCTTGTAACTTGACAGCTGTAAGACTTGCGTGCTTCAAATGCCAGTTTCTGAGCCAACATTTTGGTTGCTAAGCAAGAGCGTTGTTAAGTGAGTTTCACCATATTTTACAAGTTGGCCACACCCACCCAGTCGCATGGCTGGCAAGCCACTCCCACAAAGCAGGCCACACCTACAGAAGAGGTTCTAAAAAATTTTGAAACCCACCGCTGCCTTAGAACCATGATGGCAAACCTATGGCACACATGCCAGAGCTCTCTCTGCTGGCACGCGCACCACCACTCCAGGTCAGATTTCCGTGATGTTTCTTTCATGAGGGTCTGTTTCCCTGCAAATGACGAAACAGAAGTTCACGAAAGAAAAAGATCTTACCTCTTGCTGCACTGTCAGTGTTGGGATGTCCCACCAGCCAGCTGGTCTTCGGGTCTCTGCTGTGCATGCGCACATGTCCACTTGCATGTCCACACATGCACACATTTGCGCATGTATGCATTTTCACTCACGTGTATGTGCATCTTTAAGTTTGGACATGCGAGCGCACGCAATTTGGGCACTCAATGTTTAAAAGGTTCATCATTTCTGCCCTAGACAATGATTCTTAAGATGCAAGTATTAAAGACTTATTTTTGCATCATATGTTTTTTATTTATTTTTATTTTAAGCTGCCTAAAGTCACATATGCAGGATAGGAAGCTATATAAATCAAATTAATGAATGTAAATGAGTAAATAACTGCCAGAAAGCAGAGTCCAACTTTGACAATCAAACAGAAATTTCACAGGGGAGCAAATATGTTTTTGATCTCTTTTTAGCAACTGATTATAGTACCAATCTGACAGAATTGGAGGTTCTGCTTTAATATCCACGTTATATTGTGCACTGATATATTTGAACTATATCATGGTGAATAAGGCAAAAATACCCATCCTTGCAGACATGCAAAGAGATGATCTGGAGCTAAAAACCATCATTTACCAGAAGAAAGACTAGGAAATTACTTCTTGACTTCCTTTTTCTTGTTTCTGAGCAGGTGGAGACAAAGCTCTAAGTCGTCATCATCACCCATTTTTATACTTTAGGAATGCCTCCAGAGTATGTGGGATTCAGAAATATTCTTAGAAACGATGATTATGTTTGAAGCTGGTATTTTGTTTTGTGGCAAATCCACCCACCCTTTAAAAACAAAAGCAAAAATTATAAAGTAAGGCGAGAAGCTGAGTGTTCCAAGAATGTTCAACAAGCACATTTGTGCTGATGTACAAACTGGGGATGCTCATCCCTCAACTTGGTGTGGTGGTATGTAGTCTGGATTCCCAGGAGGGAGGGGCTACATTCCAGAGGGCAAGAGACTGTGAGAGAGTTTGGTTGAGAGAAAGCTAGTTAAGACAGCTCCTCCCTAGCAACTGAGTATATCTTTAATGATGTTAAGTTGTTGCTTTAGTTTAGCAAAAATTGGTAAGAAACAATAAAATAAACTCCTTATGACCAAATAAAGTTTTGATGATGATTCTACATGTTCTACATGTTTTTCTTGGTTCTAGGAACACAACACCCAGCATACTACACCAAAATCCAATAAATCGCATGATGGCTCGCCATCATGTGTGAACTCTGTTGTGATTCAAACCAGGTTCAGCATATTATTTGTGATGGGGTTGTTAGACTAGGAAGTTAAGCTTCCTGATGGAAATACGGGTAATACACGAGCTGTGGCAGCAGAGTGGTTAGAATGCAGTACGGCAGGCTACTTCTGCTGATCACCTGTTGCCAGCAGTTTGGCAATTTGGGTATCAACAGCTCAAGGTTGACTTAGCTACACATCCATCCGAGGTCGGTAAAATGTGGACCCAGATTGTTGGGGGAAATATGCTGATTCACTTAACAACTGTGGCAAGAAAAATGGTGCAAAACTCACTTAACAAATATCTCCCTTAACCTCAGAAATTTTGGGCTCAGTTGTGGTCATAAGTTGAGGACTACCTGTACTGACTGATGCATCAACAGAGAAGCAATTTCATAGGTAGGATTCTTATCTGCTTTTGCAAGTCAAGAGCTGCATTATTTGACTAATAGCATAATAACAAAACAAAAAAAAACCACAACACAGAATGTTTGCTAATGGCTACAACAACTATTCCTGCTCCTGAATGACTTACATTACTATAGAATTTTCGGCAATTGTAAGATTGGTCATCAACATTACAGAGTTCTCTTTTATGAACAGGAAGGAAAGAGAACAATGTTTTAGAAAAGGAAGGAAAAACATTGGAAGAACTTTGGGCTACCGTTTGCAATTTTACAAGTTTATTATAGTGAATTTACTCCTATTAAGATACCTTACAGAATGGGTTATTGTGCATCAAAATGGTGTACAAAATGGTTCAGAATACAGTGCACTCTCACATAACTTAGCTAATTCATTAAATAGCTTATTAGTTTGTTATATAAACTCACCTGCATGCATACACATATTTCTCTTACTTAAAAATAATAACTTCAAAATGTATTGCTCTTATACATTATCATCTAGTGGTTACCTTTCAAATCAGGTTTGTAGTGGGTTTTCCACTAGTAAACCAATATTTCCAACCACCTGTACCAATGAATATGTTACCTAGTCAGGTAATGAAATGTCTGAAAGAAAACAAGCAAGCTCAGAGAACAGGGATGCTACAATTCAACTCTGAACTACAAATATACTTTTCTATTGGTATTCTGCTCAAAAATCAATCAGACAATTTCTACTTTATACACCATCTCAATTGTTGCTGGTGTGAACAAGCCTTCTTCAGTCCTCACAGTTATTTTTATGTGACTGAAGTCAATATAATGCTCATCACTAGAATTACATCATAATTTTTGATTCTCAGTATCAAAACGCAGCTACAAAGCTCCAGATGTTCATATAACTCAACTCGAAGTACAAAATTGAAGCAAGAATGTGTGGGTGGATTCTTTTGGAATATCAATATGAAGTTCAGGCTATCCAGTTTTGTCAATCCAATTCCTGGTGACAGGTGCTAATTTGGTTTTCCAAATGTTTGCACGTTTTCCTCTACATGCATATTTATATTACACATCAAAGAACACAAAAGGTCAATCAACGATCAGAAAATATTTCATTTCCACAATGCTGGCTTGAAGCCAAGAAAGAAGCTTAGAAAAACGTTTAATAAAGAAGTCATAAGCAATAGCACCTAGGCATATGTTGCACTTCTCTAAAATACATTTATTTCTAAAGGGAGTCTTCAATGAAAATGAAAAATGCTATTTTAAGTCTATGATACTAATATTATATTTCATTATATTTAAATTCAGACAAAGAATACAGAACTTTCAAATAAAAGGGATTGGGAAGGTTGAGCCATGTCAATAACACAACCAATGTGAATTGAATTATGCATTCATCTTGGCATGGCAAACAGAGATCCTACATTGAGTCTGGGTCAAGCTACAGTACCAACCTTCAAAACTAAAAATTTTGATAATAACAAGTTCTGTACTATACAATTACCACTTTTTTTAAAAACAAAGAAACTATATTACACATTGCCTGGGGGAAAGGAAATCTGAATTGAATAGGGTAAAACCAAGCCAGCTGTTTCCTTTCCTTTCATCTACTCACATCTCAAAAGAAGTCTATGTATGCGTTGTTCCTCCTCAACAAAGAAGAAGAATCATGTGGGTGACTGAATCCTCCTGACCTAGAGCAGGAGATGTAAAATGTCAAGCTCTGCTATTCCACCTCTCACTTCATCTCAGTATACTAAGAAGGCAACACAAAAAGTGGCAATCACTCCCTCTGTTTAATTTCCACCAAAAGAAATCAGGGCAGCTGGCTTGTTCAATAGGGTAAGCATGGTGCATTAGCAGCTCATGTAGGGAAGAAAGGGGAAGTTGGTGGAAAATGTTTTGTGGGGTAAAAAGACAACACCCAACACAAAGTCCGATCTGTTGCTATTTAATATGGTCTCACAATGGCTATATAATCTGGTGCCCACCCGATCTTCCCACGAGACAGGGAAAACCTACAGGCAATATAAATAGGTGTGTGCATCTCATTCTGTGGGTTGTGTACACTGAAAAACAAACAAGAACAAGGAACCTTTTCACAAGGCTATTGGTGGTAACAGCTTGGGGGGGGGGGGAGATGCTTTCTTGCTTTCTTCCCTCACTTTCTTAAAGTGACTTTTTAAAGTCAAAATCCTCTGACTTCCAGGACTGAAAAAAGATATAATGATGTCATCCATTATTTCATGAAGGATTCCGAATTCAAAATCCAACTACTTTAATTGCATCCTTTGTGGAAGACAAGGAAATATGTATAAATTGACAGGAATAACTTGAGATTCACATGTTTGCAATCTGCAGACCACCAAGGCAGCAAATAAATTTTTACTGAAATTTTACAAAACAAAATCCATTCTCCCCACTTCCAGTCTAAGAGATACTGCAATTGTGACTGCAGAAAAGATGTAATCAGTTTTTTTTTAATTTTAAAAAAAGTAAGGTGTTGTTGGTAGAGTTCTTGCTTACTTGCCTTAAATAAGATGATAAGATATCTTTGTTGTCATTTTTTTAATTCTAAGCACACTGGCCCATATTAAAAATGAAATTATGTTGCCTGCTCTCAAAAGAAAGTATATATCTGCTCAAATATATACTTAACACACATATACACATGCTATATACATAAAGATATACCTGCACCATACATATATGTGTGTATGTATGTATGTCTACATACACACACACACAGAGACACACACTGTCCATTTTGGATGCATAGTGGAAAAAGGAAACACGAAAGTTCACAATAGTGATGCTATATGGAACAAAACTGTGACTGAATCTAGATGTTCTGCTTCAGATACCACGAAGCCCCTTCCCAGAAGGTAACAAGGAAAAGAGGTCAAGAAGAGGATGTGTAGCATCCCAGACAATCCTGTGAACTCTTCTCAAGCTTGCATGCCATGTCCTGATCAGAAGGAAATGAACTACCAATGATTTTTTCTGCCCTCCTCACCACACTCTGCACCGCCTTCCTGTCTAAATTCAGTGTTGACTCCAGTGGCTTGAATGAACTCAGTGCTGATTCCTGGACCAGCCTGGACTAGTCCCTGCAGTTTTCTTGGCAAGATTTTCAGTAGTGGTTTGCCTCTTCCTAATTCCTATGGCTGAGAGAGAGGACTGTTTCAAGGTTGTTCTCTTGACTTTCTACCTGGCAGAACTAAAACTTTCGGGCTCTCTGTTTCTAGCCTGATGCTTAACCACTACACCAAACTGGCTCTCTCCTCTTAATTAACATTTTTAAAAAATGAAATATTGGCTAACATGTGTTATGGGTATAATATATAGTTAATTTCTGCCCCTGGTGAAGTAAGCAATGCTGTTGATGTCCTGTCCCAGTGCCTGGAGACTTTGGGTGACCTTGATTTGAATCCTGGCAAGATTGAGTGGTTTTAGTTTTGGGCCTTTTGGACCTTGGACTTTCTTGTCTTTGGATGGGATAGGGCACGTAGGGACAATGCAACCCAGTCTGGGAGATTTTCTGGCCTCATGACTCCTGCTGAAAGAGCAGGAGAAAGTTGTGGCTAGAAAGCCTTTACACAGTTTTGTGTTGAGCTTTCCAAGGCCATTCTACAGAAATCAGTGTTTTTTTTTTGATTCAGAGAATCAAATTCTGAACCATGAAATCCATTAGGCTTTCATTAAAGTGAGCTACAAAATCTTCAGTGACATTTCCAACACAGGTAATTTAAACATTCTGTGAAACAGACAGGCACGTATTCGAAAATAAGATTATATAACCTGACTTACTTATATAAATAAAGTTCACAAAATCCTTGTACCTTTGCTAAGAAAAGGAAAGTGAAAAACTGATTTATAAGCCTAACAGTACTCAAAATGACTCAGCTCAGCTACTATGCTTTAGGCAACATTTTAAAAACTAGTGCAATTCCATTATCCATTTTAGTTGAGAGAGAGAGAGAGAGGGAGGGAGAGGAAGACAGACAGAGAGACAGACAGAGAGAGAGAGAGAGAGAGAGAGAGAGAGAGAGAGAGAGAGAGAGAGAGAGAGAGAGAGAGACTCCTGCTTTAGCTAGTATACCACACTGACTTAAGGAAGAAAAGTTACTTACATAAATAACAAATATACACACTGTTCTCATCACTTTATCTTTGCTGGAGTAATGGCTTAACAGAATAGCTTTATTACACTTCACATCACAAGCATATTTACCTGATCAAGGAAGGAATATTCCTGCTTGCCAGGATACACTCAGCTTCTTAGAAGGGTACTTTATATGTTTAATCTCAATCTTGGTGCTATTTGTCTATGTGCAATTAGATCTCATATCTAATGCATTTCAAATTCAGCCTCTTTTTGGAAAAAAAATTAATTCATATTTAAGACTTAGCAACCGAGGCAACTTCTATTTTTATTTTTTTCCATCTAATATCATCCATCTCTTTTCGCCCCACAAAGATATTTGACAAATTCTGTGGTTAGCCTGGAGCAATGGGTTTGACATTTTTCTTTCTCTTTCTAATTGCCTAACTTCTCTCAGTCAACAATTCAGCCCAGATGATTATGCATCCATTTAATAATTTCTCACAGTTTATTAAAAATCTGCACTAGATGTACAGTGCATTTAACATCTTGAATGCTTATGTCTTTTTGTCTGAGCTCTGTAATTGGATGTGACCATTTCCTGCAGTCTGTTACACTTAAAAAAATTCTGCACAAACTGCTGAAAATCATTTTATGAGCTGGTTCATTCACTCTCAAAGCAAAATTCCTGACTGCATTCTACATCTCATATATACTTCAAATCCCTCCAGTATCCTTCCCTACTTACACCCCCTACATGCCCTCCCAATTCATGCAATCTTTTCATGTATCTTTCCCCAAACATCCTCCTTGACCTATGCCATCCTGCTCTTTCCACACCCCAATGCATTGTCTCACTCACCATCCTGCAGCAGCCATTTATCCCTTCTGGCTTGGACCTGCAACTTCCTGATAGCTTCCCCACTAACTTTCCCCCCACAAAAGCTCCTCTTAAGAAAGTCATTGAGAAAGAGGGAGGGAGGGAAGGAAGGAAGGTTTCTTCTTGCCAACTTCCACAAGAAAACTCAATGGGAAAGCTGGCAGGAAGTCAGAATGCTCAGCTAATTGGCTTTACTGTGGCACAGGTTTTTCTCCAACAGCATAGCCCACTTCCTATTTTCATAGTGAGTCACATTTCTGGTGATCGAATGAAGCTATGGAGCTGTCAAACTTAACGCTTACCTGAAAACAACCTTAGTGCATTAAGCCAACTAACACACTTTTTCTGTCTTTTTATTATATAACTAGACAACTGGTGCCCCATTACACAGAGAAACATAATGATTATAGGTGGGCAAAAAAAGAAGTGGGGAGTGACTTCTGACTTCCTGCCAGCTTTCCCATTGAGTTTTCTTGTGGAAGTTGGCAAGAAGAAACCTTCCTTCCTTCCCTCCCTCCCTCTTTCTCAATGACTTTCTTAAGAGGAGCTTTTGTGGGGGGAAAGTTAGTGGGGAAGCTATCAGGAAGTTGCAGGTCCAAGCCAGAAGGGATAAATGGCTGCTGCAGGATGGTGAGTGAGACAATGCATTGGGGTGTGGGTCAAGAATTATACATGGGGGTGGCAGAGAAGTATTGTGAATCTTGGAAAAAGTGCATGGGTGAAGAGAGCATGCGGGAGGGATGGCATAGGTCAAGGAGGATGTTTGGGGAAAGATACATGAAAAGATTGCATGAATTGGGAGGGCATGTAGGGGGTGTAAGTAGGGAAGGATACTGGAGGGATTTGAAGTATATATGAGATGTAGAATGCAGTCAGGAATTTTGCATGTGTGGTGGGGATGTGGATCAAAAAGGGTAACTGGGTGTGTGTGCCCTGGAGTTCAAGGAAGGCATGACGGCAATGGTGTGAGTCAGGAAGGGTGCCTGTGGTACCCAAAAGGTGCTGCATGGGTTGGGGGAAAAGCACAGGGGGCAGCATGAATCAGGGGGGTACACAGGATCAGGAAAAGTGCTGGAGTTCCTTCCTCTGTTTCTCCCTTTCCTTCCCTCTCCATTAAGCAGGTGAGTGGCTGCTGCTAAGTGAGTAAGAGAGTGAGGGATTGCTAAACTGGCTGGGAAACTGTCACAGAATCTTGATAATGGAGATGACGTGACCATAGCAGCCCTTAGCAGCAGCTTGTAGCGCTGAAACAGTCACAATTTACTCAAATTTCATTCCTCAATGTCATGGTTCCAGTTGTTTCACACATTCTGTAAGTTAGCCTATTTGAGATACCTTAGTTCAAAAATTGTTTTTCCCCTGATGCACCGTTCACCCCTTGACAAAGTCATGACAACAAGAGTCCTTCTATATAATTTGAAAAATGGAAAAGATATGCATCACTTACACATCAACAAGTAGGATTTACTGGCAAATGAGGAATTACAGTTATCCCTCTTATTTAAGGGTGACAGCCAAACATACCTCCCCTATTTATACAGTGCATCTACCTAGGCAACTACACAATGCTAAGGTGTGTCACAGATCATTATGATGGATGGTACACTAAAAATGATTGTTGTTGTAAAAATTAAAGATAAAGTAATTTTCTTTAATTGAATGGGGGCGGAATTCACATGGCAATTCAGCTTGATTACAATCCTGACAATGATTAATAGACAATTAACTGGATTTACTGGTTGCCAATTTTTTCCTATCAGCAGCTTAACCTCTTTTAGTATGCAGAAATCATCTAAGTGTTTGCATATATTATATCTGAAACATAAGGAAAGGCATATTTAATGTAATGTAAAAAAAGTATGTGTGTGTGCTCGCACGTGTGCACACACACACACACACATATATATACACACACATATATATAACACAAATACATCATATATATATATATATATATATATATATATATATATATATATATATATACACACACACACACACACACACACACACACACACACACTCACACACACACACGTATCTAAAACTTTGTATGCAAACTCCTGGATAAAATATTAAAAAGACACCGAATAATAAACAATTAAGCATTTGACAAAAAAGATGCTGTGTTCCTTATAAAGAGGCATGTTTCTACTATGTAGATAGTAGCAAATGCTTATCTTGACATAAATGAAGAGTTATTTTTTAATTTGATAGATCTAATGATGCATGGAAGTACACTACATAACTTTCTTCTCCCCAGGATAATTTTGCGGTCCTGACACTACACAAGAAATTTTGTATTTTTTTTTTAATCAGGCCAACGTGAAGATAACAACATAAAAACTACATATTACCTTCTCCAGGCTATGACAGAATGGTTTCCAAGTCTATCAAAAACATAAAAACCAATATATAGCCTGCCATATAATCAATGTTATCCAAAGACATTAGGTGCAAACATACTTCTGAAATGGAGTTCTATATGTTAAGATCCTATAATTTTAACAACTTTACTACTACATCTCCTGTCAATTCAGGAAACTGCTTCCTGCTAGTTAATTAACCAAATGCAAGGAAAGCATCACATTTAATTTTGCTGTTCATTTCATCATTTAAAAATTTTAAAAATGCCATTTCTCAGGTAGGCTCCCTGTGAATAAAATTTCATTTTTCCCCCCAATAATGACCACTGATATAAAAAAGTCAAAGCAAACATTTTACATATAAACCAACAAAAAATCCTTTTCACCTCTGAGGCTAGTATCTTAACAGTTCCTGGAACACTGCACTTTTCTGGACAGAGAGCTCTGATATTGCTCCTGGGATGTGTTGGAGCCATTCTCCCAGCTTGGGAATCACAGGCCCAAGTGCTCCTGGGACCTGGGATCATTTTAGCAATAGCAATAGCATTTTGATTTATATACTCACCCATAGTGCTTTACAGCAGAGCTTTGCGGACCGGTGAGGGGCAGGGAAAGAGAGAGGGGATGGTTTTGTGCAAGCAGCGGGGACGTGTGCTCACTAGGCAGCACCATTCTACACACGCCCGCCACTCACACAAATGGAGCTTCCCGCACAAGCACCACTGCTTGCATGGCCCGATTCCAACCGGTACTGGGACCCCGGATTTACAGCACTCTCTGGGTGTTTTACAATGGCAGCATTATTTACATATTGTCCCCAACAACCTGGGTTCTCATTTTACCTCAGAAAGATAGAAGGGTGAATGAACCTTAAGCCAGTCAGGATCGAACTCCACACTGTGGTTACACCATATCAGGACTTTACTTTCCATTTTGCCAATAGAGAAAGAAAGAAAGAAAGAGCGAGAGAGAGAGAGAGACAGACAGACAGACAGAGACAGAGAGAACACATACATACGTATATGTATAAGTATATCTATATAGTATGGATGGATAGATGATGGATGGATGGACGGACGGATGGACAGACAGACATATGTATATAAATATACACTTGTATAAAAGTGTAAAGCGTAGAGTATAGAAACAAAACAGTGTGATACAGTTGAATAATTTTCAGATCTGGACTTAACACTCTAATGTTATCTTCTTTGCCATCAGTCTTTCTAAGATAATGTTGTTTTACTATTATTAGTAAGAAGGTCTGATGACTTGTGACTATGGCTATAAGTGCCACCTGTGAATTCCCACATATACATTCCCATCTGTAGCTGAGCACTAAATCACCAATAATGGTAATCTTTTTGGTGAAAACATACCTGTGAAGGGAAACTTCCCATCTTTTTTGGGGTGGGTGGGTGATTCTGAAGAATGCCACAGCAGAGCCATACCACAATGACATGGTCTCTCCACCAAAGATACAAGGGTTGCTCCTATGCATTCATAATAAACCCCTTGAGGAACGATTCGTTGTTCAATCCTGTGATTTCTGAGTTTCACAATTGGTGAGTAACCAGTTGTTTTATTTGGATGTTGGACGACAGCTGGTTATGAAGATATTGAAAAAAATATTGCTCCACAGGCATCTTGACAAGGTCACAGGTCCAATTGATAAGCTCCTGATAAATACATAGCAGGCTGATAAGGTCTGATAAATATATAGCAGCCAGTAGTGGGAGTTTTTTCACCATGCTACTAATTATTGTCCCTTGTGAAATGACCTCTAGCAAATGCCGGAAATTTAGTCTTCTAACTGCCTGATAATTGTGCTTGATATCATCCAGATCTAGAATCCCTGTGTTAAAATTTGAGACCCTTTCTGGGGGCCCTGACACTAAAGGCATAGATAACTATTGTTTCTAAAGGTCAGTACTATACTGTGTAGCTCTCATCAAATCAGAGCAAACATCTGGTGAAAATTCAATATCTTTTCTAACAGGACACTTGGATATAGGAAGAATGTCAGTATAATCATAATAAGCAGAACTAATATTTGGATTCCAAAACTATGCATATCAACACAGGAATAAATCTCACTGAAATAAACCAGACCTTATAACAGTTGCAGTTGCAACACTGGGAGATTGCTTTTTACTATAGATCCCCAAAACAGATCGTGGCCAATGAACTTTTCTGAGGGCTAGTGATCTGAAAATTGTGTGATCCAGTTTATTACTCCAGAAGTAGCACAAATCATTGCTTGACTCTGGAAGATGGTTGATAAATTGGGATTCAGTAACACGAATAGATAAAAGAGACAAAACCTGGCTATTTTCATTAATATAGAAGGCTCTGGAAGTAACTATTTTGGAAATCTGGTTTCCCATTAGAAGAAATAACATATCCTTGAGTGGGTTACCAGGAATCTGATAGCTCCTTTCCTGATTAACAAATGTTATTAAATGACGTAAGCTCTCCTCCTACAATTCTGGTATGGGTTACAATTAAAATAGTAGAAAATAAACATGTTGTTCAAATTAAAAATCATACAACCATCATTAAAAAATAAGACAGGATATAACAGTGATGGCGAACTTATGGCCCGCATGCCACAGGTGGCACGCGGAGCCATTTGTCAGGGCACGCGAGGCGCTGCCCTGTCAGCTGGCCAGCACACATGCACGCGCTGGCCAGCTGAGTTCACCTTTTTAAAAGCCATTTTTCGCCCTCCCCAGGCTCCAGAGGCTTTATAGGAGCCTGGGGAGGGCGAAAAGAGCCTCCCCTGCCCCCCCCGGAGGCTTCAGGGACCATCCGGAGGCTTCCCTGAAGCCTTCGGAACGCTTAAAACAACCCTCCGAGCAAACCGGAAGTCACTTCTGGTTTGCTCGGAGGGTGGTTTTAAATGTTCCGAAGGCTTCAGGGACAGTCCGGAGGCTTCCGTGACGTCTTCGTAACACTTAAAATGACCCTCCGAGCAAACCGGAAGTCACTTCCGGTTTGCTCAGAGGGTCGTTTTAAGCGTTCCGAAGGCTTCAGGGAAGCCTCCGGACGGTTCCTGAAGCCTCCGGAGGGCCTCTGGGGGGATGGGGGAGGCTCTTTTCACCCTCCCCAGACTCCTATAAAGCCTCTGAAGCCTGGGGAGGGCGAAAAAAAGCATGTAAAAATGGAGGGATCGCGCGTTGTGCGCGCATGCGCACTGGGGGGGTCGCACATTGCATTATAGGTGTGGCATGCCCGCACACGACCCCCCTGCGCTCCCCCCACTTGTGGCACGCCAGCCAAAAAAGGTTCGCCATCGCTGGGATATAAGGTATCACAAATTAATTTCCTAAAACATGTTTTTTTAAAATCAGCTGAGATTTGCCTGCCTGCCTGCTTGCCTGCCTCCTTCCTTCCTTCCTTTCTCCACTTTTTGCTTTTTAAAAGAGAATATGATGACATTATCTAGTTGGGTAGTAAAGCAAACAACAAAACTCAAAGAGCACAAGGACCCCACAGTTCAACCCTGAGTTATGTATATTCTCTTCTATTAAAGAATATAAATAGACGGACATTCCTCTGTGTGACAGAGTAAATGATGACTCTGCATTAACAATGTGAATGTGTAGTTTGGGAGAATTCTTTGGGTTTTCAAACTAATTTATAGGACTCTGATTCCCTAATGGGCTTTTACGCAAGTGCTAATGAGATATGATTCTGCTTAGCTTTTATCAGCAGAAACAGACTATGTGCTGCTACCTGCTGGAGGCAGGAAGAACAAGATGTAGGAACAGAATTGCTTTCTGTAGAAGATGGGAAAGGGATAAGCCAATTATAGATTTTTTTTTCAAACTCGAGAAAATATTTGGTGTTGCAGAGTGGGGTAAAGGCAGGGGAGAAGGAGGAGGAGAAAAATCCTGTCTAACTGCTAAATTAATAGGGAATAATTGTCTTCTGATGATGATGTTTTATGAAAAATAAATAACAAAAATAATTTTGGGATTAGGAATAGAATTCTTTGCAGCATTTCTGGGGAGTGTGTCTCAACCTCACCAACTTTAAGAACTGTGGATTTGAATTCCCAGGCTTTCCTAAAGTCACTGAGATTGAAACACACTACACATAGTCCTCGACTTATGACTGCTTGCTTAGTGCCAGTTCAAAGTTACAACAGATTTCTTCTGAGGCTACTAACAACTCAGATTTGAAGTTTCATTCCAATTCCACTTTGGCCATTTACAACTCGGTTAAATTTGGGGTTGTTTGCAGTGTCCCATAGTCCCATAAACCTTATTCCTGATGATTTTACTTAAAATGAGCAGCTATTTCCAGTTTTCAGCAAAACCATGCCGATAGCAAATCATTGTTCACTTAATGGCTGCAGTGATTATTATACAACATTTGCTTAACACCTGCTGCAAAAAATGCCAATAAATTTGGGTCAGCCACATGGATTCCTGATTTATAACTGCCATGAATTATGATGAAGATAGGCAAGCTCCATTATAGTCGTAACACGAGGACTACCTGTATTCTAAGCAACAGGGTTCAGCAAAGATTTGCTACAATCAAAAGCTCGCATGGAGGTGGTTTTGATCTATTTCTGTTACCTTGAAGAAAAATTTGTCCCAAGTCCCTGCAAACCTCGAACATGGGAGTGAACTGAAATCTAAAAATATAGTTACATGAAAGAGCAATGCTATTTTTTCCTACCTCATTCATTTTGTACAGCACTCTCCTCCTCTCAGGACAGATGTATGATAGAAGTGTTGACACAAATACAACACATTTGCTTATTCACTTCACAAGCTTTTGTGAATTAAGCATCCTTCTCTTCTGCCGGCTTTGCCCACGCCTGAGAGTAATTGAGTTGCCCTGTGAACTATTTTATTTTTCCTGATGTTCTTGTATCTGTGTCTCTTCACTTAATCTCAAAGGTTTTGTTTATACATTGATTTATAACCTAAGATGATCATAGTCTATTATCTAATCCAGTGTTTCTCAAACTTTTTTTAACCATCGCCTCCTTAAGACACAATTTGATTTGCCACCGCCCCCTAAAGATTATTTAATTGTATAATATACAAAATGTATTAAATTGCAAAATGTATTACATGTAAATGAATTTTAATGGTGCAGAACAATGTTTGATAAACTCAACTTTTATTCAGAACTTTTAATGAGATGGATGACACTGATGTTTCGCAACCAATTCACTCACTCTAGGATCGATGTTGCTTAGAAGTAGTCTCAAATCTCCCCTTTTTATCCGAAACTGGCATTTTCGCTCGTCAGATGTGCCAAGGACGCCTAAACTCTAAGGAAGAAGACCCAGCAACCCCAACAGCAGGGCCATAGAAATTTAAATAGAATACCGTAGAAATTTGATCACCTTTCTATGAGATTCTATTGAAATTTCTATTCCTTGTGCTACTGGGGAAGCCTCCATTCCTGGCGCAGTGAAAGGAGGCTGACTCACACAGCAGTCACTGCGCACGGCAAACACTAGACCCCCAGTAGCACAGCCATAGAAATTTGAATAGGATATCATAGAAATTTGATCAGCATTCTATGGGATTTTATTGAATTTTTTATTCCTTGCGCTACTGGGGACGCAATGTTAGACCCAAGACTGACAAAGGAAGTGCACATTCGCTCGTATGAAAGCCATGTTTCCAACAGCAACGATCGGTGTTGCAGGTTTGCCCGCGTGCCGCGCGCAATGACTGCTGTGTGAGTCCGCCTAGTCACAGAACAAGTAATAAATAGAATTTGTTCAATGCCCCCTTCTGTACGTTCAACGCCCCCATGTAAGGCGGAACTTCCTACCGCCCCCTTGCACTTCTTTAACGCCCCCCAAGGGGGCGGTACGGACCACTTTGAGAAACACTGATCTAATCTCACAAGTTAGGAAATTTGGTATCTGGAAAAAAAAGGTGATATTGTAAAGCAATTTATCAGGTCTTATGATTGCAGATATGGGCTTTATTACATGATCAGTGGATTTGTAGGGAAGATAGTCCTCAATTTATAGCCATTCATTTTGAGATAGTTCTAAATTACAACGCTACTGAAAAAAATGAATTTTTCACACTTAGGACCATTGCAAAAATCCTGTAATCATGTGATTGAAATTGAAACGCATGACAACTGGATGGATGCAGTGTCCCAGGGCAATATGATGATTTTTTGCGACTTTCTGAGACGCAAAGTCAATGGGGAAGCCAAATTTAATTAACAACAGTGTTAACTAACTTAAGAACTGCAGGGATTCACTTAACAATTGTGGCAAGAAAGGTCATAATATGGGGCGAAACTGACTTAACAACTGTCTGGCCTAGCAATAGAAATAGGGTTCAATTGTGATTTTAAGTGAAAAATATATACTGAGGGCAAGGAAAAAAGAGACAATTCTACAGCTGATGCTCTTTGCCAGCTGCTATAACTAACACAAGCAGGTGTAAGTATTGCAAAATGAATACGTATTTAAGGAATCACAAGCATTGGAGCACACGCTTTGCACAAAACCTTAGCTCAGTCTATGAAAGTTCTAGGGGTAAGACAGAGGTTAATTCTAGCTAAGACAGGATTTCATTGAGGGCCGCAATAGGGATGCCAGGGTGGGCATGGCCAAAGTGGGTGTGGTGAGCTCGACATCACTCATGTTGGGGGCACTTGTGGTGGCCCAAATGCTCTGCTAGTGAAAATGGAGCTCGGAAGAGTCATATGTGGGTCTCATGAGTTCCGTTTTTGGCTGCAACAACCTCCTGCAATCCTCTGCCAGCAAAAACAGCTAGCAAGGGCCACATGTGACCTTTCTGAGTTCTCTTTTTGCAGAGGCGCCGTGGGCCGGTCCTTCGCTATTTGCAGGGTGGCTCCGTGGACCAGATATAAGCACCCCGTGGGCCAGATCCAGGCCATGGGCCTTGAGTTTGACACCCCTAAGATAAGAGATTAGGACTTCCAGAATTGATTTAAATAAGCTGTAGTCAGGATCAGAATAAAGCCGCTTCATTCTTTCATTGATGTATTTTATGTAAGTCAAATACTTAGAGCTTTCAGTGTACGGAAGAGAACTAGAACTGACTATACAATCAAAGCAACCAAAATTATTGCAGTATTCATTTTGATTATAATTTCATACAAGTATTTGTGAAGTAATAAACAATTAACAGAAATTCAACCCTAAAAAGTAGAAACTGGACTTTTGAAATCAGATGACTTTTGTCATAGGGACAAAGAATAATCTTGGAGAATAGTGGAAATATAGGTAGTCCTTGACTTATGACTGGTCAGTCAAATGATACTTATGACCCGATTTTAATATTAAAACAGCCACACAGACCGAATCTACAATCATAATGTGATAACATTTTAGGCACCTGGCCATCTTTATGGTTCTTTGCAGGCAGTTGACTGTGATTTTTTTCTGTTAGTTTCCAGCATTTACTTCAGATATCTCACAAAAAAATGCCCATTAAATGACTTCATTTTACCCATTTAACAATCCCAGTGTTTGCTTAATAACCACAGAATTTGCTTAACAACCCTTGCAAAAAATGTCGCAAAATAAGGAATGATCACGTGGTGACCACTCAGTTACGCTTATAAGTCAAAAATCACCTGTATATGATGTAGAGGTTATACAAAGGTTACCTACAGGCATGAGCAGCAAACTGCCATGCGCCTGAGTAACCGATTAACTCAACTATCTATGAGCTCACCTAATTAGTAGAACCAGATACTACCAGGAACTATTGTGTTATGTGAGATTCTATCCTGGCTGGGATGGTCTTAGAGATTGACAAGGAGAATAAGCCAATAATGATGCTGTTGCTACCTATGCTCTTACTTTGCTTGTTGAAACTGTATAAAAGCCAAATAAACTCTGTGGAGGCAGACAGACATTTTGGACACCTGCTATGATGGATTTCTGAGTCCTACAATATCCCCGATTAAAGCAGTCAGATCCCAACCAAGATAGCATGGAATGACAGACTATGGTTGGAATGATGGGATCTAATCCCCCCCAAACCCCAGAAATTTGGCAATGTCAGTTGTTGCATGAAAATAGGGCAACATGAATAAGCAACAGCACTTAAGATTTATATTCTACTTCGGACAGCTTTACAGCACTCTCTAAGCCGTTTACAAACTGAGCATCTGGGTCATCATTTTTCCAGCCTTGGAAGGATGGAAGGCTGAGTCAATCTTGAGCCAGTTTTGTTTAGTTTACTTTATTGTCATTGTACCTCATACAATGAAATTAAATACCATCTTCAGTGTACATCATACATAAGAAAACTGGAAAAATAAAACAAAAACACACATCCAGGATCAAACTACTGGCAGTTGGCAGAGTTAGCCTGCAATGCCCATTCTAACCACTGTGCCACCACAGTTCTTCATTAATTAAATGATCATTAATTAAATTAATCAAACTACTGGCAGTTAGCAGAGTTAACCTGCAATGCCACATTCTAACCACTGTGCCACCACAGTTCTTCATTAATTAAATGGGTATAGACTGCTGAACATTTCAGATGGGCATGATCAAAATAAAATGTATGTTTGTAAGTATATTATATATAATATAACAGTTGTGGGAACTGGATATGCCTATTCTAATGAATTGAAGTACTAGATGAGATATGATAGCAATCTTCCTATATTTGAGAGGCTGTCACAAAGAATAGTCAACCTATTTTCTAAAGTACCAAAGAGTCAGACAAGAAACTTAGCAAAGAGAGATCCCACCTAGAATTAAGGAGAAATTTCCTGACACTGAGACAATTAAACAGAGGAAAGGCTCACTTTTAGAAATTGTGGGTGCTCCGTCACTGGACAGTTTTAAGAAGAATTTTGGCAGCCATATGTCTGTAATGATATAGGGTCTATTGCTTGGACAAAGGATTGGACTAGAAGACTTCCAATGTCCCTCCCAAGTCTTGTTATTCTGTATTTCGCATATATAAAATACAATTCACTTTCCTCTATTCCTTGCAGTGGCACAATGCCTAGTTGCTGTTTTCAAGAAATGTTGAGTAGAGCTAGTCTGCCTTCTAGCATCACCAAATTCCTTAAGCAAATGCAATATTTTATCTGGACACTCTTTTAACCAAGGGGTGACACAGCAACAACAGCCGTTCTCAGTTGTACAAGATTCCACAAGAGTGAGCAACCAGGATGAAAGGCATCACGTCTCCCAAGCCCATGGTACATAATGCCTTGGTGCATTTTTTCCATACCAGCTTTTGGTTCTCAGTAACAGGAAGGAGTTTCTCAGAAGACAGTTAAAAATTCATGTGCTGTCTTTTCTACCAAGAGCAATTTTCTCTCATTCTTAATTGCTTTAATGATGCAGCCACTGACCACCATATGTAACGACTGCCTAATGGAGAATACATTAATGTTTAAATGGTATTTTAAAAAGGAAACTCATCTGTAGATAAATATACTTGTTGATCTAACTCTTCCTATTATCCTAAACTTATGTATCAAACCACCTATTGGAAGAGAAAACCAACATGAGAATAAGAAATGCAAAATGTAAAGAGAAGCAAAGCTTAAAGAAGGAAGCAGTACAAAGAAGTTGCACCTGAAATGACAGGACATCCATGCAGACTTCTCCCTATAACTAGATATTCAGCATATTTACCTGTAGCTTCCTTTTAGGTAGGAAAACTCAACTAGGGGAAGGCTGTGATACAGCCAGAATGGCACACAATTATGGTGGTGCGGTGGTTTAAAAAATGCAGTCCTACAGGCTAACTCTGCTCACTCCCAGGAATTCGATCCTGACCAGCTCAAGGTTGACTAGCCTTCCATCATTCTGTGGTGAGTTAAATGAGGACCCAGATTGTTGGGGACAATATGATAACTTTGCAAAGCAGGGGTCCCCAACCCCTGGGCCCTATCCCACTACTGCACCTTGGCCTGCTTGGGAACTGGGCCACAGAAGTGGCAGGTAAGCAAGTGAGCACATAGCTGCAGTTGTACAAGAGGTGGGCAAGTGTGTGCCCAAAGCTCCACTTGTGCAAGCGGTGGCACGCACGCCCTCCATGCAGAACCATTCTCTCTCCACCACCTGACCATCTCTCCCCCAAGGTACTTACAATCTGCCTCTGAAGTTTCGATGCCACCTGAAATCACGTGACTGTTTGTCAGGAACTTGCCAATCGCATGGATTTAGAGTAATTTGTAGCGTCTCAAGTCACGTGTGCTTTATGAAGGTTTTGCCCCAAACCGCCATATGGCCAATAATGAACCATGGGTTTGCTTTACAACTGCAACATTCACTTAACAACTGCTACAAAAAGGTCGCAAAAATGGTCTGCCCATATAGTAATCACTTTATGACTAACACAACTTATGACCATAATGGGTAAGTTCCATTATGGTTGTAAGCCAAGGATTATTTCTGTAGCACTTTTCTCCTTACCACTATTTATTTACAAAGATTAATGGATACAGGGAGGTGTCTGTACATAAGCTACCATGGTTCTTCCCAAACTTTTTCCTTCATGACCCAAAACCACTTATTAGAAAGCCCTTATTTAAATGCCCCTGTTGTAATTGGAAATTAAAATTGAAAATTATTAATGTTTGGTAATTTACCTAGGTTTGGGAAGCAAACATTGGTACAAACGTTATTTTGCCACAATGAGCATGAATGTAAAAAACAGTTATCTCGGTTCTTCTTCCTTTTATTATTTTGGAGAGACGAGACAGAAAGCAACTTTAGTCAATATCTCGTAGTGATTTAATCGCTAGAAGGACTAATGGCTTGCAAGTTTAGCAAAGGAAATATGTAAAATGACATTGCCAAGACTGCAAAGATAAACTGGAAATAATTTAAATGCATGTCAATTATATGAACATGTTCTGCTGTATTTTTTTAAGGCCAATGTGTTTCTCTCTAACAGTGAAATATATATAAATTGGAGGGGGGGGGGACCGTTCAATCTCGTTGCCTTTTTCTTTTCAGAGCCCCTTGTTTAAAGGAGAATCAATTACAGTTCTGAGCATGCAGCATTTCTTGCTCACAGTATGCATTAATTATAATGTGAGTAGTGAAATTGGTCCTCTCTTCTGAGATGACCAAGAGGAGTCTAATAATTGCATGTTTTAAGCCGAGCAAGTGTCCCTTCTGCAGTGTGTATTCATCAAGAGCAACCGCACAAAGAACGTGTTAATTTCACTGCCAAAAACAAAATGATGCGTCATGTTATCCCCCAATAATAAAACTGCATTCTAGCAGCCATGCAGGATTTTCCCCGTTTGCATTTCTATATGTCGGATCTGTAGGTGTTTGCAGTCAGAAAAGTCTATCCTTCTGTGCTGCTTGTTGACAATGCTCAAAAAAACAGCACCTGCTGTTTGTGAAACGTTCATAAATAAAAAATGGGGAATTACTGGGAGAAAGAACTGAAACTCATCTGCAGAGTCAAGTCCTTCCCACTCTATCACGTTGATTTCTATGGCATCTTATTTCTATCCCATCTGTCTTGGCATCCGAGGTAATTTATTTGCAAAAACACCTTTTAAAAAAAACACCTTAAAATCAATACATCTAGCCAAGATCATCATAATAAAACAAACACTACTGGAAACAAGTATTTATCACTGTTCTTCCCCCCACCCACCTATGGCATGTCTTGGGGAGGAGGGAGGACAACAATCTTGAGTGTGTTTTTTTATAGACAGCTCCAAGAGACAATAAAGATATAACAACTCTGATGATCATCCCAGTCTTAAAGCTGTTGAGAAAAACTTCCTGTTCTCTTCAACCACAGTTCTAACATCATTTGTAGCAAGCACTTCTCCCAACAAACCTGAATATTTTATAATAATACATACATTATGTAAGCAGAAGTCATGGCATACAGGTAAATCCTCGGCTTACAAGCACAATGGAGCCCCTTATTTCCTTTGCTAAACAAGACATCTGTTTGGTGAGTTTTGCTCTATTTTACGACCTTTCTTGTCACAGCTATAAAGCAAATCACAGCAATTGTTGCGTTAGTAAACACGGATATCAAATGAATCTGGTTTCCCCATTGACTTTGCTTATCAGAGGGTCACAAAAGATGATCACATGCATGCCAACTGCTCGCATTACTATTACGCAACGGTCATCAGTATGAAAAAAAAATATGAGTCACTTTTTCAATGCCATTGTAACTGCAAACAGTCACTAAACGAATTTTTTTCTAAGCAAGGATAAACTGCCAGTTTATTTATTATATGTATATGCTGCCATCTCACTGACAAGCAACTCTGGGCAGCTTACTATCATAAAAACAGAGGTACAAAACATTAAATATTATATAAATCCAAATTAAATAATTAAAGGCCAGAACCAGCATACTACAGAGTTCAGGTACGATCTTCTTCCTTGCCCACTAATCACCTCCAAAATGGAATGTCTCCATGTTTGAAAATAGCAAAAGCAGTTATTATAGCAACCTTAACCCTTAGAATCATCTCTGCCAAAGATAACATAACTAAGGTTCACTTTTTTAATCACATTTTTTTAAAAAAGCGAGATGCCTATTTCAGTTGCAACTTCTGAACTTCCTTTAGAACCTAGAAATCAAAAGCAGAAAAGGAAATGCAATTCTGTGTGTCCAATGGATTTGCATTATTTTAGAGGGGAAAATGACATCACATGGAAGGAATTATGTAGATAAATATTGGTTCCCTCTGCAACAATTGTTTAAGAATAACAAATACTCTGCCGAGAAGGACATGTGGAACAGATAGAATTTGGGGTGGTAGTAGGAGAGAGCTAGTTTAGTGTAATGGTTAAGGTATCAGGCTATAAACTGGAACTTAAGCAAAAGTCCTGTTTTGGGATACAAAGCCTTGGGCCAGTCACTTTCTCTCAGCCCCAGGAAAGAGGTAATAGCAAATCTCTCTGAAAGCTTCAGGAACTTGTCCAGGCAGAGTCAAGAATGAAACAAAGGAAAACAGAATAAATAGTATTAATTTCTATTTAACACTTTTATTAATGAGCATTATAATGGTTCATCTTACAATAACATACTGGAAAAGTCCACCAGGTGTATGAACATACCAAATTGTGTTTTTTTTAATAACAATGATTTAGTATCAGCTTTTATAAATGCAGTGTTCACTGAGCAACTGAAATGGAGGAAAAGATTCTGTAAAGATTCCTACTAGAAATTGGGAGAAAATAACCCCCTCGCTACAGTGTGTATATAGCTTTTTCTGAAGGGCATTCTGGAATGAACTCTAATTTTTCAAGGCAAATTAAATACACAAAAGCTCATGTTAATTACAGCCAAGAGTTCTGGGCAACTTTCCACAAAAGCAGGTGCAGAGAATATACAAGTTTCTTGTTGATTTAGAAACCTTGTAATGGTTAGACCAGGGCTCCTCAATCTCAGCCACTTGAAGATATGTGGACCTCAACTCCCAGAATCCCCCTGCCAGCATAGCGAAATCCATATATCTTCAGATAGTCAAGGCTGAGAAACACCAGGTTAGATAATATCATAGTAACCCTTCTTCTGAAGTGATATTCCAAGTGTTGGAAGCAAGTTAGTTTGAGAATTTATGTGAATCTGCTACTCTCAAATCAGCTTTTCTTTAAACACACAGCTGGTTCAATTCTTCAAGATTTCTTATATTAATAGCATGCAATTTATTTAATGATGAGAAGATGCCACACACAAACATGGTAATTAAAATGAAAGCCTAATATATTTAGAATCACATAAAAATACTGCATGGTGTATTTATTTTTCTTAATATAAAATGACCTCCATCAAAAACTAAATCAGCATTCTTGGATCTTGGACTTGCTATGTCTTATAAGAGGAAACAAAAGGTGAAGAGAGCTTCAACAGAAATAAGACAAACAGTAAATCTGCCCCTTTTTACATGCATTCTATTCATGGAAATAAATAACTGAAAACAAAACAGCTAGAATGATACAGATAGTCCTCGACTTACAACTGTAATCATGCCTGCCATTGCAATCCTAAATCGTAATGGTTGTAAAATGGGCCAGCCATGTGACTGACTCAATTTTACAACCTTAACAACCTCTGTGGTTGTTAAGCAAGCTCACTAATCTCAATGGGTATTTTTGCAGAAAACTGGAAGTAGGCACTGGTTTTTGACAAAAACCTTGCACATTGTGGTTTTAGGATTACAGGAAGATGCAAATAGCCATTACTTTCTGGAGGAAGGAGAACTTTGTTCATAACTTTGAACAGTTATTAAGTGACAGGTTGTAATTTGAGAACTTCCTGTATGTTGAAAAACCATTCGTCAAACATGTGGGAAAGCCCATCTGCCA
Source organism: Natrix helvetica (assembly GCF_964273705.1). Taxonomy (NCBI): domain Eukaryota; kingdom Metazoa; phylum Chordata; class Lepidosauria; order Squamata; family Natricidae; genus Natrix; species Natrix helvetica. The sequence continues at coordinate 128,560,645 of NC_138554.1, read as the reverse complement.
TTTTGCCTATTCATAAAATACACAAAACACACACAGTCTTCTGAACAAAATTACTGGCCGAAAACCCGGATGTTGAGTAAACATATTATTAATCAGAATATATCAACTGTAGATATGCAAAATTCCAGGTAATAATAACATGGATAAGAAGGCCTTTCTGTACCACTTTAATGTTATTTTACTGAACTATACTTTTAATTTTTATCAGTTAAAAAGCAAATCATCTGGTAAGGAGAGCTTAGAAGAAACTTGAAAAAATACCTATTAATATAAGAAAGCTCTGAAAGGAATGCTTTATGATTATGTCACCTTCATTGTACTACTATAAAAACTACTTCATTCCATGGACTGACCCTTATTTCATAAGACAATGTTGCTTGGGGAAGGCTTCAATGAATAAATGGACTCCATGTGCTTTGCTGTCCATCAGTCACTAAGTTGTGTCTGACTCTTCCTGACCCCATGGATTATAGCACACTAGACCCCTCTGTCCTCCATTGCCTCCTGAGTTTGCCCAAATTCATGTTTGTTGCATCAATGATACTATCTAACCATTTCATCAACTGCCATCCCTTTCTCCTTTTGCCTTTAATATTTCTCAACCTCAGGGTCTTTTCCAATAAGTTCCAATGGCCAAAGTATTTGAGCTTCAGCTTCAAATGACTGATTTGATCTCTTTGCAGTCCAAGTGACTCTCAAGAGTCTTCTCCAACACCTTACGTCAAATGCATTGATTCTTTGGTGCTTTCTTATAGTCTAAACCTCATACACATACATTACTACTGGGAAAACCATAGCTATGACTATACAAACCTTGGTTGATAAGGCAGTGTCCTGTTTATGTGTGATGACTAACATCAGTTACAAACGAAGTGGCAAGAATCATTATCATCATGACTATCAAATTAGTTTCCTCTCAAATGGATCTCTAAAGTAGGAACGGCAACCTGTTACACTCCACATACAAATTAGTAGCACACAAAACTGTTTGAAACTGAACAACCTCAAATTCAAAACAGGTGTGTTCCAAGTGGAAAGTATTCTGTTTTGAGCTCAAATCACCTCTAAAATGCTCAGAACCATCTGTTTCAAATTCAAAACATACGTTTTACATTCACTGAGGCATTAGGAGATTTGGAGCAGTTGAGTTCAAAAAGTGTTGTGTATTCTTACTCCTGTGCTATATTCTCCTAGAGAGTCTGCGAATTATTCTTCAACAACATCTGGCGTGTTACAGGTGGCTTACCTTTTGCTCAAGGTAATGAACAACACCAAAAAATTAACAAAATGTCCTTGCCTTCATATATGGCTAAAAAAATATCATTTATAGAGTACCACAGGTCATTGGGCAATGGATAAAATAAATTGCATGTAATATACATACGATAAAAAATAAATCAACAAGAAACATGAGGAAAAAAAGAAGTAATAATATTTTAAATAACCGCAGTAAAATATTATTAGCCAAGGTGTATTCAATGTACTTTCAATTAATTCAATTCTAAAATAACTTCCCAAAGTCTAAGAGAAAAAGAGATATTTGGCACAAGAAAGAGCATAAATAAATATGGATTCTTGTCATTTAGCTATTTTTTAGAAGTCATATCTAATGCTTCATTACTACTTTACCATCCAAATATATGTATTGGAAGAAAATTCACAGAAATGTGTACATGGTATGATCATAATATGCATGAAAGACTGCTTTTAAAATTTTATATTGGTTTAGCTGTTACCATACATCCATATGCTTTGGCCTAAATCATGGTTTTTTCAGCTTTCCATAATACAGATAGTCCTCAACTTACAAACACAATTGAGCCCCAAATGTATGTTGTTAAATAAGACAGTTAAGTGAAATCATGCCCATGACCTTTTTGTCATGGTTGTTAAAACAAATCACTGAAGTTTTTATGAGAATCATGCAATTGTTAAGAAAACTTGGCTTCCTCCATTGACTTTGCTTGTCAGAAACTCCCTAAGAAGGTTGCAAAGGACAATCCCAGAACGCTGGGGTACTGCAGCCATTGTAAATACATGCCAGTTGCCAAGCAACGGAAGTTTCATCGTGTGACTGTGGGGATGCCACAACAGTCACAAGTATGAGAACTGGTCATTAAGTAGCTTTTTTCAGTGCCGTTGCAATCTCAAATGGTCATTAAATGAATGGTTGTTAGTCAAGGACAACCCATATAGAAATCAGTAAAGGAAAACAGGTATTACTCTGAAATCAGTGCCTAAACCATTGTCTCTGGAGACTATAGAGTAAGAAAAGCAGGGTATCTAAGGAGGAATAAAGTTGTTAGTCAGAAAAGACAGTACACTACAGCATAGAATAAGAGGAAGAAGGAAGTACAAGAGGTCCTCTATTTATGGCTAGTCGCTTAGCAACCATTCAAAGTTACAGCAGACTTCCCCAAGGCTATTTATCATCCAGATTCAAAGCTCTGACAGTTGCACTTCTCCCCACAGTCACATGATCACATTCAGCAACTGACCTGCATTTATAGAATTTGCATTGTCCCATGGTCATTTCGGCAGAATTTTTCATGGGTTGTGTTGTTGTTGTTTTTGTTGTTGTTTTGGTTTTTTTGCGCCAAAACCCAGCATTTACTTCTGCTTCATTACTACTGCTGACAATGGATTCATTTCACAATTGTAGTGTTCACTGAAAGCTTACAGCATTTGCTTAGTGATCTTGGTAATTCATGTAACAACCACCTCAAAAAAGTTTGTGTAATCAGGTGCATTAACATAGTGACTCACCAAACTATGATCATAATTCCAGTCGTAATTCCAGGACTACCTGTACATGCACACATAAACATAATTTAACTCCCTCATATTTTAATATCAAAACAATGTTTGCACCCACCATCTTACACTTAACAAAATAAAGACAAATTCATAATGCATATATATATATATATATATATATATATATATATATATATATATATATATATATATATATATATATATATATATATATATATATATATATATATATACACACACACACACACACACACACGCACGCATAGCCCACAAAATTCACTACTACCTTGCGTTAGGCTTAAAGTAGCAGCCCACTCCATCCTATTCAGACTGCAAGCTTCCTTCAACGAGAACTGCATATACCGTAAGCTGGTAGAGAATCCACATTTCAATGGTCTGTATGCAAAAGAAAGCTGGGTCAAATCCCAGCCCTACCATGTAGACTTAAGGAAAAGACCTCTCTGAAAAGGAGATTGTAAATCACTGACACAATGTTGACTTAGCTTGAGCAACAGTTTGAATTTCCATAAGACAACAAATCTGCTAGGTTTATGAGCAGCATGATGGAGCTGCTTAGTTTATGCACTACTTTTCAAAATCTAAGGAAGATTTAGGTGAAAATTGCTATACAACTGGAGAGCTGTACTTGTTCATCAAGCTTCAGCGGGGAACAACAGGTATAATTTAGCCAAAGCAACATCATCAGTCTGAGGTGGTTAATTTCGAGCAAGTGCACAGAGTATTTTTCTCCCTATTATTTTCTCAGAGATAGAAAAAAAGTAATTAGCACCAACACGGAACACCTTAAGATGGCAGCTGAGGAAGGAAAGCATTAGCACATCTTCCCCTTATGTATAGACAATTCTGCCTCTATTAATTTGTCTGCTGTAGAAATCATTCTCTTCTTGAATGTCTCTCCCCTGAAGAGCCATCAAGGACATTTATTCATAAGAAGAAAGGTGGTACCTCTTACAATAAACAATTCTGGAATAATCAGCTTATACAATATCTATGTACTGATATATTTGAGTGAAGATCTTTTGTTGGGGTCAGAAAGTCCACTTCATCAAACTGCATAGTATTTTACAATAGTGAAGCAACTATAAATTTGTGAGATAAACCAAAAATCAAATGACCACTAAATAATAAAGGTTATTTATCTTTACTATCATTGATTAAGGACCAGGAATATGGCAGGAACTCATACAGCCTTGAAAAATAGTTCGAAGTGACAGCCATCCAGTTTAAAACAACACAAATGTTCTCTGAATTTATTGCATCAGTCTGACTATAATTCAACCAGGATGTTAACTATTTGCAAAATTGATCAATAAATAAAGGGATATATAAAGGGATTCAACTACAGTAGACCATTTGATGTTGCAAAAATATGCCACTTGGGCCAGGACTTCATGCCAACTGCTTAAAACATATATAATTTAGCAGAAGGATTCAATAGCAATGAACAATTCATTGAATAAATAGATACCCAAAATCAATAGAAGCATTTGGGATGCACATTGCAAATGACTTGCCTGGAATAGTGCTATTTTATTTCAGGGAGGGAGGAAAGTTTAAAATACTTCAAAGGGAAAAATTTCATGACACATTGATAAAGTATAATTTATAGAAGCATTTATAGATAGTCCTCAACAGGTCACTTAGTGACTGTTCAAAGTTACAACAGACCCCCAAAAAGGCTCTTTACAACCCAGATTGAAAAGTGTAATGGCTGCATCCTTCCCCTGTAAGATGTAACTACGTTTTGGCACTCAGCCCCACATTTACTGCTATTTGCAGTTCCCCATAGTCACATGACTACTACTTACAATGTTTTTATGGAAACCAGGATTTATTTCCAGTTCTACATAAAACGCCCCAAACAATAAGTTCATTTATCAATACAGCATTTATTTAATGACCACTACAAAAAAGTTGATAAAATTGGGTACTATCACATAGTGACTTGCTTAATGATTATCATAACTTGCAACCATAATTGCAGTTTCAATTACAGTTGTTAAGTCATGGACTACTGTAGTTTTCAGCTATTATAGCTAGATACTAAATTCATACAATGCACTAAAACAATAATGTGGTTTATTCAATTTTGGCTTAGAGTTTATATGAGTTCAATTATTATGATTTATGAAGTATGATATGTGAAGTCAGCTACCATACTTTATTTGGCAAATCATGGTTAAAACAAACAGGCTTTGCAAGCATGAACCAGACTAATTCTTCCTGAAGGGTGGGTACTCTTCTTTACAAGACCTCTTCCGGAAGAGAATATGTGATGAAAAGATGTGATGAAAATTTGTCAATTTATGACCACAATTGAGCCCAAAATTAAGTGAGACATTTGTTAAGTGAATTTTGCCCCATTTACAACTGAATCACTGTGGTTGTTAAATTAGTAAGATGGTTGTTAAGTGAATCTGGCTTCCCCATTGACTTTGCTTTTCAAAGGTCACAAAGTTGATCTATGACCTTGGGACACAGCAACAGTCATAAGTATGAACCAGTTGCCAAACATCTGAATTTTGATCACATGATCATGGGAATGCTACAAATGTGAAAAAGGACATAGGTCACTTTTTTCAGTGTTGCTTTAACTTTGAAGGATCACTAAATGAACTGAGGAAAACCTGTATGCGAATTATTAAGGGTTTCCAACCAATGACACAAGGAGCTCTGTGGACATATGAGAATTTGTACCAAAATCTCAAACAATTTGCTGAGAATTTTCTCATTCATAATTATTTTTATTAAATTTTGGAATCCTATAGAAGTTGTCAAGAAGTCACATGCTACCAAGGTTGCAACAGTGATGGGATTAAAAATATTTTTCTACCGATTCTGTGGGTGTGACTTGGTGGGCATGGTTTGGTGGGCGTGGCAGGGGAAGGATACTGTAAAATCTCCATTCCCTCCCCACTCCAAGGAAGGTTACTGCAGAATTCCCATTTCCTCCCGATCAGCTGGGACTTGGGAGGCAGAGAATGGAGGGGGGGGGCAGTCAGAGGTGGCATTTACCGGTTCTCTGAACTACTCAAAATTTCCACTACCGATTCTCCAGAACTGGTCAGAACCTGCTGAATACCACCTCTGTGTTGCAATATGCTGATCCCAAGATTGCCTAAAGATTCTCACAAGCTGTAAATGACAATATAATTATCCATATTTTAAAAAATCAAAACTTGTAGTACATATAACAAATTGGATCACTTCTGCTCCAGTGTACTTCTGCTTCACAAGTACAGTGAAACTTCAATTTAACAGATTATTCAGGAAAAACAGGTGTTTAATGTCCATTAAATCCAAATTTACATCATTTGCATAACAACAGAAATCAATGCAAATTGTGTTAATTTACATTAATTATCTGGATTACTTTGGATGCAATAGACTTTGTCTATTATTTTGTATGGACGCAACATTTACCCATTGCATCCAAAGTCTGCCTAATGACTGCTAGGGCCTGTTAAATCCAAGTTTCATTGTACTATCATTTTGCAATGGATTTATCTGTACAGGCCTCTCAATGTGAAAAGTTTTAGGCAGAAAAAAATATCAAAGTCAAAAAAAAAAGTTCCTATATCTTAACCAATCTACAAGGAGCAATCTACAAGTCTAATGTGTACTTATACGGTATAGTTACTAGAGGAATTTGTATAAAGTTTTGGCTGGTATCCAGAGTTTTTCTACTGGGTGTGCTCAGTAGAATTGTGTATATTTCACTCCATATGGATTTGTAATCAGTTTTGTCTCCAATTCCACATCACTAACAACTTTCTGTTACAAAGGCAGATCTAATGGTAGATCATTCACTGTAGTTCATGTTTCCATTACCCAAAGGATTATGCTGGATCTTTCTATTCCCATCAATGCAATTCATGATATTTTTCTATGTAACATATATTATATTTCATGATAAATCTTCTCTGAGACTTTCTCTGAGAAAACAAGAAATTTGCAGATGCAGAAGATAGATTTCAGGTATTCCTCGAATTATGATCACAACTCCAAAATTTTGGACCACAAGCCCAAAATTTCCATTGTTAAACAAGGCAGTTATTAAGTGACTTTTGCTTCATGTTGCGACCTTTTTTGCTACAACTGTTAACGAATCACTGTACAAGCATACAGTGATTAACCAAATCTGGCTTCCCTCATTGACTTTGTTTATCGAAAGCCAGTTGAGAAAGTTACAAATTGTAATCACATGACTCTGGGTCAATGCAATGGTCATAAATACATGCCATTTGCCAAGTGCCCATGGGAATGCTGCAGTGGTCATTATTATGAAAGTTAATCATAAATCACTTTTTTCATTGCCATTGTACCATCAAATGGTCTAAATCAGAGGTCTCGAAACCTGGCAACTTTAAGACCTGTGGACTTCAACTTCCAGAATTCAGCTGGCTGGAGAATTCTGGAAGTTGAAGTCCACAAGTCTTAAAGTTGCCAAGTTTCAAGACCTCTGGTCTAAATGAATGGATGTAAGTCAACAATTACATACAATTGGACACTATAGCAAAATTAATTATCTACGTTTTGAAGATTAATATCCAAGCAATATCCCTGCAACAAATATATGTGGAAGATATTTCCATTGGAGATTCACAGTATTTTACAAAGAGAGCATAGCTTTGCTTCTTCAATACACTCTACTAATTGTGTAAGCATTAATAATAATGCAATAATGATACACCAATAATACATGGATCATCACTCCCTCTTCTCTTAAGAGGAAACTTGATAGGCAGTCCAATAGACTTACTTACTTGTCAGCCCCACATCTTCTTCAAAAGAAAATAAATAGTATTTATTTCAGCGTAGAAGACAGTTTGACAGATTCAAATAATTACAAGTAATAAATTATAGATTAATCTAAAAGTCTCACTCCAATCTGGGTGAGGGTAACTTGTTTTTCAATTACTAAGAAATTCAGAAAAACATGCTTCAACAATGTTGAAGAGAAGGTGCATCTAGAGCAGGGGTGGGGGACTATGGTCCTTTAATGATTTGTAAACTTCTACTCAGAGGTGAAATTCAATTTTTTTTACTACTGGTTTTGTGGGCGTGGCTTGGTGGGCGTGGCAAGGGGAGGATACTGCAAAATCCCAATTCCCACCCCACTCTGGGGCCAGCCAGAGGTGGCATTTGCCAGTTCTCCAAACTATTCAAAATTTCCACTACCGATAATCCAGAACCTGTCAGAACCTGCTGAATTTCATCCCTGCTTCTGTTGCAGAAAATGACAGGCTTTAGACTTCTCAGGATACAGGAGGAGTTTATTTGGCAGCCAGGTTCAGAAAGTTAGCCCATGGCTAACATTGCGAATTTCTGAACAACCTTTATTATTGATGCACACGTTCTTATACAATCTCAAAGCAGCGCAACACGGAAATACTTAACTCATTTCTTATTGGTTAATTTGGGGAGAAAGCCTTATAAGTAGATGGGGGTCTTACTTCTCCTTTTTGTTACAGATATGGACTACGTGCCATTAACGAACTTTATTTGAACCTTGTGGTTTTGGACTTTTGACATAGGGACATTTACTGGAACATGTTGTGGTAGAAGGTTGATGACATTTCCTTATCTTTTGAAACAGGCTTCTAACTGTCTCTTCTATGCCACGGCTTTATTCTTATATTTTAATTCATATTTTATTCTAGTTTACTTCTACTCTCAGAATTCCTGAGTCTCTATGGCTGGCTCAGGAATTCTGGGAATTGAAGTCCAGAGGTCTTTGAAGGGGCCATAGTTGCCTACTCCTGTCTAGAGAATGTTTGCTTTATAAGACTGTCAAGGGTACATAATTGATAAAAACCTGGTCGTCACATCATGCTAAGCCAAGGAATGCTAGATATATCACAACCAAGTTGACACAACATAATATATTCTGGTTTAATGTAAATGTGGATTCAGCCACTGGAGTAAGAAATTAATTACAGCTTCTTCACAAATAACTCTGTCATCATTGCTCTTCTCCCTGTCTCATTCCCAATGTTTGGGAAATGATGTATGTTTCTTAAACCATGGGGACGATTATATTCATCTTTCCCAGTTAATTATCATCTGGCTTCCCAAAATGATATCATTCAAGCAAAAGAACTCATGGTGACTGGACCGGCTCCCATGTTGATTGAAGTGTAATAATAAAAAGAAAATTATGATAAATACCATTTATTCTATGTACTCTATAAAGTTACCAATCAATTATAACAAATGTTGACATAAAGATTTTCATACCGTGTTTCCCTGAAAATACGACAGGGTCTTATTTTCTTTTTACCTACAAAATATGGCTTGGGCTTCATTATGGGGGGAGGGTCTATTGTTTTGGGTTGCCGGGCAGCTGCTCTCTTGCAAGCGGCACAGCTTCATGGGCGAATGGCTGTGTTGCACTGTCGCAGCAGCGCAACACAACAGCCATGAAGCGACCACGCTCATGAGCAACCACCCGGCAAACCCCCTTTGCAGCCGGACACAGTACCATTCACTGACTTAGGGGTATTGCCAAGCCGCGTGAGCCCATTTGCCGCCGCTCGGCTCCCGGGGCTTGGCGCCTTCCAAATGCCAGTGAATGGCGCTCTGCACGGCTGGAGAGGGGGGTAGCGCGAGCGGCTGTTCCACTCTCGCTCACCCACCTCCCAGCCTCACGATGCATGGCCCAGCTGTCATTACGGAGTCAAGGCACCTCCGCCGCCATCCCAGCCTGGCTTTTTCTGCGGCTTCCAACCCGAGTCTTTCAGCAGTGGTCACTCTGGGCACACGATCTATGGTGTGGGCCACCTGTCTGCAGACCGTACAACCATAGAGCGTGTGCCCAGAGTGGCCACTGCCAAAAGACTCGGGTTGGAAGCCGCAGAAAAAGCCAGGCTGGGATGGAGGCGGCAGCAGCGGCAGAGGTGCCCTGGCTCTATAATGAGAGCTGGGCCATGCATCATGAGGCTGGGAGGTGGGTGAGGGAGAGAGAACAGCCGCTCGCGCAACCCCCCTCTCCAGCCGTGCAGAGCACCATTCACTGGCATTTGGAAGGGGCCAAGCCGCGGGAGCCGGGCAGCGGCGAACATACCCCTAGGTCAGTGAATGGCGCTGTGCCTGGCTGCAAAGGGGGTTTGCTGGGTGGCTGCTCGTGAGCGTGGTCCCTTCATGGCTGTTGTGTTGCACTGCTGAGACAGCGCAACACAGCCATTCACCCATGAGGCTGTGCCCAGCTCTTTGGGAGCCCGCTCACAAGAGAGCAGCCGCCCGGCAACTCCCCTCTTCAGCTGGGCACAGCGCTGCTCACCAACCTAGCGGTATCCCGAAGGCGCCAAGCAATATGATCACCTTTGCCTCCCCCCAGGTGCCTGCGGCTTAGCACCTTCGGGATACTGCTAGGTTGGTGAGCGGCGCTCTGCCTGGCTGGAAGTGAGAGGTTGTCCAGGGGGCTTATATGCGGGAGGGCCTTATATTTTTGCCCACCAGAAAAATGTGGCATGGCTGTATTATGAGGACATGTCATATTTTCGGGGAAACATGGTAGTGTGAAAATAACAGAGCAGCTGGTAGAAAGATCAGAAAAGAGATACAGGTAGTTCTCAAAACATGACCGTTCTAAAACCTAATTTTATGAATTGTTTTGTGATGGTTGTTAAACAAATACTGTGATTGTTAAGTGAATGCTCCAATTATTAAATAAACCAATGGTTCGCTATGGCACAGTTTTGCCAAAAACTGAAAGAAAGTGCCAGTTTCTAGCAAAACCATCATAAAATGCAGACAGTCCAAACAGTCCTAAATGCAGCTATGTTGTCTAATACCTTAAGTTTGGTCATGTGAGAGGGGGCTCTAATTGTTAGAACTTCAAATCTGACTCGTAAATAGCCCAAAGGTAGGCCCACTATAACTTCAAATGGTTGCTAAGCAACTAGTCAAGGAGTAACTGAACCACATTTTCTCTTAAAGAAAGAGGTTGGGTCAAACCACATAACCTCCTGTCTAAAACTAATCTATGCATGAAACTAAGGGGAAAAAATAGAAAATAACTTCCAAGCTTTTTGTACATATTTATTAACAGAATAGCTTCTCCATGAGAAGAAAAAATACGGCATCTGGGAGGGAGGGGAATCCACATGAGCTACCGGTAGATTGAAGACAAGACAACGTTTAAGTTCCAGGAACATTTAGAGCATTTTCAACATTAAACCATTTCCTGAGGTGCTGTTTGGCCATTTCAAAGGGATTAATTTGACATCACTCAGCAAGCATTTCCACTATGAGCAAAAAAATAAAAATTATATAAGTCTTTGACTACTGACCCAGTTTTTGAAAATCAATGCCACAGCAAATATAGCTTCTATAAAAATTAAATTGGAGATGGAACAACTAGTTCAATAGAAGTTTAATCCCTTGAACAAAGAATTAAGAAAAGACTTATGAGGTAGTAGGGCACTGAGATTAGACATCGATGTCTGACTTTGCTTTAAAAACACTAAGTTTCTCCATATTAGTGTTCAACTGCCATTTATGTCTGCTTTTCTCTTTTTTCCTGATCTCAAGTCAAAAACATATATAATCTTGAAGTGGCAGATAATAATAGTTTAATTGTACCAAGGGCTTCACTATATATTGAAAACAATTCACTATGAAATCCTATACTCTTTGACTTTGGGGTTACTTGTACCAAGCATCTGCAGCATGCATGCATACAATGTTTGGCTGCTGTTATTAAATCTGGTTGGCCTCTGCAGGAGAAACCTTCAGCAGTGATGTTTTCTTGCCATTAATTTGCCTTTTCAGATGTTTACGAATATGTCCAGCAAACTGCCCAGAGACAGAAACTGTCATTTTAAACTTCTACAGTGCCCAAATATCACATGACTGTGATAAGTGCAATGTCATATGTCACTTTTCAGAGCTTTTGTAACTTTGGTTTCTAAATGAATAGTCGTAAATTAAGGATTACCTGTAGTAGTATCTAGACCGCCTTCGCAGGCACATTTTGGTATATAAAGGTCCATTGCTTAACTATTAGGGCAGTAAAAGTTTTGAGCGCTTTTAAAATAGGAAAACATGAGGAAGATATTCTAAATCAATGAGCAAATATATCTAGGAGCATCCAGTTTAATTTGTATAGATTTTAAGGCAGAGCTTTTCAAACTTTGTGGTGCCAGAGCCTCCTAAAATAATAAATACACTTGTGGCATGCCCCTTCTCCATAAATAAGATAGTCCTCAACTTACGACCAGTAGTTCCAATGGACCTCTCCAAAGGATTCTTATGACCCAGTTCCAAAGAACCAACAACCAGGGCTCCCTGGGGTCATGTGACTACAGGTTGGTTGCTCGGCAACCAAGTTCTAACCTTTGGCTGCTTCCAATGTCCCACGATCACATGACTACATTTTGCAATGTGGCATTTACTTCTGGTTTTTTTGGCAAAACTGCCCATAACAAACCATTGCTTCACTTAAGAACTATGGCAATCGCCTAATGACCCGGGTAGTCACTTTACCACCTTGCTGTTCACTTAATAACTGCCACCAAAACAATCATAAAAACAGGTAGGTGATCTCATTTAAGATTTTCATGACTTATGACCATGATGGGCAAGCTCCATTACTGTCATAAGTCGAGGATTACCTGTATGGTGAATCTCACAGGTTTCATTCAGGTGATTCAGGTAAGTGAATCACCAATGGCTGATGTCAGGGGAAAGCCTATATCCTCATATCCGTAACCTTTGCATGAACATTTCAACGTGCAAAGCTCCCTTGCTGCAGATAGTCATGCTGTACTCATCAACAATCAGCTCTTCACTGACATCACTCCAGCACTTATACAAGCAAAGTGTCACAGTGGCAATAAATGTACTCTCGTACATTCATGAACTTAAGGGCAGTAGATTCAAGGATGAAATTCAAAGGGCTTGTTTTACTGCAGCTAAGCAGCTATAATAATGAAAACCAGTGACTTCAGAATTCAGGAAACGGCCTAAATTGGTAATGTCAAATCCAGCACTTAAAACCTAAGACTTTTTTGCCAGCAACTATAAGGTGCGCTTGCGGTTTTTTATCAGAAGATAATTGGATTATAAGTGATTCTATTTGTTAGATTGGGTAATGGAGAGGCACACACAGGCTTAACGGTAACAACAACTATTTATTAAGTACAACAAGTGAGAACAATTCAGCGAAGGTTGGGTCTGACAACAGCCCTCTTATAGGGAGCTGTCAGACCCTTCAACCAATGGGATTAAACCTCTGTTCCCGCCGGAACAGAGGACCTTGGTGGAAACCACTGTAGTTAGAACAAATATCTAACACCCTTCCCCTCTTGGATGGAACAATCCTACTTGTGACGTAGTCACGCAGATAGGCGGGCTTTTGGGTAGGTCTGCCAGACCTGCACAGTTCAGTAGGAGGGGTTTCCTTGGACAGGTCGGATGGACCTGTTTGATCCGCAGCTCCGCTTGGTGGAAGCTCCTGGAACCTTCCACAGGCCACAGTAGGAGCTTCTAGAGCTGGTTCGCTTGGAACTCGCTGCGGGCCTGCAACATAACCAGATAAGTTTCCCGGTACCCTCAGGCTTGAGGTGGCCATGGAAGGAGTGAGTGTTTGCTCCATTTGGGTAGGGCTTTGGCTAACTCGTGCAGGAATTATCTCTGGTTGTCTTAAGAGTAGAGTTGGAGAGGCGGCCACGCAGTTAGTCAATGTGCCTTCTCTAATTCCTACTGTCCTCGAGCTCTAAGAGGTAAGAGCGAGGGCCGGTGATGCCTATCACTGTGGCAGGAATCTAGAGTTCCCACAGCCCACAGTAGTTGTGGGCATATACCGAATCCCCTACACTAAATGTTCAAATCTTGCTTGTGGAGTCTGGGGGCGATGAGGCAGAATAGTTGGGGTGTAGCCGGTCTAAGTGGGACCTTAGCCGGCGACCCATAAGAAGCTCGGAGGGGCACTGGATATGATGTGCTGAATTAGCAAATAGTAGTCAACCCGTGTTTGCCAATCTCCCGGGCCCATCCTAGAGAGGGCCTCTTTTGCAGATCTCACCATTCTCTCTGTCTGATCATTCGAGGCCAGATGGAATGGCGCAACCAGGGCATGCCTGATTTCCTGAGCTGCTAGGAAGGTCTCGAATTGCATGGCCGTTAATTGGGGCCTGTTGTCAGAGATCAAGATGTCAGGCAGGCCGTGGGTGGGAAAGAGTCTCCGTAGCACCTTGATGACCGCTTCTGCCATAGTGGAGGTCATCAGGACTACCTCTAGCCATTTCAAGTAGGCGTCCACAACTATGAGAAATGTCTGGCCATGAACTGGGCCTGCAAAGTCGATGTACACCCTAGACCATGGTGCTTGAAGTCGCTCCAACTCCTTAGCGGACACCTCTGGGGAAGCTGGTCTGGACTCCTGGTACGGTGAGTAGGTAGCCACCCATTCTTCGATCTCCCTGTCCATGTTAGGCCACCACACGTAACTCCTAGCCAAAGACTTCATCCTGACAATTCCAGGATGCCCTATGTGTAAAGACTCTAATACTGCAATGCACAGTTTGGGTGGAACAATGACCCGGTCCCCCCACAGTAAACAGCCATTAACAACCGATAACTCATCACGTTTGGTAAAATACATTTTGAAATGTATTTGAGATGGAGGGGTCTATAGTAGAATTTCTCCCTAGGATTTCAGGGCACTAGAATTAGTCTTCCCATTCAGCAAGATAAATAAATTATATTTAGGCAAGGAGTTGCTTGGGCATTAACAGATTTAACAGACTAACAGAATGGAAAGGGACCCTGGAGGTCTTATAGTCTAACCCCCTGCTCAAGCAGGAGACCCTATATCATTCCAGACAAGTGGCTGTCCAGTCTCTTCTTTAAAGCCTTCAGTGATTGAGCACCCATAACTTCTGAAGGCAAGCTGTTCCACTGGTTAATTGTTTTCACTGTTAGGAAATTTCCCCTTAGTTCTAGGTTGAGTCTCCCCTTGATTAGTTTCCATCCATTGCTTCTTGTCTTGCCTTCTAGTGCTTTGAAAAATAAGTTGACCTCCTCTTATTTTGTGACAGCCCCTCAAAGATTGGAACAATATTATTACTATAAGGGAATAACTATTAATTCTCAGTCTTTTATGTGGTCTTTACTTCCTAGATCCTACTGCACTCCTGCCTATCTCTCAGACAATTTAGGCCTTAAGACATCAGGTCAAACCAGAAGGCGGTGAGTTCTAATATTGCCTTGGACATGAAAGCCAGCTGGGTGTCTTTGGACCAATCACCAGGATTCCTTGAGTTCTAGTCCTATTTTAGGAATGGAAGGTAGTTGGGTGATTTTGGGTTAATCACCAGCACACGTTGAGTTCTGGTCCTGCTTTAGGCATGAAAGCTAGCTGGGTAACTTTAGGCCAGCCAGTCTCTTTGAACACGACCTACCTTACAGGGATGTTGTTGTGGGGAAAATATGAGGAGGAAGGATAGATAGGTGTTCCACTACCTAATAATAATAATACTAAATAATAAAATTGGGATTAAAAATCTTTTTTTTAAAGGAAATGGCTAGAAGAAGGGTAGTAGTGTCTATATATATATGTATATATGTATGCATATATATATATATATATATATATATATATATATATATATATATATATATATATATATATATATATATATATATATATATATATATATATATATATATATATATATATATATATATATATATATATATATATATATATATATATATGAATGAACTGCTACTGCCCTGCTGAATTGCCTCAGAGTGTATTGGCTGTTCTACAAAGTTTGAGAGATGCTTATCTGTGCTTGCTCCTCAGAGCTGACATTATTATAAGGTTTTTGGGGGGAGAGGAAGGGGTCTGTTAACACTTCATAATTGTTCATGTTTCTTGTGTGTGGCTCGCAGCCACTTTGGCATGGAACAATACCACAATCTTAGTTAGTAATGAATAATAAAAATGAGACACCATCTTGACCCATCCAGTTATAAAAAGTATATAATAATTATGAGAAACAGATTTGGCTCCTCGAGAAGGAAGGAACTGTTCCATTCAGATTAATGTTTTTGAAATTTTTATTTTTTGATTACAGGAAGAATCTGAAAATCATGTCACGTAAGGGTGGTTTTGGACAGCAAATTTATTTCTGTCTAGGGCCATGTAGTATAGACTTTCTGGAGTCAATATGAAAGGGGAAAAAATCTGTAATGAATTATGCAGTGAGAAGCTGTTGCATAAAACATAGAAGGCACATTTATAGAGACTACCAGTAGTGGCATGCAGAAAGCTTCAGGTAGGAACTGTTTAATCAAGAAGAGTCCTACTGAACTGGTGTTACTATTAACATACACTTTTTCTTAATGAGCTTACTAAAGCATTTGGGATATTTCCTAAAACATCTTTTACAAATACAACCAAAAGAAAAAAAAGAGTTCATCCTTAGGTTAGAAATGTTACATTGCAAAGTTTAAAACTAGTACACCCACATTTTTTTATGCAAACTGCATATTAAGACAATAAAAAAGACATGATTAGGTTGTAAACCTATCACATTTTCTCCTTCTGAAAAGAAAGTGTTTACCTTAAAGGAATCTCTACCATTGGCTTGTCTTGCACTGTGTGTGCTTTTTTCAAGGGACCCTGGAAAGGTTGCATAGCTCTAAATGCTGATATATAATTAATAAAATAAATATATTTAACAGAGTTTTGAAGAAGGCAGACACTATTAAATTCACATATACCTGCCTTTGCCAATCTAGGCCTCTTACCCTACCCAAGAATTGATGTTGCCTATATCAACCAATACAGGATAGGCTGGGAAGACTTAAGTATATTTATAGTAATTATGAAATAATTCACTGAAATTACTATAAGCAATTACAATTCACAGTCTACCTTATAGAAAATCAAACATAATTGGACCTATTTTTAGGTGACAATGTATAGGTAGTCCTTGACTTACAAACATTCATTTAGCAATTGTTCGAAGTTCTAACAGTAATGAAAAAAAATTAATTACAACCGGTCCTCACACTTACAACTGTGGCAGGATTCCCATGATCACATGGTCAAAATTCAGGTGCATCACAACCATCATGTATTTTCAATGGTTGAAGCATCCCAAGGTCATGTGATCAACATTTGTGACTTTCTTAGTTGGCTTCTGACAAGCAAAGCCAATGGGGGGAATCAGGATGCACTTAACAACTGCAATGATTCATTTAAAAACTGTGATTAAAAAGTTCATGAAATTTGGCGCAACAGTTAATGGCTTTGCTTAGCAGCCAAAATTCTGGTCCCAATTGTGGCTGTAAATCGAGGATTACCTGTATAGCTTCTTCTGAATCTCAAAAATGTTTTGAAGGGGAACTGCCTTTTAGGTTATGCCTATGGGTTAGTGTTCAGGCTTAATTTGATAATCTGATAATTACAAAGACGTTTTTTGCATCCCTCTTTCATTCTTGTTGTTTAGCGATTAGATCAGCTTGAACATTTCATGACCAGCATGTGAAAGGCAAGAAGCAAAGAAAAAAAAAAGGGAAACAGCTGAAGTAATTCGAGTTGCGTAGTAATCTAACTTGGAACGAGCGCAAGACTGCTTTCACTGATTTTGCATTCTTGATGGGAGGCCCTTGATTAAAAAAAGAAAAACCTAGCTTATGCTTTTAATAACGTCCCAACTATTTGTGGCCCACAAGAATGTCTACGATGTCAAGCAGCAAGTAAGAAAAACAACTGAAGGCAACTGATGACACAAAAGAAGTGAGTATTTTGCGGAGTAGTTTTCTAAAAACACAGGTGCTAGCGTAGCCCCATAGCACACCACATCCAGCAGATTAAAAGAGTAATTTTGCATAAATGCATATCTGCAAATGGTGATCTATATCAAACATGCAGGGACACATAACACGGGTGAGATGTCTGGACCTCCCTTACTAGATGGAACATCTGTTTAACTCAGGGATGGCAGATTTTTTGGGCTCGGCATGTCAAAAATTCAAAAAATGACTAACTCTGCTCCCTCGAACAAGAGAAATAATTCTTTTATTTTAAAAAAAATACAATAAAGTCATGTGTAGTGCTATGTATTATATAAAGAAATGTCAAATTGTTGCAAAAATGGAACGTAAGTAAAACAAACTTATTTGGGGGATGGGGTCCAAAGGTCACACTGAGAGTATTTCTTGTGTGATTTCCAGAAGGTCAGGGACTGTGCAAGAGAACACCCCATTATTGTACAGCCTCTGTAGACTTTGAAAATTGCACAAGAATAGGACATCCTTCCAAGAATAATTCTTGTTGGGTGTTGGGTGGTATATCAAGATGGTTCACCTCTGACATGCATGTCATATGTTCATGCATGTCGTAAGTTAATCACTGATTAACTGGACTGAATATAGAAAAGCATGACATCTATTGAAAATGTTGTGGGTGCAGTGGTGGGAGAATCCCGTTGCAACCGGTACGCTGCAACGGAGCCGGCCGCCAACCATGTGCATGTGAGCAGCGCGCGCATGCGTACTTACTTACTACAGTGAGTCAATATGCCTCACTGGATACAACAGAAGGAGACATCTGAACAGAAACAGAAGACAAATAGAAAGAAATGAGTTGCAATCTACGTCAGAACAAATTGGCTTTGGGCCATTCACTTTCTCTCAGCCTAACCCACCTCACAGAGGTGTTGTCGGAGGTGGGGGGGGGGAGGAAAGTGTGTTGGATATGTCAATCGCCTTAATAAAGGCAATAAATGATAAATAAATAACTTTTTAAAAGGCACAGCTGCAATTTTATGTTTACCTAGATAGAATTCAGTTGGTCTAAATTCTCAACAAGCATACATGGACTACAATTTATAGAAATGGGATAACAGATAGCTTGCTAGATAACAATCATACTAAAGAGATAATATTCTATTCCTGAAGTTGTTATTTTTTTGAACTGCATATTACTCCATTTTAGTACTAATGTTTCTGGTTATCATGAGTCATTCTATTTCTCCTGTTCCAAAAACAGGATTGTTAGTGAATCATCCAGTGGAATATTATCAATGAAATCAATCTTACAATAAATTACTGAAAAATCTTAAACTGAGTAAACTATTTCTAATTAAATAATATGCTGTATAGGTATGACTCTGTTAGGAAAAGTATTCTTTTTTTTCATGATGAATGATGTTGTATCATCTGCAGCTTACATTTGGCACAAATAAATCTGAAATAGGCTTAGAACTTGAAAGAACCAGGTGATTTAATCTACAGGCTAGAAGAGTACCATAAGAGCATTAAGTGGAGACTGAATGTAACACCTAAGAAGTCAAACATTTCTTGTGGCTAGTTGGAAGTAGCAGTTAGCCATCCAAGTTGTTTGAAAAAGATAAAACAGGTTTTGATACCTGAAAGGAAGACCACCAGGAAATGTCAAGGCTATGTAGAGAAAGCAGGTAAGTTGAAGAAACATCATTGAATAAAATAATAGCACAGCATTTCATCTCAGCCAATAAGACAGCTTCTTCCAATTTAAATTAAGGGATAAGAGATTATGAAGATTAGGAGAACATGAAAAGCATCTTCTTGGTAGTAAGAAGAATCTGATCATTGAACCCACTATCTAGAAGCAATACGGATTAACCCTTATTGAAGATTTGCAACCACAAGCTTCAATAGTTTAAGCGTGGCTTTTATCTAAACTTTCTGTATTAAGGAAATCCATCACTCTCAGGATTCTGTCTGATTCTCAAGACCTTATGAGCTTCATAGGTGTCTTATCAATAAAGTGAAGATTTGGTAGATCAATCTGAAAATTATAGTAGTTTAATAAATAAGTGAATATTTGTCAGTCTGGTTGCCAATAGAGTTTCATCTTGTCAAATAAATTTGTAAATATCACATAATTTATGTGTACAGAAGATATTTAGAAATTTTAGGTGGCATGTTAGAATAAAATTGGCATATATTTTGAACATCACTTAAAAATATGATGGCCTTATTTTTTCCAATGAAAATGTTCCCACTATCAAAGGCCTAAACAGTTCTGAGACTGGGTATATGAAAATAACTTCCTTTTATGTAAGCTATTGATACTATCCTTATGTTTTTCAGAGGTCCTTATGTTTTTCACTTATCCCTTTGGGACAAGTTATTCTCTGTTGCTGTATTATTCCATCTCTGAAGAGGCTGTCTTGGCACCAAGGTGTCTGCAGAATCTGCCAACCAGATATTATTTTGCAATCTGCACTCTTTGTATGCCCTTCTGGACATTTGTGCAAGGGCAGTTCCATGTAGACTTTCAGAGGGGACCAAAGCATAGATTGCTTTAGCAAACTCCATGATTTCTAGAAAGGACTGTAGGACTGTAGCTATTAAGCAGCAGCTGGCATTGGACAAAGCCCAGATTTCAATAGCCATGTGATTTGGCAGTGACTAGCGGGTCTACTGATCACTAAGATCTCACCCTGCATCTGGTTTAAGTGTATTGGACCACATTCAGTTGCCACCAGATTCAAACAATAGTTGGAGTTTCAGTTGAAAGAATAACATCAGCATCATAATGAGATTAAACCACAAACTTCAAATATTTATCCAAATATTCATCTAAAATAACCTGGTGTAGGTATTCTCACAAAGTTACCAAAGATCTTTCTTTACCTAAACAGGACTTAATTTATATATGAAAGAAAGTGTTTAAGCATTCATGTCAACCTTCCATGTTATATCCTCAGTTCATAGATTAAATAGGATTTTAGCAGGAGTTCCTAAATGCAGTACTTGGAAAGCTTATTGCATCATTCAGAAATCCTGAATCCATCTTACCCATGTGTAAATACTATGAAGCTACCTTGCTTCAGAATTTAGAATAGAATAGAATAACAGAGTTGGAAGGGACCTTGGAGGTCTTCTAGTCCAACCACTGCCGGTTGGGCAGGAAACTCTATAGCATTTCAGACAAACGGTTATCCAATCTCTTCTTAACAACTTCCAGTGTTGGAGCATTCACAACTTCTGGATGCAAGTTGTTCCACTGATTAATTCTTCTAAGTATCAGGAAATTTCTCCTTAGTTCTAAGTTGCTTCTCTCCTTGATTAGTTGCCTTCTGCCATCCAGATGTGTAATTATGAGTCCAAAATTGATTTAACATAATAACAGAGTTGGGAAGGACCTTGGAGATCTTCTAGTCTAACTCACTGCTCAAGCAAGAGATCCTGTACTATTTCAGATAAATGGATGTCCAGTTTCTTCTTGAAAACCTCCAGTGATGCAGCATCCACAATTTCTAAAAGCAAACCATTATACTGATTAATTTTCTGTCAGGAAATTTCTCCTTAGTTCTAGGTTAGTTCTCTCTGATTAGTATCCATCTATTCCTTTTTGTTCTGCCTTCAGGTGCTTTGGAGAATAGGTTGATCACCTCTTCTATGTCACTTAGATATTAGAACATTGCTATCATGTCATCCATAGTCCTTCTTTTCACTAGACTAGACATACCCAATTCGTGCAACCGTTCTTCATGTTTTAGCTTCTAGGCCCCTAATCATCTTTAGTGCTTTTCTCTGCACTCTTTCTAGAATCTCAACATGTTTTTACATCATAGATGCTTTTATATCATAGATGCATTCCTCAAAAGAAACCAACCTGAAAGGCTTCCAACATTTACATTCCTACCACCATTTGAAAGCAATTCATCAAGGTCATTTCTAACAATTACATCAATTAAACTAAGCCAGATAATTATTTTATTTTAGCTATAATCAAGATACCGAATTTCAAGCTAATTCAACATGCAAGCAGAGCAAGTATTTGCAATGTAGATGAGCTCTCAATAAGGATTTCAATTAGTTTTTATTTATTGTTTCAGAAAACAATTGAACCAGTTCTACTGAGAGAGACAATAGTTTTACAGATGGTATACAGTATCATTATTTAAGGCCAATAGCTTAAGAATGTAGCTTTTTTCTGCAGGTTAAACACATCTATACACATCTATATGGTACAATCCTAAACTATTATATTTGCATGTTTGCTGCTGTGAGAATATTTGCACTCTAGATAAACATGGCAAGCATGAAACCTACCTTTGGGCTTGGAAGCTGCAAATATTGGTGGCAATTTGCTATAATATCTACTAAAAAGATAAAGAAAGAGGGAGCATTATTTGGCAACTGTGTGGCTAAAGCCCCTGGAGTATCTTATGTATTATTTATTAAATAAATTTATATAGCTGCCCAACTCATGAATAAGTGTTGGTGTTCCAGGCAGCTTACAACAATAATAAAAACCCATAAGAAAATCTACACACACCTTCACACACATGGTAGCAATAACACAATCAAATCAGCATCAGTTCCATCTTCATTCATGATCTCCATGCTCAACTCATGATCTCCACGCTCAACTCATGAGTTTGGGCCTTTTGGAACAGCAGCAAGGTGGGAGCCAGCCTGACCTTGGGGGTGGATAATATTCCATAAAGAAGGGGCCAATTCCGAAAAGGCCCTTTCTTGTGGTCCTGCCAGATATATAGCCCTTTTAATGAGACTATCTTCCCATCATGGTGAGCTGGGTAGATGTAATAGGGTAAAGCAAAATAACCTCCTAATAAATCTTAGTTGTGCAATGGCAGATTAGCAATAGCACTTAGACTTGTATACCGCTTTACAGTGCTTTACAGCCCTCTCTAAGTGGTTTACAGAATCAGCATATTGCCCCCCAACAATTTGGATCCTCATTTTACCGAAAGATGGAAGGCTGAGTCAACCTGGAGCCTGGTGAGTTTTGAACTGCCAAATTGCAGGGAGCCGGCAATCAGCAGAATTAGCCTGCAGTAGTGCACTCTAACCACTGCGCCACCACAGTTCTTTTAAGCCTCCATCCTACAAGCAGCAGCTTGGCTGCTGGTTTGCAATAACACTCTGAAATCCTTTTGCAAAATGAGTTGATATCCACACTCTTAAGCTTCCCAGAGAAGAACAAGAGAGAAACTTCTTCAGACATTACTTACCATAAGGGGTTACAATTTAAGTTGGAGATGATGGAAAGAGGAAATTTGGGAGAGCTCCTTTTAACTACAAGCCAATAGAGAGAAACTAATTGATCAGTACTAGCTGGTGGATCACATAGCCAAAACCCGTAGACCTGGGCTATCACAGAACTTGAAAATAAAATCACAGAACATTGATATACATAGGAACCACAACCTACTTTGTTAGCATTGCAATTTAAAATCAGTTCACTTTCATTAATGCTTTTTTCTCATCTGGGCTCAAAAGCTAAGCAGGGTTGGTCTAAGTGGTAGGGTTGAGAAGCACTTTAGACTTCAAATCCAAACGGCTTTCTGGAATATATGGGACACATACATATATAACTATCTGCAACTTCTTAAACAAAACACATCTTTCCTTAGGTTTTCACTGCAAGAAATTTTACAGCTACTTTAAAGGACTTGCAGGAAGGTGTTACATTTTCTTCCGTGTTCTGGACACTTTTTCCACTGTAAATCCACAAGTGCTTTACACAGTCTGACTACGCAGTTGTTCAGTGGGAGATTAACACGGGACACCAGGAAAGGCTGGAAAGTCAAAGAACATTCTGGAAAAACAAAATGGTAAACCATTTCTGTCCTTCTACCAAGAAAATGTCATGAGCACATCATTGAAGTGATCAGGAGTCAAACTTAATTCAGATAACACTTAACTTATCTTAACTTTACAGTCAATTTGGTGGAGGGCAACAATTTGTAATTGACTGTGCTGGATCTGGATATTTGCTGAACTTCATCATCTTGAAAATGTCTCATTACCAAACTGCTGCCATCACTTTGACACTGAGGTTATTTATACCTATGGTTGAAATGCTGAAATTTTGTGTTTCTTTTTGTAAATGTGCCATTACCAAATTAGGTAACCAAGCAGACACCAAGATCCAAACATTTCAACTCAAAGTGTGTGTGTGTGTGTGTGTGTGTGTGTGTGTGTGTGTATTCATTCTTCACTATTACAACCCAATGTGATTTTACAATGATTTTGCAAAAATAATAAAGTGATAAATGACTTTAAGCAGAATTTCAGAATGGACAGAGAGCTAATCCATTATGTAGCAGCTCAGTACTTAGACTTGGAATTTTATATATATATATTTATTGGATATCTGGGTTTCAATACAGAACCCCAAATCTCTGAGCTGATGTCAATCATTTGGACAGTCCAGGTGTCAACCACAATGTCTGAATCCCAACTAAATAATAACAATAATAATAATAATAACAATAACAATAACGATGACGATGACGATGACGATGATGATGATGATGATGATGATGATGATGGGCTTTGCAGGTCTGTAGTTGCATTAGAAACTGGCCAGAACTGATCCCCTGCCACTAAGTTATACATCTATATGCATGTGTGTGTATGCATGTGTGCAACCTTTTCTTCCCCAAAACAAGAGTAATGAAACAAGATAATCTGAACCACCCAAGGGTTTATTATTTCCCACAGAAAAGCAATCAAGGGTCTTTTTCCTTTTCCTCTAAATATCTTTTACGTAACCCTTAGGGGGGGAACAAAGCTACTGTGAAGATTGAGAAGGCTCAGAAAGTTAATCAGGTGTCTCCCCCACACACACACTCTTAATTTGGAGAAATCTATAAAAGAGGCTGCCAAGACAGGGAGGAGACAAATGGCAGGGCATTCTATTGAATAACACCAGGAAGGGGAAAATCTTGAAAGGACTTGAAAATGACAAAGAGGTCATTACTGATTTAAGGACGGATATGGAATAGGAGAGCCTTAAAAGGATCCTTAAAATTTAAAGTCAGCACACTCTTTCCCGATTTATGGGCCTCAAAAATTGAATTATGTTGTCAAATCTGTGTAGACTCTAGAAGATGAATGTGTCAGTATTGTATGTGGGTGAATTTTTTTTAAAAAAATTAACTATCATTTTACTGATATAATTGTGTTCAATCGGATAGGATATTCTATACTGCATATTCATCCAAAGAAGAATTATGGGCTGATTCAAATTTACATTAGATTGTGTAAATATATTTTACATGTATGCAGATTTCAATCTTTTTCTTGTCAGTATTAAGTAGGATTGCTTACCTAAATTAATTATAAAAAAATCTTTTTTAATGCATTACTGGATGCAATTCTATACATTTGACTGACTGTGAATGGGACTCTGATTTATATATCTCATTCCGACCCATAATATGATTTGTTTGGTTTTAGCGTAGTATATTGCATAAAACCAATCAAGGACATTTTATTCAATAAATCATTGTGACATCAACCCAATCAATAGGCTTTGAATGATTAAAGAGACAGGTTTTATAGCTACAGCCTCCAAATCCTATTCTTGAAACTTGTAGGACTATAGCATTCTGCATTTAAAAGTAGTGGTTGAATTACTTTCTTGTAACCCAAGTTGGAATGAACTGCAGTGTATCAGCAGCACTACCACATTAAAAAAAAGGAAGAAATAACCCTCCTCAAATGTATATTTGTGCTAAAGATACTATAGATGCTAAAAGCTTTAATTATCTAACAGGCCTCACTGTAGTCTGAATCAGAGCAATTCACCTATAAATCTATGGGTAGCTTTTGAATTTACCACTAAACTTAAATAAACAGATGAACTATTTGGGCTGCTAATGGGAACTTATCTCAGATTTCCTGTTAAATTCTCTTCCAAATTCCTTACCAACCCAAGATAAGAGGAGCTGCCTACATTTCTTAGCTGCATAAAGTGCTTGTAATATTTGGAACACAAAGGTGTAAAATTCAGCCACTGTTCGCTTTTTGACTTTTTTTATTGCCCCTTGAAACCATTCAAAACATTCAACTAGACAACAGCATGTAACTTGAGCTTTACGTCACAAAATAACTGATAACATTCAAGTCATAAAATCATCAACCACAATTGGAATCTCCCAGTCAACAAAAACTTTCACACCAACCCTCGGTCCAAGCATATCAATAGTTCCCATGAAAATTCTGAATAGGAGTGTTATAACTGTATTAACCAATTCTATTGTTCTCAGCCTAGAGCCACTGACAGCCTAGAAGCATAGAAATGCTTCTAATAAATCAATCAATAAACAAGTGAGGGGGGGATCATAAAAATGAAAAGCAAAGCACTTCTTTATGCTTTGGCAAAAAGGCTGCATAACTATAACCATAAATTGAGCCTGACTTCAAACAACATTTGCCGTTTTATAAAGCTTTCTTTTGTCTGATCCTTTGATATACTGTTGAACTAGTCCTAAGACTAGTTAGTTAAAGGACTAGCTAGTTATAGGGTGACATGAACAGTAATGTTCCAATATTTGAAGAGCTGCCACACAAAGAAGAGGGGTCCACCTATTTTCCAAAGCAAGAAGGCAAAACAAGAAGCAATGGATGGAAACTAATCAAGGAGAGAATCAGTCTAGAACTAAGGAGAAATTTCCTAACAGTGAGAACAATCAACCAGTGGAATAGTTTGCCTCCAGAAGTTGTGGGTGGTCCATCATTGGAGGTTTTTAAGAAGAGATTCGACATCCATTTAATCTGAAATTATATAGGGTCTCCTACTTGAGCAGGGGTTGGACTAGAACAGGGTTCTCCAACTCCCGGTCCATGGACCGGCACTGGGACATGGCATGCCAGAAACCAGCCTGCACAAATAAGTGAAACCCTATCCACGGGATGCAAGCAGCACATAAAACCATGCTTCCTCCAGTGGTGGGATCTGCAGAAAAACCTCTTTCCATGGAACCGGTACCTGGTGCCTGTAAGGTTAGGAGCCACTGGACTAGAAGACCTCCATGTTCCCTTCCAACTCTGTTATTCTAAATAGTCCTTGTAGTTTTCTTAGCTCGATTTCCATAGTAGTTTACCTATGCCATCTTCCTAGATAGAAATAGAGTGGCTGGCCCAAATTCTCCCAGTTGACTTCATGCATAAGGGGGAAGTAGTATTCATAATCTCTCAGGTACTAGCCTTGTGCTTTAACTATACCACCACACTGGCTCTCTATAAAGTCATATAAATGAGCAATATTGAATGGGATATTTTAAAAGCTAAATCACTAAATCAACTGTACTATTCAGATGCACAAAGCATTATAAAATGTCCTTGACTTATGACAACTGGGACGATAATTTTGTTGCTAACCGAGGTGCTTGCTAGGTGTGTCCTGTTTGATTTTATTACCATTTTTACCAGTTTTTAAATCAATCACACAGTCATTAAGCGAATCCAGCTTCTCCCATTAATTTTATTTGCCAGAAGCTGGCTGAGAAGGTCACAAACGGGGATCACATGACTTTGAGAAAATGCAGTTGTCCTAAATGCATGCTAGTCACCAAGTCCTCACATTCTGATCACATGACTATGAGGATGCTGCAAGTCACTTTTTTCAGAGTCCTTTATAAACCCGAATGGTCATTAAATAAATGGTTGTAAGTCAAGGACTACCTGTAATCACTCTCTTCTGGGGATGTATACATTTCAGGCAAACAATGATAAACCTAACCCTGGGTGAGATTGGCTTGGATGAGTTAAGAGGCAATCTCATCTCCCCACCACATACATCATGTTCTCTCCAGTGGTGGAATCCATTTTTTTTTTACTACTGGCTCTGCAGGCGTGGCTTATTTTGTGGGTGTGGCTTGGTGGTCATGTGACCAGGTGGGAGTGGCTTGGCGGTCATGTGACTGGCCAATTTAGCTGTCCATTTTGTTGGGGCGAGAAACCGGGGAATCTGTTCGGGGGTTGAGTTGCTGCCAGTTCCAGCGACCCAGGCCGCCAAGTTACTACCTATTCTGCCAAACCAGTCCAAACCAATAGGAACCCACCTCTGATTCTGTCCTATCCAAACCTTTAACTATAATTTTATTTCGACTGTGATTTCCATTTTTATCATGAGATCAGAAAAATGAGAATCCAGATTGTTTGGGGACAATATGTTGACCGTGTAAACTGCTCAGAGAGTGCCGTAAAGCAGGGGTCCCCAAACCTTGGGCTATGGGCTACTACCGGGCCATGGCCTGTTCAGAATTGGGCCACACAAGTTGCTGCCTGGAGTGTGTGCAAGCATGTGCATCATTCTGCCATTCGCAATAGTCAAGCTGCATACATATGTGCATAAACATACTGTTTATGTGGCCCAGTTCCCCTGTCTCCTCCCCCCCCCCCCCCCGCCAGACTGCCAAACTGCAAAGATTGGGGACTACTGCTGTAATGCATTGTGGAACAGTATGTAAGTCTATGTGCTATTGCTATTTTAGAAATATTTATCTTTTAGGATTTTAATATTTTAATATTGTAAGCCATCCAAAGTTGTTTCAATATGAGATGGGCCACAAATAAATTTAATAAATAAAATAAATAATAATAAAGACAACTCATCCCTATTTTTTTATGGACAGGTATTGATTGCTGCTTTTTCTACAGTTAACATGATATTTAGACAACTCCCCAATCATTTTCAAATGTTACTCTGTGCAAAAAGTGAATCCATCTGGAATAGGAATGATGGCTTTAATAGCAATAACACTTAGACTTATATATTGCTTCACAGTGCTTTACAGCCCTCTTTAAGCAGTTTACAGGGTCAGCCTCTTGCCCCCAACAATTTGGGTCCTCATTTTACTCACCTTGGAAGGATGGAAGGATGAGTCAACCTTGAGCCTGGTGAGATCTGAACTGCCAAATTGCAGGCAGCCAGCAGACAGCAGAAGAAGCCTGCAGTACTGCACTCTAACCACTGTGCCACTGCGGCTAATATTCTGTGGAATGACCAAGGATATATTATTTTCCCATGTAATAAAATATGAAGATAGAAAAAGGAGCAAGGTGACCTGAAATTAAACATACAGGTAATCCTTTGCCTATGACCGCAATGGAAGCCAACATTTCCATCGCTAAGCAAAGTAGCTGTTAAATAAGTTGCATCCCATTTTATGAACATTTTTTCCACAGTTGTTAAGCAAATCACTGCAGTTGTTAAGTGAATCATGTGGCTATTAAGTGAATCCAACTTCCCTCTTAAGACTTCACTTGCTGGAAGACAGCTGAGAAGGTTACAAATGGCCTGGGCCAGTGCAACTGTCATAAATACACACCAGTTGCCAAGCACCCAAATTCTGATCATGTGACCATGGGGATGCTGAAATGGTCACTAGCGTAACAACTGGTCATAAATCACTATTTTTAGCGCCACTATAACTTTAAATGAATGGTTGTAAATTGAGGACTACCTGCATTCTGAATCAGGGGTCTCCAACCTTGGCAACTTTACGACTTGTGGACTTCAACTCCCAGCATTCTCCAGCCAGCATGGGGAATCCACAAGTCATAAAGCTGTCAAGATTGGAGATCCCTATTCTGAATTACTCTATATTCAACTCTTCTGACAAAAAGAATTAGGAAAAGTCACTCAATAGCACAGAATCTCAAATGTGTTGCATATGAAGATGGAACCCCAGCCTTAAACACTGCATGAGAAATCAACTTTGGGGAATACTCCACCAATCTAGCTAGCGAGCTTTGTAAACATAAAATCATCCAGAGATTACTAAACAAGAGCAATAGACATGTGCATCTAGTGACACTGAAAACACTGGCTCGGATCCAGAACGAATCCTGTAACAAGTCCTTCCTGATGGTTTTGAAGAAGATGCTAAGCAGGAACTGTAATGTCTGCTCATGTCTAAGCCTAAACCTAAGCCCAGCCCCAACAGTGTTAAAATTTCTCTGCAGCCACATAATGCCTGAACAAGAAAGATGCGTTGAAGCTGAAAATTACTTACCTCTTCAGCTATGCCTGTGGTTATGACAGCTTGAAGGACACACTCCAATGCGCAAAGAATGGCCTCCTAGCCTTTGCAGTATTCTGATTCTGATTCTCTGGGTGTTTCAATGGCTGCCATTTCATTCCTCATCTCATAAGGAGACCAAAGGCAGAGAGGCAGCTGCCCTTTCCTGGATCCATTTACAGATCCTAAAATATTTGCCACAGAGTCTGGCATTCTTATTTGCTAACAGCCATTTGTGTTCAGGACAGTTCAGGGTGGTTTTGTGGGATTAATGAAGCAATGCAGATCAAAATCTTAAATGTCTGACCTTGACCAACGACTGCTCTTCCTGTTGACCTGGTGTCTTCTGACATGCAATTTTATGTCACTGATTTTATCACTTCCTGCCCAAAGATCAGAGAAACCTAATTTCCTTTTCTGCAGCTGTATTTTTTAGTTTGGAAATCATTCCAACAACTTTATCCATCTTTCCACCTGATTATGGAGTCCCAATTCCTTTTTTTTTTTTCATTAAAAAAGGTCTGGTTACCAAATCAGTAAAACCTACCGTCAAGACACTAGAAATTGAATCAGTGTGTAAGACAAATTAATTTTAGCAGTCATTTGGCTGCCATCATGTAGATAATAGTTAAAATTATAGTCCAAATTTACTCCATTTTGCTAACTGTGCTTACTGGGCAACATGGAACTACACCTTACAGAATTCTTACTCAACAATTATTAAAGTTGGAACCTTGGTGCATGGGACACCATCTGACTGGGTAGGGAGAACTTTTGACTTAATCTGGTTATGTATGCATGTATTATTAAATGAGTACCAAACATACTAAAGAAGAAACGCCTATAGTATAGTGGTTAAAGTGTTGAGCTAGAATTGTGGAGATCCTTATTTAAATCTGGACTCAGTCATGGAAACTTACCCCAACCTACCCCATATATCTATTGCAGGGATGGTCTTCTTCTAGGATGGACAGAAATTAATTACTTTAATTCTTTTTCTTTAATCATTAGTAGGAAGAAAGGTTGGGCCTGCTTTTGATACTTCTATATTTCTGCACGACTACAGGAGCTGCTTGTTGACCACAGAAATGTTGAACTATATTTGTCAAAACATATTTGACTATATTTGTCAAAATATATTTGAACCTAAATTTTCAACTGAGGTTTACCAAGGTTTCAGTTTGGGCTAAATTTTTAGTCTGCATTTTTACTGAAATTCCACATAGAGATTTAAAATGCGAAACATTGAATTATAAAAAAATAGAAAATTAACTGTAGATTTTGAAAGCAGAATTTCTCTGAATCGGGTGAAAATCCTTTAATTTTAAAATTAAAAATCCTAATTTCTCATTTCCATTACATCAAATATTCTTATCAGAGATATATTTATTTGATTTTTTAAATCATGCATTTATAAATAACTAAAGGCAATGAACATATCTCATACCCCTTTCACATCCTACTTTTCTACTTCCTGTGAGCTAGGCTGGACTAAGAGTATGACTGACCAAAAGATATGAGCCAGCTTTCATGTCTTCAACAGTACTAGAACTCACAGACATATGGTGATTGGCCTATTGTCATGCAGCTGGCTTTCATGCCTGAGACATGACTACAACATAAGGTCTCCTGTTCACAGGCCTATACTTTAACCGCTAAATCAAACAGGATCCATATTCTACCTTATATTTCTTACCTTATATATCTTATTTACCATGCTATAGCAGAAACACAGCTTTGAATGAGGGGAAATTATTTCTTTTAGAGTCTTGTCTAAATGTCTCCTGGTCCTCACAGTACCATTAAATCTGTGTAGTTTTCTTCCTTCATCTGTCTCTGAAGAACAGCTATATTGCTATTGCAAAGTCAACTAGGAATCCGGTGGCACTTGAAAAATTAAGAACCCTGTTATGGCTGAAACCTTTATGAAATAGAATCTATTTTGTCAAAGGCAGTCAGTCTCACTCTCAGTTGGCACATATATGCATACATAAGTTTCGCCACAGACTGGAGAAATATTGTAAATAACACAGGAAAAATCAAAGCAATTTCTCAAAGAAGCCAAAAAAGAAAAACAAGAAAATGCTGTATGGAAATAAGCAAAAAAAAAAAAATTAGAAACCTTTTTACAACAACCTGAACTGTGAATCACAATTGCACAGCCTGCAGAAGTGCACATATGTTTAACTGTATTTTAAAACTAGAACTTCTCATCCTTTTTACTCATATTATATTAACATAGAATTGTGGACACATGTGCATTACAGCTGCATATGAAAGAACTTCCTTTCCCTCCTTATCTTTATATTAACTATATATAGTTATATAGGGCGTACCAGGGGTTGTAACACAAATACATACCTATTTCCAATAGCTTGAAATAGATCTATACTAGTCTCCCTTTATTTATTTATCAGCACAAATACAACACACATATATATATATTGGCTAGTTTGCATATAAAAAGGAATAACAGGAACAATAGTAAAGCTGGAAAAAAGAAGAAAACTCTCCCCAAACTCCATGACATTTACAATGTCTAGTCCCAATTTCAATCATTAAGTTGAAGGCTACGTATGTATGTATGTATGTATGTATGTATGCATGTATGTATATGTTACATATATATATACATATACTTGTATATATGCATGCATGCATGCATGCATGCATGCATACATACATATAAAACCTGCCTGAATTTATTTATTTATATATATATATATATATATATATATATATATATATATATATATATATATATATATATATATATATATATATATATATATATAATTATATTATATATAATAATATATTTGTTTTTAAAGAAGTCATGTTTGTTCCTGGACTTATTTTAAATGAGACATCAGACTTACATTAATTATTTATAAAATGCTATAATGCGAATTGGACACAAAATGCTTTCCAAATATTGTAAAAGAAACAGCCTCTCAACAAGCCCACCATCTCCGTATTCCAGGAAAAAGAAGATACCGTTGCTAGAATCCTCTCAGTTTTGAGTTGGGCAGGGAGAGGGGAAAATTTTTTTTTTAAAAAAAATGCTTTATCCTAAAGAAAATTATATGTTCTTCAAACTTTGGAAAATTTGTCTTGAGAGTTGTCATGAATATTTAAAAAGAGGAGCAAATCATTGTTTGTGATGGACCGTGTCATAAACAACAGCAGTCAAGATTACTATCATGCTGTTGCCGTAACAACATGGTTTATTCCTCTAAGACATGAACAAACAATTTCTCACGCAGGGTGTTCAAAAAATTCTTGGAAAGACAGCTCATTGTTTTGAATCTCATCTGAACATGCTGCATCTACAATTATGATCTCTTATTATATTACAATATGATTCAACAATGTAAATTGATAAGGGAAAAATTACAGACTTGGTTGTTCAGTTTTCTTTTGTCTTTACAGAACATTTTTTCAGTAAGACACTGGGAATACTAGGCTTACTTTGGCCCTGATGGTTGTTTTTCTACACCACTTAAGAGTCATTTCACTGCAGGATTTTATAAACGCATAAATAACGGAAGTTAAAACCCAACATATCAGGTATCCGGCTTCACACTAAGCCTGGGCACTAATTCCAGCTCTCCAAAATCTCATCCTCTTATTCAAGGAGTGGCTTGCTTAGCAGGATGCTTCCTGATACAATTCAGGCCAATTATGACAGAACAAAGCCATACACACATAGGAAATTTCCCCACAGCAGTATATAAAATTCAAAGCCCACGTTCTAGGAATTCAGTTTTAGTATTTTTCCCCGCTCTTGCTTTTCTGAGTTAATTGGCTGGTCCCTTGATCTTTGTGGCATCTGACTCATGATGGTACAATTGTTCTCTGTAGCATGTGAACTGCTAGTTCCTACCTCATCATAGTTTCATTCCACACATCAAAAGGCTTGGAGGCCTGTTGTACTAAAATAAGACCTCGAAAATAAGACCTCCATGGATAATAAGCCCAATCGGGCTTTTGAGCACATGCACTAAAATAAGCCTTCCCCCGAAAATAAGCCCTTTCCTAAAATATTGCAATGCAGCAGCAGCCATGAGGTGACCATGCTCACCGCCTCCTGCACCCCAAAAATAATAAGGCCTCCCCGAAAATAAGGCCAAGTGCTTATTTCAGGGGTCAAAAGAAAATAAGACCCTGCCTTATTTTCAGGAAAACACAGTACAGGTAGTCTTATGACCACAGTTGAGACCCAAATTTCCATTTGCTATTGATTTGCAAGAGTTAATTTACTCTGGATGAGACAGTTTTGATTTCTTTTAGAATTGCAAAAAATAGGGTAGGCAACTTGCACAGATATCTGTGGGTTCCTTATATGAGCTTAAAGTCTGAAATTCCTCACCACTCTCATCACAAGAACACACTGCAAATACTTGAAGGTGATGGCACAAAAATTATGCCATTAAAGCAAGAAGTCAAAAGTCTCTTGACAGTGAGATAGGTGACATATAGATTTATTAAATAAAAATATAAATAACAGTAAGAGCAAGTCATGATTATTTTTAAAAAAGAAAAACTTCAAATAGCATTATATTTAAATATGAACTAGGTAAACTTTAAGAGACTAAGAACTCAGAGCCACTAAGAAACTTGAAGTAAAAAAATAAATTCTAACATCAAAGATAAATTCAGAGAATGGAGCAAAGATTCAGTGGTGTTTTTTTTTCAGACCTCTACGAAGAATGTCATTTATCTGCTATTCTGGACATCTGGCACCTACACCTGGACACCTACTTAGTGTCTAGCTTAATAAAGACTTTTTAACTGTAGCTGAAACAACAAACTGTATTGTAGTCATTGAAGAGTAATTTTTGTGACATTAGTTCTTACAAGTAATATGAAGTGACAGCAGGACAATTACATTTTATATAAGCACCCAATTATTTCATCTGAAATGTAGATCATCTTTATAAAATTATTATTTCATTTTGTTAGCACTTAGCTATCCATTCCTTTTTAAACATGTGTAGCAAAAAGGAAAAACAAGTATATAAGGTAAATTTCTTTAGAATATAACCAAGGAGAAAGGTTATAGGTGTCATCAAGAACAATAAAAAAAAATCAATTGTCTATATTGTGATATAAGGAGAAAAAAATTCTGAATGTTTACACTTCTAGACTTTCTAAAAATGAAGTGAAAAATATGGACATATACAATTAATAAAATCTACAGGCTTATGTGAAGGAGAAAAATGTTTTCCTACAACTTCCTCTACACAATAATGTGCAAGCAACACAGGAAATTGTAGGATTTGAAGTCCACAGATCTTAAAGTTGGCAATGCTGAAAGACCCCGTGAAGAATCTTTCTCTTATCTTCATGTCTCAACTTTAAAAACATAGCTCTCACATTTTGGTAAAATAGCATTCCTAATCTCAAAGTTTTCCAAATGTATGGATTTCAGAACCACTATTTTAGTGGTTAAGAGGTTGGCGTAGAAACCAGGAGACTATGAGTTCTAGCTATGGGTTAGGCAAGAAAGCCAAAGAGTAGCAACAAGTCTGTTGTTGTGAGGAAAATAGGAGTAAAGACTATTAACCACCTTAAGTTATTTATAACGTAATACAGACAGAATAAAAATCTAATAATACATAACCTTTCACCTATAATAATGCTAATTGGGTGCTTAGGTTGTGCGCTGAACAAATGGACTTTGAAAGGCAGGAAGAATATTGATGTTTTCAATTTTAGGGTTGGAGAACGTTCGTGAGAATACTATGGACAAGGAAGAAGACATACATACAATACTTACATACATACATACAATCATCAAACAAATCAAATCAAAGTTCTCACTAGAGACACAAATAACCAGACTCAAATTGTCTTACTTTAGACACATCTGGGAAAAGTGGAAGGAGCAGGAAGAAGACGACTACCACCAAGGAGAAAGGACTCAATTATAGTGGTGATGAGAACCTCGTTGGAAGACAGAAAATCCAGATATGAGGAAATCCATGTAGTCACTAACGGTCAAAATCGATTTGATTGCACATAATCAAATTACCTTGTACAAGACACAAAAGTCTACTTCATATATTATACTAAATCATACATTGTGGTTAATAAACCACAGTGGCAAAGTTCATGTAATAGGCATCAAACAAATGACATTACAATTTAACACAATCTATGAGCCAGAGCAGTCTTGTGAGACCTGCCCCAAATACTTTGCTTTTTATTTTATGCAGTTTCAGGTGTCCACTACCTTATAGAGAAATATTCCTTCCTCCAGGCAGTTCCTTTTCAGTTAGCTTGGAATATGGAAAATCTCTCTCCTCCTCATTCAACACTGTTTTATGCTGAATCCTTCAATTTACAATTACAGGTTTCTCCAGGTCAGGTCTGAGCAATCCTTCTTGAAATCCCAAATAATCATTGCAGAAATGGATCAGCATTCCCAAATCCAGTGCCTCCCTACCCCCGAGATGTCCCAGATATCAGCTCCCACAATTCCCAACTCCCAGCAGAGAGAAGTTCAAAACATTCTGGAGAGTTCTAGGATTTGGAAATATATAAGATAATACAGAGCATCATGAAAAAAAAGTTTAATTCAGAAAGTGCAGATTTCCCTCTTCTAAGTCCCTATGTACAGGTTATGATCACAATTGGGAGAAGAATAACCCAATTTTTCTAAACAAGGCAAGTATTAAGTGAGTTGTTCCCGATTTACACCATTTTTGCCACAGTGAATCACTGCAGTTGTTATGTGAATCATGCTGTCTTTAACCAAATCCAACTTCGTCCATTGACTTTCCAAGCTGGAAGCCAGCTGGGACGGTCACAAATGGCAATCACATGACCATGGGACCTGCAACCATCATAAATATATATCAAGCGCCCCAATTTGATCATATGACCATAGAGATGTTCTGATGGTTGTATGTGTGAGCTGTTTCCTTGTATAAAGCAGAAAATTATCTCAACATAAGTAAATGAAGTGTTGGCTCTGGTAGAACAGAACAGCAGCATCTGCCCAATTTTATGAGTCAACTCATAACTTTATGAATTGATATCTATAGTAGGATATCAAACTAAGTCAAAAAATAACTTCTACCACTTTAACAAATGATGAGCTTCATCAAGGAACACTGTGATAAAATAACAAGAAAGCTATTTTCATTTTAAAAAAAAGCAGAGGAAAAACTTCAGGCGTAGTGAAAAAAATCTGCCAAAATTTATTTATTTCTAGATCTTTCAAAAGAAATTACTCTTACAAATTAATAAATTTAATCTGTCTTTTTAAATTTACATTTTAATTGAAGTAATTTTGCTGGCATTTAAATGGTATTTCACAAAAAATCCTGTCTTTCCTAACACTCACTGAATTACTGCTGCAGTATTTTAAATTATTTTGTAAATGAATTCCTAAGAAAAGAAAGCACACCTATTTGGTCTTAACCAATTAAAAATATAAAATTTTCCCCATCTATTACTAAATTGATTGCAATAAAAATAGGCTTCCCCTGTGTCTTTCTAAATTTTCTCTGCAAAACTATTTAAGAAAAGTTCTCACCCTAGGAGCTGATATTACCAAGGCTATAATATTCCATTTTTTGCATAAATAAAATTAGCAATTAGTTCAAAGTAATCATTTTTGTGTGCATTTAATATTGGCTTGAATTATTTCAGAAAAATGCTTGTGATTAGGTAACATATATGTGAGTGAAAATTACATAAACAAACATTCTACTCCAACACACCATTTATAGTAGTAGTGATTTCCATTTTACAATTTTTTTTGCCACAGTTGCTAATAACTGCAGTTGTTAAGTGAATCATGTGATCATTTAGCGAATCTGGCTTCCTGCATTGACTTCAGCAAAAGTATCAATAAAAAGAAATGATTTGTATATTGTAGAGCACAATTCTATCCATACGAACCTGGAAATATAGGTAGACCTTGACTTACAACCATTCATCTAGTGAACATTCGAATTTATAATTGCAATGAAAAAATGACTTCTGGCCAGTTTTCACACTTATGACCATTGCAGCATCCCCACAATCACATGATCAAAATTCAGGTGCTTGACAACTGGCAAGTATGTATCACAGTTCCAGAGTCCTATAGTCAAGTGATCATCATTTGTAATATTCCCAGCAGCTTCCAACAAAAAAAGCCAATGCAGGAAGCCAGATTCGCTTAATGACCAATTGCAGTCATTAGCAACTGTGACAAAAAAGATTGTAAAATGAGGCAAAACTCACTTAACAATTTAGCAATGGAAAATTTGGGTTCAAATGTGATTGTAAGTTGAAAATTATCTGTACTTAATCATACACTGTAAATCAGAAGGCAAGATATACCCTGTTAATTGTAAGATTTTGCTTGAGTCAAACAAACTCAAACTTTTTAGAAGTTCATTTATGAACTTATACGTGTTTATCAGTTAAGCATGTATAATTTATTTCAAAGATTGGATGATGTAAAAGCGTTTAATCAGATTTTTCCTCTTATATACTAAATACTATATGGTAAAAATCCTTCTGTCTGTTTAAACTTTCAATTAACCGAATGGTATATTTTAATGCAGCAAGTTTGAATCAACATATCTCAAGTCCACTAATTTTAAAAATGAATACAAAATTCCAGGATCCGTTGCTCTCAGGAATTGAAATTTGAAAGGCTCTTCAGACCAATTGTATATGCAAAATTGTGGCTGCTGCAGCAACCTTTGGTCAGCCATAGTCATATGACCATGATTTCCAATCTTCCCTGCCAGCTACCCCACAAACAAATTCAGTGGGGAAGCCAGTAGGAAGTCACGCCACTCTTGCTCCCATTGCTGTTTTGCCCATCTATAGCGATTTTATCTCTTTAGATAAGTAAATATTGTCAGACAATGACCCAATGATCAAAGGCTGCGTAATATTTCCTTAAAATCTCAAACTTCCACCTTTAACACAACTTGTTAGTTTGAGTAAAATGTATACCTTACCTACACGTACATACCGTATTAGCTTAACTGTAAGGGGGGAAATGAATTAAAATGTCAAAGGCAACCCCAAAAGATAATCTCAATTGTGATGAAAGTGTATTTTATTTCTCCATCAACAGAGAATCCTCTGTGTTATCTGGTTGGTATGAAAATTCAATGGACAGACCAGCTGGTTAGAAAATCAAGTTCTAAAATCCCATGACGTAAGACCAAAAGCTTTAGAAATTCTCAGCGTCAAGAAAATAAGACTGAGGGAGAAAAAATATCACTCTTAAAACACCTGAAAGAATGTCACCCAAAAGGCAGCCAAGAAATAGTCTCTCACATTCCAGAATGTAGCATATAAAACAATAGATTAGGTTACTGAAAAGAAAATAGAAGTGTGAGGAACGGTATATAATTTCTGGCACAAATAACTTGATTGCTTTTTTGAACCTGATGTGACAGTAGATGCATCAGTTCAGCAAGAGTTAAATTGATGAACTGAATGATATTGGGCTATGTAATGATAATATCAGATTGTGAGGGGCTACCTCAAAGCACAGGACAAATAAGCATAATTTGGGAGCACTAGTTTATATTTATTTCCCTTCTGTTCCACCACGTCCAATTCTTGGACATTACATAGACAAGTCCCTCCAATTTTCTTGGTGAGGTTTTTCAGAAATTGTTTGCCATTGCCTTCTTTCTATGGCTGAGGGAAAGTGATTGGCTTAAAGTCATCATGTCAAGGTAGGACTAGAATTCGTTGTCTCCTGGTTTCTAGGCTGATGCCTTAATCACTACATCAAACTGGATCTTATATATAGTTTTACAATATAACAATCATGGGAATAATAAATCCTTTCCTCAAAATCCAATGCTTATGCTCGAAACAAATTACCCTTCAGTTTCCAAATTTCTGCTATATTGAATTATACCAAATAGATTTTCATAAGTGATTTTTTTTACTAGATCCATCTAGATTAAGGCTATTTCCTTATTTGAAGAGTATTTGAAACTCATTATGTTGTGCATATTAATTTTAATCCCATTTGTAACATTATTGGGAGAAGAATTATCTCCACCAAGGTACTATACCCACAGCAAAATACTTCCTTTGAACAAAATGCAGCATTGTGTATTGTACCTGTTATTTATTTAGCCTTAAGCCCCACTTTATAAAATTGTTCTTTTTCACAGTGAGATTTTACTAGGATTAGATAAAACAAAGAACAATTAAATTACTTGCTGTTTATTTGTCAGGGGTCTTCATCTGATTAACCCTTTCCAACTCTAATTTGTAAAAAGAAGTTCTAGTCATCAAATCTGGAATATAAGCAACTAAGTACTGGCAAGTAATTCCTCTGCTGATCCTTTTATCATCTTTGACTAAAGACAGGAACTGAATTATTACGAGTAATTCATTCCATTTATCCAACAAAAATTAATACACAGTGTGTGGTTCTCCTTCAGCTCTTCATTATGCAGAGGGCCGAAATCACACTGTTCCAATGCACTTCATCATCTCACAAAAGCAATTTTGCTGCTAAAATCTGCTCATAGTGAAATCAACCAGCTTTAAGAACATGCTGTCTTCTAAATTTACTTTTATGGGTGAATGAGCTTCAAGGGGTTAATTTTTCTGAAAATCTCTTTCTTTGATGTAAAACACAAAACACTACAGGTAATCCTTGAACCTAGCAATTATGGTAATAAGTTGTGATGGTTATAAAGCAGGTCATCACATAACCAGGCCCAATGTTGAAACTTTCTTGCGTTAGTCATTAAGCAAATGAGGCAGTCTTAAAGTGAATGTCATGGTCACTAAGTGAACCCATTGTTCACTATGGGTTCCCCCCCTCCCCAAAAACAGAAGTAAACACCAGTTTCTGGAAAAAACATAGTAAATAGCATAAATGTCCATTTGCAGTGTCCCACCAGTTGTCCAATTGTCAAATATACAAAATGCAGTCATGTGACTATGGGATACACAAGATGTGAAATGCTACCAGTTAGGGCCGGTTCGCCTGAACCGGTAGTAAAAAAAAATGCTGAGTAAAAAATGCTCAGTTTGGGTGAACCAGTATTTCTGATGATCCACTGTGATACGCGATTTATATTACCTAGAATGGGTGTTGGTCTGAGGCAGCAGCCAGAATGGGTTGTCTCTGTCTAGTGGCAGAGGACTGGTACCACTGGTGACTCCTCCCAGCTTTAGACTTCGTCTGGTCAGGACTGGACGCATAAATTAGCTCTCTTCCAAATTAATTAATTAATCAGGTACATTTTTCCAAATTTAATTCCCAAAATATTTCTGATGATCCGCTGTGACACCCAATTTATATTAGTTAGAATCATCGGATTTCCTGCTTTCTAGCTAATCTAAATCGCGTGGCACAGCAGATTCCCCCCCCCGCTATTCTACTTACCTTTGCAGACTCATAAGGCTTCAAAATGTTCCTTTTTTAGTGCTGTGGAGAGCGCCTCAGGTGCGCAAAGCGCATGATCTGTAGCAGACTCACTGAATCGGTAGCAGACTTCAGAAGATTTCACCACTGGGGTACACATCGAAACTTTGGAACCAGGGCCCATGTTGTTTTTGGGGCAGTGTGTCATAACTCTGAGCAGTCAATAGCGCTTTGTCATAAACTGAAGTTCATCTACAGTGAGAATACCACTTATCTGACAACTAACATGTTTGGGGTTTAGTTCAGTTTTTTAACTTGAAGAAAGAATTTGTTAATTTCTTTCATACAAGAATCAGTATCTATCTCTAAACAAGGGATGAAGACTCTTTGGTTCATTTGTTTACCTGCCGAGATCTCAAAGACCCCGCCCCTTCCAAAATCTCCTTCTTTTGAGAGATATTGCTCCCTTAGAAATAATCATTTTTAAAATGATAGTTTATTTTAACGAATTTAAAAATAGGAGCTACATTGCCTATAATATAAATGTTTTCCTTTATTCTGCTCTGTTTTAGATATCTGAAAAGGCAGGATGACAACTACAACCACACAATCAAAACCTCATACCTTTTTAATCTGTGTCAAGCCCGCATAAGCCATGCAGAATACAAAAAAGTTCAGGTGAATTTTTTGGTTGCTTTTATATCATCGTTTGAAAGTGCTTTCCCCCAATAATATAAAGATTGGATATTTCTTTGTTTTTAAAATTGCTAATATCGTTTTCAAATAATGAAAAGAAAAACAATCCATTGATCATGAGATGTTTGTACTGTTTCATCAAAAAGATGTGACAGAAAAATTGGCTCCCCTGTTTTGTGAACAGATGCATCGTGCTTATTTTTTTTGTTATTGTTGTTGTTGCATCCAAAGCATCTCTCTTCAATCCTCTTCCTAAACATATTTTATCTCCTGTACTGAGTAGAATTTTTTCCAAATGAATTATACATTACAAATAACATAAAGTTCAAATAATCAACTGGTATAAGATTGTAGTTATAAAATTAGCCAATGTAATATTGACATCAACATTAAAAAGCTATAATGGTGAACATTTAAGTGAAAACCCCTTGTGAATTTTGTCTTGTTCAATTCAGTCAAAGCCCACTTGTTTTTCTGGATCGCTCCTAATGTACAGTTTGCAACCCACAGTGCGCCTAAGTACACTGCAAAGACCACTGAACTGGTGGGACCCAAGCAACAGTATGTAAAGCGGACTCTGAAATAGAGAGTTTAGCTTACATAAAACAGCCTGACATCTCTGAGATAAAACTGGCCTTTGGCTATGCTTGCGGCATGCTGACCAAAATAGATCAAAACTGACAAATAATACCATCTTTATCACAAGGGAGGATATGCTGCATCTGGCATGGTTACAACTACTCCACACCTTCTGTGGCTTACTAAAAAGCATTATGTAAAAGCCTCCCTTGTCACAACTATGAGGAGTAGCCGAG
This sequence comes from Natrix helvetica, assembly GCF_964273705.1. Lineage (NCBI taxonomy): Eukaryota > Metazoa > Chordata > Lepidosauria > Squamata > Natricidae > Natrix > Natrix helvetica. Next base: position 128,518,175 of record NC_138554.1, on the reverse strand, counting down.
GTCAACATTTATGGCTCATATGTTGATAACTGGGATATGGAAAACTGTAATTCAGAACATCAGAGAGGTGAACAATGAAAAGCATAAGTTAATGAATGAATAAAAGACTAAGAGGGTCTTAGACTAAAGGGTGGGGATAAGGATGTAATACAGGGAACCTTCAACTTACGACCACATTGAGCTCAAAATTTATTTTGCTAAGTGAGAAATTTGTTGAGTTTTGCCCCTATTTTTCAACTTTTCTTGCCACATTTGTTAAGCAAATCACTGCAGTTGTTAAATTAATAACACGGTTGTTGTTATTGTTGTTCCTCATTGGCTTTGCTTGTCAAAAGGTCACAAAAAAGGATCCTATGACCCTGGGACACAGCAATCGTAGTAAAGGTGAGTCAGTTATCAAGCATCTGAATGTAAAGCATGTGTCCATGGGGACGCTGCAATGGCCACAATTGTGAAAAATGGACATAAGTCACTTTTTTTCAGCGCCATTGTAACTTTTACTCCTATTAAGTAAAAGTTGAGGGATGGTAGTACAGAAAGCGCGGAGATCACTGCCATCATTTGTCAGGCAATGCAGATGGTCTACAAGACCACAACAAAAAATAATGCTGGAAGGGAATTCAAAATCTTCCCAAAAGATTTACATACTTTTACTTTACTTTACTTTTATTTGCGCTTATAAACTGCCCCCTCTCCCAAAAGGGACTCGGGGCGGTGTACAGTCCATATAAGAAATACATCATATAAATAATTAAATAGTTGAACAGTTAAAATTATTAAATAGGTAGATAGATATGGAGGAGGTTAAAAAGAAGGTTAAAAAGAACTGTACAGCTGAGTAAAGTATATAAATATAGTTTTAAAAACCCCTAAAAAATATCCCATAAATTAAATTTAAAAGCAATTCCTCTAAAATACCAGTTAAAAATAAGTCTGCCAGGAGGTAACAGTTATGATTGTGCCAGGCCAGCTAATCGGAACAGGTGAGTCTTCAATTTTTGTCGGAAGGAGCGGAAGTCGGTGGTGGTTCTAATGTCGGGGGGGAGGTCATTCCAGAGGGTTGGGCCCATCACAGAGAAGGCCCTACTCCTTGGCGCCGCCCGTTGGCATTGCCTAGTGGACGGCACCAGGAGAAGTCCCTCCCTGTGAGAGCGAATTGGCCGCAGGGATGTGTGTGGGAGGATGCGATCCCGCAATACTAGCGATTTTAGGAAGTATGTTAAAAATTCATTCTGTTCCCAAATATGATGTTACAGAGATAGCAAAAGAGAACTTTATAAAGGTCTTGAGTGATCTCCAGAAGATTCAAAGATGGGAGCCTATGGGATCTCAAAGGGAAGGTGTTTCCATAGTGCAGAGACTTTAACAGAAAAGGCACTTTGTTGAGGACACACAAGGTCATACTGTTAAGGGGAAACCGTTGGAATATGTCTATCCTATCTGTTCTGATGTGCAGATACCTTCTGGGAGATATGGCCCTATAGATAACCTCCTCCAAGGCCATGTAGGGCCTACGATGTCAGCTGTTAGAGATAGTCCAGACAATAGCAATAGCACTTAGGCTTCTGTACCGCTTCACAATGCTTTACAGCCCTTTTTAGGTGGTTTACAGGGTCAGTGTATTGCCCCCAACGATCTGGGCCCTCATTTTACTGATCTCGGAAGGATTGAAGGCCAAGTCAACCTTGAGCTGGTCAGGATCAAACTCCTGGAGTGAGCAGTAGGTTAGCCTGCAGAATTGCATTCTAACCACTGCACCACCATGGCTCTTACAAGAACCACCAACCATGAGTACTAACACTACTTTTACCATAAGGTTACATTAACAGAATCTTGCAAATTTGAAAGCATTTCATCTCTCCCCACCCCCACCCCACTGTCCAAGAAACTTGATATGTTGGTCCTGCCCACTTTTTTATATCTAACTATTGCCTGGTTGGCTGATGCTTTCAAGGACCTTCTCACAGATCACAGCATCACCTTGAATTGGGTCTGGGTAGAAACTGGGAGCCAGTACAAGGTTATAATATGAGCTAACATGGAACATTACCTGTGTCGCTGCTTTCTGAATCAGTTGTAACTTCTACGTGGCCTGCTGTTTTTGTTGCTGTTGATGTTAGCCTAAAGTGTATTATTTCAAAGGGCAGAATCATGCCATGTCATGGACTGACAAAAAGAATCTGACATCAGCACAGTTAACAAAGATAGGAAAGCATTGTATTAACTACGCCATAGCTTACAAGGAGGTATTATTATTATGTAGTATCTGTCTTTGCTAGCAAAACAGAGGCTACTTGAGGCCAACCTATTTTCTACATTTTAATGTGATCAGATTGTACCATTAATCTAAAAGATTTCTTAGTACAATTTTTTTCTGCCTATCTCTAATAAGCTCCATGCTACATTTGCTCCGACCCAAAAAAAAATTTGTTTATCATTGTGGCACAAAAAGACTAAAGCTCCTTAGTGTCTGCAAAATTGTTCCTCCTCCACTGAGGGATAATAATAGCTCCAGTCAAAGAACATCTGGAGAGCCCCATGATGTCTGTCTTACCTCAATCCAAAGCATCTAAATCTACAGCAGCAATGCTTGACCAAAGGAATATGTAGTTTGCTGGATATATCCAGATATTCAAAGTATATGGCACAGGCCTGGTTGCTTGAGGGACTGCCCATCTTCCATAACATCTGCTTGGATATTTCAATCCTGCAGAGTTGGTACACTCCAGGTTCCTTTGATTAAATCCATTCTTTAAGACCCCCAGAATCACTCCTTCCCTGTAATAACCCTTATCTTCTGGAACTAGGCTCCCAGGTGAGTTGTTGTTATTGAGAAAAACATGTTTGTTATTTAGACCTAAATCTTCACCCAGGCCTTTGGCAAGGGAGAATGAGACCTCTCACTTCATTGTGCTTGCCACCTTTTATATTTGATTTTATTGTAATTTCTTTGACTATTGTGAGCCAGTGGCATGCAGGATTATGAGAGTCAGTCACATAGCCAGAGGGATGATTAGGCTGGGATTTGGCATTTTCATCCACCCATTGAGTCCTTCCCAAGGGCATGGGATAGGTAGATATTATTTGATGGTGTTAAAGGTATTGTCTCAGGATGTATATGGTTCCAGGTAAAGCTGTCTTTTGCGATTGACTGATGGTGATTTTGCCATCAGTGTTCAAGTGGTGCTCTAGAGCTTTGGGGGAGTACATCCAAGACACCTTTTATTATTGGTACTATTTTTGCTTTTGCTTACTACAGTCATTCTATTTCTATTTGCAGGTCTTTCTGTATTGTGTTTCTCTAGTTCTTTCTTTTTCTAGTCTGTCATTTCTAGGTACTGCAATGCATATTGTTGTTGTTGGTTGCACAGCCAGATATTTACCCTGGATTTGGCTATTGAGGAGCTGGGTTTGGCAGAGATTATTGTTGTTATTGTTAAGATCTGGATGGGAAGTGTAATGGGAAAAAATTGGAAAGTAGTGGCCGAGAAGCAATTAGCAGCCAATAGGAATGCTGGTGAGAGGAGAACGATGGAAGACATGATAAGAATATAGAAGAAGCTGGGTACAGCCTAGGGCACTGATGACTAACCTTTTTGCCATCGCGTGCCAAAAGTGCGGGGAGGGCAGGGGGGTCGTGACGGGTGTGCCCACACCCATAATTCTATGTGCGACCCTCCCATGCATGCATGCATGACCCCTGCCTTTCCCCCACTTTTTGTGCAGGATTGACTCGTTTTTCACCCTCCTCAGGCTCCAGAGGCTTTCTAGGAGCCTGGGGAGGGCAAAAATGGCCTCTCCCCCCCTGAGGCCCTCTGGAGGATTCAGGAGGCTTCCTTGAAGCCTCCATAGTGAGAAAAACGCCCAACAGTGAACCCAGAAGTCCATTCCTGAACTTCCAATTGCCATGTTGGGCCGTTTTTCGCCCTCTGGAGGTTTCAGGAGGCTTCCCTGAAGCCTCCAGAGGGCGAAAAACAGCCCAACGTGCAAATCGGAAGTCCGTTCCAGAACTTCTGGTTTGCGCATTGGGTTGTTTTTTGCCCTTCAGAGGCTTCAAGGAAGCCTCCTGAATCCTCCAGAGGGTCTCGGGGGGGGGGGGGTTCAGGGAAGCCTCTGGAGGGCGAAAAACAAGTGAAAATAACGGCCGAAGTGAGCTAGGCAGCGTGCGCATGCGTGTTGGAGCTGACAGGGCAATGCCTCGCATGACCTAACAAATGGCTCTGCGTGCCACCTGTGGCATGTGTGCCACAGGTTCGCCATCATAGGCCTATGTTACTTTTTATTGACATGGAAAAAGACCACTGAATATTATTACTTTCTTTTCAAGGACTGGCAGTATTAAAACCCTCTTTTCAGATTTTCACACTCCTTTTTTTTTACATGGCAGTAGTGCATTGTTAAGGAAAAACATCACCTCTCCTATATGCAAAATACAGTGGTTTATCTAAGTGTGCTTGTGTTACCAATACATTCATGGATGAAGGGATTATGAAGAACAGAAATATATAAATAACAAACATATCTTAAAAGGAGCAGGGTAGCTGCTGCCTCAACATTTATTCCCTTCATCAGTTTCTCTTTGTTGCCCATAGAGATGCCTCCAATTTGCAATTAGTAACCACGCCTGGGCATAGGCTGGGCAGGTTGGGGCAAATGTTGAAAAGCACACTGCACAATCCTGATGCAAATCTCCTAAGTAACTGAATCAATGTCAGCATGGAAATCCATGAATTCATTAGTGGTGTTGTGAAGCCGTCGTATATTTTTCACTAGTTTTCACCTACACCATCATAGAAACTGTGTCCCTACAGCTTAATAGCATAGTGGTACCCAGGAGATCTTATGAAACAATCTGATCCATTAGTAGTAAGAGTGTAAGCCAACAAGTTTTTCCTTTATAATGCTTCAATGTTAAAATCAAATATTAAATGTTGATGAGTAACTTTATTACTTCAAATCACCCTGAAATTTCCCAGCACATTTTTACTTCTACTTCTATTGCGGGCCTGTCAACCATTTACCAGACAAGCTATTCCCACACTTACAGTGGAATCAGGATACTACACCTATATTTTGCTCTTTGCATAATATGTCATTTTGTTATTTAAGAATACTTCTGTACATGTCAAGTGAGAACATGAATCACATGAAAAGAGTTCAATTAGCTATTTTATTACTCATGTCTATAACACAGAAATCATTTCATATTGGCGGTTTTCTCCTTGGGCTAGAGATTGGGCCTAGCCCAATCTCAATCTGAGCTAGATTAGTTGATTGATCAACCAATCAAAGATAAGGTTGAATGGCATACGGGGGGAGGGGTGTCCCTTTTCCTCCTAAATAGAGATTCCAGACTAATTTCTCACTTGACACAACCCCTTCACTCAGCCAATGAATTAAAAAGCAATGTTTATTTTACACTGTGTCAATGAATAGTAGCGTCCTATGTATAACAAAATGTATGTTGAAATTGTATAAGTAACATCTATTGATAGAAATAAATCTCTCTACAAATCATAGTTAAAACGTCATTATATTTTGATTGATGCTACTTTAATGTCTCTGTGAAGCCAGTTTAGTGTAGTGATTAAGTCATCAGGTGGAAAACCAGGAGACCATGAGTTCTAGTCTCATGTAGGGGACAAAGCCAGCTGGATAACCTTTGGCCAATCATTTTATCTCAGTCTTAGGAAGGAGGCAATGGCAAGCACTTTTGAAAAAATTTGCAAAGAAAACTGCAGACACTTGTCAAGGTATATGCCAACAACCTCATTACCAAATTATTATTTAAATTAATATAATGAATATGCATGATTCTTTATAATGCAACATGATGTGAGAAATAAATTCATAAATGAGATTTCATGCCATTCCATATTCCAAATATGTACGGTACCTTTAAATCAGTGTTGGTCAACCTTGGCAACACTAAGTTGTGGGGACTTCAAATCCCAGAATTCCGTAGCTAGACAATGTTTTCCATGATGACAGGACCCAGGTGGGTAGATAATCCAGTACTCAATATTCGATGTCACACTTGATTATTTTTATAACTCAATTGATAATACATGTTTTATTTGAAAAACTCATATGTCCTTAGAGATTTCCTTCCCTGGAAAAGTGTCTGTATTGCCTCATTCAAATATTCACAATAAATATCTAATTGGCTAGATTGCATTTACTTTTCAGCCACACCTATAGGTAAAATGTTGCAAATACAAACATAAAATTGCTTAAAACAAATCTGAATTATTTCCCTGTGATTTTTTTATTAAATTAATACAGTGTAAAATGTTTCTCCACAAACATAACTATGCCTTCCAGCATTTGTTAAGAAGTTAGATGCATACAGAAAAATCTTGGTAATATGATTAAAGCATTTACTGTAAATTTATAGAAAGGTATTTATAAAGCAATAATCTTATTATTGTACATTACTCCAAATGGAAAGGAAGTTAACAGAATAATTGCAAAACAAAAAGCAATTCTGATACCAAACTGAAATAGTTGTCTTAATTAATCCTTACAGAGAAGTTAAATCCTAAATGCCTGCATGTAGGTAAGAGTGGATTTTAAATTAATAAAGAATATTCCATAATCATTCTTTATTAACAGACATAGCTGACAGAATTCTCTAAAGTAACATATTTTAATGGTTGATGCACTGTGAAGATCAAAAATAAATAATAGTATTCTAAGTAAACCAACTGATTAATTGTGACAACAGCTTTCACGAATCTATTTGGACTTCATTACAACAATGCAAATTTAAAAATCTGAATTTCAGGGAAACTAAACTACTTGGATTCATTTTTTAATATGAGATTTAAAATGATGAAGTAAAAAGGAAAGAAAATCCCCAGAAAAACATAGTTCTCATACGCTGATTGATAATAGATATATTTTATATATAAATTGTAATTCTGCACTATTACAATTATTAACATTTAATTCAGCTTATTTAAAACTAGGAAAATGGAAAATTAAGCATAAAATTCAATATGTGCAGTCCACATTTCTGAACAGACTATTCTTTATCTCCATTCTTGGCGATAAAATGTTTATTTAAAAGCATTTCACTGATAATCAATGAGAAATGGATAAGCTTGCAAATTATTGTATCTTTTTTCCTCAGCATAAAAGCATATACTGTTCATTTTGTTTGTCCATGAATTTCCAATTTTGGGGTTTATTATTCACAGAAAGAGTCTTCCAGAACATAATTAACATGTGAAATGATTCTATCGAAAAGAATCCATTACAGCACAATCCATTTTATGAACAGATATTAGATTTTAAGCACCATTTCACCAATAGCTGAATCCATCTAAAAAGATGCCCAGATGTCTAACAGACATGCCATAATACTTTTTCTAGTCAATTAATCAAAGATTTAAAAGTATAGAAGCATAGTGCATAGATATAGAAATCGCCTTCCCTGCCTAGAGATGCTTCAGAATCATAGAGCGTTGCCTACTAACATTTCAACTTATTTCATTTTTATCATTATTCCTTCAACAGGTAGTCCTTGATTTACTACCATTGGACCGAAGTTGCAAGGGCACTGAAAAAAGTGACATGAACATTTTTCATACATACCGCAGGATTACAGGCAGTCCTCGACTTACAACATAATTGAGTCCAGAATTTATGTCACTAAGTGAGAAATTTGTCAAGTAGTTTTGCCTTATTTTATGACTTTTCTTGCCACATTTGTTAAGTGAATCACTGCAGTTGTTAAATTAGTAACACGACTGTTAAGTGCATCTGGATTCCCCATTGACTTTGCTTGTCAGAACGTCACAAAAGATTATCACATGATCCCGGGACACTGCAACTGTCATAAATATGAACCAGTTGTCAAGCATTTGAATGTAAATCACATGACCATGGGGATGCTGCAATGGTCATAGGTGTGAACAAGTCACAAGTCATTTTTTTCCGTGCCATTGGAATTTCAAACGGTCACTAAATGAACTCCTGTAAGTCGAAGACTATCTCTGTGTTATTATACTCCTTACATGCATATATCAAAGTGTAAATCATACTGTTCTTCTTGTCAGTAAAAGATGACAAACTATCCACATGAAAACACAGCTTAAATAAAATTCCAACAGCCTCACTTTTATTGTTGAAGAAAAAGAATGAATTGCAATCTTTTTTTAAAAAAATTCCTAAGAGAAAGGGGGGGAAGTGGAAATAATAAAAAATAAAGGTTATCTAGTTTTATGAAAGCATTCTATGCATCCAATGAGCTAATTTTGGATGCATCTATCATAAGAGTTGCTTAAAGCACGAAGCTACACTAATCATCTCAGTATATCTATCTCTTGTCTCTAACAATAAATCCTGCTTGATTTGGATGGATCACACTTGTTAATTCTTTTTAGAGTCAGTTAGCAAGAATCTAGATATTTTTAACATTCATTATACTTTCATTAATGAAATAGTGATTAGTTCAATATGTAGGATGCATATCTGATTTATAGACTACAGAAATGAAAGCTTGATTAAGAATAGCTGGTGGAGCATGCATTCTGATAAAACTCGGAAGTCAAAATATCTGTATATATGCCTTATAACATTCAATTAAAGAAATGAGGGTTCTATCATTGTCATTATTAATTATATATTAATTATAATAGAAGTTCTAGATACTTTCTATCTCGAAAAGTTCAGAAAGTAAAAGGTAACTTTCAAGATTTGACTTAGAAAAGGAAAAAATGTCATCATTCTCTGGAAAAAAAAATTGAAGCTAAATGTATTTCTTCAAAGATTATACTTACGATTGCCCTGAACAATTAGAATAAAAGTCTAGTATTGCCTCATCCTACCCAAAATTCCAAGAGATGATAGTCCAGTTTCTTCTTAAGAACCTGCAGTGATGGAGAACCTACAAACTTGCTTTGTAGACTATTTTATTGTTGTACAGATATTTTTGTTAGGAAGTTTTTCTTTCTATTTAAACAAAATCTAGATAGCTCCAATAAGTGCAATCATTTCTAGTCCTAGTTTCTATGGCAATGGAGAATAGTTCTTAACCATCTTATCTTTGGAACCCTTCCACTGGAATCATGTTTCAAATCAAGTCTTATTTTCTCCAAAAAACCTTGGCAACTTGAATATGTGCAGACTGCTGGTTAGGGAATTCTGGGAGTTGAAATCTATACAACTTCAAGTTGCAAAAATTGAGAAACTTTGCTCCAGACTAAACATCTCAAGCACCAGCCGTAGGGCATGTCTTCAAGTCTTTGTATCATCTTTGTCCCCATTCTCTAAACCTATTCTATCCTATCAGTATCTCTCTGGAAAAGTATTATCTAATATTCCAGGTATGGTCACATCAGTTGTTAATAAAGGGAAATAAGATAGAATACTTCTTCTAAGGTTGATCAAAGTTCCTTTAACCAGGGGTGTCAAAGTCGATTTCATTGAGGACTATATCAGGGTTGCGTTTTACCTCGGGGGAATGGGGTGGACATGGCCAGCTTGACATCACTCATGTCAGCAGGCGCCTATGGTGGCCCAAGTGCTGTCAGCGAAAACGGGCTCTTGAGCTCCGTTTTCGGCTGGGATGACCTCCTGCAACCTTCTGCCAGCAAAAACGGAATTCACGTACACGGCCCTCCCAAACTGCATTTTCGCTGGCGGAAGCACTGCAGGCTGGTCCTTCAGTGTTTTCTGGGTGGCCCTGTGGGCCAGATATAAGAAGCCTGCCTATTCTAGCAACTGTTTCATGCTTAGCTTGTTGTCAGTGACTACTTCTTTTCTAAATACAGTCCTTGCAAATCATAAACCACCAGTCCTGTTTGTGTGCCGTACACATTTCTTCCCTAATACCTTATATTTCTCTCTATTGTTCTTGTCTAGTACAGATTTTCAATCTGATCAAATTAGATTACTATCTCATTTTATCATCCTCTATGTTGGCCAGTTTTGGGTCACCTGCAAATATAATAAGAAACAAATTATCCAGATCATCAACACTGACCACAACATCTCCGCCCACCCCCAGCTTCATTAAATGGTTATACCAATTAAAGTGTTATATACTAATACATGAATATTTTGCTTTATCTTTTTTCCTCCAAATTTTAAAAAACCTAACGCCCTGTGTGATTGTAGTTTTCTATTCAGTACATCTTCCACTATCTTAATGTCCCTTTGAGATATGGCAATTAATTGGCACAAACTATTACTCTGTGCCAATTAATTTATGTGTGTGTGTGTGTGTGTTGTATTTGTGCTGATAAATAAATAGATATAAAAAGGCAACATTAAAAATAATAATATGGTTTTCTGCCTGGATGGTTTTCTGTAATGAGCTGAAGGACAGAAAGGGGGAGTAGTGAGCTCCCTCCCATATTTGGGCATACCAGGGGTTGTAACACAAATACATACATATACATATACATACACACACACACACACACACACACACACACGTGTGTGTGTGTGTGTGTGTTATATTTGTGCTGATAAATAAATAAAGGGAGACTAGTATAGATCTATTTCGAGCTAATTAGCTCTCATCAGCTAGCCATACCCTTACTGGGATTTGAACCCAGGCTGTATATATCTTAGGCAGGAGTAACACAAATACATACATACATACATACATACATACATACATACACACACACACACACACACACACACACACACACACACACACACACACATATATATATATATATATATATATATATATATATATATATTTTGTAGGGATATTGATAATTTTATTTTCAAGTCCTGATCTCAGGGATAAATGTATTTATTTCATGGACATCACATTACAGGAAAAATTTTACAAGCTCAAGTCCATTTTCTTATTAGGCATATAAAAAAACTAAAAAAAACTTCATAGCATTTTTTAAAGAACAGAGAAGAAACTTTCATCACTTGACCTTAGGTCATTCCCAGTAATAACACTAACTGGTAGTAGGAAAACTAAATTTCCTGTTTTAAGCAAATAACAGGAAGCAGGCGAAGATATTCACTCTGGCAAACCTCAGCAAGGACAGTAAATTGGGAGGATTTGAAAATGGATTCTATCTACAGAGATGGAAATATTTGACACTATCACTATGAAGGAATGGTTGGTGAAGTTGACAGATTTTACTGAAATAGATAAATTGTCTTCTTTGTATAAAGAAAGGCCATTATCTACATTTATTGGTGACTAAAAGGTTCTAATGGACTTTTTGAGTAAAAATGACAAGAAATGAAGTTGTGAATTATGGCTTTGATGATCAGACTGGATAAATTATGAAAGGAATGGTATTATGATGCAATTTGAGAGAGAAAGAGAGACAGAGATAGATAAAGGTTAAAATATACAATTATATGCATAAAACTGCTGTGAATAATATGGAAAGCCACTTCTATCTTTTTTCTTTTCTTTTTTTAACTATTTTTTTCTTTTCTTGCACTTTTTTCTTTTCCTTTCGGAGAGAGGGGGTGGGTGGGATGAAAATCAGCATAGTTTGGGCCCTGTTTAATCATGATCAGTTTTTAGTTTCATCGAAACCGAAAGTCACTTTAATTTTAAGAAAAATTTTGCCCACATGAAAGACACTGAGGTTTGGAGAATTACCAGTCATTATTTTGCACTCTCTTATTTGCTACGATGTGCTTATTTTCTTCACATTTTTGTTGGACAAAAGCTTTAAATCACAAAACACGGTTGTAGCCTGTGGCTGCTTGCTTGCTGAATCATCTAATGATCACATCTGCAATAACTACAGCAAGCTCAGGGCCAAAAACACGAAGAAAATGCTTCTACAGCTCTAGAGTTTATGCATCCTTAAACAGAGGTTGGTTTTAAGATGCTTTTCTCCATTTTAAAAAAGATGCACTATTAGTTAAATCTTCTGTGGATCATGGAAAAACTCATACTAATTCCTCCAGCCTGAGAGCAATTACAATCTATTAAAGTGACTAGGGATGTACTGTATTTAGAGCAAGAAGGGAAATAGTTTTCTTTGAAAACTTTTCCATGATGGTGGGGGGATGGAGACCTAGTTGGCACCTCCTTAAAGAAACTGTTATTTCCTAAGCTTGCAATGAAATCACCACCACCTCAAAAATACAGCTAGTCCTCAACTTATGACCACAATTCAGCCCAAAATTTATGTTGCTAGGTGAGACATTTCTTAAGTGAATTTTGTCCCATTTTACAACCTGCGTTGTCACAGTTGTTAAGTGAATCACTGCACTTGTTGTTAGGTGAATCTGGATTCCCCTTTGACTTTGCTTATCAGAAGGTGATTGATTACATGACCCCATAACACTGAAATCGTCATAAATATGAATCAGTTGCCAAGCATCTGAATTTTGATCACATGACCATGGGGATGCTCTAATGGTTGCAAGTATGAAAAATGGTCATAAATCCATTTTTAAACTTCAGTAACTAAGCGAACTGTTGTAAATTGAGGACTACCTGTACATGTTTGAATTAAGGATATCAACAGGCCACTTGCCTATTAACTAAAATATATTTTCTGCTACCTATGAGCCAAAAACCGACATAGATTTTTTTAAGGAGGCACCAGGAAGCATCTCTTCTCTCCATCTCCCAAGGATTCCCACATACCCTCGCAGTATATAATGTAGATACTGCAGACTAACGTTTTTTAAGCTTCATTTTTTTTCAAAAAATATGAACATTCTATCTTTCCTTAAACAGTGTGTCATCTAAGTATAAATATCTCTGTGCATTAATCATCAAAATTTACATCATTCCCATTGATATTAATTCTCTAATCATAGAATTATATTAAACAGTTGAACATAATGAACACGTTCATTTTCCCCCCCCTTAACTTATCTTCTAACAAAAATATAACATTAAGCATAATAATCCTCATCATCATAAGACTAACAATTGTCATATTACCGTGTTTCCCTGAAAATAAGACAGGATCTTATTTTCTTTTGACCCCCCAAATAAGTGTTTGGCCTTATTTTCGGGGAGTTCTTATTATTTTTGAGGTGCAGGAGGCCGCTTAACCTTGGCCCATGGCCTGCGGATTAGCTGATCCAGGGAGGGCCGGAAGTTCTGTCTTTGTTTCTGACACACTCTTGCCAGCCCTAATATCGCTGCGCCTGCCACTCTTTTTGCGGCCGTCACTAAGAGAAGGGGCGCAGTAGCTAGGGTTTGCGGAAGCAGCCTCACCGATGCTGTTGTGTGTGGATGGCAGGTGTATATTGGGCACGTGGGCCATGTTCCCCCCTTCCCCCCCAGGAAATGGCGGAGACCGGCTGCGCAAGCGGTTAAATATTTTAGCAGAGGGCTTATTTTCAGGGGAGGGCTTATTTTAGCACATGCGCTCCAAAGCATGTTGGGCTTATTATCTAGGGAAGTCTTATTTGCAGGGAAACAGGGTATTTACATCTCTATCAACATATTTTCTACTCTTCTTTAAATTCCTTTTATTTCCAACTTCCATTTTTATTTTCTAACTATTGATAAAATAATTCCCATATCATATAATATTCAGTTTGCTCTTTCTCCTTAATCACCAGTGTTCATCTGTTCGTTTCTGCACATTCTAATATTTTCCTAATCACCTTCTCATCAGTAGGGATCTCTTCACTTTTCCAATGTTGTGCAAATACAATTCTAGCTGTGGTTAATACGTGAATAATTAAATATTATGTTAAATATATGTTCTCTTTACTGTAAATTTCAGGATACTGCAGGCTAACTTGATTTCCATGTAGAAACCTACTTTAAATATAGTCAGAAATGCATTGCTTAGAAGGGTCATCTATCATGATCTTCAATATTAATTTGTCAGATTTTCATTGCACCAAAATCCCAATCCCCAAATTATTTTTCTTTTTATAAAAGGTATGATTAACTGTAATTAATCATAACAATTAAAAAAAACAGGTGCAGGTAGTCTTCAACTTACGACCACAATTGAGTCCAAAATTTCTGTTAAACAAGACAGTTTTTAAGTGAATTTTGTCCCATTTTACAATCTTTTCTGCTACATTTCTTAAATGAATCACTGCAGTTGTTAGCAACATGATTGTTAAGTGAATCTGACTTCTCCATTGATTTTGGTTATCAGAAGGCTTTTTTTCACACCTACGATGGTTGCAACATTCTGATGGTCAAGTGATCAAAATTCAGATGTTGCATTTGACTCGTATTTATGACAGTTGCAGTGTCTGCGGGTTTTTCACACTGTCATAGGTGTGAAAAATGGTCATAACTCACTTTTTCAGTGCCATTGTATTTTCAAATGTAAATCCGTGACCATGGGGATGCTGCAATGGTCATAAGTGTGAAAAATGGCCACAAGTCACTTTTTTCAATGCTGTTGTAACTTGGAATGGTCACTAAATGAACTGTTGTAAATCAAGGACTATCTGTAAATAGCTACAAATCACCTCCAGAGACACAAGCACCTGGTAGATTTTCTTCCATTTTCACAGAGATAGTCTACATTTTAGCAACAGCTTTTGACCTAAAGTTGACCTATCACAGAGTTTCTTATGCTGGCTGGGGAATTCTGGGAGTTGAAGTTCACACAGCTTCATGTTGCTGAGGTTCAGAGACACTGACACCATTGTCTAATCGCATAGGAGGAATTATACATTTTTGTTCTTATAGAGATAGTCTCAAGAAAAGATTGGACTGCCATTTGTCGGAAATGGTGTAGAGGGTATCCTACTTGGGTGGGGGTGGGGGGGTTGGATTAGATAACCTACAAGGACCCTTCCAACTCTGTTAATCTGTAATCTGTTTGTTACCACATCAATCTAAATTTCAGGAGGCCTTTGAAGAAATTCTGTGCTATTATGAGGTCCTCAAGAATCTTATGGATTCTACTAATCACGTCCTTTACATGAATTCATTTCTTCCATCAATTCCAATTCCATGCAAACGCCAGTGTGCATTTCTATGTATCTAAATTGATGCTATTTACACAAAGGAATGCATACATATCCAAAGATTTCAGATTTCCAAAAATCCAGAACATGTTTTTTTAAAAAAAAACCAAAACAGACTTACAAAAACTGTGCTCCTCAGAAGTCAAAGAACACTACTGACTGACTTTTGAATGGGGGACAGAAGGCTACATTAAAATATTTTGCTGCTATTCCCACATTTATTTTAATAGTGCACAAGTTATTATGCACAATAAGTCTGAGTAACACAATATGTATGCTATTATTCACTAGTAAATAACATTATAAATAATGCATACAAATCAAATAAATGCAGGCTATGCAACAGTAGAATTGCCTAGTGGATTGTTCCCTGCTGTTATTTATTTATGTGCATATATACAGCATTCCAACATTAATGTACAAACCAGAGTCCTGAATTACATTATTTTTCTTTGCAAATAAGATGCTGTATTCTAAGAAGGAGATTGTGAGGTAATCATTTTTTAAGATCGACTGCTATATCCAACTATTCTATTCCTATCTATCTTCAGGCTGTATAATTTTATGCTACAGAGACATTCAGGCTACACATATATTTCAACCCTGAGGAAAAAATGTTGTCTTTTCTATGCTTTTGGACAACTAAAAACCAAGTTTTTTTCACTGGCAATTTAGGCAGCCAAGATAGCATCGTTGGAATAATGATAACTCAAGACATTTCTTTGGAGAATTAAATCTTATCCTACTAAATGAAGGAACCTCAATACATACAGGATACCATGAAATACAATGATGTAAAGTGAAAGCATTGTTCCTCTTTAAAAAAAGTCCTGATAACAAACAAAACTATTCTGCCAAAGCCCAGACTGAGTATATATCAGGAAATGGCTTTTTCCACAACAAGCTTCGGAAAGAGACAATGCATTTCTATTCCCCATAATAATAACACTCCTCTGGAAAATGGGGGGGGGGGAACCCAAAACAAAACAAAACACCTCAGCAGTTCTGGAAAATAACTGAACTTCCTTTAAGGCAAAATCCAGAACATAAGATGTAATGCAGTGAGGTTTATTTCACTAATCAGTCAAATTTAAAATCAAATGGATGAGATAAAATATTAATGTAATAAGGAATCTTTATTTCAGACTTGTACACTTGACTGTACAACGGTGGTGGCGGGGGACTAGGGATGCCCTCCACACAACAGTACCGATTTCTCATATGTCCCTCTAGGAAAATTAACTGCCAAGTCCTAGTTTAGCTGTACATATGAAAATGCACATATCCTTGAAATATCATAGAATCCTTTCCTCATCACTGTGTGAATGGGCCCTGAGATCTGTACTTAATGTTTTGGATATGGTATGCACCACAGACATCTAAGAACAGGAAAGAACTACAAATTGAGAATGCCAGATAGTGATTCTCCTTGAGTATCAGTTCTAATCAACAACCAAAGGAGAATAACAAGCAGGAGCAACAAGAAACATCAATACATCAAGAGAGATAGAAGGAAAGGGCCAAATTTACAGGACTTATTTCATAGTTGCTTCACCTGGCCTAGAATAACTTGTCAGATTCAGCAAAGAAAGAGACAATCTACTTTTCCAACTGAACCTTTGCTTCTTTAGATTGAATCCGCAAAGGAAACAGTAAGCAAAGCCTGCTAGCCACTGCAATTCTTCCTGCCACTGGCCTAGCTATAACTATGTGCCTTCACTTCAAGCAGTATGCTCTAGAAAACAGAACTAAGGGTAAGGAAAATTCCATAAAATATGTTATTTTATCCCATATAGGGGAAAAAAGGAAGAACATCAACAAATTTCATTTTGTGATAGGTCAGGAACAAAAGGAAGAATTCATTACTGAAAGTGTGATGAAACAATCAACAGATTATGATGAAATAGAAAAAAATAATCAATCTGTAGGGTCAACCCATCTATGTTTTAGCTCCATGTTCCTCCACTTAAAGCCTGGAAGGAAGTGACACACGATTAGATCTAAGGCTCTTGAAGGACGGAAGTAATTCCTTGAAGGAAATAAATTATCTGGATCTTTTTAGGTGTTTTAGATCTGGTTATAATCCTGACAACTTTGTTGGTAAGCTTTGGTTGAATCAAGATGAAGGCAGAGCATCCATCCTGGTCTTTCATAATCATGATCATAACATGATCAGGGTCAGTTTCAGGGAGTGGAAAGCATTACACACATTCTTCTTCTTCCTCTAGCTCTAGATATGTGGTGGAGTGTAGCAGGATTCATTCCTAGGAAGGATGGGGTACATTCCAGAGAAATAAGAAATAACTCAATCGGGATATTTTGTGTGTGAGAAAAAAGGTGAAGACAGACTCTCCCTAATAGTTCTCAGGAATATGATATGTGCATGCAGTAGGGTGCTTTGGTTTGGCAAAATTCTGTCTTACATCTGTGGAAACAATGAAGAACTCAATATGGAAGAATCACCATACATGATTTGTGACCTTTGGGCATGACAAGACACTTGTTTTGCAGGATATATCTGTATTCTACTCTCCCTCCTTCCTGTTTAACATCAATGTCAAGTCACTGGCTGAGGTCATTTGCAAACAAGGGGTGAGGAAATGTACAATTCAGTATCATCATAAGCTGATGATACTGAATTTATATTACTGGTCCAGTTCACCCAAGTGTTGCTGTCAAGGTTCTGACTCTGGAAGTCTATCTGGGGAAGAACAAGCTTTGATTGGCGATAGGATTTCTAAGCCTTCCTGCCAAGGAGACTTCCTAACTTTAATTCTGAATGGAGTTGCACACCCCCAGAGTTGGATGCAATTTGCTGGTGTCAATTAGACATTAATGACATGGCTTTTGTCTCAAAAATTACATCCAGGGATGATAATTATGTTACTGTTACTTATCTGCCAGTATGCAAAATTTTATTTGAAACTACAGAGCTCTGCAAACTGATTGCTATTGTACCTGTTCTAAATAGTTTGGGGTTGGTTTGTGGTTTTTTTTACATTATTAGACACCCTAATTATCCTAACTATTAGAGGATCAGAGTCACCTGAACTGCAAGATGAGGAGCAAATAAATTTGATAAATAAACAAATTAGCCATTCAGAGTCATGGTAATGAGATAGGCAGTTGTACATTATGTTTAAATAAATAAAGCTGAAAAAAGCCTTGCCTACACATTCCAGAAATTATCACAAAATGGAATTTGTCCCATCATCAAATGTTTCCATCTAATTCAGGTGGCTCTTGTCATCTGTTGTCTCATTATTTCTCATTTGACAAATCTGTGATTAATACGACTAAACCATGGTATAAGCATAAAGGATTTTGCACACCTGCAGTTTTTGCCTTGGTGGTTTTTTTTTTTTTTTTGGTTACTTTATACGGTATCAACTGCTAATGTTTTTTGCACATATTTTTAAGGGTTAGGTAATCTGAAACATGCTTATATTTGTTCCTCTTTTTCCTTATTGAGTCACAGTGGTTCTTGCTGGGTCAGCCTAGTAGTTGCTATGTCCCATGTGGATTCCTTATTGCAGTGTCCCAATCGAGAAACCCCTCTACTGAGGTTGTGAAAGGGCCACATGGAAAGAGATAAGGCAACATGAGTAATGTGGTGTACACAGAGTAACTCCCTTGTTTGTTGAGCAAGATACTCCAAAGAAAGTCACACCTACTACAAGGAAATCATGTAGAACACTGTGACCCAACTGGACTCACTGCAGCTGAGAGGATGAAGAAAGCGACATGGACATCAAGACTATTTCTCTGACAACATGAGAATTAAATACATGACAGTTTTAAAATATGCACCATATTTTTCGGGGTACAAAACGCACCAAGGTTTTG